>NC_056501.1:38834973-38849029 GCF_014905685.2 Nematolebias whitei | reverse complement strand
CCCCAACAATACAGATGGGAGGGATGATGTTCTCCTCAGAGTCAGGTCCATCTGGGGAAGAAAACTGGCGAGAGAGAGAGAGTCAGGCTTGGTATTCTTAGAACCAGGTCTGAATGTCAAGGTATAATTAAATCGATTGAAAAACAATGACCAACGTGCCTGTCTGGGCGTCAGACGTTTGGCGTCCCTCAAGTATGTCAAGTTTTTATGGTCAGTCCATATTAAAAAAGGAAGTTCAGTGCCCTCTAACCAGTGATGCCATTCTTCTAAGGCTAATTTTACAGCCAGAACATTGTTGTTATATACCTGGATGACTG
Organism: Nematolebias whitei; assembly: GCF_014905685.2. NCBI lineage: Eukaryota > Metazoa > Chordata > Actinopteri > Cyprinodontiformes > Rivulidae > Nematolebias > Nematolebias whitei. Next base: position 38,848,712 of record NC_056501.1, on the reverse strand, counting down.
AGAAAACAAACTTTGTGTTTTTGAAACCATTAGTGAAAAGGCCAGACTTCAGGGGTATCTGAGGCAGGCTTGAAACACAAGAGTCAGGGTGGCTTCTGGGTAATACCAGATGGCTAGGCCTCAGACTGATGAAGCCTCTTGGATGAGGGGCGAAACGTTTCTTTTTAACAAAAAAAACGAAGTCCAGATGACATGATTCAACCTTTTTTGTTGACCTGTATATATATATATATTCATACATATATACATGTGTATATATATATATTCATACATATATACATGTGTATATATATGTATATACATATATATATATATATCAGAGAGTCAGAGTCAGAGTTTCTTTATTGTCATTCGCACCTCATGTGGTACATGTGGTGGAGCGAAATTATGTACACAAGGTCCCAGTTACATCCAACAATAAAATGTATAAGAAAAACAGTAATAACATCTAAGATATGAACTAAGAAAAACATCAACTAAATATACACTAAGCACTCATAACATAAAACATTGAACATCAGCACAAACATGAACATGAGTCTGTGAGCAGATGTGCAAGCATGAACACATCAACAATGAAACAGATCAGCAGCAACATGAAACAGATCAGCAGCAACATGATATGGTTTTTCACAGTGATTATTCTAGTTAGAGATTCATGAGTCTAACAGCCTCAGGGTAGAAACTGTTCCTCAGTCTAGTGGTTCTACACTTAATGCTCCTTAACCTCCTTCCTGAGGGGAGTGGGGCAAAAAGTGTGTGTGCTGGGTGAGTGGGGTCCTTCATGATGCAGGTTGCCCTCTTCCTGCATCTGGAGGTGTAGATGTCTGTGATGGTGGGGAGGCTGATTCCAACAGATTTCTGTGCAGCCTTCACCACTCTCTGCAAAGCTTTCCTTTCTGCAGCTGTGCAGCCTCCATGCCACACATTGATGCTCGAGCACAGGATGCTCTCCACTGCACACCTGTAGAAGGAGGTGAGGACTGAGCTTCCCAGACCAGCTCGCCTCAGCCGTCTGAGGAAGTAGAGTCTCTGATGAGCTTTCTTGATCAGGCTGGTGGTGTTGTTGCTCCAGCTGAGGTTGTCATTCATGTGTACACCCAAGTACTTGTAGCTGGAGACCACTTCCACCGCAGATCCTCTTATGTTCAGGGGGGTGTAGATGTTTTTGTTCCTTCTGAAGTCCACAATCATCTCCTTTGTCTTCTTCATATATACATATATATACATATATATATAAATATACACATATATATCTATATCTATATATAGACCTTTATATATCTATATATATATATATATCTTTATATATGTATCTCTCTCTTTCTCTCTCTATATATATATATATATATATATATATTTATATCTATCTATATATATATATATATATCTATATATACATACACACTAAAACAAACTACTACTTACTATGTGTACTACTATTCCTATTTGGCGGTTTTTCACTTATCATGGGGCTTCAGGGTACGGATCCCCCGCAATAAATGAGGGACTACTGTAATCCGAATCTGGGAACTGAACTGGATTGGGCAGCTGCCATGGTGTTGAGGTGTGCACAGTGTAGGTGGATGTAGACTAAACTATTGTGTGTGACCAACAGTACAATTTTACAAGTCATGCACACACAAATAAGCCATGATTTTCAAAACCTGGCCTGTTGAATCATGGTCTCACAGTTTACTGAACAATTGGTCTGCGATTTTGAGTCAGCCTCCAACAATTGCAGCCTGAGGAAATACCTCTGTTAGTCTAATTCCTAATCCAATTCTTATATGTTCAATCCTTTCTCAGATTTGTTTACTTGACCAAAACAAAAAACACTTTTGAAACAGAGCAGATCTTTTTCATAAACTCGAGACATCTCTTTTTACACCATTGTTTATTACTTTGTAGACTGATCAGAACTATTACTGTATCATTTGAGATTACCTGTCATCTGAAACACAATAATCAACATTTTCAGTAGGTTCTGTTAGAACTGGCTTTCCCAGAAGAATAACAGTGGGATTTTGTTGCTCCAGTTTATTTTGTCCTCTGACCATTTGCATTTTAACGTTTATTTTCCATTGCATGATTGCATGAAGTATAAGTACACACTCTTGTTTGATGTGCCTTGAGTTACTGGCATCTCTAACCATGAGTTTGTCAGATTTAACTGTTGTTGAAGGAAGCCATGGATTTGCTGATCCTGAATGGATGTGACAGGTTAGCATTATGAATTTCACTGCCAGCAGTCTTGAAGCATTCACCATGAAAAACTCTTTGCACAAATAGTAAACAACTGTGCTCTCAGATTTCAGATCTGAAATCAACAGAGTAGAAATCTTTCTGGGAGACTTGATGCTATGGACCAAGACTTCATGTTGCCCTTTAATATGATGAACTTTGTTAAAAATCATCCCAAACCAAAACATTTAACCTCTTTTTTTATGACAGTATACAACCACACTACTTAAAAATACGTTTTTAATATATTTTTTCCACAATAAACTAGTCAGCTGTTGCCTCTCAGCAAGAGGGTTGCCAGTTCAAATCCCAGCCTGGGATCTTTTTGGGTGGAGTTTGCATGTTCTCTCTGTGCTGCGTGGGTTTTCTCTGGGTACTCCAGTTTCCTCCCACAGACCAAAAACATGCATGTTAGGCTGATTGGTAACTCTAAATTGTCCCTAGGTGTCAGTGAGATAGTGAATGTTTGTCTCGTTTGTCTCTATGTGTCCCTGTGATGGACTTGCGACCTGTTCAGGGTGTACCCCACCACTCGCACAGTGTTTACTGGACATGGGCACTGGTGACCCCCGTGACCCAAAATAGAAGAAGTGGGTAAAAGATAATGGATGGATGGTAACTCTAAATTGTCCCTAGTTGAGAGTGAATGATTGTTTGTCTTGTTTGTCTCTGTGTCCCTGTGATGGACTGGAAACCTGCCCAGGTGTCCCCTGCCTCTCACACAGTCACTGAAGGACATGAACACCAGTGAGCCATGTGATCCAGAAAGGAAGAACTGGGTAAAAATGATGAATGAATGGATTTGCAGATGGATGGATGGATGGACAGATGGATGGATGAACAGATGGATGGATGGACAGATGGATGAATGTATGTATTTATGTATGAATGGATAGATGACGGATGGATGAACAGATGGATGGGTTGATGAACAGCTGGATGATGTATGAAAGGATGTATTTATGCATTGATGGATAGATGATGGATGGATTGGTGGATTGATAAATGGATGGTCAGATGGACGGATGGATGGATGATAGGTGGATGGATGATAGATGGGTGGGTGGATCGATGGATGATGATCGTCATATCCACTCTGGTATGGTTCATGTTTGTACATTTGGCTCTAGTACTAGTATTTGTATGAAAAACTGTTTTCCTTGTGTAGTTCAACTATGTTCTATCCTCACTCAGTGTTTGTCCACACCTGAGTACCTCTGGCCTGCCCCTGTCCTCCCACTGCTTCAGTCTTTCTACCTTCAAAGACCTGGAAAACAAAAGAAAATATAAGAGCGGAAATCTGTCCCAATCGCAGTTCATCTGAGTTTTCACTAAACAAAATCAATTGTTCATGTTTGTCTCTTCGTCAGACTTGTTTCCTCAAGATCTAGTGCTCATCCTCCCAAAGTAAAAGTACTTTTGTTTGTAGTGCAACTTTGAAGTTATACTCTGGTTGATTTTTCCATATCCCAATTTTTTTTTTTTTCTGCTCTTAAACATGACAGATCATTCCTGCACACCAACGTTGCAGTTTTTCTGTACTAATCGTGTTTTTTTATGAAGATTTTCATTACTTATGTTTTAAAAAAATTTCTTCTTCAGTGGTACTCTAACACAGAGAACCTGAATACTTTATTGCTTTAAATAAATAATTTGTCAACAAATGAGAGCAAATGATGAGCAACATAAATCCTATGACCATGTCAAAAGAAAGCCCAGATCATGTCACAACTTTCTTTCAGCTTCATTCCCCTTTAAGTAAAAAGATCAGCAGTTTTTTTATGCTACTTCAGCAAAACTGAGCTAAATCTCTGCCTGCTGAGCTCTCTGCATTATGAAATATGGATTTTTGGACAGATTCTGTTAAATTGATGTGACAGATTTACAATATTGCACACTACGGTTGGACATGTTCGACAGGAAGAGTTGTGGTCTTTGTCAACATGTTTCCTCTGTGAAATCGTATTTCAGCTCTGCTGAAACACTCATTTATTCTGTACGGCAGCATCATTTCAGCTGACCGCTTGGCACAAGTTGTGTTTTCAATGGTTCAACATCTGCATGCACATAAAATATGGCGGAATCCCTTCAGACAGAAACAGTTTCTTTACCAGGCTCCGTTGGATCAGGGTTAAAAAAAGAAAATGGGAAAAAACACTTTATGAAACAATTGTTTCAAAATAACACATTTTATCCTCTTACATATTTTAAAATAAAATATGCAATAAGACCTGAGTAAAAATGTTTACCAAGGAAAGTACAGACTGTTTTTTATTTTAACAATAAAAATAACTTATTTTGAAGATGGACTTCAGAAATCTAATTTAAAAATGTTTTAGAGTACATTTCCAGAGAGAGAGAACTATAATTAATTTTATCCTTTACTGTAACATGGGCTCGTTTCCCTTGTATAGATCAAAAAGAGAAGTTTTAATTTATGGAATTTTGATTTCCGTTGGTTTCAGTTCGTTTTATTTTTGTCCCCGTCACAGAGTGAAGAGGGGTTGTTGGAAAGACCCTCCATCCATCAGTCTTTGTGTTGTAATGAGGGGTACCCAGATAACAGACTGAGAGGAAAACAGAACCAGACTCAAATATAATTGAAAAATGTTTATTTACAGTGTAGAAAATAGAACTATTTACAAGCAGGGTGGAGGCTGTGGAGACAGAGGAGGAGGAGGATTACTTCACGGTAGGTAAAATTAATCCAACAGGTGATCGACCAAAATCTGAGGTGCTTACAGTAGAAGGAGTTGAGATGGCTGGGTGAGCAAGGCTGAGGGTTCTTACTCCAAGAGCAACAGGGCCAGGCAACCTGCAGAGGCAAGTGGTGGAAGGCGTGTGAGAGCAGCTGAGAACCAAGAATCACAGGTGAGTTTATCCTCCAAGGGTTTCTCCAATACTTCAGGTTAAGGGACAAGATCCAGGACATCAAGATTCTGAAAACATGCAGACAGAAACAAGGAAAGTATGTACGTTTCCAAACACTATACCGGGCTGGAAGCATATATACCGGCAGGTAGAACAATGCTCCAGGAATGACTGGAGCTCAACTGAAGCCTTAAGTAGTCCTGGCACCAATTTGAGAAAATGGTCTCCTGCTGCAGCTGCTCATCAGCGCCACCCATGCCTTCAGGAACTCGTGGAGAGAGGCTGAAAAAACCCTACACTATGCCTGATGTGGGCTGGATAACTTGAAAAGTAAGAGAGGTATTGACTTTCATTTTGGTGTGTGGCTGCATCTAGGTGTAAAATAATAATAAAAAAAGGTCGGCCACTACTATACATAAATGCATTATAAATATGTGTGTATGTATGCATGTATGCATGTATGTATATTACATACACACACACACACACACGCATGCATGCATTAATAATAAAAAAAGGTTGGCCAATACTATACATAAACACATTATAAATGTGTGTGTGTGTGTGTGTGTATGTATGTATGTATGTATGTATGTATGTATGCAAATTGCACGCACACACACACACACACACACACAGGTTTGTTTTGCTATCTTTATGGGGCCTTTGCATTGACTTCCATTCATTTTTTATTCATTTCTATAGCCTAACCATGACCTTTATCCATAACCTAACCATTACCAGTACATACCTAACCCTAAACCTAACACATCCTCAATTCAAACCTTAGTCCTAAACCTAGCCCCTAACCCACCAACGGGACTTCTTCTTATGGGGCCCGGGCTTTGGGCCCCATAAGGAGCAGTTGGTCCTCACAATGCAGTATAAGTTGGAAAAATGGGCCTCACAAAGTAGCATAAACAAGGACACACACACACACACACACACATACAAAAAAGGAGAGAGCGAGCCCAAGCGGGGAAGCCAGATTCCAATAACATTTGATTTAGGCCAGGCCGACTCTGCTTGTTATTTTGTCTACCTTCATTGTGCTACTGGTACATCTCAATGGCGACTCCAAACAGCCAAATATTGTGGTCACTCCACCGGGCCATGCTTGTAGCCTTCTCCAAGGTCGATTCCTTTATGCCAGTGAGTTCCAGGGGCTGCAAGTGTCCTGCGATTCTCTGAAATCACGTCCAGCTTATGGCTGAGCTCACAAAGCATCTGAGTCTTAGTGCTCAAAGCACAGCAAATTCCTTCACACAAGGCAAGCAGTCTCACAATTGCCAGAACAGCTGCCAATTTCTTCCAAATTTGTTGATATGCCAGATACCCGCTGTAGAGGGATTTTTTTGATCGGATATCTATATAATTTATTAGTTATGAGTTAAGCTCATAATATATGCATTTATTATGCAAATAACCTTGTTATGCGGGCACCACCTCTTTACAGAGGAAAAATCAGTCTCTACCCTCAAATTAAATGTAACTGAAACATGAATTATTTCCTCGTGTTTAAAGGGCATTAAATCAGTTAATACACACAGATATGTCAAAATAATCACAAATTTAGTTGATTTTTATATATTTTATTACAAAAATAATAATCTGATTCATATATCTGATGAAGGTTATTCATAAAAATTAATACACAAATTAATAACAAAATTACCTTGTGTCAAAGGTTATTTGATTATTAAATTCAGTGTAACTTTTTATAAAAGGCAGAATCTTGGACTGGTTTGTTGGGGTGTAGTTAAAATTGTGTCTAAATTAACTGTGGTGTATCTAAATTAATGTTGTTGTGAATGTATGATCACCAGAAAGGCATTAAGTTCTCTTGTCCTACTAGAATGAGATGGTCGGAATGGTCCCACAACTGCTTATGAGGGGTGCCAGCTGTACCTGAGATGCTATGGGTGACTTAAAAGGAGGATTTTTCCTCAAAAGTCACCGGTCATCCGTTGGAGGGACCAAGGTCCGATCACTGGCCCTTTGAAGTCAGCTGTGATTTATCACTCTGCGGCGTGGTGTTCTGGTTCGGATCTCACTTTAATGCTAGGTTCTGCTTCTGGTCCTCTTCCTTCTAGGATATCTCACTAGGAGGAAGATTCTTCTCTGAAGTTTGCTCGAAGTTCGTTGATGTAGAAAAAGCGGTGAAGTGTAATGTAGAAGTGGAGTAGAAGAAGAAGGAGTGAAGTGTCTGTCTGTGTGTTACAGATTCACTTAGGACCTCCCCCCCGGAAGTGGGATGGTTCATAAACTATGTCATGTTTCATATAAAATAACAGTCCGTTTTCTCTGTCTGCCTTTTTTAAGCCACACTTGTTTTAAAAGGAGAAAAATAAACATAATTATCTTAAAGAGAGTTTACTTTAAACAGACATTTTCAATAACAAACATTCAGTTCTGAAGCTGTGGAAATAACATGCAATGTTCATCAAAAAGGTGTGGCTGTTCATCTCCCGAAAGGGAACGTCATGAAACACAGGGTTCTTTTAAAACTGTTATCTCCATGGGAAAATCCTGGGAGTAAACTCCTCGGCAGGTGTTTCACTTCGAGGCCAGCTGAACCACAGCTCTCATTAAGACGATCTGTCCGTTTCGTGGGAAATGAGGTCATATTGGCAGTGAAGTTAACACAATGACAGTTTTCATTACATTCGTTTAGTGGCAACTAAGGAGTTTGTAAGCTGAGTTTAACACCTGTAAAATAAAGTCTGTTCATTCCCAAGGGAATAAATGCATCTTATTTTAACAGTTTAAAACACAAAAAAGAACAACATGAATGATGTTTGTTTTGAGACGAGGTGAACTCTGTTCAAAGATGGTGTTCCCCTACACCCCCAACTCCAAAAAGCAGAAAACCTGTTAACATAAATTCAATTATGTACACATCTTCTACATCCTCAGCGAACAATACAGACAGACACACCATCTTCCACTGCCCAAGGAATCCATAGTGTATCCAGTTGCGAGTGTCACTTCAGGGCATGAGGGCTCTCCTTCGTCCTGTCTTCTCCTCAAGAAGATTTTTTCAATTGCATTGAGAGACTAGCTGACCAGATCCATAATTTACAATTTGGAAGATATGTAAAGAGAGGAATAAGATAGACAAGAGAGCAGAAGCAGGAGGGAGGTAGGAGTGGGAAGGAAAGCATCAGTCTTCGTCAAGAGCAAGCAGGAACTGACAGTGGGTATATTGGTAGAAGGATGTTAAAAAGGCAGCTGTCAGGAAAAAGACAAAGAGGAGATATATGGATGCAGTTAAAGAAGACCAGCACCATAGAGAGAGAGAGAGAGTTGTGACACTCTTTGAACTAGCCGATACGCAGTCACATGGTTCATGTAGCTCTCAGTAGTTCCAAACAGCTCATCGCTGTCAAGTCAGTTTGAGAGGCTACTGGCGCGAGATAATGAAAAATCGATTTTTCTTACATTGTCCGGTGACTTTTGCTTAATAAATGAGCAGTAACACACTGATTACTTACCTGATTACTGATTAATTCACTGACTATGCATTTTATCAAATCATTTTTAGATGCGGCAGGAATTATTTATCATAAAATTTTAGAGGGAAACAAGACTGCAAACACATCATAGAACACATTACAGACCACATTTGTTAAAAAAAATGTCTATGCAATAAAAATGATCAATATAGCCATATCAACAGTGTTTTATAATAACGTTACACATGTAAAGAAACAGGAGTAACAAAAACCTATTATAAAGCCATTTCTAATGTTCTCTGCATGCAGCATGAGAATGCTCAGCCTTGTCCTCCATGCCAGCAGTTCAGATCTGCTCCAGCTTACCTTAGATCTGGGATGAATTCTTCATTTGTGTAGAAGATATAATTGTTCTATTTTTTTGTTTTTAATGGCAACCGAGTACCTGGATAACCAAGTTCATTGTGCTTGTAGCCAGACAACTATTGTAAAATTGTAATTCATTGATTAAAATGTTAATTTAAATGAAACCTAGTTAAAATCATAATAGATGACAAAACAAATGTTAATTGTTTAAAAAATAAATTACCAAACAATTTATTATAAAATATTTAAAATGTAAAAACAAGCTTTAATCAAGTACTTTTACTACCATTTATACTGTTTATTAATTACATCTGCACCAATAAACTGTATCTGATCAAATTTGGACAAAGTTAAAATGTGCCCAAGTCTGAATGAGGGTCCATCCTCCTTGGCATCATTCACAGAAGCTCCCTTTGAAGTCAACCACCACGTCCACTGGAAACCAGTGCAAACAGGAATTGTGATGGCAACATCTACGGTTTTATGTATTCAAAAAGACATGCTTGACCATGAACACATGTTTGTGTTGACAAGCAGGTTTACTCAGGACTGTTTTGAAAACTTGTTCAGCTGCATTATTCAAAGGAATCCTGTCCCAACACCAGTGGTGTTTTACCAGTTACTGAGATCATTCTCAGTTGGGCCGTTTCTTATGACAGTCAAATCCAGAAGCTATCAGGATGATGATGTCAGTCTTCTGGCAGAGTTCCTGGACATTACGGAGACATTTCCCAGTCGTGGCCTGAGTGTGGAGCAGCTGACTGGAATCGCAGGTACTCCTGATCTCACCAACAGTGAAACCTGCATTCTGTACCATCTTACAGGATACATAGTAAATAAAGTTATCAAACATTCTAACGTCTGTGGTGGATACTCGAGTTCAATTAAGCAAAATGATGACACTCTGGAAGGAGAGCATGGTGCCCTATTGACACTGAAAAAATTCAAACCAGGAGTCTTGTGTCAGCCATCACATGAAGCTGCAGTCTGGTTCAGAAAGTTGAAAAGCTTTTCAGAACAAGGACCAGTCAATCTTTCATGGAGCTCCCCAACACTGTGGATACTCTAGAGAGCAAAGCAAGTCTATTAGAAAGCATGTTTCCTTCATGTCATGATGTACAAAGAAAAATAACCAGCAGGTTCATCAGGTTGAGACTAAGAATAGCAGCAAAACATATCTTGAATGAAAGAAAAACAGTTCTGTCCATTGCTGGCCATCTTGGAAGTTTTTATTTTTTATTTTTATGTCCCTTACATTTATTTAATTTCACTGATTCTGCATAACTTACAGTCAACATAGTCTTGGCATCTTCAGTAAATTTAAAAAATGTTGCAATGCTTGCATTTGGTATGTGACAAATTAATTTCTGATCACTTTGATTTGATTTTTATTTTGACAGCCTCCCCATCCCCCAGTCAGCTCCAGCACTCCACCATTAACTTACCAGCTCCATCTCTCCATCACTGACCAGTTCCACCAACCTCGTCATTTCTTAGCTGACCACTCAGTCAATCTGAAAACATGAAGTTGGACATGAATGTAATGTTACCTGTGATAGTTTACGTTTTTTTGTTATTGTTCTACAGTTTACTGATGCTGATGTATTCTTGGTAAAAATTCTTATTTCTTGTTCTGTCTTGAAAGAGAGTCTCATCTCAACTTGACCTTTGATTACCATATACTAAAATAATAATCTAAAACAAATGTAAATTAGCAGTCCTGCAGTAAATACCAACTTTGCGAAGGTTATGATGTTAAAGTAATTTTATTCAAACACCTTGATTCAGCTATTGTTTTGGGAAGACTGAAAATGAGATCTTGTACCTTTGTGATATTTTGGATGAAACATTCAGCAGTTCACTGAAGTCATTCTCCTGTGATTTACCTGGAAAAAAAAAAAAAAAAAAAAAAAAAAAATCATCTCCACTATCAAGTTTTTCTTTAATGATAATGCCCCCATTTATGCTGCAATCTTTGAAAAAAGGATCTATAACTTGAACTAAATTAACCATATCTTGCAGAAAAACAGCTAATAACAATAATAATAATAATATAATAATAATAATAATAATAATGACTAAAATACAGGTGCTGGTCATAAAATTAGAATGTCATGAAAAAGTTGATTTATTTCAGTAATTCCATTCAAAAAATGAAACTTGTATATTATATTCATTCATTACACACATACTGATACATTTCAAAATGCTTATTTCTTTTAATGTTGATGATTATAACTGAAAACTAATAAACCCCCCAAATTCAGTATCTAAGAAAATAAGAATATTACTATTAAAATAAAAAAAAAAATAAAAAAAAAAAATATATATATATATATATATATATATATACAGGTCCTTCTAAAAAAATTAGCATATTGTGATAAAGGCCATTATTTTCCATAATGTAATGATAAAAATGAAACTTTCATATATTTCAGATTCATTGCACACGAACTGAAATATTTCAGGTCTTTAATTGTTTTAATACTGATGATTATGGCATACAGCTCATGAAAACCCAAAATGCCTGTCCAAAAAAATTAGCATATTTCATCCCACCAATGAAAGACAAGTGTTTTTAATACAAAAAACGCCAACCTTCAAATAATCATGTTCAGTTATGCACTCAATACTTGGTCGGGAATCTTTTGCATGAATGACTGCTTCAATGCGGCGTGGCATGGAGGCAATCAGCCTGTGGCACTGCTGAGGTGTTATGGAGGCCCAGGATGCTTTGATAGCGGCCTTAAGCTCCTCCAGAGTGTTGGGTCTTGCGTCTCTCAACTTTCTCTTCACAATATCCCACAGGTTCTCTATGGGGTTCAGGTCAGGAGAGTTGGCAGGCCAATTGAGCACACTAATACCATGGTCAGTAAACCATTTACCAGTGGTTTTGGCACTGTGAACAGGTGCCAGGTTGTGCTGAAAAATGAAATCTTCATCTTCATAAAGCTTTTCAGCAGAAGCATGAAGTGCTCCAAAATATCCTGCTAGCTGCATTGACCCTGCCCTTGATAAAACACAGTGGACCAACACCAGCAGCTGACATGGCACCCCAGTGACTGTGGAAACTTGACACTGGACCTCAAGCAATGTGAATTCTGTCTCCTCTCTTCCTCCAGACTCTGGGACCTTGATTTCCAAAGGACATAAAAAATTTACTGTAATCAGAGAACATAACTTTGGACCACTCAGCAGCAGTCCCAGGCGAGATGCTTCTGACGCAGTCTCTTGTTCAAAAGTGGCTTGACCTGGGGAATGCGGCACCTGTAGCCCATTTCCTGCACACGCCTGTGCACGGTGGCTCTGGATCTTTCTACTCTAGACTCAGTCCACTGCTTCTGCAGGTCCCCCAAGGTCTGGAATTGGCCCTTCTCCACAATCCTCCTCAGGGTCCGGTCACCTCTTCTCGTTGTGCAGTGTTTTCTGCCACACTTTTCCCATCCCACAGACTTCCCACTCAGGTGCCTTGATACAGCACACTGGGAACAGCCTATTCGTTCAGCATCTTCTTTCTGTGTCTTACCCTCTTGCTTGAGGGTGTCAATGATGGCCTTCTGGACAGCAGTCAGGTCGGCAGTCTTACCCATGATTACGGTTTTGAGTAATGAACAAGGCTGGGAGTTTTTAAAAGCCTCAGGAATATTTTGCAGGTGTTTAGAGTTACGTCGTTGATTCAGATGGTTAGGTTAATAGCTTGTTTAGAGAACCTTTTCATGATATGCTAATTTTTTGGGACAGGCATTTTGGGTTTTCATGAGCTGTATGCCATAATCATCAGTATTAAAACAATTAAAGACCTGAAATATTTCAGTTGGTGTGCAATGAATCTGAAATATATGAAAGTTTCATTTTTATCATTACATTATGGAAAATAATGACCTTTATCACAATATGCTAATTTTTTGAGAAGGACCTGTATTGTCATGATCGGGGGGTGGTTGAGACCCAAATGCAAGCAGGACTCCAACGAGGTCACAAAAAAGGCGTTTTAATCACAAAAAAGCAACAATAACATATAATGCTGTCGGGTCATACTACTTACATTTGTAGGAAATACAAAGTACATGGAAGACCAAGGCACTAGGAGACGATAGTGAAGATGCAGCTTAAGCACCTAATGCTCCCCTGCCTGAGATGCAGGAGAGCACAGTATATAAAGGAGAGTCGCTAATTAAACCCAATACGTAGCACCTGAGAGTCATTAACTATCTGCACAGAGCAGGGCAAGTGCAGATCCCTACAGTATCCCCCTCTCTAATGAACAGCTCATGATGTTCTAAAATACCCCAACCCAACTTGGGTTGGTGGCGGGGGAAAAAATACTAAAGGTTGGAGGGCACCAAAACAAACAACCTAGGAGCAACCCTGAATACATGCACAAAAGGAGTTCAGGTGGGTGTCCCCGAGACCATCCAGACCACAAGTCAAGTTCAGGTGGGAGGCCTGGAAACCGTCCATCACCAGGGCAGAGTTCTGTAGCAGACGTTTAGGCCAAAGGGACTGCAAATGATGTTGAGACTGCAGCCGTCGTTGTAGAATCACAGTAGCGGCAGACGCGATGACCAAAGAAGGAGCGGCGGCAGCTGACGCGGTGACCAGAGGAGCGGCAGCTGACGAAGGAGCCACAGGAGGAGCAGCAGCTGACGAAGGAGCCACAGGAGCGGCAGCGGCTGACGTGGCGACCACAGGTGCGGCAGCAACAGGAACCAGAAGAGGAGCAGCAGCGGCTGACACGATGACCTCAGAAGCGGCAGCAGCGGCGGAAGCAGGAATAAGAAGAGGAGCAGCAGCGGCTGA
>NC_056501.1:38828582-38834963 GCF_014905685.2 Nematolebias whitei | reverse complement strand
GCAGCAGCGGCAAAAGCAGGAACCAGAAGAGGAACAGCAGCGGCTGATGCGATGACCTCAGAAGCGGCAGCAGGAACCAGAAGAGGAGCAGCAGCGGCTGACACGGTGACCTCAGGAGCGGCAGCTGGCACATGAGTCACCGGAGGCGCAGGAGTAGCTGCCGAAAGAGGAACAACTGAGGACGTGGGACCCTCCTGGGGCGTGGACTCATCAGGGACTGCAGGAGCTTTAAAAACTATGGAGACTGCGGTAGGCCTGGAAGTGACCACAGGGGCTGCAGCAGTGAAGGCCACTGGTGGTGGAGCAGGAGGTTCAGTGGGTTCAACCTTGTCTGAGTGCACGTGAACCTCTAATTAAACCCAATACGTAGCACCTGAGAGTCATGAACTATCTGTACAGGGCAGGTGCAGATCCCTACATATATACATATATATATTTTTAATGTTGGCCAACTAAAAAAATAATGAACATGAAAAGTATGAGCATGTACATCACTCAGTACTACTTAGTAGTTGCTCCTTTTGTCTGGATTACTGCAGCAATGTGGCGTGGCATGGAGTCGATCAGTCTGTGCCACTGCTCAGGTGTTATGCGTGCCCAGGTTGCTCTGATAGTGGCCTTCAGCTCTTCTGAATTGTTGGGTCTGGTGTATCACATCTTCCTTTTTACAATACCCCATATATTTTCTATGGGGTTACGGTCAGGAGAGTTTGCTGGCCAATTAAAAACAGGGATACCATGATCCTTAAACCAGGTACTGGTAGCTTTGTCATTGTGTGCAGATGCAAAGTCCTGTTGGAAAATGAAATCTGCATTTCCATAAAGTTGGTCAGCAGCATGAAACATTAAGTCTCTAAAACTTCATGGCAGACAGCTGCATTGACCTTGGACTTCAGAAAACACTGTACGAATTACAAAAATACAAGTTATGCTTTCAACAGCCACAGACAGACAAACGGACAGAGTGAGTGTATTTCCAATTTCCCCTCTTTGCTCCTCGACAGGGGACAAAGAAATCTGCAAAAATCCATCCATCAACAACATCAATAACATCCATCCATTATATTTTACCCACTTCTTCCATTTTAGGTCACAGGGATCGCTGGTGCTCATGTCCATCAATCACTGTGCGAAGGGCGGTTTACACCCTGGACAGGTCTCCAGTCCATCATAGGGACATAAAAAGACAAACGAGACAAACAACCATTCACTCTCTCACACCTAAGGACTATTTAGTGTTACCAATCAGTCTAACATGCATGTTTTTGGTTTGTGGGAGGAAACCGGAGTACCCAAAGAAAATTCACGCATGTACGGAGAGAACATGCAAACTCCACCCAGAAAGGCCCCCGGACCGGGATTTGAACCGAGGATCTGCTTGCTGAGAGGCAGCAGCTCTACCAGTTGTGCCACCATGCTGCCCCATCTGCAAAAATGTCATTCTAAATTTAAGAGAACATATCTACTTTTTGCATCTTAGATAAGCCCTGAAATGTTACATGAAATTACAATAACATGTTCATTCTTTAGCTTTCCATTGATTGTTGTTCACCACTGAAGTTCTAATAAATACTGGATAACAGGGTATGTACTGTGTGATCATTAGTAAACATCTGTAGCACCTGGTTGCATCACAGTGTGAATGTCCTCCTTTTTGATAGGATTGGAGGACCGACTGCCAGGGAGAGCCACAGAAACAGTAAAATTAGTACAACTCTGCCATCTGGGCGATAAAAAAAAAGATCTGCCAGCATTGATTGTAATTCTATTCATCAACTTGATTTCACAGAAACAAGGGAAATAACCACAACATCTTGATGTTTTTCTCCATAATTTGTCTTTATTGAAATAAAAAGGTTAGCTCATTTTCTTCCCTCTATATGTGGATAGTCAAACTTCCCATTGGCCTGATGAGCGTTAAAATGACGGTTGTTACATTGTGGTTATTCTCCTCATGTCTCAGTTTCCTGTTCAAAGTTGGCCATTTTAGCCTTTTGATTGGGAATTTATTTTGCTTTATTTTGCTTCTTCATATATTGTTCGGCCATGTGATTAATGTTGAAGAGCAGGTTTTTTTTTACATGAAATATAAAAAAAAAGTTTAAAAAAAAGGTGGTGAAAAGCAGAATGAGTTCAAATATGCTGCAGATAAATTTCAGTTACTAAAAAGGATCGAGACAGACTTTTTTTTCATTCAACCTTTATTTAGACAGGTAAATCCCACTGAGCCTCGAGGACTCATTTACAAGAGAGACCTGATTTCAACAAAGAATGATGAAAAACAATGGACAACAATAGACAGGTTTGAATTATGAACTGTTATGGTTGAAGGCACTACAGAGAAGTATCATGTGTAACAACGAGTCTGAAAGGCTGAACAAGCCGATTCAGACTGAGCCCATGTATACATATTTTTTTTAACCACTTTTCAGTGCAGGGTAGTCGGGAGTTGGTTTCTATGTCCAGCGATCATTTTGCAAGAGACAGGGTATAACCTGATCAGGTGTTTAGTCCGTCACAGAAACAAACAATCAGACATACTCGCACCTAGTGATAACTTAGGAGTTTCCAGTTAATATAAAGTTTGTTTGTGGGAGGAAACCTGAAAAACCCCACAGATGCACAGGAAGAACATGTAAACTGCACACTGGGAGACCCCAGCTGGGTTGTGAACCTGCAACCTTCTTGCTGTGAGGTGACACCTCTAAGCACTGCTCCATTGTGCTGCCTACATTTTATTGTATTTAAATAAAAATGCACTGTTACATTTAACAACAACAACTTGTCCTGCACTTTACATTTTAGAAATCTCAACATGCTACAATATAAAACAGCTAGAGAGAATAAAACATATACTAAAAATAATTAAAAAAAACAATTAAAAACAGCCAGATTGAAATACTTTGAAACACTATAAAATATTTCAAATAAGAAGGTCTTCAGTACTTTCTTAAAACCTTCTATAGTCTGGGGTATCCCTCAATGGTTGGGGAGATTGTTCCACAGATGAGGAGCAGCAGAGAAAAAGGCCCTGTCACCCATGATGCACAAATTTGTCTGTGGAGGGCGGAGCTGACAGGAATTTGTGGAGTGGAGGGATCTTGTTGATGACTGAGCAGTGAGCATTTCTTTAAAGGTAGTATGGAGCATTGCCATGAATGGATTGGTGGGTGAGTAAAGAAACCTTTTATTCAATGTGAAGTGAAATGGGAAGTGTTACGACCCGGCTCAGCCAAGAGGAAGGAGAAGTACCATTAAAACCAAGATTTTAAAAGATTTAAATAGTTAAGTGTTTATTGTTCGGCTTTTTTTCTTTAAAGAGTGAAAATTAATAATAATCAAAAGTCAACCATCCATCCACCCATTATCTTTTACCCGCTTCTTCCATTTTGGGTCACGGGGGTCACCGGTGCTCATGTCCGGCAATCACTGTGCAAGGGTACACCCTGGACAGGTCGCAAGCCCATCACAGAGCCACACGAGACAAACAACCATCAAACAACCATTCACTCTTTCACTCACACCTAGGGACAATTTTAGAGTTACCAATCAGCCTAACATGTATGTTTTTGGTCTGTTGGAAGAAACCGGAGTACCCGAAGAAAGCCCAAGCAGGCACGGAGAGAACATATAAACTCCACCCAGAAAGATCCCCAGACCGGGATTTGAACCGGGGTCCTGCTCACTGAGAGGCAGCAGCTCTACCAGTTGTGCCATCGTGCTGCCTTCAAAAGTCAACCAGAGTCTTATAAACCAAAACAATGAATAAAACAAAGTCCACAAAACAAAAGTTATGTCTTAACGTCAGAACTGTAACCCAAATCTCTTAACAAAACTTGACCAAAGACCTAAGGACAAACAAACCAAGATGCTACAAACCAGTTTCAGTACAACAGCCAAACAGAGAGTTTGAACTCTATTCATTTCTCTTGAGAGTAATGAACAGAGTTTGGAGATGTTTTTGAGATGAAAGAAGTCTAGCAAAGGTGTTTAACACGAGATTCAAATGTCTGTCTGAATCTGAGGTTGTCTAGATCAGGGACAGAGATGACCTGAGGAACGGTTGTCAGTGACCACACAACATAATTTGTGGTATCCACCCAAATACTAAGTCGGACTAAGATGTCATGGCTTATGTATACCGAGTGTGGTAAGTTTGGGACCACAAGAAATGAGTGAGTCAGTTCTCTATGGTTCCATTAAAGCCTGAGGGTACAAATACCCACAACTTTTAAGGTACGAGATGATCTTAAATCATTTTGGAAATGAAAAGTCTTTCTAACCATTAGCAATTTAGAATATTTAAGGACTAAGGCCTCATAAAGGTCTTGGCTGATGGAGGGCTTGTCAGTCCAAAGAGACAACACATAGTTCACTTGAGATTCCTGGACCTCAATACCTTTAACCACTTGTGGGAGGTAATATTCACTAGATTGTAAGTGACTCTGCGAACACAAGAACGTTTCACATTGGGCTAGTGTTAGCTTCAACGGTCGATCAGGTGTGGCGGGCATTACCTAGGTTTGGGGCAGGATCTCGTTTTCCTGAAAGTTGTTTTCAGGTTGGGAGATGTTAGTTTCATCAGAAGTATTCAGTGTAGCACACTGAGAGGTTACTTCTGGAGAGAAAGTGATGGATAACGATTGATGTACTTGAGCCCCAGACTTAGAGATTCTTGAAATCGATCAAAGGCTGAAACCGGTTTAGAAGATCTTGTCCTATTAGAAAGGGATTCATTCCATTTGTGACACATATACTGAGTGTATGAGTCATCGGTCCAATCTGAATCTCAATCAGCGCCACCTGGGGTAAGGTGGTTTCTTCAGAAAAGTACGGTTGTACCTCTAAAGAACAGTTCAGAATGATCAAATCTTTGTCAGCACGATTTGCTGCTAACCATAGTTTTTCAAACAGTATGGAAGATAGATGGGGAAGTGGTGGCGCAGAGGTTAGAGAAGGTGGGCATCTGATCAGAAGATCGCCGGTTCAAGCCCCGGTACCGACAACATCAAAAATGTGGGTGGGGTAGATGAAACACCCACACCTGCCCCACCCTCATTCGCCCCACTCTGGGCCCATGAGCAAGGCCCTTAACCCCCACCATCTGCTCCCTAAACAGGTCTCTCTTGAAAATGAGTTCTCGTGGCTCAATGAGACTACCTGGATAAATAAAGAGCAAATGAAAAAAAAAGTGATGTCAGCTCCTGTGTCCAGGAGAGCATCATGAGACAGAACTTGTTCCAGGGTCAGTGAAAGATAGAACTTTCTTGCTACCCCTTTTTCAGTAAGGTCACAAAAATGTGTGTACCAGAGGTTTTATTCAGATCTTGGAGTCATCGTTTTCAAACAAAGTGTAGAAGTCTCAGTGTCTGCAGCTTTCACCAAGATGGCCACCAATTAACACCAGCTGACGGCCATCCATCATCCTGATGAGGAGCAACACTACTTAAGGCTGTAGTCCAGTGTGACCCGGCGCTGGAGCATTGTGCCTCATTTGGTATTTATGCCTTCAGCCTGAAAATGTCTAAGAGAATTAGACTTACCTTCTTCTTTATGCCTGCAGTATCCCGACTCCTCGAATCCTGTCTTGCCTGCCAGCCATCTGCCAGCCCTGCCTTGTTGCCTCTCGCTTGCCAGACCTACCTTGCCTGCCATTGCCTGTCACACTTGCCTGGCCTTCCCTGCCTGACCCCCTTTACTCAGGAGTAAATGTGGATCCCACTGTAGGCTTCACTATGATATTCACCACCTGTAACAGAAACAATCATATCATCAATATCTACTCTGCCACTTGGCCAGGACCAACTGACCATGTTCTTTCTTCCAGGTACTCCAGAGATCCCAAGTGTATATTTCCCTTCACTGTAAATAACAAACACTATTACCTTTTTTATATGTCTGAGTTTGGCTTTATCCTGGTCTCGTACAACTCTGGGTTCCGCCAGTCATTACAGAAATGCTCCAGCCACAACAGGCCCAGAACGAGACCTGAGGCGAGCAAACTCTTTCCACTTCCCAGATGGAATGCATAACCCAACTTTAGGAGATGCTTAAGCAGGTCCTAACACAACAAGAAGCAGCACAGGAGAATTTGAGAGAATTAGGAGGTATGATTTTTTTATCTTATTTAAACCATAAAATATCCTGATGCATGCTCAATAACCCAGGTAGAACAATCTAAAAAAGTTCAATCTGGTCCTCTGGACATTCAAAAAAAAACAAACAAAAAAAAAAACAAAGCAAAAATATGTAGATAAATTTCGTCCTTCATCTGAAAGACTTCCTCAGTCTGGGTGCTGTATTCAGCTCAGTCTCTTCAATAGCACCTTCTCAGAGTGGATCAACCAGTTTGCTGCTGACAACCAAAACCAGCTGCTCAGC
>NC_056501.1:38819452-38828482 GCF_014905685.2 Nematolebias whitei | reverse complement strand
TTTTTTTGCTTTGTTTTGTTTTTTTTTGTTTTTTTTTGAATGTCCAGAGGACCATATTGAACTTATTTAGATTCAAACCAGAAACTTTTACCTTCTTCACCTAAAGATCCTGCTGTACCTCCTGTGAGTAACACTCCAAACGCTACACCTGAAGTTGGACCCTCAAACATGCAGGTAATCACAAAGCCTTCGTAACTCTACTCTGGAGATCCCAACTTGGGTGGAGGGTTCCTCCTACAGTGCAAACTTGCATTTAAAGGAGCCCCTCAGCTCTACTTGTCAGACTCAGCTAAAATTACATATTTTACCAGTCAATTAAAGGGTGACGTGCATTGCTGGGCCAACTCCTACTTACAATTTCATGGCGTAGATCTGGTGTCTTTTGATACTCTGTTGAAAGAGTTCCAAAGGATCTTCGATCAGCTATTACAGAGACCCAATGCCATAAAACTGCTCCTCAGACTTAATCAGGGTAGCTGTCCCATCGCCGAATATGCCCTGGAGTTCCGCATCCTCGCGGCTCAAACTGGATGGAATGACCTTGCGCTCCAAGGTACCCTTTAAATTCTTTGTCCAATCCCATCAAAGACCAGATTGTTGCACAGTACGAGCCAGATAGTTTTGACGAGCTAATCAATTTGGCAGTGGCTATTGACGAGCGTTTCCAGGAGCGGAGAAGAGCGAAGGCCTACAACACCCACCACCGCTCCACTTCCGGGTTCGCAATGTCATCAGGTGATCTTCGCGCCTACAAGAACTCTTTTAAGAACTACAAATCCCAAGGAGGCAAGCCTTCCGGTTCACCTCCTCGCCCTGCAGTGTCAGCAGGATGTTTTCTTACTCGCCCAGAACCTGAACCCATGCAAATAAGGCAAACTCACCTATCTCCAGAGGAAAACAGAGACGCCGACACACTAATTCTTGTATTCACTGTGGAAATCCCAGTCATTGCTTGGCAGATTGTCCGCTTCGGAGAGCCCTGCCAACTAAGAGAGAGATTTTGGTGGGCACGTACACTCTCTCTCCTGCCTGTCGCCTTATGTTACCCACACTTATCCAGATTCACCAGAACCGGTTCCCGATCCCTGCTTTAGTGGTTTCAGGTGCTGAACAAAATCTGATTTGCTTAAACCTGGTCCAGAAATGGTCTCTACGCACGTAAGAAATGCATCCCGTATCTATTGCTGGGGTCAAAGGAGAGACGTTAGCCCAAATAACTCTCAAAACAACTGGTCTTCATCTAATAATTTCTGGCAATCATCATGAGACCACCAAATTTTACATGTTTGAGTCTCCCAACACTCAGCTTATCTTAGGTTACCCCTGCTTAAAGGATCACAACCCAGATATTAACTGGGAGCTAGAGAGGATAGAAAAGTGGAGCAACAAATGCTTAAAATATTGCCTCCGTTCTGCGGTTTCTAATCAACCTGTTAAAGACTCACCACTTGAATAAAATGATATGTCAACCGTTCCGTCTGATTATCATGACCTGGTCCCAGTATTAAGCAAGCAAAGCACCCTGTCTCTACCCTCTCATCGTCTCTATGATTGCGCAATCGACCTCCTTCCGGGGACTACACTACCCGCCAGTCGGTTGTACAACCTGTCTGGTCTTGAGAGGGAGTCTATGAGAAAGTACATCGAGGAATCTTTTGAATCAGGCATCATAGGCCCCTCCACTTCTCCTGTGGGGGCTGGGTTCTTCTTTGTGACAAAGAAAGATAAAACCCTTCATCTCTGCATCGATTATACGGGTTTAAACAATATAACCATAAAAACAAATATCCCTTACCACTCATCAATTCAATCCATGAAAAGCTCCAGTCCGCCACCATATTCTCTAAGTTAGACCTCAGGAACGCATACCATCGGGTGCGAATTAAAGAAGGGGATGAGTGGAAGACCACCTTCAGAACACCGCTTGGACAATGGTGTTGGTGCGGTCCCGTCTCCACATTCTCCTAAGGACAACAAGGTCCACCCATGTGTTGTTTCTCCTGACGACTCTCGCAGACAGAGAGAAATTATGATGTTGACAACCGTGAGTTACTGGCAGTCAAGTTGGCATTGGAAGAGTGGCGCCATTGGTTAGAGGGCACTACTATTCCCTTCTTATTATGGACTGACCATAAAAACCTCACTTACCTGAGGGATGCTGTTTTATGATATTTGTTTAAATAAAAACCAGGACTCGGAAGAATGATCAGCACAATGAACAAAATACACTCACACACTGTCCTGCTAGAATAATTTGTGTCATTTATTATTCCGCCACAGATACAGCAAAAAGCCAAGCTTCAACAGTACACACAAAGGTACAATCACACATGTTGATGTAGAAAGGAGCTCTCACCATAACACCGGAGAGCCGCACAGTCCAAGTGGCGCAACACACCAACACAACACCGGACGTCTGGATCAAAGACTCACGGTTGACTAACTCTCTTCTGAGCACTCCCTATTTAATACTTTCCACCCTCTGTATCACGTGAGAACATCTCCCAGTGCACAAAACATGCCCACCTGGACTAAAAACTGTGAGAAACCTCGAGATAGCGTGAAAAACTGTGAGAAACTTTGAAATAGCGTGAGAAACCTCGAGATAGCGTGAAAAACTGAGAAACTTCGAGATAGTGTGCGGGGGGGGGGGGGGGGGGGGGCTCCTCCTCAGGCCTCTCGGGTGACTCACAATAACATGTACCAAAAACACTTTATATCACAGGTTAAATAGTCAGAAAAACATTTTATTAAATTCTTTATTCAGATGCTAAATGTCTAACCCCCAGGCAGGCGCAATGGTCTCTTTTCTTTAACAGATTTATCTACATCCTGACTTTTAGGCCCGGCTCAAAAAATGTCAAGCCTGACGCCCTGTCTCACCAGTTTTCTCCTCCAAACAACCCTGAGACAGAGGAGAACATTATTCCACCAGTCTGCGTCGTGGGGGCTCTCACCTGGGCCATCGAGAGGGAAGTCCAGCTGTAAGAGAAACAAACATATCATCAATATCTACTCTGCCACTCGGCCAGGACCAACTGACCCTTTTCTCTCTTCCAGGTGCTCAAGAGATCCCAAGTGTATATTTCCCTTCACTGTAAATAATGTAGTGGACTAGGCCTATGTCAAAACTGACCAGATGGACAGAGACTGTTATTTCATTGATCTGCATCCAGAAATACAGTTTGAGCCATCTGGAGACTTTCTTTCTTGAATTAATCAAGTAGAAAAGACAATTCTCTATGATCATTACTATTTTACAATTGTTTGATAATCAAATTGTGTTAGTTCACTCAATGTTTACAGGTTGAAGAGAACTACTCATTTTATTTACATAAACAGTAAGTAATGATTTTTATTCCTCATTCAAAGAAGAAATCAGGGTAATATGCATTTCTTGATTTTTCTGTCTTCAATGAGCAAATTTGTAAGTATGTTAGAGGTCGAGTTTCGGTCAACTAAAAGTTTACTGAAAAAGAATTGTCATGTTTAATCTTTACAGCAGATAATAGGAGAGTTTGACTCCACGAAGTCTGGTTTTCTCCAATAATCTTTCTGTCTGTTTTAAACAATCTCAATCTCTGCCCTTGACTTTGATAACACCTTACATCACAAACCACACCTCTGATCTGGTCCATCCACCAATCAGAAAGCTCTAAAATGACCCGGAAGTCAACCCATTTAAATGTGGCAACTTCCCGGTTCTCGCCAGAGTTAAAGAGTTGTTGGTGTTACAGAATGCTCGAATGCAGCTCATGGAGAAGTGTCAACAAGGGGTCTGATGTCTGTGTCGAGTCTCTGTCAATGAGAGACGCGACGAGATGAAAGAGCTTAAAGGAGTAGAGTTCTGAAGGAGTTCAGAATTCTGACAATCCAGGATGCAGAGAGGATTTTGGGAGTTATAACTTCTGTTTGGATAACCTCACACGACTCCTAAGGGTTTGGCTGTCCTCATGGAGACGCTGAAAGAGTCAGAAAGGAACCCTACGCCGACGCTGATTATCATCAACCAGGTAAAAGGTTCTATTTCGACCAAGCGTACCGTGGCCAAGCTGATTCCCCAAAGAGCGTGTTGTTCTGGTCCTACAGATAAATTCCCTCACACATCTCTCTGTAAGATAAATCTCCATTTTCCATCTTAAACTCTCCTTTCTCCTAAAATCATTACAGACATTTTAGAAATATCTGAAGCAAAGTTTCTTGATCACCGCCGCGTGATTGATGTCTGTTGTTCTGCTGAGAAGTGAGGACAATAGCCTTATTGTCCCACTTTCTGTGAACTTGCCATGTTATTGTTTTCATATTTTGCCAAATTAATGTAAATGTTTGATGTTAAACTTTGATTCTGCAAATAAATGACCGCATTCATTTGATGGGTCAAAGATAATTAACGTCTCTCTCGTTACATTTTTGTTAAACTCAATGCACGACATTTACACAGTCAGAAAAATGAAGAACTCGTGAAAATGTATGAATATATCCAGACATTCTACTACATTTGGTGGCCCGTGACGGTTCATAAATGACTGTGTATTCGTGTAAAGATTGATTTTACATGTTGGCATGAAAAATAACAGTTTTGTCAGCTGTGATTGAACGCAGCGTGCTGGAGCTGCCGCTTGAAGTCAAAACGCTGCATGTTTAAGCGTGTTGGGCTAGTGATGTTATGAAAGCTGAAATAGTGTCATTGAGTCTTTATGAAAGCTGAAATTGTACGCCTGTTATGGTAACTAAAAGCTGGGTTTGGGTAAAAACGCTTCATTCTGTTTAAAGACGGTCCAGACGCGGTTCTGGACCGGCTCGGTTCTGAAAAAGGTTCGGACGAGTTGTTTAAATAGCTAGAAAGACGTTTTTGAGACCGGAGTAGCAGACTCCGTGCAGCTCAGTGTTGATTCGTTACAATTTTTAACAGAAAAAGTGCATTTTGACAGTTTACAAGACGAAAAGTTGACGAACTTATTTCAGGCTAAAATCTAACATGCTAGTTGCTGAAACGCTTTGTGATTGGTTGAATTTTGCTGCTGTGGAGCGCTCTGATTCGCTGAGAAGTTGAATGACGTGTCTACGTCATTTCCTCTCACCCCCGTGTTGCTCTGTAATTGGTGATTTCAGTCACGTGACCCGGAAATGGAAACTCGTTTTCATAGGGAATAAAATCTGCTTTTTAAAGCTGAAAAGCGCTTTAAAGCTGTGTTCTGAAACGCTGTTTTAGGTTCTTCGAAGTCTAATTGCTAAAATTTTGCCACGCTTGTGTAAAAAATCCGTTTAGAAATGTTGGTTTTAACCGAGTCTAGCCGATGCTAATTTTTAACTAACAGCTAACGACCGGACGCCACAGGAAGTTATAGCTCCCCTACTGGACAACACTAACAGTGTCTGAGTTAAAATTAATAAGGTTGTACTGCCATCTTCTGGAGAAGACGTGAGATCACAGGTTTTCACTTCGCTTTTTAGGTTATTTTAGTGAAATTAAACGTATTTTCTTTTTAAAAGGCATTTTTGAGTTAATAAACGTTCCTCAAAGCTGAATAATCACTGTTATCTTGCATTTTAAAAGTTATAAAGGTATTTATGCAAAGAGCATTTACCAAAACTTTATTCACTGGTAATCCCTTAAAAAAGGTACACAATAACAGTTAGAAACTTTTAAAAATAAGAAGAAACAGTTACAAATATTCACAGAGTTGGAAAAAGTTTACTCATCTGCTAAAAGATAACGCACGTTTAATTGATAAATCACTAAATAAGAGTAAATACTTCAGGATAGAGAAACTTTTCTGATTTTATTTTACCACCTAATCAACCATTCTCCTATTTAATTTCTATAAATAGCAGATAATGGCGGAAGAAGAAGGAAACTCTGACCCCTTGCAATCCAGAGATGTCGTCCAAGCGGCTTTACATATTTTAACAAATTCAATTATTGGTACTCAATTAACGCAATTAGAAGACCTTGATGACAATCAAAGAGATGAGGAACTGCAGAGGTTGGCAAAAGCAGCTAAAGTGTCAGAGGACACAAAATCGAGCAGTGAACGGTTAGCAAAAATTTCTCTGCTTCTGAAAGCGAAATTGGACCATCAGGTGGAACAAAATGACATGCTGTTCAGCGGATATCAATCTGAAAAGGACAGGTGTGACGTATTGATGAATCAATCTGAATTGCAGAAACAACAATTTCAGTTTGATAGGGACCTCTCAAAGACTGAGCTGTCAGAACAGGCTCAATCATATGAGGAGAGGATTAGGGATAAAGAACAAGCGTACCGAGCCGCGTGTGCAGATAACGATGTGCTACAAGCACAGTTGCAGGTCGCATTAAAGGAGCTGTACGCTTGCAAGGCAGAAAAGGCGATGACACTCCGACAATGGCTGAATTTAAAAAGTGAATGTCAGACAACACAGGAGCGCCTGACAGCTTGTGAGGAGAAACTAGCTACAGCTACAAACCAGATTTCTGAAATGGGGCGAGCTGGTCTGAGACCCAGAGACGAACAGTATCAGGGCCCGGGTCAGCCACAACCACCCCAGATAGACCTGTACCGATATGTACCTCTTCCTCCTGACACCATGCCGTCACCCCCACCCCCATTATGGGCGGTAGGGACAGACCTGCACCAATATGTACCTCTTCCTCCTGACACCATGACGCCACCCCCACCCCCATCACGGACGGTAGGGATAGACCTGCACCGATATGCACCTCTTCCTCCCAACCCTTATCAGCCACCCCCACCCCCATCTTGGGCGGTAGGGGCAGTCCTTGACCAATCTGCACCAACCACACAAGTGAGACCGTTGATACTGTCTCCTTCAATGGATGATTTGCAGAAAATCTCAAAATATGTACAACGTTTTGTACCAGGACCGATGGGCTCATCTGGAACAAAAGCGTATCTCAGAGATCTAGAGTTCAGATTGAGATCTTATCCTAATGCTACACTAGAGGATAAGATCAGTCTGATACGGCTCACTTCGGACAGAGAGGTGTTCACCTTCATCGAGCGTCTACCAGATGCAACGAGAAGGAATTACAACCTTCTGTGTGAAGCTTTGATCAGAGAATACGACTCCTGCACGGGACCTGCTGGTTTCCCAGCTGCAGACAAGGTCACGCAGGGTAAAACTGAACATCCAAAAGTTTATTACAAAAGAATCTTCCAAGCTTATTTTGGTAACAGAAATGAAACCGGAATGGAAGAAGATGAAGGTTTTAAGTTTGTTTTCAGCAAAAATCTCCACACTGATTTTAGACAATCAGTACAAATGATGGCAAATTTCAGAGAAAAATCCATCAGTGAGATTAAGCAGTGTGCTGTGAATGTGTTTGAAGCGAGTTCTCATGCTAAGACGCCCATAGAAGTGTTTCCTAGTGTAAAGGTTAAACCCCTCTCTCTTGAACTGGAAGGACGACGTGCTTCGCCACCTCCTCCTAAGAAAGTTGAGAGAAAACAGTCTGTTCAAAATAACAAACCGCGTCCTGAAGGTGCACGCTGGGACAAAAAAGCTCCTCTTTCAGAAGATGACAGTGATTATCGAAAAAGGGGTGAGCGTAGGACGCAACGATATGGGAAACCATATCATCAGGGGCAGTACGTAAAGGAACCCCCGAAAGACGTACCTGACCGTCCCCCACCTCGGACGAAACAAACCGAGGCGAAAAAATCACAAATGTTCCAGAAACAAGGCCCTAAACCTCTGAGCTCGGAAGAGACAGAGGAAATACAAAGATTTTTAGACACTTTGATACACGCTGAAATGGGAACCCGACCAGGAGCACTATGTAGTGATGCGATCGCTACTAACTCTAAAGGCGCGAATGACAACATTACAGATGTCGGTGGAACACACCAAGACATTGCTGTTATTGCCTCCAACAACCCCTCATCGGACGAAGGGGGATAAACTCACACACAAACGATGACGAGTCATCGCAAACTGAAAACTCAGAACCTGACCTTCATGATTTTGAACTAGGCATTCTAGTTCTGGGAGGACTCCCAGATAACCTGGTACCGAGTCAAGAAGCTGGGCCAGTATGTTTCACGAAACCATCACAGGCCATCGCTCTTTTCTCAACCAATGATGTCGACCAAGGACCACAAACCTATGGTGCCTTGCCCATAGACAGGTCCGACGACTCAGAAAAGGATTCGTTGGAACTCCCCAAGGAGCAAGAACCCTCATCAGTCTCATCACAGATTGAACAGGTGGTCGCCCAAGCCGACACTCTGACATCTGATGAAGAAAGAGACAAACTTCGCCAAGTTTTTTTAAAATATGAAAAGTCATTTTCAACTGACCCAGAAATCATCAAACTTCAGAAGTTGGATGATCCTGCAATTAACTCGATGATACTGTATCTGACTGACCCAGACAAATACACTCCATCGAAAGTCAAACTGGATTCCGATCCAGACCTAAAAGTCCTCTTTCAGCTGCGCAAACAGTTAAAACTACTCAAGGACAACCTAACTTTAGCTCATGGAGCGACGTCCTCACCCGTGTTCGCAGTCTCCCATGACCGAAGGGGGGTGACGCCAGTTAGGATAATGCTACCAGACGCGATAACATGATCAAATCTGACATTCAGAGTGAGTGGCGCACCGAAACGTCGTTTTCTAGTTGCTTAATCACTGCTTTTGTCAATGTTGAGACGTTGTTTAACTGGTTGCTTAGTCACTGTTTTTGTCGATGTTGAGACATCGTTTAATTGGTTTTTGGTATTGTTTTCGAACACCCCAGGCAAGAATGAATTTTGTTGTGTAGTTAAGTTAGAGACTAAGAGGCCTTTAACCATGCCAACATGCAGTTCATTCATTAAATTACAATCTTTGCGGAGTCAATGTATATTATTGCTACCCCAAGTACCATAATCTACATTGATCTCACAACGCTTAAGCCGAACCTACTCGAACAATTCTATTCGGGGGGATAGCTAATTCTTTTTGATAAGTCTCGCCATAGACTTCCAAAACATTTATGTTAAGATCGAGGTTGTACCCAGGATGAAGGACCAGAAAACTGAAC
>NC_056501.1:38812962-38819352 GCF_014905685.2 Nematolebias whitei | reverse complement strand
ACACAGTCAGAAAAATGAAGAACTCGTGAAAATGTATGAATATATCCTGCATATGTCATACTACAATAATAAACACTGTTACCTTTTATATACATCTAAGTTTGGCTTTATCCTGGTCTCGAACAACTCTGGGTTCAGCCAGTCACTACACGAAGGATCTTCAGCAGTCATTTGTACTATATCTGTACTGTTAAAACTGCACTGGTTATGTTTGACTGGTCAGTTTCTGTTACGGGACCAGACTTGTCAACATCTGAGGTCTCTACTTCAGCTACAGGAGAGGGGTCACAATCTGCCACTGCAGATGGAAGGTTCAACTCCTTAGCTTGTGGTTCCAATGGCTCATTGGTAACATTTAGAGACTCCGATTTTGGAGTGAAATATGTTACAGATAGGAGATCAGCCTTCTTAGACTTTTCCTGTTTACACATTTCTTCCACAATAAAAAAAACCCAATCTTTCAGCAGCCTCAGATGCAGACAAAGTGTCATCGTTTCTAAGAGCCTGGAACTCAAATCTTCCATCTGCGGGTATCGGGCAAGCAAGATCCTTCAGAAGGAACAGACCGAACTGCTGAATGAATGAGTGAGACAGACCAATTTTACTATTGAGGCCTTAAAGGCCAAAGAAGAACACATTAAACAAAAACTAACAATGTGCCTAGATCAGACCACACTTCAGCAAGTGATGGACTGTATAGATCAGGCACGCTTAGCACAATATGTCAAGCCCAAGACTCGACAACAAAACAAGTTTAACTTGCTGATAACTCGTCAACACCATCACAGTTCTAATAACAACACATTCAGTGAAAGACAACACTGGTAGGCAGTTACACAACAGGGAGACAGAAAAGTGGGTGAAGAATTTATCTGACAGACAACTCACGCAGCCGGAGACAAAGATTCTTGCCAGGGGACTGAACTTTGTGGTTGCACCAAGAAGAATTCCTCTGGTGGAGATGATCACAGCCACTGAGTCAGCCATCCGCAACACAAAATGTGAAGCAGAACAACTCAGAATCAAAGTTTCAGTTTGTCTCAGCAATGCCAAACCACCACCTTCCAACATCAGTAGAGAGGAGAGTGATGCACTCACCACTAGGGCATTAACAGAGTACTCGAGTAATCTACACATCGATTGCTAAGACATCTATCGAGGTTAAAAAGTTAACATAGAGTATCCGTAGTGACATCATATTATGTGACCACCGTATGACCGTAGGGGGCGGTGTTGCACTGTTGCAGGTCAGAGCATGGTGTAACACCGGGTCCAATCCACCAGAACTAGTTTCGGTTTAAGTTTCGTTTTTGACGTGCTACACGTTTCTTCACGTTTGCAGTTTAATAATAATAACTAATAGTTTAGTTTTTCCTGTGACTTATTTGCAGTATGATAAATGGTAGGAGCATAATTTATGCTCCCAATGTTTTGTTGGTCTTTTTTTTGTAAATAATTACCTTTTATTGCGATTTTATTTATTTATTTTTGTATCTTGAGATCTATGACATCATCAAATACTCGAGTTCTACTCGGGTTTTATTATGTTAATGTCGAGTTTAAAAATTATATACTCGTTCAACCCCTACTCACCACTCTTAGTAAGGACAAAAACATCATCATTCTCCCAGCAGACAAAGGAAGGTGCATAGTGATTTTGAACCAGAAAGACTATCATGAGAAAGTTATGACACTCCTTAGTGACTTAACCACTTATGAACTGCTGAAAAGAGATCCAGGAAGTGGTTAGAAGAAAAAGTTGATAGATTGCCTGAAAATTTTGAAGCAGGACAAGGCTATTGACCATATTCTGTACCACAGACTGTACCCAGGGGAGGCCATGCCTAGTCTGTATGGTTTACCTAAAATTCACAAACAAGGTGTACATTTAAGACCAATTGTTATTCACTTACAATGTTTCCAACTATCTGGCATCTGTACTAATCCTTTAGTTGGAAGCTTAGAACATCACATACAGAACACCATGGACTTTGTGGATAAGGTGATCATGGAAACTGATGAAACAGTGGTCTTTTTGATGTCACATCACTCTTTACATGGATGAGGCAGTAGAGGTGGTCGGTTTAAGCTTAAAATCAAAGACCACTCTGAGCTGCAGGACCACACTTTCCACAGAGCAACTGTGTCAACTCTTGAAACTGTGCCTGCAGTCTACCTACTTCACATATGGGGAGCAATATTATAGGCATAAAAATGGGTGTGCTATGGGGTCTCCAGTTTATCCTGTTGTTGCCAACCTGTACATGGAGGAGGTAGAAAAGAGAGCCTTGATATCCTTTACAGGGACATCACAAAGTTATTGATTCAGGTATGTTGATGACATCTGGGTAAAATTAAATCTCAGGAAGTCCAACATTTCATTGATCACATCAACTTTGTGGATAAATGCATCAAGTGCACACGAGAAGATGTAAAAAAAATGCCAAGCTGGCTTTCTTGGACTGTGAGGTCTCAGTTTCTGATGGAGGACATTTGCAATTTGAGGTGTACCACAAACTCACCCACACAGACCAGTATTTACAGTTTGACTCCCATCACCCTCTGGAGCACAAGTTAGGAGTCATCAGGACTCTGTACCACAGAGCAGACAGCATTTCCCACTAATTCAGTAACCAGGCAGAAGGAGAAATCCCACACAAGACAGGCTGTAGAGCAATGTGGATATCCTAACTGGGCTTTCCTTAAAGAAGCGACGAAACCCAAACAGGACTCCAGTCACCCATCAGGTGAAAAGGAGGAACCCAGACCAGTGGTCATTCCATATGTTGTGGGAGTTTCAGAGAAACTGAGACATTTATTTTCTAAACATAATGTCACAGTGGCTTTTAAACCCCAAAATACATTATAGCAAAGACTGATTCATCCCAGAGATCCAGTCCCCTGGAACAAACAGAGTAATACTGTGTATACTGTTCAGTGTCAGAAGGGCTGTGATCAGTCTTACATCGGGGAAACTAAACAGCCACTGGCCAAAAAGATGGCCCAGCACAGAAGATCAACATCATCAGGCCAGGACTCTGCGGTCTAAACTCATTTCCAGGCCAGCGGTCACTCTTTCAGGGATGAAGATGTTCACATCCTTGATAGAGAGGAACAATGGTTTGAGAGAGGAGTAAAGTAGGCCATCTTTGTGAAAAGAAACCGTCCATCATTGAACAGGGGTAGAGGCCTCCGTGTTCAACTGCCCCCCCCCCCCTCTTACAATGCTGTTATTGCTAGTATCACTCAGCCCCCTATGAATTGCAAGCAACCATCAGGGTGCTAACGATCCATTTTTAGGCTGATGCTCCTCCTTGATCATGTGAACAGCTAGTTTTGGCTGTCAGCAGCAAACTGGTTAATCCCCTATGAGAAGGTGCTATTTATAGGACTGAGCCGAATACATCTCCTCAGACTGAAGAAGTCCTTCGGATGAAAGACGAAACGTTTCTACATTTTTTTTTGTTTGTTTTTTGAATGTCCAGAGGACCTGACTTAACTTTTTTAGATTTCAGCAATGTGGTTTTGTTCCGTTAGCGACGTGGTCTTGTTAGCAGCATTAGCAGGTCTTGTTAGTAGGTCCTGCTAGCAGCTTGATGGTAATAAAAACTGCAGCAGACAGAGAACATCTAAGGTTTTCGCCGCGGAGCTGAACAGATCCGTAGAGTTTGGTCTGTGCAGGCAGGCATAGGATCTTGTTAGCAGTGTTAGCAGGTCTTTTTAGCAGGTCCCGCTAGCAGCTTGATGGTAATAACAACCGCAGCAGCTGCCCTCACAGACTGCCCTCCAGAACCAGGAAGCCGAACAGGTCCATAGAGTTCGGTCTGTGCAGGCAGATGGAGGATCATGGCGATGGCTGCCATGACAGGCCAGAGACTGAGCCCAAAGCTGGAGGGCGGGCAGGAATTGAACCACGAAGACAATCCTGATCCATTGGCAAACCAAACGCTGCCTCAGCTCGCCTGCCAAAAAATCAAAAAGAAAAGAAAAGGAAAAAACACAAACAGGAACATAATCCTCACACAATTAACTTTGGAAGTCACCTCAATTCAAGATGGCTGCCAGAGCAACACAGCAATGGGTTTAACTCAGTCAGTTTTACAGATATACTGTAGAGTTAAGTTTTGATGTAGTCGTAGAGACCGTCATTCACAACAAATACATATTCTAAGTGCTAACAAATCCTGTGAGATTTCACATTACCTGAAATTTAACATGCCGTGAACACATTTTAACTCTGTCAGTTCTTATCATGACTTGATCTTAAATTAAAAGTCAACATGCATTTTGTCAAATAATGCTAGGCTTTAATTTATTGTTTGACCCTTTATGTTGAGTTTGAGGTTACCTGATTATGAATGTCAGCTTCTGATGCTCATTTGCTTTTTCCCATCATTCCTTTTATTGACCCTCCCATTTTTTTGAGCTCTGTCTTTGTTTCTGTTTTGTCATCCTCCATATGCCATCCTCTATAGCAGAACCATCCCATCAATATGGTCAGGGCGATTAATGTGCTGGCGGTGATGATGTACTTATACAGCTTTCAT
This sequence comes from Nematolebias whitei, assembly GCF_014905685.2. Classification (NCBI taxonomy): domain Eukaryota; kingdom Metazoa; phylum Chordata; class Actinopteri; order Cyprinodontiformes; family Rivulidae; genus Nematolebias; species Nematolebias whitei. Next base: position 38,814,805 of record NC_056501.1, on the reverse strand, counting down.
GGCCCAGTGAAGGATGAAATCACCCTCTGAGCTCTGAGATCTTTAGAAGCAGTGGATGATCGGGCAAACACAGACCGGAGGATGAGTACGGGGGGTGAGGAGGTGGGGCTGTCATAGTGAGATCAGTACAGGTTGCCTTCAACAGTTTGAAAATGTTGAAGGAATGATGGTTGGGAAGAGTAGTGGAGCTTCTCCAATGACCTGATAATAAAGACTGACCCAGCTAGAGAAAGAGACTTGTTTGAGTCAAGTCTCTTGCAGCAAAATATCAGTCCACTTGGACAAAGAGACATGTTGGAAACAGGGAACAAGTCTCCTGCAGCAAAGACATCGGTCCAGTTGGACAAAGAGATGTGATGGAGACAGGGAACAAGTCTCCTGCAGCAAAGGCATCAATCCAACTGGAAAAAAGACATGATGGAGACAGGAACCAAGACATCCTAAGCAAAGACATCAGTCCAGTTGGACAAAGAGATGTGATGGAGACAGTGAACAAGACATCCTAAGCAAAAGCATCAGTCAAGTTGGAGAAAGAGACATGTTGAAGACAGGGAACAAATTGTCAGCATGCAAAGATATTGTCCCAGTTGGACAAAGAGATGTACTGGAGACAGGGAACGAGATGTGTTTGAGACAGGGACAAGACAGCCGCATGCAAAGACATCGGTCCAGTTGGACAAAAACGTTGTAAAGACAGGGAACAATACATCTGCAGCAAAGACATTGTCCCAGTTGGACAAAGAGACATGTTAGAGACAGGGAAGAGATGTCTGGAATAGGTCTCAGGATTCTGGGTGCTACAGTAACTCCTCTATTTAATGCCCAGCTGCTTCTGCTAAAGACCTATTGAATGGTGTACTCTCTTGTTAACAGTCACAAGTGATTTTCTGCCTGAAGGTAGTGTAGTGGCACAGATATGGGGAGAGGCGAGGAGGGGGGAATTAGTGTAAGGACAGTTTTATTAAATGTATTAAATTAAAGACTTGGGAAAGCTGGTTAACATTCAACTCCATCAAATGACCATCGCAACAAGGAGTCAGGCAGAGGTTTGCAGACAGTACCATGGCATCTGGCTGTTGTTTCAGAAGGGATGTGTGTGCGTCTATGTGTGTGTGTGTGTGTGTGTGGGTGTGTGGGTGGGTTGGTGGGGGTGGGGTGGGGGGTTCAGATTGATTCGATACACACTTGGCCTAATTCATTCAACCTTTATTTATACAAGTTAGTCCCATTGAGCCTTGCAGACTCATTTACAACAGATACCTGAAATATTATTATTAGAGACCTAATAAAAGAAATAATTCTGATTGCTCTAGTCTAAATATCAAAGGGTAAGAGAGAAAATGCTGGTCAGATTTCATAACACTTTGTGACTAAGCTCCTGTTTGATTTAATGAATATTGTTCAAGTAAACAAGCTTACTTATTAACATATTTTAAGCTTTTATAGTACAATATAACAGACAGAATAAGGTTGTTATAGTTCGTTCTGTGCATGTTTTAGCAGATTCATGGCCAGCTCTGAAGCACTTAGATTCTATTTTTACTGGTAAAATCTGGTTCATGCAAAATACTTAAATTTGTTGCATTTCTATAGATTAGTCATTCAGACATATAAATGCAATATGCTGATTGTCAGTATAAAGAAGATGGAGAATAAAGAAAGTTGTCAATCAGTCTGACATGAGCTCCCGCTGTGGAGAGGATGATGTGCTTTACTAAATGGCGACAATATCTGCTGTTTACGTATTAAAATGGTGAGAAAAAAATAACTTGGTTCTGGGAACGATGTCACACCTATCTTAACATTGTAACAATCAACAATGCAAATGTATTTTTTCTATATA
>NC_056501.1:38806235-38812862 GCF_014905685.2 Nematolebias whitei | reverse complement strand
GAGTTACCTCTGCTTGTCAGACAGGCCCCCTCCCTCTCGGATTTCAAGTCCCGTTTAAAAACCCACTACTATTCAGTAGCATTCAACACCAGATAATCTGTGCTTTGAACCTGTACACTCTACACTGGTTAGTCGTCATTATCTGCATTGTTTTTATGTCTATATTGTAGATGAACATATATCTGTGATATATTATCCATAAATTAAACGGATTCATTCATTTTTCTGGACTGAATAATATCGTGCTTTGAAATTAAAATGTAACGTGAGACGTTAATTTTCTTTGACCCATCAAATGAATCGGTCATTTATTAACAGAATCAAAGTTTAACATCAAACATTTACATTAATTTGGCAAATTGAAAATAACAACAGCTTAATTAATTAGCTTTACAGTCAGGAAAACCATACGGCCATGGTTTTCCTTTGCTTCACAACAGACATTTCTGAAAATATCTGGAATGATTTCTGGCAAGATATAAAAGTTTAAAGATGGAAATGAAGTTTAAATGGAGAGGAAAAGATGGATGAGGGAAATGTGTCAGTATCAGCAACGGCACGCTCCGTTGAGATCCCAGCTTCCTCCTCGGTACACTTAGGTGGTGTAAATCAACTCTTTACCTGTAGCAGGTGTCTCCACTGGTACGGAGTTCCATTTAACACACCCTTTCAGCGTCTCCGTAGGAACAGCTGTGAATCGTCCGAAGTAGTGCCGGTATTCCGTCCGACACAGGTTCACCTCTCGGTGGACTCACAAGAGGAGTAAGTCCGTCAGAGGCTCCACTCAGATGTGGAAGATTTCATAATTCCCACAAGACTCGGAAGAACTCCGGATCATGTCTGGAACTCCTGTTCTCTCCAGCCCTTCTTCCGTTCGGTTTGCTCTCCGAACCGAACTCGACTGCACTTGACCGCAACTCGACTGGAGCTCAACACGACTCTGGTTTGAACTAGGAAGTGCCGACATTTAAAGAGTTCTATTTCTGGTTCATTTGAGAACTTTCTGATTGGTCGATTGGCCAAACAGAGGTGTGTTTTTGTGACGTAAGAGGTCACTAGAAGTCAGAAAAACAGAAAAATTGTTTTGGAACAGACAGAAGATGTTTTTGAGACAGACGAGAGAAATATTTAGGCGAGTTGGGGGAAAACAGGTGCCAGCCTCTCTATTTACGTCTGAGAGGATATAAAAACATGACAGTTCGTTCCAACAACTTGTCTTCGACCTTTGACCGACATCACAACTTGCTCATTTCAGACAGAAGATCAGAAAATGCATGAATTACTCCGTAACACATTCCAACCTGATCTCTACCCCGAATGAGGATTAAAAAAATCACTAATACTGTTTCACAGTTGATTAAAAATGAGTAGTTCACTTCAACATTTAAAATGGTTTGAACTAAACACACTTTGATTTATCAAAACATTTGTAAAATAGTAATGATAATGAAAAAGAGAGTGTTCTTTCAATTGATCAGTGTAGGACACTTAGGACGTCTCTGGATGAACTTAATGTTGTGTTTCTGGACTCAAATCAATGAAATACAGTTCTTGTCCCAGGAAGGCCCCCAAGGCCAGATTTGAGACCTGAGGCTTAGTTCACTACAATATTCTGATTTACTTCATTTTGTATTTTGCTTTGTGTGTTACCTGTTGTTCTGTCTGTACAGCACTTTGGTTGGCCTTGTCGCTGTTTTAAGTGCTCTATAAATAAAATGGTATGGTATGAAAAGTAGTATAAATATATATATATATATATATATATATATATATATATATGTACATACCATACCCTTTTATTTATAGATCACTTAAAACAGCTACAAGGCCAACCAAAGTTCTGTACAGACAACAATAGACAACACACGAAGCAATATACAAAATGAAGTAAATCAAAAATATAGACATAAAAACGATGCAGATAATAAATATGAAGACAAACCAGTGTGGAGCGTACAGGTTCAAAACACAGATCCTGTGGTGTGGAAAGCTACTGAATAGTAGTGAGTTTTTAAATGGAATTTGAAAACCAAGAGGGAGGGGGCCAGTCTGACAAGCAGAGGTAACTCGTTCCAAAGTCTTGGTCCTGCTACAGAGAAGGCCCTGTCACCTCTGCGCTAAAGACGAGTTCCTATATATACACATACGTATATACACAAACGTGTATATATATATATATATATATATATATATATATATATATTTACAAATTAAAATAAAATGGCAACCAAAAGGACAGTCAAAAGGAAAAAATAGTGAGAAAAAAAAAAAACCCAGCCAGATTATAAGGCGGTGTAGAAAACTAGCAGGAACATGTCTGCATTGGTTTTTGCTAGGAATTTAGCAGATGTTTGAAGCCACTTAGTGAGGTCAAGGTTTAGCAATTCAGATCTTTTTGCAAGATATTCCAGGAAACAGGAGCGGAGTAGGATTAGGCCCTTTTGCCTAGTTCAGTCCGCATTGAGGTGACACTACATGTAATAATGTCCTGAGAGCACACACTGTAGCTGCCCTCATGCAGAGACATGTAGGAGGAGATGTATGAATGCAACAGATCAAGCAGTGAGATGAAAATGTACCAGTGAGAGGGTCTGTGAGAAGTTAATGATGTCCAGTTAACCAGTGAATACAGAGTGCAGTGATGGGTAGGATAGTTACAGCCAGGGATGAATGTTAGTGCACCATGATAGGTAGCATCCAACATCTGCATGGTGCTTGTAGGAGCGTTCATGCAAATAATGTCACCGTAGTCAATGGAGGGACGGAAAGTCGCAGTTACAAGGCGTTTCCTAGCATTCAGCGTTCCACTTTTATTTTTCCCCGTTCTCAGTTAGTGAGGTTAATAAATTGTTAAAAGGTGTAGACTCTAAAAAATCTGCAGGACCAGATTAACTTCCATCTCATTTCTTAAGGCTGGACGCTCATATCATTGCAGTACCGGTGTCCCACATCTTTAACCTGTTCATAAGCCAAAACTCCGTTCCAGATGCTGGGAAAACAGCCTTTGTTCTATCTTTGCTGAAGGGAGGTGACCCCACCTCACTGAACAATTATCAACCAATCTCTAAACTCTGCATTTCAGCCAAGGTTCTAGAAAAACTGATAAACTCTCGAATCAAAAAGTATTTGGACTCATTTGTAGAGGAAGAGGGCTTTGGTCCGGGCACCCTTTATCAGGTGTTTACTCAAATCATAACCTGGACTGGCCTCACCCCACAGATATATTTTTTACGTGAGTCCTTGTAGTGAACTTAATACCTCTCTCTCGAAGACAGACATAGGATCTGGTAATTTAAATACACAATTCTTTAACCCTTAGTATCAGTTTGAATGATGACAATGGAAATTATGGCACGTATGGAATATGAATGACCAGCCAGTAATATTATTTTAGAAAGTGAATGATGTAAATATGGATACTTTAAGAAGGAGGTTAGATTCAGTTTGGACTAAAGTTCTTCGCTCTTAACGTTAAACTTTAGATAAGCTTATCTCAGATTTGTGAATCAAATTATCTAAACAAAGTTGGCACTTAACGTTGTTACCTCATCAGAAGGAAGATGTTTTTGTACCACCAGGATATGCATCCATTTTTCTCATTACCACAGCAGATGCAGGTGAGGAACCAGTGGCCTGCCGTCCCAAGAAGGACGTTTTTTCTCAGGGCTGCGATTTGTCCGGCACTTAGTCTACTTCATATGCTCCAAATATTATCCCAGAGGAGAGTGACGGTAACTAATTACGGAATAAACTCGAGTTATGAATGGAACTGCGGTCAAAATGTTCCCAAATGGAACGAGAGAGTGAACAAATTTGTTAATTTAACATGCAGGGTAAATATACACCATTTAATAATATTTGTATATATCAGTAGAAGCTAATTCTCAACTAACAACCAACTAATTTGACTTCTTAGCAGAATGTTTAATAATTTTCCAAATGTACAGCTTCAATAACTTTCATATGCTGATTTGAAATATAAGGATCTGAGTCATTTGAATAAATACCTGAGTTGATTATTATCCAAAGCATGGCTGATAGGATAACCCTTTTTTCTTTTTTTGATTAAAAAAAAATCATTATTAATATTGTTTTCCTCATGACTCATAGTTATATCAATACCCTGTTGGTTGATAATCATTATAATATTTAACATTTAATCTTAATAAGGTTGATGGGGGCCTGAGCAGTGGCTCAGAGGTTCCTCGAACAGTTATCACAAGATGATAGTGGGGAGGGTTTCCCAGGAATGGGAGGGGGAGGGACGGGATGAAGAAAGTTTTAGTTTAAGTTTTTGTTTTAGTTATCAGTAACTGGTTTTTGTTAGGATTTGTGTCAGGAGCGAACCCAGAGTGCAGAACAGGGACTCAACTCAGCAGAAATACAAAAATAGGATTTTAATATAAAACGAAAGTACAAAATAAACAAGCTGACGGGGCAGCAAAACTTACATGGACATAGGAAGGAGACACGGGGAACTCAGGAGACACGAGAGACACGGGGAACTCGAGGAACCAGGAAGACTCAGGGAAAGACTCTGAGACTCAACGAAGAGTACCCAACGAAGACGACCCGACGAAGAACAAGACAGAAAGGACGGCTTAAATACAGGGACAAGACGAGACGTGATAACAAACAGCTGGGACGAGACACAGGTGGCACTAATGAGGGAGCACGAGGGAAACATACACAAACCGGGCCACAGAAAAGTACCATCCTTACAACAAAAAAGGTTGAATCATGTCATCTGGACTTCGTTTTTTTTGTTAAAAAGAAACGTTTCGCCCCTCATCCAAGAGGCTTCGTCAGTCTGAGGCCTAGCCATCTGGTATTACCCAGAAGCCACCCTGACTCTTGTGTTTCAAGCCTGCCTCAGATACCCCTGAAGTCTGGCCTTTTCACTAATGGTTTCAAAAACACAGACTTCAGGGGTATCTGAGGCAGGCTTGAAACACAAGAGTCAGGGTGGCTTCTGGGTAATACCAGATGGCTAGGCCTCAGACTGACGAAGCCTCTTGGATGAGGGGCGAAACGTTTCTTTTTAACAAAAAAAACGAAGTCCAGATGACATGATTCAACCTTTTTTGTTGTTATATACCTGGATGACTGAGAAAACAAACTTTGTACCATCCTTACAGTTTTACAGTGCCCTTAAGTAAGAAATTACAAATGGTATTGTGTGGTCACCTTTTAAAACGGTTATATGTCTCAAGTAAATAATTTCAAATTAGTGTCGTGGAACTGTAGAGGCCTTCAAAGATTTCAAAAAATTAAGCAGTTTATGAATAGACTAAAAGATATGGATAGTAAAAGGATATTCATGCAAGAAACAAATCTTCTTGATGAAAATAGTTTGTCTGTTAAGAGGAAGTGGAGGGGTAACATATTTACGGCACCATATACATCCGAGTCTAGAGGAGTCCTGATGTGAATTCATGAATCAGTCCCATTTCAAGTGAAGAATGTTATTAAAGAAGAAGATTCCTGATTGTTCAAGGTACCCTTTTATCAGAAAACTTGATCCTGACCAATATTTATGGCCCAAATGTTGATGACAGTAGATTCTATAACAATTTATTTTTTACATCATCTTTGAAAGGACTACATTTAATAGGAGGTGACCTAAACTGTAAACTCAATCCACGTATAGACAGAACCACGGGTGTTGACCAAACACATACTGTAGAGCTACAATACACAGATTTATGAAAGAGTTAAATTATTAGACATTTGGAGGGAAAGAAATCCAGCAGCTAAATCCTACTCCTGTTATTTGAGTACATTCCAAACCTACTCCAGGATAGATCTGTTTCTAATTTCTGCAGAACTAAAAGCAAAATATCTGACTGCTCTTATGATAATATAGCAATTTCAGATCATGCACCATGCTATCTGATTTATAGAGATAATAAATTGAGAAAGGATCCTCCAAGATGGCAATTCCAACACAAATGGCTGCAAGATGAAGATCTGGTCAAGTACTTGGGAGAACAAATTGACCTCTATTTGCAAATTAATACAATACAAACAAGTATTAAATGGGAAGCGTTTAAGGCATTTTTTAGGGGACACATAATATGTTACACAGGATATAAATCGAAAAAACTCAAGAATTTAGGAAACAATTGGAAGATACAATTAAGAAACAACTATTTAAAGTTAATAATACCAGTGACACACAATTAAAGAACTATTATACTAGAGAGCAGAATATGACAAATTCTCAGCCTCCAGGGCCACATCTAGTCTACTCAGACTCAGTCAGACATTTTACAAGCAGGGTGAAAAAGCAGGTAAAATATTAGCATGGCAAATTAAAAAAATGGAATATAAATCACCAATCACAACAATAGTAAAAGACGGACATACTCTCACAGATCCGGAGGACATTAACCTAGCATTTAGGGACTATTATTAAGAGTTATATAACGCACAATCTAACATATGAGAAAAACATGTCTATGATTTTTTTAAGCAAATTAGATACACCAAAAATGTCAAATGAAAATACAATTGCACGTGACTTAAAAATGACAAAAGAAGAGATAGTCAGAGTCAGAGTCAGAGTTTCTTTATTGTCATTCGCACCTCATGTGGTACATGTGGTGGAGCGAAATTATGTACACA
>NC_056501.1:38775970-38806135 GCF_014905685.2 Nematolebias whitei | reverse complement strand
TGTGTGTGTGTGTGTAGTAAAAGTATTATATAGATATATTATTAAAAAACTTAATATATGATATATATATAAGGTATATATGGCTTTCTTTTTTTCTACACCTTACTGTGGTATAATTTTCTTTTGTTGTGGTACTGTTATTGGTAGTATAGTACAATACTATTAATACCTATTTCTTTGTATTTTTGTCCCTGTAGGAGCATGTGGGCTCAGCCGCGTCCTTCAACTTGGTGGGAAGTTGTTAACAGGTCCTGGGATGAAACAGATTGGCAAAGAAACTTCAGGATGACAAAAACCTCATTTCTGCATCTTTGTGACATCCTCCGACCACATTTGACACGCCAGCACACTCAATTTCGTAGTCCACTTCCTGTTGAGCTGCGGGTTGCAATATGTCTGTGGAGGCTTGCAACAAATCTGGAGTATCGCTCCATCTCCCACCTGTTCGGTGTGGGTGTGTCTACAGCCTGTAGTATCACACAACAGGTTGTAACTGCTATTAATGTTTTAATGAAACCTCTGTATATAAAACCCCCTTCTGATGCAGAGCTTATGGTGATCGTCCAGAGTTTCAAGACTCGATGGAAGCTACTCCAGGTTGCAGGTGCGATTGATGGTACCCACATAGGTATTATTGCACCAGCTGAGAATCCTGCTGACTATTATAACAGGAAAAACTTCTACTCAGTTATTCTGCAAGGCGTGGTAGATAAAAAATGAAATTTTTGGGATATTAATGTGGGCTGGCCAGGAAAAGTTCATGATGCAAGGGTTTTGGCCAACTCTTCCTTGTACAGTAGGGGTGAAAATGGGACACTGTTCCCAGGCTGGATAGAAAGGTTGAACAATGTGGATGTACCTCTACACATTCTCGGCGATGCTGCATACCCACTACTGCCTTGGCTGCTGAAACCTTTTCCTGAGGGGAGAGGTTTAACACAAAAACAGACAAACTTCAACTATAGAGTCAGTCAGGCTAGAATGACAGTTGAAAGGGCCTTTGGACGTTTGAAGGGCCGCTGGAGGTGCCTTCTCAAGAGGTGTGATGCACACATTTCCTTTGTGAGCCACATAATATCAGCCTGTTGTATTTTTCATAATTTCTGTGAAACAGCAAATGAGGAGTGGACGGATGAAGAGCCACAAGATTACGTGGATGACTCTGTCGATCCAGAAATTGGGCTTTAAGCTAACAATGGTGGTGGGGGGGGGGGAATTAGGGATGCTCTGTGTGCATACTTGGCACAGTAATGATGTAGTAAATGAATCTTATTTATTTAACATGATTTTGTGATATTGAATTTCAAAATATATTTATTTTGTAATCTGCATCTGACAGGTGTTTATATGCTGCAGTTTAGCAAGAAAAAGACAAACTTGTTCATACTTTTTTTTAATGTAACAAATAATACTTCAACATTGTAACAAATAAAGGTCCGTTATTGAACATTGAACAGTTTTGTGCACATTCTTCTGAACAATTTAACATAATATGTACTACTGACTAACATAAATATGACTTGTTCAAACTGTTTATACAGATAATACACAAAAAAAAAAAGATTCAAAATACTTCACAGTGATATTTTCACGTTTACTAGCTACAGATCAAAGATAATTTTGTTGACATCACTGATAACACAAGATGTTGAAGGCTGAGATGTGTCTGCTATGTATTGCTCCTGTGGGGTTTGGGCTGGTGCAGGTGCAGTGTGGTGGGTTGGTATATTGTGCTGGTGGTGAGTATGTGCGGAGGGCTGGTGAGAGGATGCAGTGGGCCACAATGGGGGCATGACTGGAGTAGGAGGCATCCACTGCTGTGTAGTAGGTGGTGTCATGGTTTGGGGCATTGCAGCATGAAGGAAAGTAGACATCATCTGTAAATAACATCTGGCTGTTGGCCCTCTGCTGCTCTTGGATCTGGCTGTTGGCCCTCAGCTGCTCTTGCATTAACTGGAAATGTCTTTCTTCAGCTTGCTGTTGCATTTTTAAGAAGTTCTCAAAAGATGCAGACTCCTGCTTCATTCTTTTGCATTCATCCTCATCCCTTTTCCTCTGATCATCCAGGTAGCTCTCTAACAATTTCTCCAACCTGTCAGCCTTTGTCTTTTTGTTTCTTTTCTGAGCCCCAGGTACAGCCAGCCTTGGTTGGCCACTTTCTTCATCCACCTGGGAGCTTGTGGTGGCTGCCTCTTCAATTTCACAGTCAGTGTCACGTTTATCTGCATGATTAAAATGTTACATACATGTTAACACAGTTATACACTGGAATACATATTTGCTTATGTATTTATAATAAAATGTGGCAAATAAACACAAACTGGCAAGATGTAACTGCTCATTTTAAAATGAAACACAATGTCAATATTGAAATAGTTCTGCTCAAGCATTATTAAATAGCATTGTAGTGAACTAGGCCTCAGGTCCAATTTGGCCTTGAGGGGCCTTCCTGGAACAAGAACTGTATTTCATTGATTTGAGTCCAGAAACACAAAATCAAGTCCATCCAGAAGACTTTCTAAGTGTCCTGCACTGATCAATTGAAAGAACACTCTCTTTTCTATTATCATTACTATTTTACAAATGTTTTGATAATCAAAATTGTGTTTAGTTCAAACCATTTTCAAATGTTGAAGTGAACTACTCATTTTTAAATCAACTGTGAAACAGTAATAATGACTTTTAATCCTCATGCAAAGTAGAAATCACGTTAAGGTCTGTTACAGAGTAATTATGCATTTTCTGATTTTCTGTCTTTGAATGAGCAAGTGTAAGTTGGTCAAAGGTCAAGTTTCGGTCAACTGCAAGTTTACTGAAAAAGAAATGTCATGTTTAACTTTTACAGAAAGATATTAGAGAATTGACTCCACGAAGTCTGAGTTCTTCATAACAATCTTCTGTCTGTTCTTAAACACTTAATCTTTTTCCTTGACTTTTTAATAACACCTTACATCACAAAAACACACCTCTGTTTGGTCCAACCGACCAATCAGAAAGTCCTCAAATGAACCGGAAGTGACCCTTTTTAAAAGGTGCAACACTTCCTAGTTCACAGAGGTTCCAGCTCCAGTCAAGTTCTGGAGAGCTCAGTAGTTCTGAGAAGTTCTCGGCAGTTCTGGGAAGAACGCTGAGGAGAACGCTGAGAGAATGCTGTGAGTTGGTTCCGAGAGCAGCAGAGTTCAGAATGCTGGAATGCAGAATGCTCAGGACATCTGCAACTAAGCTGGACGAGAGAAGTTCAGAGGAACTATGAAGTCTGTTCTGGACGATCTCACGACTCCTGAGGTTTAGCTGTTCTTACGGAGACGCTGGAAGAGTTGAAAAGAAAGCTCTACACCAACGCTGAAACTATCATCTGCAAAGGTAAAGAGTCGATCTCAACCAAAGTGTACCGTTGGGTTAAGCTGGTCCAAAGGAGCGTGTTGTTCTGGTTATAACAGACAAATTCCCTCACCCATCTCTCTCAACTTAAACTTCAATTTCCATCTTTAAACTCTTCTTTTGCTAGAAATTAATCCAGATATTTTTAGAAATGTCTGTGGTGAAGCAACGGAAAATCATGGCCGTATGGTTTTCCTGATTGTAAAGCTGATTAATTATGTTGTTATTTTCATGTTTGACAAATTAATGTAAATGTGTGATGTTAAACTTGATTCTGTAAATAAATGACCACGTTCATTTTGATGGGTCAAAGAAAATTAACGTCTCACGATACATTTTTTAAGAATTCAATGTACAACATTATACAGTCCAGAAAAATGAAAGAATCCGTTTAATTTATGAATATATACAGCATATGTTCATCTACAGTATAGTCACCCACTTACCACTTTTTTCTGAGTCCTGAGCCATCTCTGTGGTTTCGGAGTCGCTCTGTGCCAGGGTGGATGGCGGTGGAGTCTCTGATTGGTAGGACTCCAGCACATGTTGTGGGCTGCTCGTGGGTCGAGTGCCAAGAACAACATCTAGTTCATCGTACCAAGGAAACTTGTCCTTCACGTCTCCTGAACTGCCACTTTTCCTGAGCATGTCACGTACTTTTATGTATTGTTGGCAAAGTTTTTTGACCTTGTTGCGGCACTGTTCAACTGTGTGCTGGAATCCTAACTTCTCCAATTTCAAACAGATTAGCCTGGAAACCTCATTGTTCTTGTGAGTGTTCACAAGTAACTGCAAAATAATTTTATCTGAAGACTTGTATGAGAGCCTTTACCTCCTTGTCACTCCACGTCTGACCACGAGCCATTTCCTCTCGCTAATGTTAACGCGCATTTGTTTTGGTGGTATTTACCCAGAATGCCCTGCGTTGTAGGACACTTCCTGTTGTTGTTGTAGTTCCACTTACTGCTGGCGGAGCAGTGCCTGGTCTGTTTGCATTCACACTGCACTCGAACCGCGCTGGAGTTCGCTTCTACCGGACCGAGACCTAGGTTTTAGCCCGGGCCAGAGTTTGCCTTTGTGTTCCGTGACAGAGGTCGATGGTGCGTTCACACCTCCCTAAACGAACCGGACTTTCTAGGAAAACGAGCTAGAGTTCGATTAAAGTGGACTAAACAGGGCTGATGTGAATGCACCCTTAGGCAGACCAGAGTTCACTTTTTTGGTCTGCATCAGAGTTCGATTGCACAGTCACACCTCCCCAAACGAACCGGACTTTCTATGCAAACAGACCAGAGTTTGATTAAAGCGGACTAAACAGGGGTGGTGTGAATGCACCCTTAAACTTTCTCTAGATCACTGAGTCTGGTACTATGTTCATGCTAATTCAGACATTCATGCATGAGAATGAGCCATCTCTCTTGTGAGCCAAGCAAACAAAGACCACAACACATTTCCGATGGGAGGGCACGAGATTAATCAATATGTGAATTTATCTATGGAGCTTCTTCTGCAGCTTGAAGCTTGGAACTCTTCACTCTAGTTGAAAAAACTGAAAACGCTTCCCAGATGGGAAGCAAAATAGCTTCAACTACAGAAATGAAGTCTAGATGTTCTGTTTGTAAAACCTTTGGGATTTACCAGCTCTTGGATGACTAAGAATGTACACCAGCACACCCTTCAATACCCCATCCCTGTCTTCTCTGCTGAAACCCCATCCTGTGTCAAGTCATGCGTCTGTGGAGAGGCTGTTTAGCCGAGAAGTACCGACTAGATATACTGTAAATTTCTCTGTATAAGTCACCGTTTTTTGTATAAATTAGTGTGCCTGCAACTTTTACAGCTGTAGTATGTCGGTGCAGCTTTCTGCAGACACACTACTTAATTAATTATTCTTAAGCTAGTTCAAGCACAAAGAATATTAATTGTTTAATTAACAATGGATTCTTTCTTTTTCGAGTTAAATTTCTGCCATGTGACCAAGATAACTTGAGTGGAGTGTATAATTAGTGGCATGAGATGCCATTTATCTTTGACCCATCAGAATAAATGCGGTCATTTATTTAACAGAATCAAAATTTAACATCAAAACATGTACACATTGATTTGCCGATCTGTTTCTGATTAATAAACTTAGCACGTTCAAATAACAAGACAACAGAGGATTACTGATGGAGAATAATTAATCTCTGAAGGCATTTAGCTTGATTTACTGGCGAAGAGGTTTACAGAGAAGATATATTTAGATTTAAAGAGGAGGATTTAGATGGAGGAAGGAACATGTGTTGACCAGGAATGACACCCTTCTTTCGACCCCAGCTCAGCCCTCGGTACACTCAGTGCGTGACGACTCGTTACCTTTGCAGAAGATAAATCAGCTCCGGTACAGAGGTCCATTTCACGCTTCTTTCAGCGTCTCAGGTCAGAGTGGCTGGGAATTGTCAGAAGTCGTGACGAAGTACTCAGTTCAACAGAATAAGAACTTCCTTAGAAGGAATCTTCATTAGAAGTTGTAGGGCGTTACGCCCGGGTGAGTTCACAGCGAGGCATGCTGTGACTCTGCTGGAATGGACGAACCCTTGGCTCATGGTCCAATTCCATACTCCAAAACAGACTTTCAGTAAGAACTGAAAGTTCCTGTACGACTCGCTGTAAGACTGAGTTTTCCAGTAAGACTGAGTCTCATCTTAGACTGAAAGTTCTAGGAAGACTGAATAGTTCCAAGAAGTGTTGACTTTTAAAGGGTATCCACTTCCTGTCACTTGGTACTTCCTGATTGGTTGACACAACCAGCAGGGGTGGAGTTTTAGTGATGTCAGAGGGTTATTAGGAGTCACAGACAGCAGAAATGTTTTTAAGAACGGTTAGTACAGACAGGAAAATATTTTGAAGAAGTGAGAGGTGCCCATTTCTTATTTACTGTCTGAGAGTTTTAAAACAAGGCACTTCGTTCTCATAACTTGTTCTCTGACTTTTGACTGACGTCAAATCCACTCCTCATTCAGACAGAAGAGTAAAATGCACACTTACTTCGTAAATAGACATTTAACTTGTATGAACTACGTCTAATGAGGTTTAAAAATCATTAATACTGTTTCACAGTTGATTTAAATGAGTAGTTTACTTCAACATTAGAAATGGTATGAACTAAACACACTTTTGTTTATCAAGATATTGTAAAATAGTAATGATAATATAAAAAGAAAAGTGTTCTTTCAATTGATTAATTCAGGATACAATTAAATAGTCTCTTGATGAGATAATTTGTATTTCTGGATTAAAATCAATGAAATAACAGTTCCTGGCCCCTGAAGGTCTTCAGAGACAGATTGATGTAGGAGGTCTAGTTCACTACACAGCAAAGCAACATATATATTTTTTTTTCTCCATATTTATAATCCAAGTTTTGGCTGCGATCTGACGATTTCATTCATTCTGACATGGAAAATATTGAACACTACCATTTTCAGCCACTAGAGGGCCCTCGACTAATATGACAAACCAAGTGTCAAGTCAAGTCAAGTCAAGTCAGATTTATTTATAGAGCACATTTAAAACAGAAACTGTTACCAAAGTGCTTAACAAAAATATCACATCATCAGATAAAAAGTAGCAAGATATATTTACAGCACATGGAATAAAAATATAAAACCAAAACAATTAGAAACAATGAAATACTAAATCAGATCACGTTGTGTCAAAAGTCAAGGAAATAATAACAAAAAGCATAAACTCAGTCAGAAACAAAGTGCCTCATTAATAGGTAAAAGTGGCTATTAATGAGACATTTGGCTTGCCATACTAAGCCACCTTCATCTCGCTCTGGAACTCCTGGAGCAAACGTCAAATCAGATGCATTTTTCCACGTCACCCAGGCGAAATGCAGCTGATTTGACCGTCAAAGTGCATTTATTAAGGAAACGTTCAACTGAGACACACCTTTACTATAATGTCGAGCAAACAAATAATTGTTTTTAAGTGTTAATCTTGTTAAATTCTTGTTAAAGTCCTCCCGTGCATGCCCCAGAGGCCGCCATTTGACATTTCCAGGTTGTCAGCGGTGATGCATAACAAATGCGACGCGTCAGCGGTGACGCATAATAGATGCGACTTATACGGCAAAGCGACGTATTTATGTTTTTTTTCCTCTTTATTAGACATATTTGGACTGATGCGACTTATATGGTGGCAAGTACAGTAGTCAGGCTCACCTTCATGCACATCATGGGCTCTAGAATCAATCTCCTTGAGAGGGGCAGGACTCCCCTCTGGAGTTGGACGTGTTCTGAGGATGTCTGAAAGGAGACTCCAGGGAAGACCCCAAAAACTCTGGAAAGACTGTCTCTCTGCTGGCCTGGGAATGTCTTGGAGTTTTCCAGGTGAGATGGAGGAGGTGGATGTGGAAAGAGATGGCTGGACCTCCCTACTGAAACTGCTTCCCCCGAGACCTGAGTCCAGAACAAACAAACTGAAGATGATGGATGGCTGGATGGATGGATGGATGGATGGATGGATGGATGCCCAGTCATTTCCATCTTATTTTCACCTTCATGCATGTGACTAAAACTCTTGTTATCCAGTCAAAAAAAAAGGTCACATCTTTCACTGTGAAGGGAATTAACTGAATCTGTGAGAACCTGGTCTCAAAGAGCATCTTGTGTAGTTTAAATCCCTCTTTACATGAGATTGATCTTTGAACAACGTTAGTGTTTTTTCAATTTTTTTTCAATTTTTTTTTTATAACATTAAAAAAAAACATCTCTAAATTAAAGTTTGCAGCAGTGTCCATGCCAGGCAGGGTTGCCAGTTAGGAAATGAAGCTGTATTGTACAGCCATTTTCAAATTAGGGGGAGGGGGAAATTAGAGGGGAAATATTATAAGATGAGGTGTGTTGTTAATGTGCACAGAAAAGGAGGCAGTCTGAAAATGGTTATAATCATATATCACCACTAGTGCTGGACTTCAATGAGATACACATGCAGTCCCAGCATGAGAAACAAAGCATCCAAACCAGTGAATTCAAGAACCTTTGTTTGGACCGACGATGAGGTGGATCTGACGCCATAAAGGCTGAGCAGCATAAACACAACTTTACTGTTTACTCTTCATCGGCTCATACAAGAGGAGAAACAAAAAATGACTGCAGCTGCAGCGATTTCACACCTCTGCAGGGGACTCGCAAAAACCTTCACACTGAGACCTGGATGCTAAACCCTTCAGTTTCAGAGGAAGTGAAAGCTGTTGCTGTGCTCACAAACAGCCGAACCTCAGCAGAAAAGCTACAGTTTCTTTCAAAATGGGCATTTTGTAAACTGGGACTCAAACATTGTATCTCTGCACTCTCCAGGAGAGAGCCCTCCGAGTGGGAAGCAAAATATTTTCAAATACTGAACAGAAGTTCAGCTGGTTTGTTTCTTTTCTTTACTGTTTTGGGTCTCTGAAAAAGAAAACAAAATCTTTGTCAGAATTTTTTTATTTTATTTTTTATGTTATTATAAAACATCATTTTCTGCAAGAGCAATAATCTGGTTTGAGCAAAGCATTTGCATGTTTGGTGAATGATAGCAACAACAAAACAAGTCATCACATGAACTGCAAAAATAACTGAATTATTTGTGTTTTCCAATAGCAATGGTCTGTGGCCACCATCTTGAAGTGTGTTGGCTCACAAAGATGAAAAGTTGTTGATTTTCAATAATTAATTTCTGAAAGTTCAGTTGAAATCTGTTCACTGGTTCATGAAATATTTTGCTAACAGGCAATGTTGACTCCAAATCAAGGTTCAAGGTTCTTTATTGTCATTCAGATCACATGTGGTACATGAGGTGGAGCGAAACTGGTCCCATTTACACCCAAAAAATTAATACATATAAAGTATGAATAAAAATAAATGGTATACAAAGTTCGAAGTATATGCTAAACAATGATAATATAATATAATAGGGCATATTAAACATCAGCCTGAACATGAGTCTGTTGTGAGCAGATGGGTATGAATACAGCTTATGGGTAAAAAATCAACAGCATGGATAAACAGCAGCACAAAGTGTCAAATCTCTAATTAAATTGACATTACAATGATTTTTCTGGTTAGAGATCCATGAGTCTAACAGCCTCAGGATAGAAGCTGTTCCTCAGTCTAGTGGTTCTACACTTAATGCGCCTCAACCTCCTTCTTGAGGGGAGTGGGGCAAAAAGTGTGTGTGCTGGGTGAGTGGGGTCCTTCATAATGCATGCGGCCCTCTTCCTGCATCTGGAGGTGTAGATGTCTGTGATGGTGGGGACACTGACTCCAACAGACTTCTGTGCAGCCTTCACCACTCTCTGCAAAGCCTTTCTTTCTGCAGCTGTGCAGCCTCCATGCCACACGTTGATGCTGGAGCACAGGATGCTCTCCACTGCACACCCATAGAAGGAGGTGAGGACTGAGCTTCCCAGACCAGCTCGTCTCGGCCGCCTGAGGAGGTAGTGTCTCGGATGAGCTTTCTTAATTAGGCGGTAGTGTTGTTGCCCCAGCTGAGGTTGTCGTTCAGGTGCACCCCCAAGAACTTGTAGCTGGAGACCACTTCCACCACAGATCCTCTTATGCTCAGGGAAGTATAGGTGTGTTTGTTCCTTCTGAAGTCCACAGTCATCTCCTTCGTCTTCTTCACATTAATGTGAAGGTTATTCTCTTTGCACCAGCTCTCCAGGTGTTCCACCTCCTGCCTGTAGCTGGACACATCATTGTTTGTGATGCATCCCACCACCACTGTATCATCTGCAAACTTTAACATATGAATAGGTATGCAGTCATACGTGAGCAGAGTGAACAGGAGGGGACTCAATACACAGCCCTGAGAGTAGTGATCAGGGTTATGGTGGAGGAGGATAAGTTGTGGATCCTCACAGACTGCTGTCTGTTTGTTAAGAAGTCTAGGACCCAGTTGCACACGGAGGGACTTAGTCCTAGTGTGAGTAGTTTGTCCATCAGGGTTTGGGGGATCATGGTGTTGAAGGCAGACGTAAAGTCCACAAAGAGCATATGGACGTAGGAGTCCTTCTGCTCCAGGTGGGTGAGAGCAGTGTGGACCACAGAGGCTGGGCCGGATTTTAGCAGGGGCTTACAGGGGCTGCAGCCCGGGGCCCCGGCATTTCAGGGGAAGGATATTTTGTTTTTGTGAATGGATAGTGTCAGAATTTAATCAATGACTATGATGATTTTGACAGCACCGATGAAAAATGTTCCAATTTGTTCTGGAAAACGTCCATCTTGAATGCTTGCTTGTTATTGGTCCACTTTTGACGCATCTTACGCATTGGGGAGGAGCGTCAGGGAATATTATTTTACAATGGCGGACAACAGTGTTTGTGGTTCTAGTTCCTCCAGATAAGATGAATGCAGAAGTGTCATTAATAAATGGAAATCTGTATTTTGTTCTTCATATTTTTCAAGATGTTCTCTGTAAAAACCTTGGTCTATATGTGTATATATATATATATATAAAATATATATATACACATATACAGTATTGACTCCAGCCCAGGGGCCCCCATCCTGACTCCAGCCCAGGGGCCCCCATCCTCCTAAATCCGGCCCTGCACAGAGGAGATGGCGTCCTCTGTTGATCGGTTCTTGCAGTGTGCCTACTGGTGAGGGTCCTCGTTGATGCTGATGTTAGCTTTGATGTGGGCCATGACCTGTCTTTCAAAGAATTTAGCGAATGCTACTGTGCTACTACTAAAGTCATTCAGACCAGTCGCTGCAGAGTTCTTAGGAACTGGGTTGATGGTGACGGTCTTCAGGCAGGTGGGAACTGTTGCCTGGATGAGCTAGTAATATCTATTAGTTAGATATTTATGATTAGTTATTACCTATTAGTTCTTAGCTATTAATAGCTGTTATCAAAGTTTTAACAAAGATCTAGTGCAATCATTTTGTGTTGGTGATCAGGATTGACTAATCAACCTCAAATCTTTGGTCAACATCTGTAAAATTAACTGACTGATGGACAGTTTGTGTGGACTGTTGGCAGCCATTGTTGCACTGAGTTTACTTCAAAAGTTAATAAGTAGATATGCAGACGATTACTTTTTTTCCAAGTTCGTTAAAATTAATTCAGTGGTTGATGAGATATTTGGTTGCTGACATAAACACAAACACACTAAGGGCATAAACAATTACTTTCTTTTCACCTTTTGACAGTGGGCAATAAAAACTGAGGCTTCTGCCCATTTCAGGCTCAGGGTCATGGAAGGATGGTGCTGTAACCCACAAAATGCCCATCACTTGATTCAGGTCGTGCCTGCTTGTGAAAATTGAATTCATTACGTACAGCAAAGTCATATGGCTCAAAGATAAAAACATTTAGGATGAGTCATAAAATGACAAGTCACTCCTAGTAGCACTCTGATCACAATCCATGTTTCAATTAGTGAGACAGGCTGTCAGTTTAATGACATTCATAGGGAGTCGAACGTATCACTGCCTGTGCACGTTTCTTGTCTGCCTGCAGGCCATAAATTGTGTTTGATGTAAGATTGACAGAAGCCCCTTCCTCCTTTGATTGGTTGTAAATATAATTTAAAATGACAATTTATTCTATAAATGTATGTGTACATGTGATAGCAACACTTTGTTTCATGCAAAGTAAAATCAGTCAGAGCTTCCCATGAATTCAAATAATTTTATTGATTAAAAAAATGACAATGAAAAATGTGTCTGTCTGTGGCGGACTACTTCATTTACATTCAAACGGTATCTAAAACAAAGTTTAAAGTCTCAAACTGTAAAAACTCAAAATAAGAAGATTACAGCAAAACCCACAAAAATTTTCTGAAAAACATCCCCTGGCAATATTAAAAAATATATATCCATCCTTCTTTAAGGGCTGTTATTTTACCTTTTTTACTTATGTTAAAAAAAAGAAAAAAGTTTGTGTACAACACAAAACAGTTGTATTCATAAAAACTCAGCATTCTGTTTTCGTTATTTCAAAGTCGTTATGTCAAATACTGAAATGTTCATTAATCCTGACTATACTGGCCACATTGCTTAGGTTTGAATTGTTTCTAATGTGTCCTCTTCTTTCTTACAAATTACATTAGCATCCACAAAAACGACCTGAAGAGAGGAACCACCATCCCAGTCTGTCAATGCAGTGGTACTGCCCCAGATGTCTACACAATGTTGCATAGACATGTCAACCAAACAGCCCCACAACATCCAGAGCTATAACTGGGGAGAGCCAAAGCACTGGCATTTTGACGTATACATCGGAAACTGCATGGATACATCACAAAGCCCTGAAGCATGGTCTACAATGTGCAAACAACTGTTTGGTTTCAATGGGAAATTTTCTTTATGTTCTACCTGGGGGCGAAATTCCCCTACTACCAACCTGTTGTAAGTATGCCAGCTCCTTGCAGATGTTGGATGTTGTCTACCATGGCATGCTAAGATTCATAACTGGTTGTAACTAATGTACCCATCACTTCACTCTGTACTCCTGGGTCAGCTGTCTTCTTAAATCTCCTCCTACATGTCACATCATCAGTGCAGTTACAACATGCGCTCTCAGGCCATTATTACCTGCAGTGTTCCCTGAGTGCGGACTGAACATTGCAAAAAGGTCTTGTTCTACTCTGCTCCTGTAACCTGGAACACCTTGCAACAGGAACTGTCGGTGTCCAGCTTAATTTCTTTAGGGGATTTTAATCATTTGATAAGGTCAGTAGAAAAATCTAAGCTAATATTTTAATGTTTTAATATTTTACCTTGATTTAAATGGCACCTTGATTTGATTGTTATTATAACACTACTTTCTATTGTTGTATATCATGAATGTACTTTGTAGTACTCCCTACCACCTTGTGGCATGTGCGTATTGTCTTTTGTGTATTCTGCTTCTTTTTTGATTATTTAATACATATGTTTTCTGTAAAATTAGAAAATGGTAATGAATGCCTGAAATTTCCCCCTTGGGATTATTACACCTACCTACCTACCTACCTGCCCACCCACCCACTTAAACCCACCTGCCTGCCTGCCTGCCTGCCTACACACCCAAACCCACCCACCCACCCACCCACCTAACTACCTACCTACCTACCTTGTTCTCTCTACTGCCCAGTGATAAGATCACGTGTTAAAAGCCAAAGAATAAAAGTGTGTTTTTAAAAGAGATTTAAAAACAGGAAGAGAGCAGGCCTGTCTGACACTCAAGGGTAAATTGTTCCACAACCTGGGAGCAGCAACAGCAAACGCTCTGTCACCTCTGAGCTTCAGCCTAGTTTTAGGGACTGTCAGCAGCAACCGATCAGCTGATCATAGGGATCGGGGTGGGCAGTAAGGCTGAAACAGCACAGACAGATATGGTGGGGCAAGGTTGTTCAAGCATTTAAACACAAACAGCAAAAAAGCTTAACATGAATTCCGTAGTGCACAGGGAGCCAATGAAGAGATGCCAGGATGGGAGTAATATGCTCGCGCCTACCGGCCTAACAGGCGAGCAGCAGAGTTCTGCACAAGCTGCAGATGGACAAGAGAGGTCTGGCTAATGCCTACATACAGTGCATTACAGTAGTCAAGATGAGCTGTGATAAAAGCATGGGTTCATTTCTCCAAGTTAGGTCTTGCTAACATTGGTTTTACTTTTGCTATTTGGTGAAGTTGATAAAAATTTTCCGAACAACACTGCTGATCTGTTTTTCAAATTTTAAATCAGACTCAAACTTCACCCCCAGATTGGTGACACAGTCCCTGAGATAAAATGACAGTGAGCCAAGATCTATGCTGAGAGAGGGAGAGCAACTCGGTCCAAACATCATAACTTCAGTCTTGTTCTCATTTAGACTAAGGAAGTTAAGAGAAAACCATGCCTTAACATCATATCTGATGTCTTATTTCAATGAAAAGATTCTTTCAATTCATAAACACCTTGGACCTAATACCGCCCCCAGCATCTATGTTGAACTCCCCCTCCCTCCCTCCCCTTCTCTGTCTTCTCCCTCCCCTCTGCTGATGACATTGCTGACATTATCAGCAAGTCTAAGTCCTCATCCTGTCAGCTCGATCCATTTCCCACAGTTCTTGTTAAATCCTGTCTCCCGTCTCTGCTCCCCATCATCACTAACATCATCCACTCCTCCCTAACCTCTGGCATTGTTCCCACAGCTTTCAAACCTGCGGCCATCACCCCCATCATCAAGAAACCAGGTCTTGACTTTACCAACTTCAGTAATCTTCGTCCAATCTCTAATCTGCCCTTTATTTCCAAAGTTCTTGAAAAAGCTGTTGCTAGTCAACTTCACTCTCACCTATCCAACAATAACATTTATGAAGAGTTTCAATCTGGTTTTCGCCCCCACCATAGCACCGAAACGGCTCTAATAAAAATAACTAATGACCTTCTACTTGCTGCTGACTCTGCTCTTCTGTCTATCCTCATTTTACTGGATCTAAGTTCTGCCTTCGACACAATCTGTCATTCTATTCTCCTCAACAGACTAACCTCCATTTGCATCTCAGGTACTCTGTTAGACTGGTTCAAATCATATCTCTCTGACCGCACTCAATTCATTCAGCTCAAATCCTTTCGTTCCCAGTCTTCCTCCGTCTCCACAGGTGTCCCCCAAGGCTCTGTCCTCAGACCCCTCCTCTTCATCATTTACCTCCTTCTTCTAGGTCACATCTTCCGTAAATTTGGTGTCCATTTTCACTGTTATGCTGATGACACACAGCTCTACTTGTCAACAAAACCAAACTCCACCCACCTATCCTCCATCCTCACCGACTGTCTCAATGAGCTAAATCACTGGTTTTCTAACAATTTCCTACAACTAAACAGTAACAAACAGAAATCATTCTTGTCGGTACCAAAAAACTCTCTTTCAAAATCAGAAAATCTTCTCATCCCCCTTAACAACTCTCTGCTATCCCCCTCGCCTCAGGTCAAGAGTCTTGGTGTCATCCTCGACACCACTCTCTCCTTCACTTCACACATCAATAATGTCACTCGGTCTGCCTATTTCCATCTCCAAAATATTAACCGTCTCCGCCCTTCTCTCACACCCCGCTCCACAGCCATCCTTGTTCACAGTCTTGTGACTTCTCGGATTGACTACTGCAACTCCCTTCTTTATGGCCTCCCCAACAAATCTCTCCAGAAGCTGCAATTGGTCCAGAACTCAGCTGCCCGTGTCATAACTCAAACCTCCTCCTATAACCACATCACTCCAGTCCTGCAGCAGCTTCACTGGCTCCCAGTTAAATCACGCATCATCTTCAAAATTCTTCTTCTCACTTTCAAAGCTATCCACAACCTTGCCCCTCCGTACCTATCTGACCTCTTACACATCTCCATCCCCTCTCGCTCTCTCAGATCCTCCTCTTCACTACACCTCCATGTACCCTCTGCCCGCCTCTCCACCATGGGGAGCAGGGCCTTCACCTGCTCTGCCCCTCATCTCTGGAACTCTCTACCCCCTGACTTAAGAAACACCACCTCTCTTTCTATATTCAAGACTGCTCTGAAAATACCTCTTTAGACTCACTTATCCTTAACTTTGCTGTATGTATTTTATAGTCTTTATGCATTTTATATTCTGTATGTATTTTATATTCTTTATGTGTTTTATATTCTTTATGTAATTTATTCCTGTTGATCTTTGTTCTTACTGTAAAATTTCCTTGGGTGTCATGAAAGGCGCTTTTTAAATAAAATGATTATTATTATTAAGGCATGTGTAAGTTCCTGGGATGTGTTGTTTTGTGCCATGGGAAAATAGATCTGGTAATTATCAGCATAGAAGTGAAATGAAATGCCATGTTTCCTGAAAATAGAGCCGAGGGAGAGAAAGTAAAGCGCAAATAAAAGAGGGCCAAGGACTGAGCCCTGGGGGACACCAAGAGGAGCAGTGGAAGATATAAAATTGTCCATTTTTACACAGAAACTCCTATTGGTTATATACGACCAAAACCAATTGAGAGTGACACCCCTGATGCCCACACAGTGCTCAAGACGAGAGATTAAAATCCTGTGATCACCAGTGTCAAATGTAGCAGACAAATCTAAGAGCACTAAAACAACAAACTTTCCTGAATCTGTTGACAAGACTATATAATTTGAAACCCTCAAAAGTACATGCTCTGTACTGTGGCAGGCTTTACACCCAGACTGAAATGGCTCAGTGATACCATTGTCCTCTAAAAATGGTAACAACTGGATGTAGACAAGCTTCTCTAATATTTTAGAAATAAATGGAAGATTAGAGATCGGCCTGAATTTGGAGCAGAGAGAAGGGTCAAGGCCTGTTTTTTTTAAGTAGAGGGCATACAAATGCATGCTTCAGGTACTATACCAGAGGAAAGACTGCTATTAATAATCTGAAGTACACTTGGTCCAATAGTAGCAATACCTCCTTAAACAAACGAGGTGGGATGGAATCTGCAGGGGAACCAGAGGACCTCATATGACCAACGGTAGCTATGTTTCCATGCGCAAAATTCTTTGACCGGATTGAAATGTTTTCATATTAAATAATTCAAATGTATCATTTACATGGACACAATCTGTTCATGATGAGCATTTACATGCAGCGGGCTTTGTTCTGAACAGAAGTACTGACATGCGCAGAGTGGTAAACTCTCCTTAAAAAACACAGAAGAAGAAGTTCTACTTCCGGTTTACTTCCGGGATGAACGTAAACAAACCTGAGCACCCAAAATGGACCTGTGACAGGTTTTAATGACAGTGGAGACTTTACTGCACTCCCTGACTGAGCTACAGGTAATACAGATCATTTTGAGCTCTTTCAAAGTATCTAATATAAATACTGTGTCACACACCGACCAGTTTTGCTTCCCCGACATGCTAATATTATTAGCGTTACCCAGGCGGAAATGACAAAGTCGCACATGCGCAGTCAGGTCAGTTTTTCACCATCAGATAAAAACGAACAGATCAAGTGTTTACATGTGCACCGTTCAGCTTTGAATCGGCGTAAACCACCCGTTTCGTTCTGATCACAAATGATTTCGGATCACGCTGAATAAACAAAAAATAACCCGAACGAGGTGTTTACATGATGCATTTTTATTCCGAATGGCCATTTGATCCGATTACTTATGTCCATGTAAACATAGTTAATGTTATCAGTGAAGAGGTGGATGAACCTTTCACAGACTTCAGTGAAGACGTCAAAACCATCAGACTTGGGAGCATGGAGAACAGTATCTATGGTTTTGAACAGAACACTGGGGTTGTTACAATTAGAAGAAATTATGCCTGAGAGATATTTGTTCTTCTCAGCTTTTACAGTCTTCTGTTAGTGGAAACGGCTCTCTTTGAGAATATAAAAAATAAAACATGTAGCCCATCCTTTTTCCACCTGCCCTCTGCTCTCCTGCACTCGCACCTGGCAGCGTGCGTGACGTCATTCAGCCAGGGCTCCGGGGCAGGTTTGGTGCACCGGCTCTTCAAAGGAGCGATCATGTCCAGTGTTTGTAAACAAACAGAGTGGAAGCTGGAAACCAGTTTGTCAATATTTAAACAAAGAGTCTTTAGAGTTATCCTTGCAGAGACCAAGAAAAGTGGAGGAGAACAGGGCTGGAGAGGAGGAGTTAAACATACGACAGCACTGAGGAGGAGCGCGCAGTTTAACTGGACAGTGTGTGGGAATGTCAAACAGGATTGGCATATGATCCGAGAAAACAACATAATATACTGTATGTCCAAACTGGAAACATCCAGATAGTGAGACAGGACCAAATTTCTCTTGTAAATGAGTCCTCGAGGCTCATTGGGATTAACCTGTCTAAATAAAGGTTGCATGAGGTCAAGTGTGTGCCCAAGTTCATGAGTAGGACCAGACACAGACTGTACAAAGTTAAAAGAGTTAATAACATTTAAAAAGCTCCTGAAGATCGGCTCTTCTGGGCAGCAGACATGAATATTAAAATCACCAAGAATGAGAACACGATCATATTTAGGCAGGATTTTGGCCAAAAATTCTGAAAAGTCATTTATAAAATCCTTATTGTGCTTGGGTGACAGATAGATGACGACACACAAGACAACATGAGAGCGGACGATTTCAAATTAGCATTGTTCAAAACTTGTAAAAGAGGACTGCAGACAGGTCTGCTGGCATTTAAAATAGTTTTTAAAAACTACTGCTATTCCTCGTCCTTTTTGACCCGACGGGCACGGGGAATTCAAATAGTAGCAATCCGGTGGTGACAGTTCAATAAGAGCGGTGGGCTCGCCGGTTCTCAGCCATGTCTCCATCACGCAGAGAAAATCCAGATCACAGGACATGAAGAAATCCCTCAAGATGAAAGTTTTATTTGACAGTGATCTTGTATTAACAAGGCCGAACCTGGCAGGGGCCGGCACATCCAAAGCTGCAGCTGTCTGTGGAGCCCAATGCAGGGCTCGTAGATTGTAGGGATCCACACCATGCCGGTGAAGACGGGGAGAGCAGGGGCCGCGGGGGCGGACCACATCATCCGAACCGACAACACACCAGCCAGATGTCAGCAGGGTCCAGTGACCGTAGGCTCAGAAAGAGACCAGGTACCGCTCCATTTCTCCTCCGGGAGGTCACAGGAAATTGTGCCAAGAAAGACTTAAACTTTAACAATCAGCCACTGCGTTTGCCCTAGTGGCGCTGGCGTTTATGCCGAGGGTGTGGAGAGTGGGCGTGGCAGAGGTGAGCAGGTGTCCGACTGGGGAAGGAAAACGGCTGAAACATCGTATGAACACCACAATCAGAGTCGATTTTCACTAAATCCTTGGCAGAGAGACAAAGATCCAACAATGTTTGGCGATCATACACAAGCAGTGAACTGGCACTGGTGATAAAAAAACAAAAACAGCACAAACACAAACAGCGAGAGACGGCAAGCCACATACACTAACGCCATCTTGGATTCCAAAAAGCAGCAGGGATTGTCATTCCAGCACCGGGATTAAGGATGACCACCACAAAAATAGCACTGACAACCTTATAGCCACAGCTCATGGCAGCTGCCTCAACAGTGGAGGCCTGGAACCTACTTGGACTCTTATGTCCTTGGCCTTAGCTGGAATGTGGTCGTAGCTCTCTTGGATGTGTGAGTTGAAAATCTTTGTGACAGGTTCCCAGCAAACTTTCACAACACATTTGGGTTTCTGTTATTTATAGACATATGTCCAACTACCTTTTTCTAAAGGTTTCATTAAAAACCTATTTAATGGTTGATGGGATATCCTGATGCATGCTCAATAATCCAGGTAGAAAATGTAAAATAAAAGTTAAATCTAGTCCTCTAGACATTAAAAAAAAAAATTGTAGAAACGTTTCATCTTTCATCCGAAAGACTTCCTCAGTCTGAAGTGCTGTATTCAGCTCAGTCTTATAAATAACACCTTCTCAGAGTGGATCATCTAGTTTGCTGCTGACAACCAAATCAGCTGCTCACATGATCAAGAAGGACCATCAGCCTAATGATGGATCATTAGCACACTGATGGCTGTTTACTATTCACAGGGGCTGAGTGATACTACCAATAACAGCATTGTTAGAGGGGGACAGTTGAACCCAGAGGCCTCCACCCCGTTTAATGATGGACGGTTTATTTTCACAAATATGGCCTTCTTTATATCCCAACATCCTGGTTGATGGGATATTTTCTGACAGAACTGACTTCTATAATATATATACTTCTCTGTAGTTCTGAGTTGCCTGTTAACACAGTGAGGGGTGAGGATGAGGAGGGCGAGGAAGAAACACCTTTCATTTATTCATGGATGATTCAATGAGTTGGAGATGCAAAAGATGTTGGTTCAGCATTGTAAACACTAAAACACACACACTGTAATATGCCCTCAAGGTGTCTGAGGACATTACTCACTTGAACAAATCCTCTATGCATGCCAGAGTGACTGATGGATGTGTGTGTGTGTGTGGGTGGGTGCGTGTGTGTGTGTTGATGTCTCTGCATGTGAGAGAAAAGTACACTCCACTGGCATCACTGCTCCTGATCAGTGCTAATCACACCTCTCAATCTTTCTCTTGTCTCTCCGTTCCACAAACAAATTCACTGATCTCCCAAGTGTTTGCCATTTATGTTTCCGCTCTACATTTTTTTAGTTTTTGTCCAAATTCAGTTCAACTGGCACAAAAATGCACAGACAAATGCCACAAAGTACATTTAACCAAGGTGGATTAAAGGTTTTGCTAAGGATTGCTAAACGAGAGCTTCAGGGTGTTTTTGTGGTTGACTGTCATTTCACAGCAAGACAATCTACACACAGTTTGAATTTCTTTCTGTAATTTGATTTTCCAGGTCACGTGAGTTTCCTCTTAGTTCTCGTGCTTCTTTTCATAATCTTAATTCAGGTTATGTATGCTTTGTTGCCAGTCTCATATAGTTCTGCTTGTCCTGAATGGACTAAGAACTGGTAATTGTGCTATAAAGGTTTATACAACAGCATTCTCATAGATTATAACGAATATTTAAGATTGGAGTTATTTTAAAGCCATTTGCACTCTGAAATGCTGCATCTCCAAAACAGTCCTTTTATTTGCCATTTCTAAAAATATTCTCCTAAATACTGCACTGTTTCAAGAAATCCAAAGATTTTCAGTCAGGTCATCTGGACAGTTTCTTTTTTTGCTGAAACGTTTCACCTTCCATCCAGAAGGCTTCATCAGTCAAGGAAACACACAACACAATCAGTTTTTAAGCTTCATTAAACATGTCTAGTAGGGGAGCAGATAATTTACTTTTATACTTCTTGTATAAATCTATTGGGAGTCCATGTGGCCCTGCTGTTTTACCAGAGTTCATTTCTTCTATTGCAAGTTCTATCTTGCAATATCTTGTTTATTCCAAGATGGCCGCGCTCAGAGCAGTTGCAGCTTCACAGGCTCCCGGTACCATCCCAGTTTTTAGAAGTTTTGATATTGACTCTGTGCCTGACTCTGCGCAATTTATGCGTGTGAACTATAGCCGAACCGAACTGATGAGAATAGGAGCGGATTTGCCACGAAATATAGCAGAAATCAGCAACAAACTCAAAGCTACGCTCGGCAGAATGCAGATCTTAAAGTCATCTACCTGGAAGCTGCAGCAGAGGCGTTCCAGCGGGCAGAAGAGGAAGCGCTGCTCCCGGCTTAAGAGGAGAGGATGCCGGGCGGGGGTTATGGTGAGGCTACGAGCTAACGCTAAAGCCGGTAAACTCCCCATGCCGTCTCTCTTTCTGTCGAATGTCCGCTCGTTGGACAACAAGGTGGATTTACTTCGTCTGAGAGCGGGCGCCTCAGAAGAGATGAAGAAGTGTGCAGTGCTTTGCCTCACAGAAACGTGGATTACAAGTGAAACGCCGGACTCAGTCTTCCAGCTGGATGACAGACTTTTTTTTCGAGCGGACCGCTGCAGCGAGCTAACGGGGAAATCACGGGGGGGCGGAGTGTGCATTTACGTGAGTAAAAGTTGGTCCACGAACTGTACTGTTGTAAATAGCTCATGCTCGAAGGCTTTGGAGCAAATAACAGTGAAATGTCGGCCACATTATCTACCCCGAGAGTTCACAGTGACTTTTATCACAGTTGTTTACATTCCTCCGGACGCTAATGCTAATGAATCACTACAGGAGCTTCATGATATCATCAGCTCGCTGCAGAACAAACACCCCGAGGCTCTTTACGTGGTAGCCGGAGACTTTAACCACGTGAATCTAAAGGACTGTCTCCCAAGCTTTAATCAGCATGTGACGATTCCGACACGTGGAGACCGCACGCTGGACCGTGTTTACACGAACGTAAAAGATGCATATAAAGCCGAACCCCGCCCCCACCTAGGACTGTCAGACCACATCTCAATCTTCCTGGCTCCTGCTTACATGCCCCCGCTGAGACGCTCCAGACCGGTTCAAAAGAAAGTTAAATGTTGGATCCAGGACAGTGGCCCCATACTGAGAGATTGTTTTGATCGAACAGACTGGCAGGTTTTCAGAGAAGCTGCTGAAAATGGAGGTTCGCTTGATCTTGACCAATACACATCCTCAGTACTGGGTTACATTAGTACATGTACTGACACAGTCTCCACTATCAGAAATGTTAAAAGCTACCCAAACAGAAAACCTTGGCTGAATGCAGAGGTGCGTACCCTGCTGGAAGCCAGGAACACTGCCTTCAGGTCTGGAAACTCAGAGGAGCTGAGTAGGACAAGAAAAGAGCTGGTTGCTGGTATTAAGAGGGCCAAGGCCACATATGCAAAGAGGATCGAGGGTCAATTCATCTCACAAGACCCTCGGAGCATGTGGAGGGGCATTAAGTGCATAACAGATTATAAAGGAAGGAGTGAACAATGTCCCAAAGACCCATCTCTGCCTGATGCCCTCAACAAGTTCTATGCACGCTTTGAAGACCCGAACAGACCACCCAGCACCAGACTCACCTCACCACCGGATGAAGAGCATCTCAGCGTGACCTCAGCAGAAATAAGGAGCACCTTCAGGAGGATTAATCCGCACAAAGCAACTGGCCCAGACAACCTCCCCGGAAAAGTGTTGAAGGAATGTGCTGATCAGCTCTGTGAGGTGCTGGCAGACATCTTTAACACCTCACTTACCCTGGAGACAGTTCCCACCTGCCTGAAGACTGCCACCATCATCCCAGTCCCAAAAAGCTCTACAGTGACTGGTCTGAATGACTATCGGCCAGTGGCCCTCACCCCGATAGTCGCTAAATGCTTAGAAAAACTGGTCATGACTCACATCAAAACAACCATCAACATCAACGAGGACCCTCATCAGTACGCATACCGTGAGAACTGATCAACAGAGGATGCAATCTCCTCTGTGGTCCACACTGCACTCAACCACCTGGAGCAGAAAAACTCTTACGTCCGTATGCTCTTTGTGGACTTCACATCCGCCTTCAACACCATGATCCCCCAAACCCTGATGGACAAACTATCCACACTAGGACTAAGCCCCTCCATTTGCAACTGGGTACTAGACTTTTTAACAAACAGACCACAGTTAGTGAGGATCCACAACCTCTCCTCCTCCACCATAACCCTCAGCACTGGCTCTCCTCAGGGATGTGTGTTGAGCC
This sequence comes from Nematolebias whitei, assembly GCF_014905685.2. Taxonomy (NCBI): domain Eukaryota; kingdom Metazoa; phylum Chordata; class Actinopteri; order Cyprinodontiformes; family Rivulidae; genus Nematolebias; species Nematolebias whitei. The sequence continues at coordinate 38,782,668 of NC_056501.1, read as the reverse complement.
CCCTCCTGTTTACTCTGCTCACATATGATTGTGCAGCTACCCATCCAGGCTGTCACATTGTAAAGTTTGCAGATGATACAGCGGTGGTGGGATGCATCACAAACAATGATGAGTCCAGCTACAGGCAGGAGGTGGAACACCTGGAGAGCTGGTGCAGAGAGAATAACCTTCACATCAATGTGAAGAAGACAAAGGAGATGATTGTAGACTTCAGAAGGAACAAAAACACCTACACCCCCCTGAACATAAGAGGATCTGCGGTGGAAGTGGTCTCCAGCTACAAGTACTTGGGTGTACACATGAATGACAACCTCAGCTGGAGCAACAACACCACCAGCCTGATCAAGAAAGCTCATCAGAGACTCTACTTCCTCAGACGGCTGAGGCGAGCTGGTCTGGGAAGCTCAGTCCTCACCTCCTTCTACAGGTGTGCAGTGGAGAGCATCCTGTGCTCGAGCATCAATGTGTGGCATGGAGGCTGCACAGCTGCAGAAAGAAAAGCTTTGCAGAGAGTGGTGAAGGCTGCACAGAAATCTGTTGGAATCAGTCTCCCCACCATCACAGACATCTACACCTCCAGATGCAGGAAGAGGGCCACCTGCATCATGAAGGACCCCACCCACCCAGCACACACACTTTTTGCCCCACTCCCCTCAGGAAGGAGGTTAAGGAGCATTAAGTGCAGAACCACTAGACTGAGGAACAGCTTCTACCCTGAGGCTGTTAGACTCATGAATCTCTAACTAGAATAATGACTGTGAAAAACCATATCATGTTGCTGCTGATCTGTTTCATGTTGCTGCTGATCTGTTTCAATGTTGATGTGTTCATGCGTGCACATCTGCTCACAGACTCATGTTCATGTTTGTGCTGATGTTCAATGTTTTATGTTATGAGTGCTTAGTGTATATTTAGTTGATGTTTTTCTTAGTTCATATCTTAGATGTTATTACTGTTTTTCTTATACATTTTATTGTTGGATGTAACTGGGACCCCGTGTACATAATTTCGCGCCACCACATGTACCACATGAGGTGCGAATGACAATAAAGAAACTCTGACTCTGACTCTGACCATATTTATTTAATTTTTCAAGGAGAATAGTATGGTCAATAGTATCAAATGCTTTTAAAAATATTTTTAATATTTATTTTTTTTATATATTTTTATATTTTTTTAAAGATTTGTAATATATTTACAATTGTTTGACGTTAGTTTATTTATTAATTTTTTTAGAGGTTATAATTATAAAATTTATTTAATAAGTATTATTAGTTATATTATTATTATATTAGTACTTTGAAAGTACTCTCATTTTGTTAATTTTTTTGTTGAACTGACCAAATAAATCTCTATTTTTATTCAAAACCTAATTCCACCTGGTTTTAATGTTGCCTCCCGTTTTCCTGGCTGAGTCAGGTCGTAACATCAGCCTATTAAACACACACAAATAAATAAATGTTTTTATATCGTGGTGTAGACTGATTCCTTGAGAAATGAAGACCTTCACATGGTCAGTAGCGTTTTTTAATGTTATGCCCATGTACAAAATGTGAGGAGAGAAAATCACTGAATGTGCAAGGTGACCTTAAGGATCCTCGGGCAATGATGCAGAATCCTCATGATGTGGGTTCAAATGCATTCCATCTTTCTTCCTTTCATTGTTCTCTTTGTTTCGTCTGGTGAAGCAGGGATGTCATAAAGTTTAATGTGCTCAGAAGCCATGAAATCTCATCTTTATGCTGTGGTTTGGAGGTGAGAGTTAAAAGCCACTCTGAGGTACGAGCCTGCATCCTTGAACCCCTCCCCCCACCCCAACCCACAAAAAAAAAAAAAACCATCTCAAAGGACACAAACGATTTCAGGTACATGGGCTATTGAGAGAATAACACACCTGTGAGCCTCCTAAATATACAAACTCAGACACACACTGAAACTGTGATGCCTCACAAAACTCTGAGACACGCTAGGTGTGTCAGGAAAACAGTCCCGAGTCAACTGAAACACAACTTATTGTTGGAAAACAGGAATGTACAAACCTGGAGTCTTATTTTCCTTCACCAGGCAGATTGCTCATAAAGTGTAAGGAACAAACACTCATTGACTGTGATGTCTCTATCAAGGCAGACAGAGAATTTAGCAGCAGTATTTGCTTCAGGAGAAGCCAAAACTTCTGCTGTCGATTCAACAAATCTAAAACCATGGCATGGCGTCCATGTTGACCCTTTATACTTTACAGTTTTACTCTGAGAGCAACAGATATGAGGCAAAGATAGCACCGAAGCTTTATATAAAACATGTTTTCTGATATGAATAATTATGTCTCTACACAGCAACCCATCTACAGTGGCCTTTATCAATCACATCTAAAGACATGACATCTTCTGCAAATTATATATATATTTTAAATAAAATCATGTGCACAGTTGCATTTGTAACAATCACATGTCAAAGACATCCTGTAATTTCTGGACTATTTTCCCCAGTGGACCAATGAAAGCAATCATTGTCCACTGTGACCTGTTCAGTAATTTCATTGGTCAGATTTATTTTAAACATTTATTTACACAGATAGTCACAAGGACTTTCAATTTCAATCATTAATATTTTAAAAGAGACCAAACTCAATCAATCAAATCAAAGATGTAACGACTAAAAGGGAGCAGCACGGTGGCACAACTGGTAGAGCTGCTGCCTCTCAGCGAGCAGGTCCCTGGTTCAAATCCCGGTCCGGGGGCCTTTCTGGGTGGAGTTTGCATGCTCTCTCCGTTCATGCGTGGATTTTCTCCGGGTACTCCGGTTTCCTCCCACAGACCAAAAACATGCATGTTAGGCTGATTGGTAACTCTAAATTGTCCCTAGGTGTGAGTGAGAGAGTGAATGGTTGTTTGTCTCGTTTGTCTCTATGTGTCCCTGTGATGGACTTGCGACCCGTCCAGGGTGTACCCCGCCCCTCACACAGTGATTGCTGGACATGGGCACCGGCGACCCCCGTGACCCAAAACGGAAGAAGCGGGTAAAAGATAATGGATGGATGGATGCCTAAAAGGTAGTAGCGTTTATCTCACTGTTTCCTGTTTTATTTTATGAAATGTGACTCATTGTGCTGCCTGTTCAGTTTACTGCCTGTTGTCCACACAGTGAGTATGGACTCAGCATGAATACAGTATGATGTCATGCAATCAGGGCTTCTGACTACTTAAAAAATGTTACAGTCAGTAAATTGTCTTGATTGTGTGTTTAAGTACAATTTGTAGTTTTAATACACTGAAATTTTAACAGTACTTAGAACTCAGTTTCTGTAAAATCTCATCATGGAATGAAACCAAAATACAAAATAATTTTTAATAATTCTCAGTGTATATTTAAACAGGATGTTTAATCTTGATGTTTTTTAAAGCAACTACAATAAATTAAAGGCCACACGAAGCCTTGAAAAGGAGCAGAAAATCTGTAAAGATGTACTTTTTTTTCTTCATTGCAGGACTGCAGGAATAAAATGAAGCCAGACACTTAACAAAATAAACACTAACCCACTAAGAGTGTCTTATCTTTACAAAACAACACAACATATTATTTAGGCACTCACAGCTCTCTGCTGCTGGTCCAACAGGTCCGAGACCAACTGATAATTTTCTCTCTTTGTTGTGATTTAAAAAAGTCACATTCAGAACAAACTAAACTAAAACCAGAGAAAACAGAAGTTAAAGTTTGTCAGAAGCATTGGTGTCTGTGAGATGAGAACTTCTGGAGGACCTGTCTCCACTCAAACACGATGAAATGTCCCACCTTGTTGAGGTCACTCTCTCAAGTCATTTCTTTTTACTTTGCCATGTTGTGCTTCCTGATGTTATTTTGTTTGTGGCACCACTGGTCCAACTAATGATCCACTCCAGTGTCCTTGTCACAAATCACGTTCCATAGATTATATTTTCTGTCACCCTGATCACCCTTTAAAGTTTGCAATAGATCTTTTCTGTAAGTTTCATTCATTCTGTCCGCTCAGGTAATGTTTGTTTGTATATACGTGAGTTTTAGTTTGTCTTCTTTGCATGCGGGTTGAGGGTGATGTCACGGTTGTTTAGTTTTGTCTTCACTGCAGCCAGCAGCAGCTGATTGAACTCAATTGGCTCAACCTGTCACTCTCACCCTTTAAAAGCTGCACTCTTTCTCTTCTTCAGTGCCCCATAGTTGAAAACAGTTCACTGTAAGTAGTTACCTCGCGTTACTCATCCTGCCTTGTTCCCCTTTAGCCTTTCATGTCCCCTTGTCATAGTTTACCTGTCTCCTCGTTCCTGTCCTTCCCTCTTGGCTTGACCTCCCGGCTCCTGAACCCACGACTTACCTGGACATCGTCTTTCGCTCGCCCCTTTGGATTACCACGTCTTCTGTCTTCGGTTCTGACCTTTGCCTGCACGACTACGCCTCCTCGTCTTCTCCTCCGGTACCTCCTGTCATCTGCTCTCCGGTTTTGGACCCAGGCTTGTGTGACTACGTCTCTGCGCTCAACAGACTCACCACCCACCTGTCGCTGCGGCCAGCTGCAGCCCCTCACCGGACTCAGCCCCTCCTGCAGCGGTCCAGATCAGTTTGGACTTCGTTACTCTCCAGAACCCCCAGGATCATCTGAGACTGTTTGTGGTCCTCCTCATTTGACTTTTCTGCTCCCTATAATCTCCTGCATGGCCACTAACCAATCTCTATCTCATAGACTTGTCCCTGATCCGGAACCAGAACCCAAACCTGAACCAGCACCAGAACCGGTCCAATCTGCAATATCTCTCCAATTAAATAAATAGTATTTAATTTTCTTTTGTGTGGTGATTTTGGTCCAAACTAGAAGGGGTTTGTTACAGTCCTGAAACCTTTTAACAGATGTGTCCCTCAACTTTTTTTGAAGCACGATGAAATAACTTTGTTTCATGATCCTCTTTGTGCTTGGTATAAAGTCAAAGTTGCAGTGGATTATCATCAATCTTTCCTCTGTAACACAACTGATTGTTTGTTCCCATAATGGAGTGGTCACAAAGACCATATATAATCACTTCCTCACATTATTTAGCCCCAAAGCTTGTTTACTTTCTACATGTATGTTGTTGGCTCTGTTACTGCCATGCTTAGCAGCACATCTCGGGTGGGTTGATTAAAAACCCCCATGCAGCCTCGACTTGTTCACAAATTACACCGAGGAGGCCGGGTGGCATCTAAGTCCTGACTTGAAGTATTTTATGAACATGTCTTAGGTTGTTTTCACACCGGATAGTCTGGTAGATTCAGTTTAGTTGGGGACCAATATTCATAGCATTTGTTTACAGTTCAGCTGGTGCGGTTTGCATTCACACTGCACTGAGTCAGTTGAGCCAACCTGCCCCCCCCCCCCCCTCGCCTGTGGGGGCACTGCACCAAGAATTACTGAAGGAAATGACACAAAAACCTCTGAAGAAACTTCTTCTGGAAATTAAAAAAAACAGAGTGGCGTGAAATTTTAGCGGTTTTAGGATTTCTGTTATTTTTCAACAATGGACTCATCATGAATGGAAGATGAGGCAGAAGACCATGGAGAATGTTTGTTTTTCACACAAGGTGGCTGAGACAGCACCGTTATGAGATATGAGAAATGCATGTTTGTTTGCCCTGCACTGTACTCCACTTCCTGCTTTTTGGAGTGGTCTCTGGTCTGCTTGCATTCACACTGCATTTGGACTGGGCTAGAATTCACTTCAACCGGACCAAGACCTAGGTTTTTAGGTCGTTTTCACACTAGATGGTCCGGTAGACTCAGTTCGGGACCAATATTCATGAGCTTTTGTTTACATTTGAGCTGGTGAGTTTGCATTCACACTGCACTGTGCAGTCGAGCCAACCTGTTCGAACCAACCTGTTCCCCCACTCGCCTGTGGGGGCGCTGCACCAATAACTACTGAAACGACGAGAAAACCTGATAAGACACTTCTTCTTCTTCTGTAAACAAACAAGAATGGAGTGGCATCAAATTTTAGCGGCATTACGTTTTATGTATTGTCTGTGGCACATGTGCCAAACAAACATTTTTCAACAATGGAGTCTGCATGAGCGAAAGATTAGAAGACCATGGCGAGAGTTGTTTGTCACGCAAGGCGGTTGAGACAGCATCGTATGAGGCGGCGTGCACTGAGAAGGAGCGCATCCATGTTCATAGTACTGATGTCCACTATTTACAGACGTCAAGCAAGGTATATATACTGTTCATGAGTTACTTCATTGCTATTACTATTAAATAACATAACACTTGTAATCTAAAAAATCACATCAGTTATTCAACATCAAACAATACAAATAACATTCAACAGCAATGCTGAATGTGGCTTCCTCCTGTAGTTTTCCTTTATTTAAAATTATTTAAACTAATTTGACTGAGCTTAATTTTGATAACTAGGATCATCTGGCTTTTATTTGTATAGTGCCTCGATACATTTGTTGTGAATTGGTGCTATATAAACAAACTCAAATGAATGCTATGTAAAACTATAAACAGAACACATTGCTAACTTAGTGTAAAATTAAATTATTTACATAAGGTAAACCCTCCCATAATGTAGATTTAATATACATTGTATATATATATATCTCATATATATTGTCGATAAATCTGGTGTCCAAATGATAAAGAAAAGACAACCAGCTTTAATGAAGGTGAAGCCTGATCAGTCTCCTCTACA
>NC_056501.1:38771588-38775870 GCF_014905685.2 Nematolebias whitei | reverse complement strand
ATTGAAACAGATCAGCAGCAACATGAAACAGATCAGCAGCAACATGAAACAGATCAGCAGCAACATGATATGGTTTTTCACAGTGATTATTCTAGTTAGAGATTCATGAGTCTAACAGCCTAACGGTAGAATCTGTTCCTCAGTCTAGTGGTTTTACACTTAATGCTCCTTAACCTCCTTCCTGAGGGGAGTGGGGCAAAAAGTGTGTGTGCTGGGTGAGTGGGGTCCTTCATGATGCAGGTAGCCCTCTTCCTGCATCTGCAGGTGTAGATGTCTGTGATGGTGGGGAGGCTGATTCCGACAGATTTCTGTGCAGCCTTCACCACTCTCTGCAAAGCTTTTCTTTCTGCAGCTGTGCAGCCTCCATGCCACACATTGATGCTCGAGCACAGGATGCTCTCCACTGCACACCTGTAGAAGGAGGTGAGGACTGAGCTTCCCAGACCAGCTCGCCTCAGCCGTCTGAGGAAGTAGAGTCTCTGATGAGCTTTCTTGATCAGGCTGGTGGTGTTGTTGCTCCAGCTGAGGTTGTCATTCATGTGTACACCCAAGTACTTAGCTGGAGACCACTTCCACCGCAGATCCTCTTATGTTCAGGGGGGTGTAGATGTTTTTGTTCCTTCTGAAGTCCACAATCATCTCCATCGTCTTCTTCACATTGATGTGAAGGTTATTCTCTTTGCACCAGCTCTCCAGGTGTTCCACCTCTTGCCTGTAGCTGGACTCATCATTGTTTGTGATGCATCCCACCACCACTGTATCATCAGCAAACTTTACAATGTGACAGCCTGGATGGGTAGCTGCACAATCATACGTGAGCAGAGTAAACAGGAGGGGGCTCAACACACATCCCTGAGGAGAGCCAGTGCTGAGGGTTATGGTGGAGGAGGAGAGGTTGTGGATCCTCACTAACTGTGGTCTGTTTGTTAAAAAGTCTAGTACCCAGTTGCAAATGGAGGGGCTTAGTCCTAGTGTGGATAGTTTGTCCATCAGGGTTTGGGGGATCATGGTGTTGAAGGCGGATGTAAAGTCAACAAAGAGCATACGGACGTAAGAGTTTTTCTGCTCCAGGTGGTTGAGCGCAGTGTGGACCACAGAGGAGATGGCATCCTCTGTTGATCGGTTCTCACGGTATGCATACTGATGAGGGTCCTCGTTGATGGTTGTTTTGATGCGAGTCATGACCAGTTTTTCAAAGCATTTAGCGACTATCGGGGTGAGGGCCACTGGCCGATAGTCATTCAGACCAGTCACTGTAGAGCTTTTTGGGACTGGGATGATGGTGGCAGTCTTCAGGCAGGTGGGAACTGTCTCCAGGGTAAGTGAGGTGTTAAAGATGTCTGCCAGCACCTCACAGAGCTGATCAGCACATTCCTTCAACACTTTTCCGGGGATGTTGTCTGGGCCAGTTGCCTTGTGCGGATTATCCTCCTGAAGGTACTCCTTACTTCTGCTGAGGTCACGCTGAGATGCTCTTCATCCGGTGGTGAAGTGAGTCTAAAATCTTATGGTATAAGAGGACCAGCATTACACTGGGTATCTAGCTATTTGAAAGATTGGAAACAGTTTGTACAAATAAATGGTGTAAGATCTGACCTCTGCAATATCACGTGTGGAGTTCCTCAAGGCTCTGTACTTGAACCAAAGTTATTTATTTTATATGAGAATGACTTAGTGAATGTATCAGGACTCCTCAAATGTGTCCTTTTTGCAGATGACACCACATATTTTTGTTTGGGTAAAGATGTAAAACGGATGTTGGAATTGATGAAGACAGAATTTGTTAAAATACAAACTTGGTTTAAAATTAATAAATTATCATTACATTTAGATAAAACTAATTACATGACATTTAGTAACAAAAAGAGAACTGATGATGATCCATTTAAAATTGAGGGTGTTGGGATTTGTAGAGTTAATGAGATGAAATTTTTGGGTGTAATCACTGATGAACAGCTAACATGGAAAAATCACATAAATTCTGTAAGAATAAAAATAGCTAAATCTATTCCAGTACTATACAAAGTCAGGGAATTATTAAATGATAAATCTCTGTTCATATTGTATAACACAATCATTGTTCCATATTTAATCTATTGCATTGATGTTTGCGGAAAAGCATGTAAAACATTTACAAAGCCTGTTTTTATTTTACAGAAAAGAGCTGTAACAATTATCACCAGAAAGCATTACAGTCACCCATCAAGCACATTATTTAATCAATTTTAGTTATTGAAGTTCCATGATTTGGTAGATTATAGTATTTTATCAGTTATGTATAGGGTTCAAAATAACACATTACCATTAAATATCCAAAGAAATTTTGTTAAAAGGCAAAGTTGTTATAATCTTAAGGGGATAGAGATATTTGTCAAACCAAAATTCAGAACTAGGCTGAAGGGAAGGTCCACCTCAATCCAAGGAGTTGGATTGTGGAATGGTCTAGAGAGAGTGATGTTAAAAATGCCAAGTCAATGTGTACATTTAAGAAAAAAAATCAAAGCTGAATTGTTAAAAAAGTAAATATGAAGTAGCTTAGTGTGTTTTTTGTATTAGAATTAGAAGGAAATTGGAAATTGAGCATATAACAAACAGCTGGAAGACCAATTAACACTAATTAGGTCAATTGACAACATGATTGGGTTAAAAAAAGAGCTTCTCAGAGTGTCGGTGTCTCTCAGAAGCCAAGATGGTAAGAGGATCACCAATTCCATCATTGTTGCGCAGAAAGATACTGCAGCAATACCAGAATGGTGTTACCCAGCGTAAAATAGCAAAGACTTTTAAGTTATCATCATCAACCGTGGCAGCACGGTGGCGCAACTGGTAGAGCTGCTGCCTCTCAGCAAGCAGGTCCTTGGTTCAAACCCTGGTCCAGGGGCCTTCTGGGTGGAGTTTGCATGTTCTCTCCGTGCATGCGTGAGTTTTCCCCGGGTGCTCCGGTTTCCTCCCACAGACCAAAAACATGCATGTTAGGCTGATTGGTAACTCTAAATTGTCCCTAGGTGTGAGTGAGAGAGTGAATGATTGTTTGTCTCGTTTGTCTCTATGTGGCCCTGTGATGGACTTGCGACCCGTCCAGGGTGTACCCCGCCCCTCGCACAGTGATTGCTGGACATGGGCACCGGCGACCCCCGTGACCCAAAATGGAATAAGCGGGTAAAGATAATGGATGGATGGATGGATCATCAACCGTGCATAACATGATTAAAAGATTCAGAGAATCTGGAACAATCGCTCTGCGTAAGGGTCAAGGCTGTAAAACTCTACTGGATGCTCGTGATCTCCGAGCCCTTAAACGTCACTGCACCTCAAACAGGAATGCCACTGTCAAGGAAATAACAGAATGGGCTCAGGAATACTTCCATAAAGCATTGTCAGTGAACACAATCCATCGTGTCATCTGCCGTTGCCAGCTGAAACTCTACAATGCGAAGAGGAAGCCATTTCTAAGCAAGCTTCACAAGCTCAGACGTTTTCACTGGGCCAGGGGTCATTTAAAATGGAGTGTGGCAAAATGGAAGACTGTTCTGTGGTCAGATGAGTCACGATTTGAAGTTCTTTATGGAACACTGGGACACCATGTCATCCGGACCAGAGAGGACAAGGATAGCCCAAGTTGTTATCAACGCTCCGTTCAGAAGCCTGCACTTCACTGATGGTATGGGGTTGCATGAGCGCTTGTGGCATGGGCAGCTTGCAAGTCTGGAAAGGCACCATTAATGCAGAGAACTATGTTCAGGTTCTAGAACAACATATGCTCCCATCTAGACATCATCCCTTTCAGGGAAGACCCTGCATTTTTCAACACGATAATGCCAGACCACATTTTGCAGCAATCACAACATCATGGCTATGTAGGAGAAGGATCCGGGTACTGAAATGGCCAGCCTGCAGTCCAGATCTTTCACCTATAGAGAACATTTGGCGCATCATAAAGAGGAAGGTGCGACAAAGAAGGCCCAAGACGATTGAACAGTTAGTGGCCTGTATTAGACATGAATGGGAGAACATTCCTATTTCTAAACTTGAGAAACGGGTCTCCTCTGTCCCCAGACGTCTGTTGAGTGTTGTAATAAGAAAGGGGGATGCCACACAGTGGTAAAAATGGACTTGTCCCAACTTTTTGGGGATTTGTTGATGCCATGAAATTAGGAAACAACAGATTTTTCCCTTAAAATGATACATTCTCTCAGTTTAAACTTTTGATCTGTGATTTGTGTTCTATTCTGAATAAAATATTAGATGTTGGCACCTCCACATCATTGCATTCAGTTTTTAT
>NC_056501.1:38768007-38771488 GCF_014905685.2 Nematolebias whitei | reverse complement strand
GTATCACCCTACAGTCTTATCAGAGTCAGAGATTCTTTATTGTCTTTCGCACCACATGTGGTACATGTGGTACATGTGGTACCACAGTCTCTGCTGGATAACTGAACTTCTCACCTATCTCTAAGGGAGAGACCAGGTACTCTGCAGAGGAAACTCATTTAAATAAGCTGTATCCACAATCTAATTTTTTAGGTCACTACTCAGAGTTTGTGGCCATAGGTGAGGGGAAAAACGTAGCCTGACCGGTAAACAGAGAGCTGTGACTTACAGCTCAGCTCCCACTTCACCATAATGGACCGGTATAGAGTCCGCAATACTGCAGATGCTGCACCAATCCATCTGTCAATCTCACGTTCCATTCTTCCCTCACTTGTGAACAAAACCCCGAGATACTTGAACTCCTCCACTATAGGCAGAACCTCACCCTCGACTCGAAGAGAGAAATCCACCATTTTCCAACTGAGGACCATGGCCTCAGATTTGGAGGTGCTGATTCTCATCCCAGCTGCTTCACACTCGGCTGTGAACCTCTGATGACCGTCAGTCATATTTAATCAAAATGGCTCCAAAAATTAATCAGTTTTAGAAATACATCCAATGATTACTTTCTGCGAGTTAGAAAATAAATCCAACAAGCTGTTCATGAGATATGTTACTGACATGACAGACAGACAATCTAAGCTTAAGTGTTATTTATAAATAGGTTGTTTCTTATTTATTTATTTATTTCTATAGCGCCAAGTCACAACAGAAGTCGCCTCAGTCGTCTTGTTCACGGGCGTCAGAAGCATCTGTAATGTGTGTGTGTGTGTGTGTGCGTGCATGCGCACTAGTGTGCAAAGAATGTACACCTGTGTACAAAAAAGCAATGTTTCATCTAGATGTCCTTACGTTAATTCCATTTAAAGCATGTTTCTCACTAAGTTTATGTAAATTCAGCTGTTTTAAAGACATTTCAACTTTAATGCACTTCAGGTCGGCACTATTTGTGTTTATAGTGAAATAAAAAAACATCACCACAAGATATGTTTTACTTGTGTTCAACACTACTCATCTAAATGATGTTTCTCACAAAGCTTGAGGACAATAAGGTGAGGGGTTTTAAAGACATTTCAAGTTTAATGCACTTTAACACACAGCGTCTCTTACACCTGCAGCGTCTTATAGCGTCACAGTTACAGGTAAGCTAACATGCTACATAGTGCTGCACTTCTCTCCTCCTAACCATGTATATATGTTTATGATCAACCCCCGGTCAACAACTGCCCGCACTAAGCTCGCTAAGCTGGCGAACAATCAACACAGAGGTGTCTCCTGCACCTGTGAGCGTTCTCTGCCGAGGCCGGAGGAGACGCAGAACAGAAACACTATTGCTGCTGGAAGCTGGAGAGTTGGAGAAGGTAACCAGGAAAACCTGGAGTGTATTTTAGTGGTTTGAGTATTCTCCTATTAATCAAGTGGAATGGATTTGTTCACCAAGAAAGAGAAACACTGACTGAACTCATGTTTTATAGTAAAAGTGTGTGTGTGTATGTGTGTGTGTGTGTGTGTGTGTGTGGGGGGGGGGGGGTTCCAAATGAACATTTTTTTAATGCGGGGCGACACGTCCCCTTCACATATAATGGTTGCGATGCTTATGGTCTCGTTTCTGAAGTTAGGTCTGAAGTAAGATGAGAAGCAATCTGTTATAACAGCATTGAACATAAATCACCTGAGTTATTTAGCATCTGTTTTACAGAATCTCTGCCTTCTATTCTAAGCTTGAAGACTGGTCAGCAGTCTAGTTGCCATAGAGACAACCTTAGCCAATCAAAAAGCTACTATTTTTCCTACCTTACGGGTGTAGAGTTGGGGCATAGAAAGAAAGATGAATGTCAGAATTAGGAATTAAAGATCAGAAATCTTTAGTTTTACCAAACTGTCACTGTGTAAAAACTATAAGGTATATTAAAAATGATTCTTAACCGGGAGTGAAAGGAAACTGTTTTCTTTTCTGCGAGACTGTTCTTTCCAGTAGCTGCCTGGGTTTGGTTCTGGTAAACTCTAAGCCGAAGAACGAAGGCAAGGACATTGGGCCCTTGATGAGTTCTATAAAACTGGTCATTTCAGTTCAGGAAGATAAAACAAATCAGATCACAGACAAGACAAGGCATTAATAATTTCTGTTCTTGTGATGCATTGACTCTCTGTGTGTTAGACTGTTCTCTAAATCGTTGTAATGAATTTGATGAAGTCTACACCTGATCATTTGTGGATCAGTTTGTTTTTCTACGTCAGTTTGGCACCACAAGCAGGGTCCCTTTTATGATCCTCTGAACCCCAGGTCAGAAGTCTAATCAACCTTGCAGAGTGAAAAGGGGCTAACCGTAGGCGTCCTTGATTATCATCCATGATCCATGATTCATTCATTCAACCTTTATTTAGACAGGTTAATCCCATTGAGCCTCGAGGACTCATTTACAAGAGAGACCTGATTTCAACAAAGAATGGACAATGGACAACAGCGACAACAATAAACAAAAGGCATACAGATTTTTTTTTTTTTTTACAAATTAAAACAAGATGGCAAAAAAGTAACAAAAACAGCTAGATTATAGTGTGAATGTAGAAAACTAAAAACAGGAGCATGTCTGCATTGGTCCCTGCCAGGAGTCCAACAGATTCTTAAAGCCATTAGAGAGGTCAAGGTTGAGAGCTTCAAATCTTTTTGCAAGATATTCCAAGAAACAGGAGCGGAGTAGGAGAAGGCCCTTTTGCCTAATGCAGTCCTCACTGAGGGAACACCGCAGATAATAATGTCCAGAAAGCACACGCTGTAGCTGCACTCACGCAGAGACATGTAGGAGGAGATGAAGGCAGCAGACCAAGAAATGATTTAAAGATGAAAATGTACCAGTGAGAGAGTCGTTGGTTACGTACTGTAACCCCAGATTCTATGAATATAGGCTTCGCCCTTTAAGGCTGTCGCTGATGGGTTTATCCCGTTATGCGCAGCATAAGCACTGAAAAAATTTAGTCCACGCCCACCTGCTGTGTGGGCCCCACCCGGTCCGTATAAATTACATTAAGAGCGGGAAATCGGCTCCCAAAATAGCTTTTTTCTTCAGCCATTTAGGAGCCAGTGAGGCCCGACGCTTAAAGGGCTACGCCTATATTCATAGAATCTGGGGTTACAGTACATAACCAACGTTCTATGTCATATAGGCTTCGCCCTTTAATGCTGTCGCTGATGGGTTAAGGGCGAAGCGGATGTGGTCCTCGCCTCACTGGGTCCATTCGAACACAGTGAGAAGTGGAAGCTTGCCCAAAAAACGTCTTGTCACTCAGCTCCCCATGTGCATAACTACGCATCGCGTAATTGTGTGCCATGCACAGACGCATGTTGTGTAACTATGCGTTCTGACAAAGCATGAACGCCCCGGAAAAAAACTTTCAACGGGAGAAGATGTTGAAAAGAGGAGGGGGGGGGGGGCATGAACCA
>NC_056501.1:38761041-38767907 GCF_014905685.2 Nematolebias whitei | reverse complement strand
TCAACGGGGAGAAGATGTTGAAAAGAGGAGGGGGGGGGGGGCATGAACCAACTGGTTCATGGCTGAACAGTATAACCAGATTAATATCCATGAATTGATTATTGATCAAATGAACTGATTGGTAACAATAGTCATGAACTGATTAGTGACAATAGAACCAAAATCACAGACACGACTTGTGACTGATAACAACATCTCACACTGTAATGCATGCAGACAGAAGTGAGCTTCATTCTGTTAGAGCACTAAGGACAGAATGTGTCATGGAACGAGCTGTTACATCACGTAGGTAAAAGCGAATAAATGAGCAAGGTGTTGACCATGCAGCCGCAGTGCAAATGTCCTGCATTGACATACCATTATGCAGAGCAGTCGAAGATGCGATACCCCTGGTCGAGAGTGCTTTGAGGTTGACAGGAGACTCTAAATCTGATGCTCTGTAGGCTTCAGAAAAGGCCTCACACAGCCAGTGCGACAAGCGCTGGATGGATAACGGGCGACCTGCAGATGCATCTCTATAACGCACAAACAATTGTTGAGTTTGAGCAGCTGCGCGCTATGTAACACGTCAACGCCCGCACCGGACAGAGAAGATGAAAAGATGCTTCCTCTTCTGATCTGTGGGGGGGGGGGGGAAGAAACCCCTCCAACGATATCATACTTGATTTAAAAGAGCTTGTGATGTTTTAGGCATAAAAGCTGGGTTTGGTCTTAAATCAGCTGAGCTGCCCGTCAGCCTAAATTCTAAGGCATGACGAAGCAACAGAGAGGGCAGATAAATTACTTACCCTCTTAGCGGGTGTTAAAGCCAGCAGCAGGGCTGTTTTAAGAGACAAGAATTTTAAGTGAAAACCTGATCCAGAGGCTCAATTGGAGCTTTGATCAGGGCTCGCAGGACCAGCGTTAAATCCCACTGTGGAGCAAGTGGACGTGAAGCAGGCCTGCGTCTCTGAACACCTTTTAGAAACACGCTTCATCAGCGGGTGATTAAAAGCTGTTCTGTCTCCGAAAACTTCGTGGCAGGAAGAGATGACTGCAACGTACGTTAAAACGTACTGAATGCCAACTTCCTATCCATCAGCTGTTGTAGAAAGACAACACGCCGCCTAAAAAGGCATGAGGTGGCCTCTAAACCTTTCTCTGTACACCAGCGCTGAAAAGCCGTCCCCTTTGATGTGTACAGAACTGTGGTAGATGCAGCACGTGAATCTTGAATTGTGCACACTATCTCCTGAGGGAGACCCATCCTCTCTAAGTGGGACCGCTCAGCTGTCAGACCCACAGGTGCTGACCTATTTCTGGGTAACTCCTGATCGCTCCTCCTGCCTGAAGGAGAGCATCCTCCCTCCACGGCAGTTTCCACGGCGACCCGACAACGGACGTTGCAGGCCTGGGAACCATGGTGCGTTCACACGCTCGGGATCCACCAGGAGAGCTGTCAATCCCTCCTCCTGAACTCGGTTCAGGAACCGTAAAAACATAAGAGGTGGGAGAAAACGCGTACAAAAGCGTTTTGGGCCACGGGCTGTGAGCAAATGCATCCACCCCCAGCGATGGATCGTCTCGCGGGCTCAGGGAAAACCATAGTTGACACTGAGCGTTCTCTCGCGTCGCAAACAGGTCCACAGCTGCTTTGCCAACTTCTGCCACGTCTGAAAACATCAGATCTGGATGGAAGGTACGGTCCACGTGACGTGGGCCGCCCCTGGACATCACATCTGCCCCTCTGTTCAGAACACCGGATATGTAAACCGCTCTAATGGAGAGCAAGGTTTTGATGAGCCCAACACAGTAGCTTTCGCGCAATGTGTAACATCTGGGCTGAACGCACACCCCTTGGTGGTTATGTACGCAGCAGTCACCATGTTATCTGTGTGAATCAACACGTGTTGATTCTGTAGCACGGGAGCAAGTGTTGAATCACATTCAGTACTGTGCGACACTCCAAAAACATTGATGTGGGCTGATGTGTGGTGGGGCCACAGCGCCCCTACTGCTTGGGATAGGCATGTCCCCCCCCAACCTGACAGCGACGCGTCCGTGAAGGCTGACACGTGTGACGTGGGTCTGCTGACGGGGACTCCCTCTGACAGAACCAGGGTGTTTCCCCAGAGTCGGAGGTCTGCTCTCACAGAGGAAGGGACAATGATCATCCGTTGTTTTGTTTTACTGGATCCACATGCAGACGTGCAAACCACCTCTGGAGGCGTCTCATGTGTAACAAACCAGCGGAACCACTGTGTGAGTGACATCATTCCCAACAGCTTCATGACGGAGACAGCTGTTATCACTTGCCAGGTCTTACGTGGCGGAGTTGACTTAAAAGTGTCGAATCTCGTTTGTGATAAACAAGCTTTCATGGTGGTTGAATTTAATTCCACTCACAGATAAACAAATGTCTGGGCCGGGAAAATCGAGCTTCCTTCCAATTTATGGCGAAGCCCAGATTTAACAGGTGTGATGTCAACACCTGATCCTGCATCAGCGCCTCCTGTCTGGAGTGACAGGAGCAGCAGATCATCCAGGTAAAACAAAAACTCTCGTCTCTGTGTTTTAGGATGATCGGTATGCGTTCTCTGGATGTTATACAACAGATCCAAAAAACGGTCTCATCCCTCCGATCCGTGAGTAAAAACCCTGTGTTTTCTCTCCGTTGGGGGACTCTGTAGATTACTTTTATCAGAAACACTTGGACTTCTGCATTTAGGGATGAGATTTAGTCTGATGATGACAGGACCGTTTTTATAACTCCTCTGAATGGAGGGGTTCGGGTTGCAAACTGTAATTTGTAACCATTTGCATAAAACCTTGTCCATCCATCTGAAAAACGGCGAGCATGTTTTAGCCACTCTACGTAACGTTCGTAGGGTGAACGTGCGTTAAGTGATGTGTCACGTTTTGTACGGCTGTCAGCAGTCCGCCCCTCAACCGCCGTCATGCGTCGCGGGAATGTTTTCTGTGTGATCCAAGGCGAGGCTTGTGACTGAGGCAAAGCGTGTGACAGCTGATGACGCGGTGGGGCTGCGCGTTTGACGTCGCTGTGCGAACGTTGAGAGGCGGAGGGCGCGACTTCATTTACGCCGTGCTGTTGGAGTGAAGGCTGCTAGCCCCGCGGGAGCACACGTTTTTCTCTGGAGGGACGCGCGCCGCTCTCGCTGGAGGGGCGCGCGCTGGAGGGAGGCGGGACTCATCATCGGATTCGTTCAGCTGCTTCATGTTTATGTTGCCGTGAGCTGCCGAACGCTGAGACGCGGTGGGTGACGGCTGCCCGCGTTTGATTCGTTGAGACGGGTGTCGCTTCTTGTGAGAGAGAAGGACCTCCACCCGAACCAGCCTGCGGACCACATTTATACCGATGTGAGCCGGTTAGCGCCGGGCAGCTGTGTGTGTGCGCCACATCAACGCAGCGCTGTTGGATGGAGGCTGTTTCATCCTTGAGTGAGGATCATGTGAACAATTCGTCATGTCTTAGAGCAGTGGTGAGTTTTAAAAACCCTTAAGGACACCGGCTCCTATGTGTGGAGGCTGTTTCATCTCACGAGTGCGAGTTGGTACCGCTTGAGTGAGAATCGTGTAGCTCCAGTTGATAACGAGTTATTTTCGCTTACCATCATGTCGTGTGATCGACTTGTCATGTCTAGAGCAGTGGTGAGTTAAAAAACCTTTAACTAAGGACACCGGCTCATGTGTGGAGGCTGTTTCATCCCACGAGTGCGAGTTGACACCGCTTGAGTGAGGATCGTGCAGTTCTAGTTGATAACGAGTTATTTTCGCTTACCGTTGTGCCGTGGGATCGACTAGTAATGTCTTGGAGCGGCGGTGAGTTTAAAAAACCTTATTAAGGACACGGGCTCTTTATGTGTGCGGCCGCTGTGAGCTCATCCGAGCTTACAGACTGGCTAAAAAACAGACACTTTGATCATTAAATGATGATTTATTTCAACTTTCGTGTCACTTTTACACACACCCTCCGGAGACCGTCATTTTGAGAAACTTCTCTCTCATGAGCTCTGCGATTGTTTGCCCAGAGCGCTGTCTTGCAGGCGAACTCTGGGGAAACGCTGAGCTGCAGGTTGCTGGAATGAAGAGGGCTGGATTCTGACGGGCGGGGCTGGTGGTGGAACTCAGCGAGAGCCACGGCCGTGGAAAAGTCGAAGCTTGCTCGCGACGGTCCCTCCAGCGGGCCGGGATGGGCCGCGCGGCTTGATGAGGTGGCGCACAGCCTCTGGCACCTCCTCCGACTGTTTCAATTCGCCAGCATGGTTTGAAGCTGCTCTGAACAGCGCGTCCGCGATGGGCTTCATCAGGTCTTGTGCAGTTTCTCCGGCAGCGAGGGGAGTAACGAAGCCAGGTGGATCGTTGGATCATCGTCATCCACGCTGCAGTCCTCGACAGGCAAACCATAGGAGAGGCACACATGTTGAGCTGGCGTCAGCTGCCTTACAGAATGAGTTCTTTGTCTCCAAGGCAGGTCTGCGGCCTTCAGTCCCTTGGACATGCTATATGCTAGCAGCGCACGTTGTTGCTAGCTGCGGCTGCCTGAAAAACACATCGGTGGGCTCGATTGGAGAGCGTGGTCACCGTCTGGTTCGTGTTCCTCCGGAGGGACGGGACATTGCTCCGACCTGGGCAGCTTCGCTCCGAAAGCTTCCGCGAGGCTTGGCTCCGGGGGGGTTACAGAGGAATAGCCCCGCTCGGTGAATCCCTCAACTCTGGTGATGGGAGCGGACTGGGGCCGACTCCTCCAATCTACCAGGAAAGAACCGTCTGTGGCCTCGCCCGTCGAACGTCCTGTTGGAACACGGGGCCGTATGGATCAAGACGGTGAGCCAGAGTGGAGCCCAGTGAAAACAACCTTCCCGCCGATCATCCGAACTGGCGGGAAAAGGCGTGGGACGTAGAAAAAAGGGGTCCCTTCATGTCAGCCTCCTCCTGGGTTCCGCCGGGCAACCGTGAGGGCGCTGTCGGCCGGGAACGGTGTGATCGCCGATGCGAAAACGAGGTGGGATGGGGTGAGCATTCACTCAGCCCCCCTCCACCTACACTACGCTCCCCAGGAGGGAATGAGCAGCGGGGGCTGCAGCTGAGCACACCTTGCCCCGGAGGAACCATCCGGTTCGCCCCGAGGGTCGGCGATAAGAGGAAAAAATACAAGATGGCGTTGTCCAGCGTGTAGTGACCTGTCACTGGGAAATGTTCCTCGACGCTTACCTTGGAATAAGACTGCTCGTCATCTTCTCCTCGGGGAGGAGAACTCACCGGACGACCGGAGGTCGACTGCCGGGCCAAGCATCCTTCACAAAGGTTGGTCATTTACACAATTTATCCTCTTTGTTCTTCTGACAGTGCTATATTAGCTCGCTGAAGAAAAAATGGGAGCCGATTTCCCGCTCTTAACGTAATTTATACGGACCGGATGGGGCCCACACAGCAGGTGGGCGTGGACTAAATTTTTTCAGTGCTTATGCTGCGCATAACGGGATAAACCCATCAGCGACAGCCTTAAAGGGCGAAGCCTATATGACATAGAACTGCGTGAAGTTGATGATGTCCAGTTGACCAGTGAATACAGGGTGCAGTGATGGGTATGATAATCACAGCCAGTTATGAATCTTAGTGCACCGTGATAGACAGCATCCAACATCTGCAGGGTACTTGTAGGAGCGTTCATGTAAATAATGTCACCATAATCAATGGAGGGAAGGAAAGTCACAGTTACAAGGCGTTTCCTAGCATTCAGAGTTAGACAGGATCTGTTTCTGAAAAAGAAACCCAGTTTAACTTTCAGTTTTTTTACCAACAGACTTTAATTCCAAATGGACCTGGTGAGACTTCATTCAAACAAAATACAGGGTATTAATCATAAATCATGTGTTAGGTCGCACTGTGGAGCTGAAGGGGTTCGGAGGGTGCTTGTTTGGTTTGGAAAATCCATCCTTAGACCAATAGACTAACATACTGTTATTTTGAAGAAGTGAACACCGACTGTGCAAAGCTGATGGCGATATTGTCTGTGAGGTTGTAGGGTCTATTAGGGAGATAAGAGACACAAACAACCTGTTATGCTTATGGTTATCAAGGTCACTGGACTATGACAAGATAGACATACTATGACTTAACCATACAGAAGCTAAAGGGCCAGGCAGAACTTATATTGTCCACCAATCACAGACTGAGGTGTACAAGTTTATTATGTGATGAACTGAAGCTCTAAGTTATGCTAACAAATGGTGAAAATATATTTAAACAAGGTTATATTTTGTTCTAATGCTGGAGCGTTTGGTGCTGTTGGCTTGCAGATAATATTTGTGCTGCTGCTGCTCAGGGTCTTATCAGTGCTGATGTAAGCATTCCTTCTAGCTGAGTAAAAAACAGCTGCATATCACCCACCAGGGGCAGACCAAATTCTGTGTCTTACAGAGCCTACTTTGAAATATGAGAAATAGTTTTTGAGAAAATAAGCATTTAGATAGATAGTTGTGATCTAAATGTATTTGTCTGTTTTATCTATAAAGAAAAGTTCCTGGTTTGCATTTCTCCCTGTAGCATCTGAGTGAATGGAGGAAGAAGAGTGACACGTGGTCCTCACTTTACAACACTTTTATTTGTTTAGCGCTCGTTAAAGCAGCCAGTCAGTTTATTTGGTCAACAACAGCTTAATTAATGTATTCAACCTTTAATAATCAGAGTTCAGCCACTGAAGTAGAATCCATTAATTACAGGGAGTTTTATACCAGAACAAATGAATAATCATCCTAATGAAGAGACTAAAGTTGTCTTTGAAGT
This sequence comes from Nematolebias whitei, assembly GCF_014905685.2. Taxonomy (NCBI): domain Eukaryota; kingdom Metazoa; phylum Chordata; class Actinopteri; order Cyprinodontiformes; family Rivulidae; genus Nematolebias; species Nematolebias whitei. The sequence goes on along the minus strand of NC_056501.1, from coordinate 38,761,121 downwards.
TGTAGTATGACATATGCTGGATATATTCATACATTTTTCACGAGTTCTTCATCTTTCTGACTGTGTAAATGTCGTGTATC
>NC_056501.1:38754707-38760941 GCF_014905685.2 Nematolebias whitei | reverse complement strand
TTTTTCACGAGTTCTTCATCTTTCTGACTGTGTAAATGTCGTGTATCGAGTTTAACAGAAATGTAACGAGAGACGTTATTTATCTTTGACCCATCAAATGAATGCGGTCATTTATTTGCAGAATCAAAGTTTAACATCAAACATTTACATTAATTTGGCAAAATATGAAAACAATAACAATGGCAAGTTCACAGAAAGTGGACAATACGGCGATTGTCCTCACTTCTCAGCAGAATAACAGACATCAATCACACGGCGGTGATCAAGAACTTTGCTTCAGATATTTCTAAAATATCTTTAATGATTTTAGGAGAAAGGAGAGTTTAAGATGAAAATGGAGATTTATCTTACAGAGAGATGTGTGAGGGAATTTATCTGTAGGACCAGAACAACACGTTCTTTGGGGAATCAGCATGGCTACGGTATGCTTGGCCGAAGTAGAACCTTTACCTGGTTGATGATAAAATCAGCGTCGGCGTAGGGTTCCTTTCTGACTCTTTCAGCGTCTCCGTGAGGACTGCCAAACCCTTAGGAGTCGTGCGAGGTTATCCAAACAGAAGTTATAATTCCCAAAAATCCTCTATGCATCCTGGATTGTCAGAATTCTGAACTCCTTCAGAACTCTCTTCAGAGAGTTAAACTCTGGAACTCTTCTCCCTGAGCTGCATCAGAGAGTTTTTCATCTCTCTTCTCCAGGAGAACTGTCACTCTTTTGTAACTCTTTAACTCTAACTCTTTAACTCTGGCGAGAACCGGGAAGTTGCCACATTTAAATGAGTTGACTTCCGGGTCATTTTAGAGCTTTCTGATTGGTGGATGGACCAGATCAGAGGTGTGGTTTGTGATGTAAGGTGTTATCAAAGTCAAGGGCAGAGAATGAGATTGTTTAAAACAGACAGAAAGATTATTGGAGAAAACCAGACTTCGTGGAGTCGAACTCTCCTGTATCTTCTGTAAAGATTAAAAATGACATTTCTTTTCAGTAAACATTTTAGTTGACCGAAACTCGACCTTTAACATACTTACAAATTTGCTCATTGAAGACAGAAAAATCAAGAAATGCATATTACCCTGATTTCTTCTTTGAATGAGGAATAAAAATCATTACTTACTGTTTATGTAAAATAAAAATGAGTAGTTCTCTTCAACCTGTAAACATTGAGTGAACTAACACAATTTGATTATCAAACATTTGTAAAATAGTAATGATTATAGAGAATTGTCTTTTCTACTTGATTAATTCAAGAAAGAAAGTCTCCAGATGGCTCAAACTGTATTTCTGGATGCAGATCAATGAAATAACAGTCTCTGTCCATCTGGTCAGTTTTGACATAGGCCTAGTCCACTACAAAGTTTTATTATAAAATAATTAATTTAAATTAGAACCATTAGCATTAATAAACAAAATTGAACAAGACAAATGAAAAAGGATAATCATTTAGAGAAAAACTTGTTTGTAAAGTAGTAAAACAACAATGAACAATCTAAACAATAATTAATCAATCAAGAATTAATTATAATTTATTTAAGGCTAAATTAACTCTTTGAGCAGGAATTAATTTGGCTTTTATATGGGTACAAAGTAGGACAGTGTTTAACTATTTGAAAGTTAGTTAAACTTTGGAATTTGATTGAGAGAAGTTAATTAATGTGACCAGATCAAGTCATTTATTATCACTACAAGTCAGGAAATGATTTATCAAGTTGCATCAGCTAAAATAGCATAACCAGACCCAAAGTTGCATTCATATATCAGATTTCTGCTCTTTACCGGGTCAGTGTGAGGGCTGGGTTCACTCATTTTTCCGGGGTTCTGCTGGTGGATCAGACCAGGATATAGTATTCAGTTTGTCCAATGTTGTCAATGCAGTTTTCCATACAGGGCAGTGGATATGAGTCCAGTACTGTGACTGCATTCACCTTCCAGAAGTCAGTACAAAACCAAAAAGAACCATCAGATTTTGGTGTTTGGAGACAAGGAGAACGCCAGTAACTTTTACTTGGTCTGACTAAATCATTTTCAAGGAGGTATTCTACCTCTTTCTTCATCGTTTTTCTTTTTGTTAGAGGACAACGACAACATGTTGTTTGATAGGAGTAGCCATACCAACACCAACGTCATGCTCCGCCATCATTGTCCTGGAAGGTATGTCACCAAACAGAGTGGGATAGGACTGTATCTTTTTTTTTTCACATCCTGTTTCAAATCACCTGGAAGATAAGAAAGGTAAGCCTCCAAGTCATCAAGAATCACTGAGTTTGAAAATCTACCACACTGTTGAACGTAAAATGTTCTGCTGGTGAGAAACATCAGTAGTGAGCTCAAGAGATGTTTCTTCAGTTGAATCTTGTTTATCATCTTCCCTGGAATGAAACTTCTTCAAGATATTTATATGACACAGACATGTCTGGCACCTCATGCCAGGCATGTGAATAATTTAATCTGTCATTCACTTTGCTTTTCACAATGTATGGGCCTTCAAATTTTGCTGAGAGAGCTGGACTAGGGGCAGGCATGAACACAAGCACTTTTTCACTGGGTTGGAAAGAGTGCAGCACAGCCTTCCTGTCATGAAACCTTTTCATATTTTCCCAGGAAGATGACAGGGAGGTCTTGGCTATAGAACAGGCATGATTAGTCGATCTCGACATTGTGTCACAAAATCAAGAACATTTGTTTTAGGTTGTAGATCGCATCCAGCATTTGTTCTTTTCATACCTTTAGAGGCCCTCTGACATTATGCCCAAACACAAGTTCAGCAGAGCTAAACCCAAGGGACTCCTGCTTAGTCACACAAGCAGCAAATAGTAGAAAAGGTAGCCCATCATCTCAGTTTCTTCCAGTCTGGAGACAATATTTGTGCATCATGGCTTTAACAGTTTGATATCTTTCTATCACACCCTGTGACTGGGGATGATAGGAACTGGACATAACATGCCTTATGCCAAATGACTTTAGTGTTTGTGTAAAAACTTTGGACTGAAAATTAGTGCCTCGGTCAGACTGCACAAATCTGGGGAGTCCAAATGTTGTAAAGAATTTAAGCAGAGCCTTGGTTATAATGCCTAGTAAACCTAGTAAAGAAACTGAAAGTTTAATTGGGTTTAACAAAGTCCATGCTCAATAATCCAGGTATACAAGCCAACATTTTTCAGTCAGGTCATCTGGACAGTTTCTTTTTTTGTGCTGAAACGTTTCGCCTTTGGTCCGGAAGGCTTCATCAGTCAAGGAAACACACAACAAAACGTTTCAGCACAAAAAAAGAAACTGTCTAGATGACCTGACTGAAAAATGTTTGGTTTAAATGGGTTTCTTTTTCAGAAACAGATCCTGTTTAACTCTGAATGCTAGGAAACGCCTTGTAACTGTCACTTTCCTTCCCTCCATTGACTACGGTGATTTTATTTACATGAACACTCCTACAAGCACCTTGGAGATGTTGGATGCTGTCTATCATGGTGCACTAAGATTCATAACTGGCTGTAACTACCGTACCTACCATTGCCCCCTGTATTCACTGGTTAACTGGTCATCATTAACTTCACATAGACTCTCCCACTTGTACATTTTCATCTTTAAATCACTTCTTCGTCTGCTGCCTTCATACATCTCCTCCTACATGTCTCTGTGTGAGTGCAGCTACAGCATGTGCTCTCAGGACATTATTACCTGCAATGTTCCCTCAGTGCGGACTGAACTTGGCAAAAGGGCCTTCTCCTACTCTGCTTCTGTTTCCTGGAATATATTGCAAAAATATCTGAAGCTCTCTAAGTGGCTTTAAACATATTTTAAGTTGCTGGCAAAAAACAATGCAGACATGTTCCTGTTTTTAGTATTTTACACCACCTTACAATCTAGCTGTTTTTTATGTTTTTTCAGGTGGCCGAGACGAGCTGGTCTGGGAAGCTTTGTCCTCACCTCCTTCTACAGGTGTGCAGTGGAGAGCATCCTGTGCTCCAGCATCAACGTGTGGCATGGAGGCTGCACAGCTGCAGAAAGAAAAGCTTTGCAGAGAGTTGTGAAGGCTGCACAGAACACTGTTGGAGTCAGTCTCTCCACCATCACAGACATCTACACCTCTAGATGCAGGAAGAGGGCTGCCTGCATCATGAAGGGCCCCACTCACCCAGCACACACACTTTTTGCCCCACTCCCCTCAGGCAGGAGGTTGAGGAGCATTAAGTGTAGAACCACTAGACTGAAGAACAGCTTCTACCTTGAAGCTGTTAGACTCATGAATCCCTAACCAGGATAATAATGTTAATGAAAAGTGTGTTACAAATTAAATTCATTATTATTATTATTAATTGCTGTAAGAAAAAAAAAGATAAATCACTGTAATGCCAATTTTATTGGTGATACGTGACTTATCCATGCTGCTGATTATCTCATGCTGCTGTATTCATTCTTACCTATCTTCTCACCACATACTCATGTTTGGGCTGCTGTTCTTACGCCGTATTGTTTTACATTATTAGTGCCTAGCATTTAGCATTCTCCTCTGCTACCTCTAGACTCTCAAACTGATTAACCTTTCTCTGGATCCAAACATAAACATAAAAAATAATAAATAAAAAAAATTAAGAACTCATAAGATCAACAAAGTTAGTGACAACTTCCTTGTTAACAATAAACAAACAGGACCGACTAACAGGTAATGTTAGTTTTAGGCAAATATCTGTAAAGATGGTACTTTTCTGTGGCCCAGTTTGTGTCTGTTTCCCTCGTGCTCCCTCATTAGTGCCACCTGTGTCTCGTCCCAGCTGTTTGTTATCACATCTCGTCTTGTCCCTGTATTTAAGCCGTCCTTTCTGTCTTGTTCTTTGTCGGGTCGTCTTCGTTGGGTACTCTTCGTTGAATCTCTGAGTCTTTCCCTGAGTCTTCCTGGTTCCTCGAGTTCCCCGTGTCTCTCGTGTCTCCTGAGTTCCCCGTGCCTCCTTCCTATGTTCATGTAAGTTTTGCTGCCCCGTCAGCTTGTTTATTTTGTATTTTCGTGATCATTAAAATCCTATTTTTGTATTTCTGCCGAGTTGAGTCCCTGTTCTGCACTCTGGGTTCGCTCCTGACACAAATCCTAACAGTACGACCCGACCCCAGAACAGAACCCAGCGGGCAGGGTTCTCACTCGGCAACACTCACCTTTTTTCTTTTTTCCCTCTTCATGCCGTGATGGACGAGCTCCTCTCCGTCTCTGTCCTTCCACCGTCCCACCGCCACCGCAGTGGCAGAAGACGGTTCCGGAGGCAGTCTGCGGCGACCGGCCCGGTCTCGTCGGCCGAGCAGAACTTCAGAGCTGGTTCCGGTGTTTTCGTGGGAGCGGGGTCCGCCGCCTCACCTCCCAGGTTTCCGGTGGGGGCAAGATCCACCGTCCCGTGGGAGCTCCGGTCCACTCCTGTTCGGTTTGGTGAGTCCGGTCCAGTTGACGTTACAGGGGCGGGTTCCGTCGCCTCACCTTCCAGGTTCCTGGTGGGGGCGGAATCCGGCCTCTCACCGCCACTCCGCGCCGCGGCTGTTCAACCCAGCCTGGCCGTACCTCTGGAGAGTTTTCCTTGTGACTCCGTGGGGGCGTGTTCCGCCGCCTCACCTTCCAGGTTTCCGGTGGGGGCGGCACCCGTCACCACACCCACTCATAAAGACATTCTTTTTTTTCATTCATTTTCCCCTGAAGAGATTTTTTATGTTAATCAGACCATTTTCGAACTATTTAATTCTGCTAAGAGAAACCCGTCCTCCTTTGATTTAGTTTTGTCCCAGATGGAGGATTTTTTACTTTCTATCCCAGGTCTTTCTTTGCTCCCCGAATATGATTTTTTATTAACCGAATTAGAGACTCTAAAGACTCCAGTTACAGCCATTCCTGAGGTGGACTCCACGCTGCACGCAGCCCCTGAGGTGGGTCCTCATCTCTCCTATTCCGAGGGGCTCCCGGCAGACGCTCCTCATCTCTCCTATTCCGAGGAGGTCCCGGCAGACGCTCCTCATCTCTCCTATTCCGAGGTGGTCCCGGCAGACGCTCCTCATCACTCCTATTCCGAGGGGGTCCTGGCGGATGCTCCTCAGCTCTCCAATTCCGAGGGGGTCCCGGCAGACGCTCCTCAGCTCTCCAATTCCGAGGGGGTCCCGGCAGACGCTCCTCAGCTCTCCTATTCCGAGGGGGTCCCAGCAGACGCTCCTCAGCTCTCCAAATCTCCAGAGGGGTCGGCGCTCTCCAAGTCTCCAGAGGGGTCGGCGCT
>NC_056501.1:38753964-38754697 GCF_014905685.2 Nematolebias whitei | reverse complement strand
CTCCAGAGGGGTCGGCGCTCTCCAAGTCTCCAGAGGGGTCGGCGCTCTCCACTACCACTGAGGATTCGCCTTCATGGTCCTCCATGTCATCTGCTACAGAGCCAAAGGCCTCTCCGTCGTCTGCTGCAGAATCACAGGCTTCTCCGTCGTCTGCTGCAGCAACTCCACAGGCCTCTCCGACAGCAGCAGCATCTCCCCAGGCCTCTCCGACAGCAGCAGCATCTCCCCAGGCCTCTCTGTCAGCAGTAGCATCTCCCCAGGCCTCTCCGACAGCAGCAGCATCTCCCCAGGCCTCTCCGACAGCAGCATCAACTCCCCTGGCCTCTCCGTCGTCAGCAGCAGCTACTCCCCTGGCCTCTCCGTCGACAGCAGCAGCAACTCCCCTGGTCTCTCCGTCGACAGCAGCAGCAACTCCCCTGGCCTCTCCGTCAACAGCAGCAGCATCCTCCAAGGTTCCCTCGTTTCCTGCTGCAGCCTTCAAGGTTCCCTTGTCTCCTGCTGCAGCCTTCAAGGTTCCCTCATCTCCTGCTGCAGCCTTCAAGGTTCCCTCGTCTCCTGCTGCAGCCTTGAAGGTTCCCTCGTCTCCTGCTGCATCCTCCAAGGTTCCCTCGTCTCCTGCTGCATCCTCCAAGGTTCCCTCATCTCCTGCTGCATCCTCCAAGGTTCCCTCGTCTCCTGCTGCAGCTCTCCAGGCTCCCACGCCGTCTGCTGCAGCCCTCCAGGCTCCCACGCC
>NC_056501.1:38723010-38753954 GCF_014905685.2 Nematolebias whitei | reverse complement strand
TCCAGGCTCCCACGCCGTCTGCTGCAGCCCTCCAGGCTCCCACGCCGCCCGCTGCAGCCCTCCAGGCTTCCACGCCGCCCGCTGCAGCTCTCCAGGCTTCCACGCCGCCCGCTGCAGCTCCCCAGGTCTCTCAGTCGCATGCTGCAGCTCCCCAGGTCTCTCCGTCGCAAGCTGCAGCTCCCCAGGTCTCTCCGTCGCAAGCTGCAGCTCCCCAGGTCTCTCAGTCTCAAGCCGCAGCTCCCCAGGTCTCCTTAACGCAAGCCGCAGCTCCCCAGGTCTCCTTAACGCAAGCCGCAGCTCCCCAGATCTCCTTAACGCAAGCCGTGTTCCCTTTGGTTGTGTTTTGGCCGGCCTCCCGGCCGCCCCCCTGACCTGGCCCAGTTTGATGGACAGCCTCCCGGCCCCCCGCTGGAACAATGACTCTTTGGGACGATCCCTTGACCGTCCAAATCCCTTGTGTTTCCTCGTGTCCCTTTTCTGGTTCCTCGTGTCCCTTTTCTGGTTCCTCGTGTCCCTTTTCTGGTTCCTCGTGTCCTTTTCTGGTTCCTCGTGTCTCTTCCTCTGGTTCCTCGTGTCCTTCCTCTGGTCCCTCGTGTCCTTTCTCTGGTCCCTCGTGTCTTTTTCTCTCTGGTCCCTCGTGTCTTTTCTCTGGTCCCTCGTGTCTTTTCTCTGGTCCTCGTGTTTTCCTCGGGCCCTCCACCCTTGCAGTGCCACCCTCCACCCGCCCTAGTCCTTCAGGAGGGGTTTTTTTGGGGACGCCTGGAGGCGTCCTTGGGGGGGGGGGGGGGTACTGTAAGGATGGTACTTTTCTGTGGCCCGGTTTGTGTCTGTTTTCCTCGTGCTCCCTCATTAGTGCCACCTGTGTCTCGTCCCAGCTGTTTGTTATCACATCTCGTCTTGTCCCTGTATTTAAGCCGTCCTTTCTGTCTTGTTCTTTGTCGGGTCGTCTTCGTTGGGTACTCTTCGTTGAATCTCTGAGTCTTTCCCTGAGTCTTCCTGGTTCCTCGAGTTCCCCGTGTCTCTCGTGTCTCCTGAGTTCCCCGTGCCTCCTTCCTATGTTCATGTAAGTTTTGCTGCCCCGTCAGCTTGTTTATTTTGTACTTTCGTGATCATTAAAATCCTATTTTTGTATTTCTGCCGAGTTGAGTCCCTGTTCTGCACTCTGGGTTTGCTCCTGACACAAATCCTAACAATATATTGCACGAGATGTAGCTCTATTATATGCTGTAAATGACTCAGCTACTAGCACACCACACGTTATCACAAAGCATTTATTAAACTGACTGAGTTATAACTTTTATGCTTTCTAACGTCAGCAGGCTGTGGCAGCCATCTTTAATTGTGTTGATTCTAACTGGTTGTCCATTGTGAAGTTACATCCAATTATTTGTTCCTGAATGTTTATTTGAAATCCCTCCAGTTACTCCTGAGATATTTTATTAACAAACAGAGTTGACTCTAGCACCACTTAGGGAAAATGGTCTCAGCTGTGGCTGATCATCAGCGCTGCCCCTGCCTTCAGGAACCTGGTGGAAGGAAAATGACAAAACCCTACAGAACGCACTTTGAACACCACATGACACCATATGTGTACTTGTTTAGTAACGTGTTGACCACTGGTGTCAGAAGCATTTATAATGTGTGTGTGGTGGGGACACACTGATGCCATCTCCTGCATTCTGGTGTATTTTAATGGTTGTTGAACATCTACTTTTACCTACATAAGTAAACACTTGGAACGCCTTGGATTCCCCTGGAGGAGCTGGTCCAAGTGACTGGGGAGAGGGAATATTATTCTGAATAAGAATAATGAGGGCTGCACTTTTTATAGTTGCAGCTTCGTGCACTCCGCCCATCTTTCAGACGACTGTACGTACATGTTCTCGCTGTATCTCGTTGCAATGATAATAAAGTTTATTCTGATTCTGATGTGTCATGTTCAGCAATGATATGACATACCTGTCATCCTTCAGACAGGTATGTCATATAAGGACGATAAATGTTTATGTGAGTGTGTGTGTGTGTGTGTGTGGGGGGGGGGGGGAGTTACTAAATGTTTCAGTTTAATGAAACTTGCAGAAAGTAGTCATTGGATGTGAATAATGAAGCTGAACTGATTAACTTTTGAAGTCAACCTGATTTACTGATTGGTTGCATCAGCCAATGGACCAAAAAATAAAACCAAAAATGGCTCTCCATCCATCCATTATCTTTTACCCGCTTCCATTTTGGGTCCTGGGGGTCGCCGGTGCCCATGTCTAGCAATCACTGTGTGAGGGGCAGGGTACACCCTGGATGGGTTGCAAGTCCATCACAGTGCACAAAAATGGTTATATTTCAGGTAATTTTAGTGATATTGACCCAAAACCTGGTGTGGTGCCAGGACTACTTAAGGCTCCAGTTGAGCTTCAGTCAGTGCTGGAGCATTGTTCAACCTGCCGGTACTTATGCCTCCAGCCCTGTATAGTGTTCAAAGATTGAGAAGACTTACCTTGTTTTTGTGTCCACATTTTCAAAGTCTTGATGTCCTGGATCCTGTCCTGTCCTGTATTTTGAAGTATTGAAGAAAACCCTATGGATAAACTTACCTGTGTTTCCTGGTGCTCAGCTGCCTACACACGCCTTCCACCACTTGCCTTTGCAGTCTACCTGATCATCATCCTGGAAGGAGAAAAACCCTCAGCCTGTCCATCAGCCATCCTAACTACTTTCACTGTAAGCCTCTCAAAGACTTTGAATATTCAGTTGTTGGGTCATCTCCTAGTCATAAAGTAATCCTCCTCCTCTGTCTTCACAGACCCAGATCCTGTTGGTAAATAGTTTATTTTCTACTCACTGTAAAATAAACATTTTTTCAACTACATTTGAGTTTGGTTCTGTTTTCCTCTCAGTCTGTTCACTTGGGTAACTCCTCATTACAACATGTTCAACTTAATTCAGTCTTGATGATTTGTGTCAATGAGCATTTGGAGGGTTTTTTTTTACATAAAAATACACTTGATAGTTAGAATTTTAAGTATATTTACTGTATATTATGGAAATTTATTCTGTATTTTGACAGATTATGGTGATTCTGGGGTCCTTGAAGATTGTTGCCCAGGGTACAGTAAAGTGTAAATCTGGCCCTGATCCCACCACCTCTGTAGCATCTGAAAAACTTTACAATAAGACAGCCTGGATGGGTAGGTGCACAGTCATACGTGAGCAGAGTGAACAGGAGAGGGCTCATCAAACAGCCCTGAGGGTAGCCAGTGCTGAGGGTTATGGTGGAGGAGGGGAAGTTGTGGATCCTCACTGACTGCAGTCTGTTTATTAAGAAGTCTAGTACCATTTGTAAATGGAGGGGCTTAGTCCTAGTGTGAGTACTTTGTCCATCAGGGTTTGGGGAATCATGGTATTGAAGCCAGACATTAAGTCCACAAAGAGCATACGTATGTAGGAGTCCTTCTGCTCCAGGTGGGTGAGAGCAGTCTGTACCACAGAGGAGATGGCATCCTCTGTTGATCGATTCTTGCGGAATGCATACTGGTGAGGGTCCTCGTTGATGTTGATTGTTTTGATGTGGGTCATGACCAGTTTTTCAAAGCATTTAGCGACAATTGGGGTGAGGGCTACTGGCAGGTAGTCATTCGGACCAATCACTATAGAGCTATTTGGGACTGGGATGATGGTGGCAGTCTTCAGGCAGGTGAGAACTGTTGCCAGGGTAAGTGAGGAGTTAAAGATGTCGGCCAGCACGTCGCAGAGCTGATCGGCTTAGTCTTTCAGCACCTTCCTGAGAATGTTGTCTGGGCTGGTTGCTTTGTGAGGATTAATTCTCATGGAAGTACTCCTCACTTCAGCTGATCTCACACTGAGAAGCTCTTCTTCCAGTGGTGAGGTGAGTCTGGTGCTGGGTGGTCTGTTCGGGTCTTCAAAATGTGTGTAGAACTTGTTGAGGGCATCAGGCAGTGATGGGTCTCTAGGGTATTGATCACTCCTGCTTTTATAATCTGTTATATACTTAATGCCCCTCCACATGCTCTGTAGGTCTTGTGAGGTGAATTGACCCTGGATTCTCTGTGCATGTGGAGCCTTGGCCCTCTTAATACCAGCAACCAGTTATTTCTAAGATTAAGATTAGAAGATTAAGATTAAATTAAAAGATTAAGATTAAGATTAGATGCTTAGAAGACACTAAGATTCATAACTGGCTGTGATTATCGTACCCACCACTGCACCCTGTATTCACTGGTTAACTGGACATCATTAACTTCACGCAGACTCTCCCACTGGTACATTTTCATCTTTAAATCACTTCTTGGTCTGTCGCCTTCATACATCTCCTCCTACATGTCTCTGCATGAGTGCAGCTATGGAGTGTGCTCTCAGGACATTATTACCTGCAGTGTTCCCTCAATGAGGACTGAACTAGGCAAAAGGGCCTTCTCCTACTCCGCTCCAGTTTCCTGGAATATCTTACAAAAAGATTTGAAGCTCTCGACCTTGACCTCTCTAAGTGTCTTTAAGAATCTGTTGGACACCTGGCAGGGTCCAATGCTGACATGTTCCTGTTGTTAGTTTTCTAGATTTGTCTTGGAATCTAGCTGTTTTTTGTTTTGTTACCTTTTCCTTTTAGCCATCCTATTTGTTATTAAAAAAAAAAAACTGTAGTATGCTTTTTTATAACTGTTTATGGTTGTTGCTGTTGTCCATTGTTGTCATCTTTCTTTGTTGAAATCAGGTATCTCTTGTAAATGAGTCCTCGAGGCTCAATGGGAATTACCTGTATAAATAAAGGTTGATTGATTGATTGATTTCCTTGTCCTTCTCAGCTTATGTGAGTTTCCAGAACTGAAGGCAGTGTTCCTGGCTTCCAGCAGGGTGCGGACCTCTGCATTCAGCCAAGACTTCCTATTTGGGTAACTCTTAACATATTTGATGGTGGTGACATCATCAGCACATTTTCCTAATGTACACCAGAACTGAAGATGTGTATTCTCCAGGTCTTGCGCCCCCTCATTTTCAGCAGCTTTTCTGAAGACCTACCAGTCTTTGCGTTCAAAACACTCTTTCAGTATGGGGCTACTATTCTAGATCCAAGATTTAACTTTCTTTTGTACTGGTCTGGAGCGTCTCAGCAGAGGCAGGTAAGTAGGAGCCAGAAAGATTGCAATATGATCAGAAAATCCTAGGTGGGGGCAGTGTTTGGCTTTGTATGCATCTTTTACCTTCGTGTAAACATGGTCCAGCGTGTTGTTTCCACGTGTTGGTATGGCCACATGCTGGTAAAAACTTGGTAGGCAGTCTTTTAAATTAATGTGATTAAAGTCTATAGCTATCATGTAAAGAGCCTCAGGTGTTTGCTTTGCAGCGAGCTGAAATGATCATGCAGCTCCCGCACAGCGTCTGTAGCATTAGCATGCGAGGCTATGTATACAGCTGTTATGAACATGACTGTGAACTCGTAGAGTAGATAATGTGGTTGACATTTCACTGTTGACTGTTCCAAAACCTTGGAGCAATGACCGTTATCAGTGTACAGTTTGTGCACCAACTTTTACTCACGTAATGCAGAGCTTGGTTCACAATGCCGGCAGTAAATCAGGCTCGTCCCCACTCAGAGTTTGAGTCCGCCAAGGTTGCCCTTTGTCACCGATTCTGTTCATAACTTTTATGGACAGAATTTCTAGGTGCAGCCAAGGTGTTGAGGGGATCTATTTTGATGGCCTTAAGATTGTGTCTCTGCTTTTTGCAGATGATGTTCTATTGGATTCATCGGGTCTTGATCTATAGCGTTTGCTGGAGCGGTTCGCAGCCAAGTGTGACACGGCTGGGATGAGGATCAGTTCCTCCAAATCCGAGGCCATGGTCTTGAGCTGGAAAAGGGTGGAGTGCCTTCTTCGGATCAGGGAGGAGTAATGCCCCAAGCGGAGGAGTTCAAGTATCTCAGGGTCTTGTTCATGAATGAGGGAAAAATGGAGCGAGAATCGATAGGCGGATAGGTGCGGTGTCTGCAGTGAAGCAGGTGCTATACCAGTCTGTCATGGTGAAGAGAGAGCCGAGTCAAAAGGTGAAGCTCTCAATTTACCATTTGATCTACATTCTTACCCTCATCTATGTTCATGAGCTTTGGGTTGTGACCGAAAGAACAAGATCATGGATACAAGCGGCCAAAATGAGTTTTCTCCGCAGGGTCTCTGGACTCTCCCTTAGAGATAGGTGAGAAGCTCGGTCATCCGGGAGGGACTCAGAGTAGAGCCGCTGCTTCTCCATGCTGAGAGGAGCTGGTTGAGTTGGCTCGGGCATCTGGTTAGGATGCCTCCTAGACGCCTCCCTGTTGAGGTGTTCCGGACATGTCTCGCCAGGAGGAGACTCAGAGGAAGACCCAAGACACGATGGAGGGATTTTGTTTCTTGGCTGGCCTGGTAACGCCTTGGGATTCCCCCCAGAGGAGCTGGCTCAAGTGGCTGGGGAGAGGGAAGTCTGGGCCTCCCTACTTAGGCTGCTACCCCCATGACTCGACCCCAGATAAGCAGAAGATAATTTATGGATGGATGCATGATGGATGGATGGATGGATGGAATTTCTTGGTGCAGCCAGGGGGCAGAAAGAGTCCGGTTTGGTGGCCTCAGTATTCCTTCCCTGCTATTTGATTTAGTCCTGTTGGCATCATCATACCATGATCTTCAGGTCTAACTGGAGCGGTTCACAGCAGAGTGTGAAGCGGCTGGGATGAGAATCAGCACCTCTAGATCTGAGGACATGGTCCTCAGTCAGAAAAGGGTGGATTGCTGTCTTAGGGTGGAGGGTGAGGTTCTGCCTCAAGTGGAGGAGTTCAAGTATCTCAAGGTTTTTTTCCACAAAGAATGGAATGTGAGATTGACAGATGAATTGATACAGCATCTGCTGTATGCAGACTCTGCCGTTGTGGTGAAGAGGGAGCTGAGCTGTATGGCGAAGCTCACTGTTTACCAGTCAGTCTACATTCCTACCCTCGCCTATGGCCACAAACTCTGAGTAGTGACTGAAAACATGAGATTGCAGATACTGACCCGACTCCGGAACAAGTGGAAGATATTAGATGGATGGATGGATATATATGTAAACCAGCCACCCCAATCATTTGAGGAAACTATACTTTCTAGTTTTAATGTTGATTTAAAGTTGTAAGGATGGCACCATCTAGTGGGCCTTCCCCCTGTCTGTTCTCCCTTGTGTCTGAATTGATTGTCTGATTATCGTCACCTGTGTCATGTCCTGGTTGTGTGTATATAAAGTCTGTCTGTCAGTTCTGTCATTGTCGGTTCATCGTTGGGTAATGCCTGTCTTGTCCTGCCTGAGTGATCGTGTTTCTTGAGTCCATGTAAGTTTTGCTGCCATGTCAGCCTTTTTGATTTATTATTATTATTATTAAAAGTATTTTTATCTTATACATCTGCCTCCTGAGTCCTGCCTGCGCAACTGGGTTCTTCTGTCCTGATCTGCCACGAAAAACCTGACAAAAGTGTAGTTTCCTCAAATGATTGGGGTGGCCCAAGTGTAACCTATGGGGTCCAAGGCCATGCCTGTGCATCCACTATTGCACTTGGCAGTGGATAAATTTGCTCTATTCACTCTCCAGGATCTGCCACTTTGTGCAGCTGTAGAAACAAACATATATCTGTGAGATATTATCCATAAATTAAACGGATTCTTTCATTTTTCTGGACTGAGTTCTATCGTGCATTGAACGATTAAATGTGACGTGAGACGTTAATTTTCTTTGACCCATCAAAATGCATGCGGTCATTTATTAACAGAATCAAAGTTTAACATCAAACATTTACATTAATTTGGCAAATTGATTTCAACAACAGCTTAATTAATTAGCTTTACAATCAGAAACCATACGGCCATGGTATTCCAGCTTCAAGCTTTACAACAGACATTTCTGAAAATATCTGGATTAATTACTGGCAGATAGAAGAGTTTTAAAGATGGGAAAATGAAGTTTAAATGGAGAGAGATGGGTGAAGATGTATGTGTCTGTATAAGATGTAGGTCTGTAGACCAGAACGACAACACGCTCCTTTGGAAATCAGCTTAACCCACGGTACACTTCGGTTGAGATCGACTCTTTACCTTTGCAGATGATAGTTTCCGGCGTCGGTGTAGAGTTTCCTATCAACTCTTTCAGCGTCTCCGTAGGAACAGCTAAAACCTCAGGAGTCGTGAGATTATCCCAGAACAGACTTCTTCATAGTTCCTCTGAACTTCTCTCATTCAGGGACTTCTCGTTTGAGGTCCTCCCTGGAACGTTGTTCAGCTTAGTTGCCGTTGTTCTCCAGCATTCTGCATTCCAGCATTCAGAACTCTGCTGCTCTCGGAACTAACTCTCAGCATTCTCCACATTCTCTGCATTCTCTGCATTTTCTGTGGAACTAGGAAGTGTTGA
The DNA here is from genome assembly GCF_014905685.2 of Nematolebias whitei. NCBI lineage: Eukaryota > Metazoa > Chordata > Actinopteri > Cyprinodontiformes > Rivulidae > Nematolebias > Nematolebias whitei. Next base: position 38,745,538 of record NC_056501.1, on the reverse strand, counting down.
ACCTTTTAAAGAGGTCACTTCCGGGTTCCTCTGAGAACTTCCTGATTGGTCGATAGACCCAACAGTGGTGTGGTTTTAGTGATGTAAGAGGTTATTAAAAGTCAAGGAAAAAGATTAGATTGTTTAAGAACAGACAGAAGATGTTTTGAAGAAACCGAGACTTTTGGTGCCAGTTCTACTTCTATCTGTCTGAAAAAGTTAAACAGGACATTTCTTTCCAGTAAACATGTAGTTGACCGAAACTTGACTTTTGACCGACTTACACTTGCTCATTTCAGACAGAAAATCAAAATGTATAATTACTCTTGTAACAAACATTAACTTGATTTCTACTTTGAATGAGGATTAAAAATCATTTATACTGTTTCACAGTTGATTTAAAATGAGTAGTTCACTTCAACATTTAAAATGGTTTGAACTAAACACACTTTGATTATCAAGACATTTGTAAAATAGTAATGATAATAAAAAAGAGAGTGTTCTTTCAATTGATCAGTGCAGGACACACTTAGAAAGTCTCTGGATGAACTTAATTTTGTGTTTCTGGACTCAAATCAATGAAATGACAGTTCTTGTCCCAGGAAGGCCCTCAGGGCCAGATTTGACCTGAGGCTTAGTTCACTACACAGCCTCTGACAAAAACAAACAAACAAAAAAAACCTCTGTTTTTTCTCCACTGTGATACTCGTACTGTATGTACTTGAATAGCTTGCAGAAACAAAACCCATTAAGGTTTACTTGTATTTCCTGTTCAATTCCAGTCCAGAAAAACACTCATTTCCAAAACTACAAACATTCACTATTCAAAACCCTCAGAAATAGGGAACATCAGTGTACTGTTTGTGTACATCTGAAAAAGGAGTACTGTGTATGACTAGTGCATATTAGGACTCAGTTTCCCTAAAACGGTCTACCAGAGTACCATCACAAAACCATCTGTTGTTTTTGAACTCAATGTCTGTGCGTGAGTTTGCATCTAGAAAGGCTTTTATTCTCACCGGCCTGGATGTACATTTCACAGTGTTGCCCTGTTCTTCCTCACTGATCTGTGTAATGCTCTGTTCAATGACCAGGTCAAAGGTCCCTGTGGGTGGTGACAGGAACAGCAGGGCAGTTCAGCGCCGCCATAAAGCTGTCGATGCATTCAGAATGTCAATTAGATACAGTGGTGTTTAGGAGGAAACAGAAGGTCATAGACCAGACACAATGGTCTAAATGGAAATGGTTACAAAGTTTTACTGAGAACAACTGAATTATTTATTTTACATTTTCAATGATTTCTACAATAAGTTATGCACTTTCACTCAGTTTTGTTAAAGTTTTTATTAACACACAGCAAGAGCCTCAAAATGTGTTTGTAAATGACAAACAACATGGAGGAAATAATCCATCTGTTTACTGTTAAATTGACCATTTTCCCTCCACATTTAGAGTTTAAATTGGATGTTTATATTTATGTATAAAAAATACATAACCTTTTTTCACATTTGACTCACAATCAACCTTACTAAACTGTTCCTGTTTTATGTCATTTAGGATACTCAGGTTATCTGTTTACTAAATATTCACATATTAAGATCAAGACTGACACACATTTTCAGCACAGCCCTCTATATTCTTTCAGATTGAGATCAGGACATGATGTTCTCTCAATAACATTCACTTTATTGTCTTTAAACATTCAGCCAGATTATTTATGAAGACGCTTAAAGTCATTGTCCATTTGAAGACCCATCTGTATGTTCCTGATGTTGCGTTAATATTTCCACACAATGTTCTATTCTTATATAATCTTTTTTGTGAAGTCCATCCATCCATCCATCCATCCTTCCATCCATCCATCCATCCATCCAGAGGCAAAACATCCCCACAACATGATGCTTTTACCACTGTACTTCATAGTTGGTGCAAGCTGCCTTGAGACAACATCACCAAAAGTGAAATTCTCTGTCCACCTGAGCATTGTTCATTTCTAATCTGTTTTCTGTACTGTATGTGGCCTTTCAGCTCATGTCACTACAGGACTGGTTTCCCTCTCTAAGCAGATTCAGCAGAATCTTCACCAGCTGTGTTGTTTTTGGTTTGGGCTTGGTTTGCACATTTTGCACTAAAACACATTTATCTGAGGAACACAGAACCCGTCTCCATCCTGAGTGCTATGATGATGGGACATCTCCAAGGTGTTTATACTTGTGTATAATTGTTTGAACAGATGAATGTGATGACTACAGAGTCTAAAAGTTGTTCCCAAAGATTAACCAGAAGTGCCGAAATTGACACTTCTCTTCATGATGTTTTGGCTGATTTATTTTGATCATCTCACATTGTCAAACAAAGAAGCAATGAGATTGAGGTGTGCCTACTAGAGGTGTAATGGTACGCTAAAATCCCATTTCGATTCAGTTCAGTTTCAAGGAGGGCTCCGTTCGTTTCTTTTTCGGTACAAAAAAAAGACTAAATGAAGACTTACAAAATGTTTATTTTGAAAATATGCCAAGTAAACAATGAAAGCGACCCATTTGGATGATATTTTAAATAAACGGCGCTCTTTACAATAAATAAACTATAATAACAATAATAAAAATCTTAATAAATACAATAACAGTCAGAACCAGAACAATAAGCAGCAACAGACTGTTTACAATCTAACTAATCAAGCTTTAAGTTTTTGGCCAAAAAGACCAACTTGTCCACATTTTCTGCCAAAAGCTCAGATCTAGTTGCAGTGAATATCTCCAGCGGTAGAGAAAACCTCTCACTAACAACAGTAGCAGGAATAAAGAGGTAGAGCTTTGCTAATTTTGCAGTGTGGCTGTATTTGGCCTCATTACTCACAGCCTCTTCTTGGACCTGCTCCCACCTGTCCCTGGAAAAGTTCAGAGTTCACTCATCACAGACTTCTTAGCTGGAGGTGATCTCTGGTGGATTTCCGTGAACAAGAAGACTCAGCTGCTATCTCTGTCCCAGACTGGAAATAAAACACAAAGATGTAAAAAAATTAGTTAATAAGATTATAATTTTAAATGAAAAAAGTTAATTAGATAATAATAATAAAAGAACAATACCTCTTGTGGAACGGCCATCATTTCTGTTATGAAGTGGTTGACTCTCGTTTATCATCATCAGGACAGGACTTTAATCTGGTCCAGGGCTTGTTGACGATCCGTTTTAGCTTTTTCATAAAGTACTGCTACAACTTTATGGCTGAAGTGTTGAAGTGATGGGATGTCGTAGCGGGGCTCAATAATTTAAAGCCGGCACATCAACAATAGAAATGTAGATCCAGAGCTTTAAAAACTCCTACAGCTTGTGTTATTGCTCTGGACCGATCTGAATTACCTGAGAAAGGTTGTTTAAATGACACAGTCCATGCTCAATAATCCAGGTATACAATCCAACATTTTTCAGTCAGGTCATCTGGACAGTTTATTGTTTTTTTTCTGCTGAAACATTTCGCCTTCGATCCAGAAGGCTTCATCAGTCAAAGAAACACACAACAAAACTGATTCTTCCTCCAACAGCTTACTCCAAAGTGGAACAAACCAGTAAATGGTTTGTTTACGACGACACACAGCTTTGGATTTACACTTGTCTTTTAACAAGAAAGCCATAATGTTCCCAACAGGAGACCACAACAAGATGCTCATGCTAATGCTGTGCGTGCTGCAAGATAATAGTGCCTTGCTGAAACACGCTTAGGAACTTTAGTTCTGCGGCGCATAATCTCTCGTTAATACAATTTAATTAATGAAAAAATAACCGAAATGGTACGCACGTGGACCGAACGTGCCGTACTGAAACTGTTCAATACACCCACGTGTACCGTTACACTCCTAGTGCCTACAGTTAACTAAAATTTTGTCAACCTACCTATAATAATAATAATTATTATTATTATAATAATAATAGTATTATTAATAATAGAAAGCCATAATATCATCATCTGCTTAAACAAATTTATGAAAGGCATAGCAATCTTAGTTTATGATCAGTGGTTCCCAAACTTTTTCGTCTGTGACCCCCTTTGGTTAATAAGAAAATTTCCATGCCCCTCCCCCAAACACCATCCATCCATCCATTGTCTTTACCCGCTTATTCCATTTTGGGTCACCGGGGTCGCTGGTGCCCATGTCCAGCAATCACTGTGCGAGGGGCGGGGTACACCCTGGAAGGGTCGCAAGTCCATCACAGGGCCACACAGAGACAAACAACCATTCACTCTCTCATTCACACCTAGGGACAATTTAGAGTTACCAATCAGCCTAACATGCATGTTTTTGGTCTGTGGGAGGAAACTGGAGCACCCGGAGAAAACCTACGCATGCACGGAGAGAACATGCAAACTCCACCCAGAAAGGCCCCTGGACCGGGGTTTGAACCAAGGACCTGCTCGCTGAGAGGCAGCAGCTCTACCAGTTGCGCCACCGTGCTGCCCCCCAAACACCAGTTTTGCTCAATTTTTGTTGATTGATGAAGCGGGTAAAGATAATGGATGAATGGATGGATGGACCTAATGAAGACAGATGATGTGTTGTGGCTAGCCCTGAGAAAGGAACAGCCAAAACAAGAAGAAGAAAGCTGGTATTAGGTATAAACTGACCTTTGAAATGTCTTGATATGGAAAGGGCTGTGACAGCTTGATCTCAGTGCCATGGACGGTCATGAAATCCTGAGGCTATGGAGTCGAACTCAGCCAACAAAAAATTATTTGCCAAATGTTTCATGCAAGGTCACTTTGCTGTGGTGACCAGGGCTTAATTTGAGCCGGATCCTGTTGGAACAGGATCTGAGAACTCTCTTATTTTGACAGGGTGCGTTCTGATAACTGTTTGCTTGGATCCAGTAAATCTCATGATTACTAATAATAAAGTTATATAGGGAAGCTTAGTTCTCAAACCTTAGATTCAACAAAATATTGAATACATTTGGAATAAATAGGGAATAAATGATGACACAAATGGGCCAGTAAAATCTATGATTTGTTCTGCACGAGTTGGATCCTCAGTGCCACCTGTCAATCAGTCCATTGGGCTCGTCAGCAACTGACCAATCTGCAATCTCAATTTGTCCTGAAGTGAAACGCCCCTTACCTGCAGGAACAGGAAGGGTGGGGGGTGTTAGGGTTAGCATGAGAGGTAATGTGTGAGAGAAGTGGAGCGTGATGTCCACGTGCTGAACAACTAGTAAGGTAAGAAATGATCCTGTGCTTAATAGGCTACACTTATAATTCACACATAAAGTATTTAATGTAAATTATAAATATGAATTGGTTTGGTATTTTGACATTTGTGTGCCTAAGTGCTGTGTTGTGTGTGGTATCAGTGATGGCCTCAGTAAACGTTGGTCTCACACTGCTATTTGCGTTCCGGCATAGTTTGATTTACAAATTAAGTTCTGGTGGTGACCCCTGCAAAAGGGAGCAGCCCAAAAAAAATAAATAAAAAAAGAAAAGAAAAACTACTTACCAATCACAGGATGTTTTTGTTTGCTGTCAGTTTTATGTATTAACTTATGTCAATACTGTATGTGAAAACAAAGTTGTTGTTTTTTTTTCAGTTCAGCTTCAGTCTTTTTTTTTTTTGTCTTACATTGAAATTGACGTCTATTTATGACTCAACGTAAAGCAGAAGATGCTGCCGTCCAAAAGACTGCTCACCTTACTGTAAAGACAAAGTCTGTGTTTTTCTTTCATATGTCGGCTGCTCTGCCCAGGTGTTTCTCTGATGTAAATTTGTTTGCGGATGTCCTGCTGTGAGAACACCGGGACTCTGAGACATCCCCAAGTCTGTTCAAAGGTTTCCTGCTGGGATGGAAATGAGCATCATTTGGACTGCACACATTCACACAAACCTCTTCCTGTCAATGCATACACTTTAGAAGTGATTTTTTTTTTGTGTACTCTGCCTTAAAAATGAGTGCAGGCGTGTACTTAAACAACACAAAGTGATGCTGATTGTTCATTTGCTCTGCTGCTATTCTTAGTGCTCATGTGTTGCGTGCTCGGACATTTATAACAACGGAGAGATTTCAGAGCTTGCAGCTACATCTGCAGCCAGCTTCTGTTTTAATAAAGACAGAAAATGGTCTTTCAACTTAAAGGCCTAAATTGATGCTTAAATGACTGCTGCCACCTTGTGCTGATGAAATCATTTGCAATTTAAAGGCGCACATTAGGAAAAGAGGGAGTGGAATTCCATCACAATGGAGGGGTGAGAATTTTATTCTAATTATTTAATCATGAGGGGATGAAGCACAAAGGCATAAGCAAAGATGATGGACTTCAGCAGTAAAATAATAATTAACCCCACTGTGAGGCTCACTGTGAAGTCCTTTATCCAATTAGGCCAGCTGAGGCCATGCACAACCCAAGAAATGGTGCACCGCAAGCTAAAGTAGGGGAGCAGTTAATACCAATAATCCAGCTATTAAATTTCACTCTAGCTTCAATCTATTTAGTCTTCTTCAAATGCACAGACATGGCTTTATACTACTAATCCATGAAATAAAAACAATAATTTATTTATTCGCAGTAACACCTGGCACTTGGGATGCATTCAGCACCAAGGGAATCACTGAAGTTGATGCACTGAGTGAGTGAGTGAGTGAGTGAGTGAGTGAGTAGGCAGGCAGGCAGGCAGGCCCTGGAGGACAAACCTGGTCATCAGTTGTCAAAAGCAACTGAACATGGGACAGAAGGATTTAGTAAGTGTAGGGTTTCAGCCTGTTCCTCGGGTTCCTGGTTGTTGCCAGTTAGCTGCAGCTGTGGGTCATCATCCTAACAAGCTCCAGGAGTAGGAAAGGCTGCAGAAGAGCTCCTTTCCCTGCTGTAGCATTACATACCTACTGGTAGTAGCTATCAGCCTCCTATTAAAGATTAATACTTACCTTGTTTTCTCCTTGTCCTCCTAGTGCCTGCTTCCTGAGTCTGCAACCCTGGATCTCTTGTCTACTTCCTCGTGCCTGCAGAACAACCATACTTACCTTCAGCTGCTCAGCCACTGTTCCACCACCAGCCCTGCAGCTTACCTCCTACCCTTCTTTCAACGCATCAAGATCTTCACCTCCAAGTAAGAAACAAACAACCTGAGATTGACCGACCATTCCTCCTTCATCCTGGACTCATTCTATTTCTCCTGCCCCAAGTTTCCCAGGTTCTTTTTTTTTTTTTACTTATTATTACGAGTCTGTTTACACTCAGTCTGCTTCCCTTTGGGTTTAACCTCATAAATGTGATAACAACCAAGGCTCACTGATGCATGTTGGAAAGAGACCGGGCCATGTTTGGTTCAACAAAAAGATAAGTGAGTTAAAAAAATGTTGTTTGTGTCATGATCAGCGGCCCCCGCTGGCCCCCCAGCTGCTCACTTCCCTGCCCCTTCATGACATGCCATGTTTTCTACCCCTCGCCTTCATGTTTTGTTCACATCAGCTCCTGTCAAGCTGCACTTCAAGTCTGCTCATGGCACTTCTCTGTCACCACGTCCCCTTAGCTGATTCACCACAATCAACCTTCATGCCTCTCACCTGTTCATGTCTCTATTTAAGCTCCATTCTCCGTCTCCACCAGTGCTGAATTATTACACCCCTCATGGTCCCTGATAGTGAAGCCTTCAATCATAGTATCTTGTATCCTTGCCTTGCCTTGTCTTGTATCCTCGCCTGTTTTTGGACTCCTTGCCTTGCCTACTCCTCTTGGACTTGCCTGCATATCTGATCTCGGTAATGACATCCTCTTCTGCCTATGACTACGACTCACGGATCACCCTTTTGGATTACCCTTGTACCACTGACTCCCTGTGTTTGACCCCTGCTTTGCCCTTTGGACCACAAACCTGCATGCCCCATTGTTCACAGCATTAAAGGCCTCCTTTTGCAGCTGCCTTCCCACCAGTTCATCTCTTTAAAATCTGACAGGTGGCTCTCATCCCACCTGCCTGCAAAGACCTGTTACTGAAATTGGATTCTGAGACTCCACTAGCATAATAAATAAAAGCTGTTCTTGTTTTTGCCCTCCTGTGTCTGGCTATTAAGAATCCAAAAACCTGTCCCTGACATTCTGATGTAAATATGTTAAAAATCACTGTAATCAACTGTAGGTAAGTCTCAAAAGTAACATCTCCATCCATCTGTTATAATTTACCCACTTCTTCCTTTTCTGGTCACGGGGGTCACTGGTTCCCACATCCAATAGTCACTGTCCGAGAGGCGGGTATACCTGGACAGGTCTCCAGTCCATCACAGGGACACCTAGAGACAAATGAGACAAACAACCATTCACTCTCTCACTCTCCTCTAGGGACAATTTAGAGTTACCTATCAGCACAACATGCATGTTTTTGGTCTGTGGGAGGAAAATAGAGCACCCGGAGAAAAGCCACACATGCATGGGGAGAACATGCAAACTCAACCCAGAAAGGTCCCCGGGCTGGGATTTGAACCACTAACCTTCTTGCTGACAGGCAACCAATCTACTAACTAAGCCACCGTGCCATCCAGTAACATATCCAGGAGGGCAATTCAGACATCCTTCCCTCTCATGGACACTACAACTCCTCTTGGGTGATCCCAAGACGGTTCGTTGCCCGAAAAGCAACATATGCCCCTTTTCCACTGTCACAGCGTGGGTCTAATATTTCTGGCTCACCCCGTGTTTGAGGTCTTTTCCATTAGTACTTCGTACCTGCTCACCCTCAGTATTCTGGCCCGGCTTCTCAAGGGGTCCAAGCGACCCAAGACGTGACGTCAGAAACACTGTCAGTCACTGATTGGTCGGGGGGAGGAGTCTGTGGAGTCTTTCCAAACAACCCGATCTGCCATTTTTCTCTACCACCTGCCATTAGCGATTACTCGAGGAGCGTATCTTTTAGTATTTTGAAGCTATACAAAAACAATAATATCAAAGCCGTGGTCAAATGCAGAAGTGCAGGTGTTGTTGTGCTTGGTGGCCGAAGAAAAAAGTCAAAGTGAGCTAGATGGAACGATTGGAGGGTGGTTTGGACACGGCCACTGCTCAACTTGAATCATTTATAGAAGATGGTGAGTGTTTTCTAACTTTAAACATATTTTAAGTTACTCATCCCATCGGTTCTGAACATATTTTTAACTAACAAAAGAGGCGGACGCCATAATAGGACAACATCGGTGCTACGATGCTAAGCTAATTTGCATAAACGCTAACTGTCCTCCGTTCCTGTTTCTCACTGTATTTTATCAAGAACGTATTTCAACGCGTGACGGTTCGTTCCTAAACTCCACTTAAACCCTCCAAGCCTCCCGGCTTCTGTCCCTGCTCCATCAGAGAAGTCTACACCTGACAGAGCTCCATCACAGCCCAGCAGCACCTCACAGAGCAGCACAACTCTGCAGCCTTCTGTGCTTGGTAAGAACAGATGCAACATATTCCACATCACTTTATTTGTGCCGATAAGGACTTGCTTTTATTTTATTTTTAAAGTAAAAAAATTAAATGTTGAACAAATACTAAATACGCATGTGGTGGGATGAAATTATGTACACAGGGTTCCAGTTACAGACAACAATAAAAGAAAAGAAAAACAGTAATAAGATCTAAGATATGAACTAAGAAAAATATCAACTAAAAAACATCTACTAATAATACACTAAGCACTAATAGCAGTAAACAATCAAAACAATACTTCAAACAGCAACACGAACTTGAGTTTGTGCAGCCTTATGAATATCTAACCAGGATAATCACTGTGAAAAATCACTTCATGTTGCTGCTGATCTGTTTCATGTTGCTGCTGATCTGTTTCATGTTGCGGCTGATCTGTTTCATGTTGCTGTGTTCATTCGTGCTCATCTCTTCACACAGACTCATGTCCATGCTGCTGTTCGGCGTATCGTGTTTAATGTTTTTATGCTATTAGTGCTTAGCATATTTTTAGTTGATGTTTTTCTTAGTTCATATCTTAGATCTTATTACTGTTTTTCTTGTACATTTTATTGTTGGATGTAACTGGGACCCTGTGTACACAATTCATATATCCATTGTTATTCTTATATTATTTTCATTATTTTTAAATCAGTTTTTTTCATTTTCTTATTTTATCAGTTTATTATTAATATAGCTATTATAGCTGTTAGCAGCACCTTTATTTGTTTTATGCATTTATTCAAAAACAGTATGTAGCTTGAATTAACCACCTTTTTCTTCTTTCTAGGTAAGAGATAGAGAAAAGAGTCCAGTAAAGAAAAGTCTTATGTCATCACTGAATGAACATGAAGAACTGAACCGGACACAGCAGGAACAACACTTGTGTCTTCTTCTGGATGAAGCCCGTGAGACAAGGGACAGACAGATACACAATCATTAGTTGGATGCAGTACTTTTTATTTTTGTACATTTTTCACTTATTACTTTTCCTATTAAACATTTTTTTTCTTAAGTGGTGTCCTTGAACATTAAACTTCCTAAACAAATTTTACAATGTTAAGTGCAGATAGTGTTTGCTTAAATTCATACTGGAAGTTGAGAAAAAATTCCAATTGCATTTGATCTTTAATGAATCCTAAGAAAAGATTACCAGAATCTGCTCAACTGTTATAAAATTATATATTTTTTTGTTTCCAGGGTAAAGTCAGACATATAATTGCTTAATAGTTCATCACTGTACTTTTTTCTTCACTGTACTTCTATCAAAACATTTAAATTTTCACCGATTGTATTTTAAAGATGGTAAGCAATTTAAAAAACATGTATATTATGTATCTATATTTGGATAGATAAATGTATAGTAATTAATATGTAGTACTTTTACGTTTTTAAATTTAATGAAACATAAACCTTTAACATTTAAGGACAAATTTTAACCAAATTTTCCAATTGCATTTGATCTTTAATGAATCGTAAGAAAAAGATTACCAGAATCTAAACTGTTATTACTGTAGGGTTTTGTCATTTTCCTTCCACCAGGTTCCTGAAGGCAGGGGCGGCGCTGATGAACAGCCGCAGCTGAGACCATTTTCCCTAATTGGTGCCAGAACTACTTAAGGCTCCAGTTGAGCTCCAGTCAGTGCTGGAGCATTGTTCTACCTGCTGGTACTTATGCCTCCAGCCCTGTGTAGGGTTTAAAGATTGAGGAGACTTGCCTTGTTTTTGTGTCCACATTTTCAGAGTCTTGATGTCCTGGATCCTGTCCTGTATTTTGAAGTATTGAAGAAAACCCTGAGGAGATACTTACCTGTGCTTCCTGGTGCTCAGCTGCCTGCACACGCCTTCCACCACTTGCCTTTGCAGTCTGCCTGATCATCATCCTAGAAGGAGAAAAACCCTCAGCCTGTCCATCAGCTATCCTAACTACTTTCACTGTAAGCTTCTCAAATACCTTGAATATTCAGCTGTTGGATCATCTCATCATCATAAAGTAATCCTCCTCCTCTGTCTTCACAGACCCAGATCCTGTTTTGTAGTTTATTTTCTACTCACTGTAAAATAAACATTTTTCAATTACGTTTTGAGTTTGGTTCTGTTTTCCTCTCAGTCTGTTCACTTGGGTAACTCCACATTACTACAATTACATTATATATATATTTTTTGGTTCTAGGATGAAGTGAAACAAAAACGGTCAAACATTCAGAAAGGACAGTTATCAGTTATTGGCCGTACAACTGTGGCCCGAGAGATTCAGCTGAAAGTCCTGGTGCACCTTTTATTTGAACCTGCAGAGATTTGAACAGCTGATATGAAGCAAACAGGCAGGAGTTCAACTGAACTGACCACTCCTGCTGTGTTTGATATCCTCCTTGTATCCATCTTGTACCACTCAAGAAACAAAGTTAACAATAAAATACAACAACAATAAAAATCAGCTCTAAACTTGTTTTCAGACACTGCATGGATCAAACACCAAGGAATACAGATGAGTCTTGAGCAAAGATTTAAAAGTCTCAACAGTCTGAGCGGTCTTTAAATTATCAGGTAAACTGTTCCACAGTTTCGGAGCAGCAACTGCAAAAGCCCGATCACCTCTGGACTTCAGTTTGTATCTGGGTACATCTTAGAGAAACTGGTTGGTAGACTAGAGTGCTCTAACTGGAGTGTAGGTGTTAAGAAGATTACATAAATATGACGGGGCCAGACCTTTTAAGACTTTAAACACAAGCAATAAAATCTTAAAATCAATCCAGAAGTGAACAGGAAGCCAGTGGAGAGAAGCCAGGACAGGGGTTATGTGTTCATGTTTTCTAGTTGTTGTTAAAAGATGAGTTGCTGCGTTCTGGACAGTTTATAAACGATGCAAAGATGATTTATCTAAACCAACATACAATGAATTACAGTAGCCCAAACGAGAGCTTATAACAGTATGAATCACCTGGAGACAAGACTTCACCTTGACAATGAGTCTTGGAAGAAACTGGATTTCACAACTGTATTTATCTGTTTGTCTAATTTAAAAGTACTATCAAAAATAACTCCCAGATTCCTGACAGTGGAGTGGCTGTATGAAGCCAAGGGGCCAGGAGAGTCAAGGGCATTACATTTACCAAAGCTGATGACTTGTTTTATTCATTTAAATTTCATTTAAATTCAGAAAAATGTAGTTTTAACCAGATTTTAATGTCGTTTAGACAGTTCAAGAGTGGCTCCAGTGGAGTGACCCTGTCTGACTTAATGGTCAAATACAACTGAATATCATCAGCAAAGCAATGAAAAGGGATGTTGTGTTTTCTAAAAATGGACCCCAATAGCAACATGTAAAGGTTAAAAAGCAGTGGACCTAAGAAAGACCCTTGAGGGGTCAGATTAGAGGAGTGGCAGATGATGAACATTCCCCCTAAACAAACAGAAAAACTCTTGTCAGTCAGGTAGGATCTAAACCAGGATAAAACCGTACCTTTGATACTGACCACCTGCTGAAGTCGTGACAACAAGATGTTGTGGTCCACAGTATCAACGGCAGCAGAAAGGTCTAAAAGCACCAGAACAGCAGAGCTTCCTGCATCAGTGGTTAAAAGAAGGTCATTAAAAACTCTTAAAAGGGCTGTCTCTGTGCTGTGGCCTGATTTAAAACCGGACTGGAATTTTTCACCAATGCTGTTGGCAGTTAAAAACCTTTTAAGTTGATTAAAAACAACTTTCTCTAAAATTTTTGATAGAAAAGGCAGTTTAGAAATAAGTCTATAATTTAAGAGCAGTGTTGGGTCGAAGTTTTTCTTCTTTATGAGCCGCTGCACCACAGCATGTTTAAAAGTAGCTGGAACACAACCTGATGACAGGGACATGTTCATCAGGACAACTAATGGACCAAGAGTGTTAAAAACTTCCTTAAATAGACGAGAAGGAACACTGTCCAAAGGTGAATTAGAAGGATGCATATGATAAATGTCCTTTAAAACAGTAAGAGTCACTGGCTCAAACTGTTTAAAGGCAGCTGAGGATGGAAGAAGTAAGGAGGGGTCTGTGTAAAGTTGTGTTGAGGAGGGTCTCAGAGCAGATTTTATCAATACAAAACTCTAAAAACTGTTCACACAGTGCAGGAGATTCAGCAACATGACCAGCATCACAAGGATTCACAACAGAATTAAAAACATTAAAAAGAACTTGAGGTCTGTGACTGTTGTTTGAAACCACGTTAGATAAAAAATCAGTCTTAGCAGCTTTAACAGCTCTCTGATAATTTAATAAGCTGTCTTTAAAAATGTCCAGGGAAACTTGCAGTCTGTCCTTACTCCATTTCTTCTCAGTTCGTCTGAACTGAAGTCTGAGATCGCGGGTGGATTTGCTCAGCTACGGCTGACATGACTTCCTCTTTTAAATCTTCAGAGGAGCAACAGAGTTCAGAAGGTCAGAACAGGTAGAAATAAAAAGATCTGTTAACTCGTCCACGTTGGACCAGAGCAGAACTGAGGGTTGCAGGAAACAGAGTCATTAAAGCCGGCGGAGAAGCGCAGCGCAGTGTTTGAATTAATTGCATGTGCAAAACACAGATGGTCCAGCACATTCCTTCCTACCAGAGACCACCACAGTGAACAGAACCGGTAGATGGTCTGATAAAAGAGCTCCAGAGATTTCCATGGTTTACACATTTATTCCATAAACAGCACAAGATCCAGTGTGTCCTTTTTCATGAGTGGCATCAGTGACGAACTGTGTGACATTAAAATAGTCAATAATATTCATAAAATCTCTGACCAGAGGTCCAGCCTAACAGCAGACATGAATGTTAAAATCACCAACTGTTAAAAGACAGTCATATTGTAGCATAAGTCCAGCTAGAGGTGTAGATGTCTGTGATGGTGGGGAGACTGACTCCAACAGTCTTCTGTGCAGCCTTCACCACTCCCTGCAAAGCTTTTCTTTTGCAGCTGTGCAGCCTCCATGCCACACGTTGATGCTGGAGCACAGGATGCTCTCCACTGCACACCTGTAGAAGGAGGTGAGGACTGAGCTTCCCAGACCAGCTCACCTCAGCCGTCTGAGGAAGTAGAGTCTCTGATGATCTTTCATGATCAGGCTGGTAGTGTTGTTGCCCCAGCTGAGGTTGTCATTCAAGTGCACACCCAAGTACTTGTAGCTGGAGACCACTTCCACCTCCTAGGTTCACGGGGAGGGGTGGGGTGTTGGTTCCATCTGAAGTCCACAACGATCTCCTATGTCTTCTTCACGTAGATGTGAAAGTTATTATCCTTACACCAGCTCTCCACCTCCTGCCTGCAGCTGGACTCATTGTTGTTTGTGATGACCCTACCACCGTTGTATCATCTGTAACCTTTACAGTATGACAGCCTGGATGTGTTGGTGTGCATTTACAGGTCCTTCTAAAAAAAATAGCATATTGTGATAAAGGTAATTATTTTCCATATTGTAATGATAAAAATGAAACTTTCATACATTTCAGATTCATTGCACACCAACTGAAATATTTCAGGTCTTTAATTGTTTTAAAACTGATGATTATGGCATACTGCTCATGAAATCCCAAAAAATTAGCAAATTTCATCCCACCAATGAAAGACAAGTGTTTTTTTTTTTTACAAAAACTGCCAACCTTCAAATAATCATGTTCAGTTATACACTCAGTACTTGGTCGGGAATCCTTTTGCATGAATGTTGTCAATGCGGCGTGGCATGGAGGCAATCAGCCTGTGGCACTGCTGAGGTGTTATGGAGGCCCAGGATGCTTCGATAGCGGCCTTAAGCTCATCCAGAGTGTTGGGTCTTGCGTTTCTCAACTTTCTTTTCACAATATCCCACAGGTTCTCTATGGGGTTCATGTCAGGAGAGTTGGCAGGCCAATTGAGCACAGTAATACCATGGTCAGTTAACCATTTACCAGTGGTTTTGGCACTGTGAGTAGGTGCCAGGTCGTGCTGAAAAATGAAATCTTCATCTCCATAAAGCTTTTCAGCAGATGGAAGCATGAAGTGCTCCAAAATCTCCTGATAGCTAGCTGCATTGACCCTGCCCTTGATAAAACACAGTGGACCAACACCAGCAGCTGACATGGCACCCCAGACCACTGATGACTGTGGGTGCTTCACACTGGACTTCTGGCAATTTGGCATTTCCTTCTCCCCAGTCTTCCTCCAGACTCTGGCACCTTGATTTCTGAATGACATGCAAACTTTGCTTTCATCCGAAAAAAGTACTTTGGACCACTGAGCAACAGTCCAGTGCTGCTTCTCTGTAGCCCAGGTCAGGCACTTCTGTCGCTGTTTCTGGTTCAAAAGTGGCTTGACCTGGGTAATGCAGCACCTGTAGCCCATTTCATGCACATGCCTGAGCAGGGTGGCTCTGGATGTTTCTACTCCAGACTCAGTCCACTGCTTCCGCAGGTCCCCCAAGTTCTGGAATTGGCCCTTCTCCACAATCCTCCTCAGGGTCTGGTCACCTCTTCTTATTGTGCAGCGTTTTCTGCCACACTTCCCTTCCCACAGACTTCCCACTGTGGTGCCTTGATAGAGCACTCTGGAAACAGCCTATTCATTCAGCAATTTCTTTCTGTGTCTTACCCTCTTGCTTGAGAGTGTCAATGATGGCATTCTGGACAGCAGTCAGGTCGGCAGTCTTACCCATGATTGCGGTTTTGAGTAATGAACAAGGCTGGGAGATTTAAAAGCCTCAGGAATCTTTTGCAGGTGTTTAGAGTTACGTCGTCGATTCAGATGGTTAGGTTAATAGCTTGTTTAGAGAACCTTTTCATGATATGCAAATATTTTGGGACAGGCATTTTGGGTTTTCATGAGCTGTATGCCATAATCATCAGTATTAAAACAATTAAAGACCCTGAAATATTTCAGTTTGTGTGCAATGAATCTGAAATATATGAAAGTTTAATTTTTATCATTACATTATGGAAAATAATGGCCTTTATCACAATATGCAAATTTTTTGAGAAGTACCTGTATGTGTGGAGTTTCCATGTTCTTCTCGTGCGTGCATGGGTTTTCTCTAGGTATTCCGGTTTCCTCCCACAGACCAAAAACATGCATGTTAGGCTGCCTTTAGGCCCAGGCCTCCCTTGCAAAAGAGATCTGTAATCTCAGTGGGATTTGCCTGGTTAAATAAAGGTTAATAATTAAATTAGTAATTGTTCATCAAGTTTACCTCCTCAGCTGTCTAACATACTGGACTATTTGGGCTATGCACTGCACTTTTCAACATCAGTGATGCCCAAGGAGACATGGAAAGTGGGGAGGAGTTTTGGTGAGCATTAGGCCCTATTTACACGGACACGATGGGAGAAACGTAGGTTTTTCTTATGTTAATTAGAGGAAAAGATCCACGTTGACACGGTCGAATTTTGGGTTTAAATGCATCCGGAGGAATCTCCCCCGCACTCCCGAATCTGCTGTAGTAACCATGCCGGGTCATTAGATGATGCTGTGAATTTTGTACAATCACCTATTACGCATGCGTGCTGCCTCGGCACGCTCCTTTCCTGTGGGCTAAAACTTTAGCTAACAACAACAAGTTAAAGCTGGATTTTGGACAAGAGTCGACAGATTTGACGCCAAGCGGGACCGCTTCGTCTAACAGCTCCACACCGGTCGCTGAGTGGACCAGAACCGAGTCGACAATATTGGACTTTACTCCGTGATAATCAGTTGCTGATTTACAGCAGGTAAATCAACGTTCTTAATAATGTTAGCTTGTGTTTACTTCGGTCACAAAACAACCAACTGAGTTTTTATTTTTTCCTGAAAGAAGAAGAAGCTGTCTCCCACCAGGCGGACCAGTTCTGAACGAGGCTCGGCCCAGGTGCAGTGCAGGAGGACGTCAAAGAGAGAGATATTGGATGAACTATTTATTGAAAATTCCCCTCACTTCTTTTATTCAATCTATTGAATGTTTTAAGCTGCATTAATCAAAGGAGGGACTTCCTGAACGAGCCAGATGAACAACGTGGGTCATCTAGGATGAAAACAGAGGAAGAGTCCAGTTCATTAATGTAGTTTACAGTTAACTTGTTTTTAATAGTGTGTTCAGTTTAATTATCAGTGTTTGTCCATCCCTTCATTATCTTTACCCGCTTATTCCATTTTGGGTCACGGGGGTCGCCGGTGCCCATGTCCAGCAATCACTGTGCGAGGGGCGGGGTACACCCTGGACGGGTCGCAAGTCCATCACAGGGCCACATAGAGACAAACGAGACAAACAACCATTCACTCGCTCACTCACACCTAGGGACAATTTAGAGTTACCAATCAGCCTAACATGCATGTTTTTTTTGGTATGTGGGAGGAAACCGGAGTACCCAGAGAAAACCCATGCATGCACGGAGAGAACATGCAAACTCCACCCAGAAAGGCCCCTGGACCGGGGTTTGAACCAAGGACCTGCTCGCTGAGAGGCAGCAGCTCTACCAGTTGCGCCACCGTGCTGCCCTATCAGTGTTTGTGTGACATACAGTTTGTGGTGTTGAATAAATAAATAAAAATTAAACCTTATGTCTTCATTTTCAACGTTAATAGCATGCAATATGTTTAGCATCTTTTTAATCACATAATTTGAATTACATAATGTCCAGATAGCTTCATTTAGCTCAGAGAGCTTCATTATATATTTCAAACTAAAGATACATACTGTTTATGTGGGTTAACACAAAGCCTCAGCAGGGGGTCAGCGAAAAACCTCCACTCTGGAAAGTGGGTTCAAAAACCTCCGGATTCAAAGAGGGGGGCCACTGGTGTTGTGTAAATGATCAGCAGAACTGCAGAGAGAAAGCTGCGGATGCACTCAAAATACGCGCTGTGTAACCAGCCCCTTAGGGTGCATTCACACCAGCCCTATTTAGTCCGCTTTAATTGAACTCTACTGAAGTGGAGTACAGCGCAAGGCAAACAAACACCATTTCTCTTACCTTATATGGAGCCGTCAGCTGCCTTGTGTGAAAAACAATATTCTCCATGGTCTTCTGCCTCATCTTCCGCTCATGCTGAGTCCATTTTTGAAAAATAACAAAATAGAACCCCTAAAACTGCTAAAGCTTGATGCCACTCCGTTTTTGCTTTTATTTCTAGAAGAAGAAGAAGTGTCTTCAGAGGTTTTTGTGTCGTTTCTTTCAGTAGTTCTTGGTGCAGCGCCACCACAGGCGAGCGGGGGAATAGGTTGGTTCAACAGGTTGACTCGACTGCACAGTGTAGTGTGAATGCAAACGCACCAGCTCAAATGTAAACAAAATGTTATGAATATTTGTCCCCAACCGAACCGAGTCTACCGGACTATCAGGTGTGAAAACAACCTTAAAGGATACCTGAAATTAAAGAATACATGAACTTATCGGGTATATTCTGGTTTCTCCCACTATCATATGAGCAACTATCTGTATGAATGGAGACATTGCTGGATTAAATCTGTGACTCCATCCCTTCATTTGGAGTGGGATGCTTCCTCATACTGACAACTACAAAGGATTCCCAAACATGTCACAAACTTCAGGAATCTTCGCCAGCTGGCCCGTGCACCTACTTCAGACAATAAGGATCAGACTCTGAGTAGCCTTGCTAAACTCTAGGTCATTAACCAGTAAGACTTTTATTTAGGGATGGGGCCGATCCGATATCTTACGTATCGGATTTTTCCGATCCATGATGCATGTTGGCTTCAAACTATGGAATGGATTTCCTGAACGGAGGCGTGTCTCATGAACCCAGAGTAATAAGACCCGCCTCACATTCAGGAAATCCATTTCATAGTTTGCAGCCAGCTACAACATGAGGACTGAGTTAATATCACTGTGGCTAATGACTAACCAACTTTTCATCAAAACATGTCCGCTGTGTGGAAGTATTTTACACTAGAAACACCACAAAACAAGACAGCAACGTGTAATGTCTGCAGAACCATAGCACCACATTAAACCGCGGTAAAGTTAATTTTACGCTGGACATTTGAGCTCGGTGACATCAGTGGGGCTCTACTCTTGCTCAACCCGAAACAGGCAACTCGACCCCTCTGAGGAGGGGCAGACTGAGCGTGGCTGACTGAAATCAGACTGCTTTCTTCGTATTGAACAAGAAGAAGACATTGCTGAAGCCCTGGAGCTCCAATGTTTAAAGTTGCTAAACTTCATCATAATTAATGACCAACCGCTATCAGTTGAAAAATTATTTCACAGCTTGATACTTGCAGCCAAGATATAGTTTACCCTCCAGGAGATATTTATCAGTACAACAGTAGACAAAACATGATTTGAAAATTATAAGAAAATTATATACTGTATATTAAAAAAAAAACAGCTACATTATAAAGTGATGTAAAATACTAAAAACAGGAACATGTCTGTTTGTTTATGCCACGAACTTAGCAGATGTTTAAAGCCATTTAACATTTAATTTTATTTAATTCATTTATTCATTAATTTAAAAGAAACAAAATAAACACAACAAATTCATCAAAAAGAAAACATTGAATGAAAAAAGTGCAGAAAGAAGAAGAAAAAATATTATATCTGCCCCTTATTTAAAAAAAATAAAATACCTTTAAACAATCACTTAAAATTAATCACTTTAATATCCACTTTAAAGCTAGGAATTAAAAAAAAAAAAAACATGTTTTGTGTTAGCAGCATTTAATTCTAACTTTAAAACTTATCCAACATTAATAAAACTTACCTCAAGTTGCCTTTTTGGACATGCATGCATATATTTGTACAAATTGTACTTGAGGGGAGATTATTACAGCTTCATATAAAATCAATAAAATCAATGATGATGATGATGATATCAGAACTGGATCGGTATCGGACGATATCCAGATTTATGTATGGGGATCAGATCAGAAGTTTAAAAAATGTGGATCGGTGCATCCCTACTTTTATTCTGAATGACTTTTTTACTTCCCAAAAACTTGATTTTATATTCTTGACAGAAACTTGGCTTCATGTTGGTGAGTCAACACCATTTTCTGAACATTTCTCTCTTGACTGTACTTTAGCTCTTCTTGGAACACTGGAAGAGGAGGTGGATTAGCCTCTGTTTTTAAATCCAGTTTTTACTGTTGGCTGATCCCCACTCATTTTTACCAGAGTTTTGAACTTGAGATGGTGGAGATAAACTTCTCTCCTCTTTTACTCTGAGCCACAATCTACCGGCCACCTAAACACAGCAAGGATGTTATTAAAGATTTTACTGGTTTTATGACTGCAGGAAGAGGGCCACCTGCATCAAGAAGGACCCCACTCACCCAGCACACACTTTTTGCCCCGCTTCCCTCAGGAAGGAGGTTGAGGAGCATTAAGTGTAGAACCACTACACTGAGGAACAGCTTCTACCCTGAGGCTGTTAGACTCATGAATCTCTAACCAGAATAATCACCGTGAAAAAAAAAAAATCACTAATGCACTTGATTGTTGATATGTGCTACTGACTATCCATGCTGCTGATCTTATGCTGCTGATTTATTTCATCCTATTGTGTTCATTCGTACTCACCTGCTCTACACAGACTCATGTTCATGCTGCTGTTGTTTGGCATATTGTTTTTGTACTACTAGTGCTTAGCGTATTTTAAGTTTAATGTTTTTCTTAGGTCACATCTTAGATCTTATTACTGTTTTTCTTTTACAATTTATACTTTTGTTGGATATAACTGGGACCCTGTGTACACAATTAAGTTCCACCACATGTACGACATGTGATGAGAACGACAATGAAGAAACTTTGACTTTGACTTTGAGATACAGTATTCCCTCGTTTATCACAGGTGTTTTGCACTGTATTACATTCTACAGTTGTTTAGGCCTGGTTGTTAAATTTAGTTCAGTTTCAGGGACAGCAGCGACACTTCCTGGCCTCCTAAGTTTGAAAGGCATCTGCTGAAACAGAATAAATAATATTTGTGCAAAGCGTGGACATGGCAGTGCACGTGGGTTCAGCTGTTGCCATGATACACCAAATGTAAGGCAATGTTTCACAGTCACCATGGTTACACAAGGTGGGTAACCTCAAGGTTAAAAGTAGAAGATCTCCTTGGAAACATTCTTAGAGCAGTATTTCGTCAGCAGCAGCAGCAATCGGCTGATTTTTTTCTGTATTATTGTTCGGCTTCCATTGGGTTGATGGATCTGCTGACTTTGTCAAAGGGGGCACAGCTTCACTGGCTGCCTGTTTCTGATGAACACTCATGAGGGAAGACCCATTTAGAGAAATCTTATTTGATGATTGCACCTCATAAAGCTTCACTTCAGACTCTTTTTGTAAATTTAAAGTAGCAGCCTCCAAACAGATGACTCATCTCTCTGCCCTCTCGATGTCGTGTGAACTGGATAATAAGAAAATGACTGTGAAGCCTAAATAATCCAGGCCTCTTGCCTCACTTTAACTCATCTCCATTCAGAGCAACAGTGCTTATAAAATGTATTCACCCCTTTACTTACTGTTTTATGCTTTTGATGTCCTTGTTTATCAAAGATATACAGGTGCTGGTCATAAAATTAGAATATCATGAAAAACTTGATTTATTTCAGTAATTCCATTCAAAAAGTGAAACTTGTATATTGTATCCATTCATTACACACAGACTGATATATTTCAGATGTTTATTTTTTTAATGTTGATGATTATAACTGACAACTAATGAAAACCCCAAATTCAGTATCTCAGAAAATTAGAATATTGTGAAAAGGTTCAATATTGAAGAGACCTGGTACCACACTCTAATCAGCTAATTAACTCAAAACACTTGTAAAGGCCTTGAAATGGTCTCTCAGTCTAGTTCTGTAGGCTACACAATCATAGGGAAAGACTGCTGACTTGACAGTTGTCCAAAAGATGACCATTGACACCTTGCACAAGGAGGGCAAGACACAAGAGGTCATTGCTACAGAGGCTGGCTGTTCACAGAGCTCTGTGTCCAAGCACATTAATAGAGAGGCGAAAGGAAGGAAACAGTGTGGTAGGAAAAAAGTGTACAAGCAATAGGGATAACCACACCCTAGAGAGGATTGTGAAACAAAACCCATTCCAAAATGTGGGTGAGATTCACAAAGAGTGGATTGCAGCTGGAGTCAGTGTTTCAAGAACCACCACGCACAGACGTATGAAAGACATGGGTTTCAGTTGTC
>NC_056501.1:38702911-38708010 GCF_014905685.2 Nematolebias whitei | reverse complement strand
TGTGTAGTAGAGTGCTGTATGAATGTGTGTAGTAGAGTGCTATATGAGTGTGTGTAGTAGAGTGCTGTATGAGTGTGTGTAATAGAGTCCTGTATGAATGTGTGTAGTAGAGTGCTGTATGAATGTGTGTACTAGCGTACTGTATGAATGTGTGTAGTTGAGTGCAGTTTGAATGTGTGTAGTAGAGTGCTGTATGAGTGTGTGTAGTAGAGTGCTGTATGAGTGTTTGTAGTAGAGTGCAGTTTGAATGTGTGTAGTAGAGTGCTGTATGAATGTGTGTGTGTGTGTGTGTGTGCAGTAGTGTAGTATGCTAAGGCTAGGTTAGCTTCAGTTAGCTTAGAGCTCCACTACAGTCAATATTTTAATAATGGGTTCTCACTTTTTCAAGCTACTTGACAGATATGTGACAGAGGTACTGTGTTGTCGATGGTTTAATCAGTGACATGAGACGTTAATTTTATTTGACCCATCAAAATAAATGTGGTCATTTATTAACAGAATCAAAATTTAACATCAAAACATTGTACACTTGATTATACTGATCGGCTCTGATTAATAAAACTTGGCACGTTTTACTTAATAAAAACAACAGACGTTTCTGAAGATATCTAGATTAATTACTGGCAAGATAGAAGTTTAAAGATGGGAAATGAAGGAGTTTAAATGGAGAGAAAATGGATGGATGAGGATGTATGTCTGTAGACCAGAACAACACACTCCTTTTTTTTAAAAAAAAAAGAGAAGAAAGAAGAATAAATAAATAATAAAGGAGAAATAGATAAAACGAGAGACCACCACGACAAAACAACATGCACAGCACAATGCCACCCACAATATCACCATGAAACATTCGACATCGCACAAGGAATCATCTAGCTTCCACCACTACCCAACCTAGCGTGCATCTGTCAAAGCACCTGAATCCAAACACCCACGCAAGCACGCCCGCCACCACCAGATTTCTCCAAAAGAATGCCCAATAGTGGACGCGGGGGCCCACAGACCCGCCCGCCCCAGGACACAATGGCAACATAGGGAGTACCGGAGCCACAGACACACAGCGGCCCACAGGCCCGGAGCCCCAGGAGTCTCCCAACAGGGAGAACCGCACCCCCCCCAGAGAGGAGCAGAGGAAAGAACCGGGTGACCCCAGCCACCACAATGCAGAGTCTCCAGCAAGCTGCAGCGACGAGCCCACAGGTCCGGCCGGCGACCCATGCCCCCCCCAAGTAGATCCGGCCATGGACACCGAGCCCCAAGCCCCGAGGCCATACCACCCCCCGGCAGAGCCCCGACAGAGCCAGGGCACCCAGGCCCCGCCAGGCAGCAACCAGGGCAGACCGACGTGCACCCCACCACCCAGCCCAGACACCGAGAGCCACCAATGCACCGGCGGCAAGGGGGTCCCCCGCCAAAGGGGGGCACGACCGGGGGGAGTGGGCCCCACACCAAACGTGGGGCCCAAATTGATCCAAGAGAGGGGGGACCACCACAAACCCAACCTGAGCAACCAACAGGCACACACAGATAGCCCGACAGAATCTCTGTCGGGCCGACCGCATGCACCATCTACCTGACAGCGACCACAGGCCGGCCCCAGCCCAAGGGGCAGAGCAGCAGGGAGCCGCAGCTGAGGAGGGCCGGCCCTCACATCAAGAGCCCCGCACCATAGGCCCAGAGACGCCCCAGCACGCCACCTATGCATCCCCCCACACACACACAGCACCCCCACCGCAAATGCCACACAGGAAGACCAGCCAGTGCCCTGATGAGGCGAAGACACGCCCCCAACCGTCGCCCTACACCACCAATGACCACACGTACACTACCATAGCCGACCCCCCGCCGAAAGCCGGCAGCCACCCCGGTCAAAGTGCCGGCCATCGCAACCAGGAACCTAGATTAAAAGAATCGGAACAGCCCAGGAGGAACCGAAGCACCGGCCCCATCACTGACCGCCCCCAAGGCTCAAAGCCCACCCACAGCCCAGACCCCAACAATGCCCCCCCCCCCCCCCCCACCCGCCCCCCCCAGTGTCACACGGAGAAAGGGGGTGTTTGTGAAAGGGAAAAAAAAAAAAAAAAATCTATATATGCATAAATAAATTATGAACAGACCCACTTCCTCTTCCTCCCACTCAAATATGGTGTTGATGCATGTTGTTATACAGTGCGTTTAAAATGGGGGGATGAGGTGGCGACCGGCACAGACCCACCTCTTGCCCAGAGAGCAGGCGGTGCCCGTTCACCCCTCATCTCCGCCCAGAACCCTAAATGTCTACATGAACACATGTATGACATGCTAATATTATTAGCATTAGCCAGGCGGAAATGACATAATTGCACATGCGCAGTCAGGTCAGTTTGTAACGGTTATGTGAAATCAAGGTTTTGGGGTGCCAGCCAGGTCTCTCTCCTGACATACAAGAGGTTTAATTTTATATGTTTACCCTTGAACACAAAACCCGCACAAAGGATGTAAAACACAGAAGTGATTAACACCCTCAACATTAAATGAAAAAAAACCCAACAACCACAAAGTTTCTCAACAAGTTTCAAATTTATTTACCCACCGACACACAAAAAATAATACTTCGCACAATAATAATCAATCCTTTAACTTAAAGAGGGACATGGTTGGAGCATTATTCAATCACTTAATTTCAGTCCCAAACACTGCACAGAGGCACAACCAGAATGGTGCTCAGCAGCACCCAGAGTTCATCAACCTGCAGCCACAACCACAGATATCAACAGGTTGGGAATAAATTTACACACAAACAATAGTTCATCCAATAATAATTAGTTATTTAACTTAAAGAGGAACGTGACTCGAGCGATAGTCAGTCAATTAATTTATGTTCCAAACAGTGCTCGGCGGCACACAAAGTTTAACAACCTTCAGCAGCAACCGCAGATATCAACAGGTTGATTTCTTTCACTCATGCTACCAACGCTTGGGAGAGACACTCAGTCCAAAGAGAAACGCTTCTGTTGCGAGCCAGACGAGCCCTCAGGTGATCCAAGATCAAGTAGTCTGACGGTTCCAGACGAGCTGTCAGATGACACACCCTCGCTGCTCTGCCGCGCTTCATTTCACAACTCTCAAAAAGGGCGTTTCAAGTGGGAACAGCTGGGCTTGGCTGCCAGTAGGGCATTAACAGAGTACTCGAGTAATCTACACATCGATTGCTAGGACATCTATCGAGGTTAAAAATTTAACATAGAGTATCCGTAGTGATGTCATATTATGTGACCACCGTATGACCGTAGGGGGCGGTGTTGCACTGTTGCAGGTCACAGAGTATGGTATAACACCGGGTCCAATCCACCAAACCAGTTTCGGTTAAGTTTCGTTTTTGACGTGCTGCACATTTCTTCACGTTTGCAGTTAAATAATAATAACTAATAGTTTAGTTTTTCCTGTGACTTATTTGCAGTATGATAAATGGTAGGAGCATAATATATGCTCCCAATGTTTTGTTGGTCTTTTTTTTGTAAATAATTACCTTTTTTTGCGGTTTTATTTATTTATTTATGTATCTTGAGATCTATGATGTCATCAAATACTCGAGTTCTACTCGGGTTTTATTATGTTAATGTCAAGTTTAAAAATCATATACTCGTTCAACCCCTAGCTGCCAGCGTGTCGGAGGATGATTGCTCCAAAAAATAAATAGGTGGATTAATTTTTTATGTGCATAATATTTATTGGTGAGTGATCAGGCTGTCACAAGTTCTTCACGATGGGAAAAAAAAATTACGAGATTAAGTGTTTACATGCACACCATTTGGGTTATGAAAAGGCGAAAACCTCCCGTTTTGTTCTGATCAGAAATTTTTTCGGATCGCGCTAAATAAACAAAATAACCCGAATGGGGTGTTTACATGACACATTTTTATTCCGATCAACCATTTAATCCGATTACTTATGTCCATGTAAACAAAGCTTGAGAAGGTGCTATTTATAAGACTGAGCTGAATACAGCTCCTCAGACTGAAGAAGTATTTCGAATGAAAGATGAAACATTTCTACATTTTTTTTGTTTTTTGAACATGTCCAGAGGACCTGACTTAACTTTTGTTAGATCTCCAGATGTCCATTTTTCTCTAGTCATTAAACCTTTATTTCAACTGGTTAGTCCCATTGAGTCTCAAGCACTCATTTACAAGAGAGGCCTGTTTTAACAAAGAATGATGACATTATACAATGACAACATTAAGCACCATGCTGTCATTCATTTATTTTTTTTATTTTTTTTTTAAGATGGCCTCCCTTCTCCCCTTACAGCCATCCTCTCCACACCATTATTATGAAATATTTATTCTAGTGATTATCTAGTGTAGGTTTTTCTTTTTCTTTTTTTTTCTTTAATAGGATAGAAAGAAAAAAAAGACAAAGTAAGACTCCAAAATATAAGAAATATACACAAAGAGAGCACACGGCAAAACACCCGGCCACTGTCTGTTCACCTGCAAAGAACATGACAAAATACAGCAACAAAATACATATGTATAAAGAACTTAAAATATTCATGGCTTTGCAGTAAGTTTCCATAAATATATATACTGTCGTGGTTAGAGTACCACGTCGTGTTCAAAATGGCTGAGGCGTCGCCCTTCGTATAAAAGATTTATTTGACACAACATGGGTTACAGATATTCAGAGACAAACAATTACATTAATAAGATATATGCATATAAATGGAGCATTAAGAACGAACCGCCGCAATGTGCGCCTCCCAGAAAATGCTCGGTGGGCGTGCGTCATTTCCGGCCTTTTATCCCCGTTTGAGAAGGCTAGCTTCCTGATTGGTTCAGCTTCTGTCGCTATGGTTACGACTTAGCCCGCCCCCTCAAGGACGTTAACGTCTATATTTCAGATAAGTTTTGGTTCACCGAAATCGGCTTTTGTTTAAAGTTTAACTTGCTATTATACTTTAGGGATATAAAATGACTCGTGTCTAAATTGTTTATACGTAATAATTAATAACTATTAATTATTACCTACCTCCTGGGTGTTAATTCAATATCTGTTGGAGGCCTGGTGATGCTGTTTTTTAAGGCAGATTCATCTTAGTTTCCTTGTCTGCGTTTAAA
>NC_056501.1:38685025-38702901 GCF_014905685.2 Nematolebias whitei | reverse complement strand
CTAAATTAAAGAGCTGTGTTCTAGCTTTATTTATGTTAATCAGTCTGCTCTCTGGCCTGATTTGATTGCTTGTAATTTATCAAATGTGAACTTGTAAAATTATCTTTAGCTACTATGAGATTATATTTAAAGGTCAACTAGTTAGAATTAGCAAACATTTTCTATAAACATAGTTCAACCTTGGAAGAAAGACACGCACACCCTTTATGTGACATGACATTTGAGTGCTTGATAGGAATTATAAAAATGTATAAAATATTAAATCCAACAATACCCATACCTACACCTATATACATACATACATACACATGAATATACATTCACATACATATATATCTACATATAAAGCCTACATAAGTATCCCTGCATCTATTTGTGTGTGGTTGTGAGCATGCATAAGTGTATAAAGCTTCTCTAATAGAACATTTAACAGTAACTGTGAAGCAGCAGAGACCCGACCCCCAAGACCAGAGGCAGACGAAAAAGGGGGGACCAGAGCCCAAGACCCCAGGAGGGACCCCGACCGCGTAGCCCCCAGGGCCACCCACACAGGACGAACCACTCACCCACCCCCCAGATCGGACCACAGGGGAGAACCAGAAGATCCCCACCAGCGACCACATACAGTGACCCCCCCGGGGCCAACAGCAACAAACACATAGGCCCCCGCCGGAACCCGCTGCACCGATGCAGGTCCAGGCCAGGGCACCGAGGCCCAGGCACCGAGGACTCACACGACCCAGGCCAAGTGTAGTGGACTAGGCCTGATGTCAAAACTGACCAGATGGACAGAAACTGTCATTTCATTGATTTGAATCCAGAAATACAGTTTGACCCATCCTGAGACTTTCTTTCTTGAATTAATCAAGTGGAAAAGACAATTCTCTATGATCATTACTATTTTACAAATGTTTTGATAATCAAATTATGTTAGTTCAAACAATGTTTACATGTTGAAATGAACTACTCATTTTTATTAACTGTGAAACAGTAAATAATGATCCTTAATCCTCATTCAAAGAAGAAATCAGGTTAATATGCATTTCTTGATTTTTCTGTCTTCAATGAGCAAAGTTGTAAGTGTGTTAAAGTTCAAGCTTCGGTCAACTAAGAAGTTTACTGAAAAGAAATGTCATGTTTAACTTTCACAGCAGATACTAGGAGTAGAGACGCCACTAAGACTGGTTTTCTCCAACAATCTTTCTGTCTGTTCTTAAACAATCTTAATCTCTATCCTTGACTTTCCATAACACCTTACATCACAAACCACACCTCTGTTCTGGTCCATCCACCAATCAAAAAGCTCTCAAATGAACCGGAAGTAGAGCTCGTTTAAATGTGGCAACTTCCCAGTTCAACAGGGGAGTTCAAGAGTTTTGGAATCCAGAATGCAGAGAGTTTGGGAGTTCCTGAATGCAAACGCAGGCATTCATGGATGCTGCTAAGCCAAACAAGCTGAACCAGAGACGATTTTGGGAATTATAACTTCTGTTTGGATAACCTCGCACGGCTCTCGAGGTATTTGGCTGTTCTCACTGAGACGCTGAACAGTGGTTGGAAGTGAGACTCCACGCCGGAACTGATCTATCTTCAGAAAAGGTAAAAGTCGACCTTCACCAAAAGTGTACTGTGGGACAAGCTGATAACTGAAGGAGCGTGCACGTTCTGGTTAAAACAGATAAATTCCCTCACACATCTCTCTGTAAGATAAATCTCAATTTTCCATCTTTAAACTCTCCTTTCTGCTAGAAAATTAATCCAGATGTTTTCATTAATGTCTGTGGTGAAGCAACGGAAAATCATGGCCGTATGGTTTCCTGGTTGTAAAGCTGATTAATTATGTTGTTATTTTCATATTTTGCCAAATTAATGTAAATGTTTGATGTTAAACTTTGATTCTGTAAAATAAATGACCGCATTCATTTTGATGGGTCAAAGAAAAATGACGTCTCACGTTACATTTCATTAAATTCAATGCACGTTTCATCCAGTCCAGAAAGATGAGTGAACCCGTTTTAATTGATGAATATATCTCAGCATCTGTTCATCTACACAAGGCCTGACAGGGCCAGAGGACCCGAGCCCCACCAGGCAGACACCAGACCGAGCCGACACACGCCCAAGCGCCCAGCCCCCGACACCAAGGGCCCCAAGCGCGCCGGCAGGCAAGGGCACACCCCACCAGGGGGCCGCACGATAGGGGCGCGATGCCAAGCACCCCCAGTTGTATCAAAGAGGGGGCAGTCCGAGTCTCAGCCTAACAAATACCCATTCATACACAGACACAATCACACAGTCCCAGCCTCATTCTCACACTCACTCACTCAAAGACATACAATAATGATACATTTCATTCTTATTCCCGATACGCACTCTATACACCCCAGGTCCAAGACATGTACCCGCCCTCTACAGGGGGCAGCCCATGCCCAAACCCAAGAGGTAGACCCATTCATTCTCGACTGTCATTCATTTTTAAGTCAATTTTTTAGAATTAAGGTCAATTAAAGCTGGTTTAAAATTGTTATCAAATACTTTCCATTTTAATGTTTTAGCATTTTCCTGAATTTTACACATCTTAAGTATTTTAAACCATGTTGTGGTATGTTTAGTTATGGACTCTATATTTTTTTCCCTTTCAAAACCATAATTAATTTCAGTCATACTTTGAATTGGCTGTTCTATGTTTATTTGTGTATTTTTCCATAGTACACAGTAAGACAGTTAGATTAACTGCAACAATACAAGCATTTGTTTCAATTTGAGTTTATATCCACTGGTTAGAGATGGGAAAAAGTTGAGCAACAGCTGGATTAGGCTTAGTTCTTAGCCATTTTCTTCCATTATAAACTCTGTTTCTAAATTATAATACACACAGGAAGCAGATGATTTCAGTGCATCATAGATTGAAGTATAAATTAAAATAGTGTAGATATACTTTCTGTTTGCATACCAAAACTTAAGATATAACAAACAGTTCAAGTGTTGTGATTACAGGGCACTGAGGTTGCTCTGTGTTTAAAACCAGCTGGTTATTTTAAAGAACTGACTATAGCAACATCATTATGCACTGAAACCACTTTGGTGGATACCTCCTAAAAGAGTGTTATATGTGCATTGTGATTTTAAACAAGCAAAGTGAACCATTTAACTTTTTTCAGACACAGAACTCTCAAGCAACAGCAATTCAGATAAAGAGTACCAACTGTCGGCGAGTCCTTCATCCAGTGATGAAGACATGACCTTGATGAAGCCTATGCCATCCATCCAGCAGACAAACAAAAAAGTTAAACACAAACATAAAGTGTCATTAAAAAAAAAACAGGACAAAAGAGGAAGAAAGCATGAAACAACAGTCAATGCAACCAAAGAAACTGATGGTGGAAGAAGATGGGACAAAGCTCATTATTGTTTGTATTGCAAACAGGCCAAATTAAAGATGGCACGACATCTGAAATGCAAGCATGTGGATGAGTCAGAGGTAGCTTATGCTTTCAACTTTCCAACTGGCTCCAAAAGGCAAAAGATGCTGTTGGAAGTTATTCGCAATAAGGGTGACTGGGAACACAATAAACATGTTTTAGAAACGTGAGATGGTGAAATTGTAACATGGAAACATCTATCAACACAGGCACACATAGAAGATTATTTGCCTTGCCTATATTGTTATGCGATGTTTAAGCGAAAATAACTTTGGCGACATGAGAAGACTTGCAGGAACTGCACTGAAAAGCAACAGAGCAGCACCAAGCATGAAAACAAGAAGGGTATAAGAAAACAAATACAAAAAGCTTCCTCTTTTCTGCTTCCATTCTATCAATCTAATAAGGGATTACAAAACCTAATCCACAATATGATGCAGGATGAGGTGACCTCAAACATCAGAAATGATGAGATGATTTGTAATTATGGCAATGCATTATTTGCAAAAAAAAAGGACGAGAGCAATCTCAACATGTCTATATAACTCAGAAAATGAGAGAACTTGGGAGGCTTTTGGTAGCTGCCAAAGATCTTGATAAGCAAATGCTCATAGTACCATGGAACAAAGAAAGTGGAACAAAGAAGACTGTGTCCCTCTGACAGACGATATTATCTGTTACGACCCAGCTCAGCCAGGAGAAGGGGAGGTAACTTTAAAAACCCAGATGGAAAAAGTTTGAATAAAAGTAACAATTTAATTAGTCAGTTAAAATAAAATTCAACATTAACAAAAGGAGGGGTACGTTCAAAGTACCAATTACAACAAAGCTTTCACAATCAAGTCAATAACAAAATTAAGGTTAACCAAATGAATGAATACTCAAACCAAATTTACAATGAGTCAAAACAAAAGTAAACAAGTAAGCCCTCTAACTGTTTTCAGGGGCTTACAAACAACACCAACAGCAGGATTTAACTGAATTTAACTTGGCCAAAGCCAAACAATTCACGTCAAGAGACTCAAGTCCAAAGACACAGAAACCCATACTAGTGGCGAGCTGCTCTAAACAACAGCCGCCTTGAATGTTGTTGTTCTTGTTCTTGGAGTTTTATTGGCGGTTGGCAAAAAACGTTGAGGTTGCATTACCGCCACCTACCGGTATGGAAGATGGCTCAAAATGTATCTTATTCTATGCTGCTGTATATTCTGTTAATCACCTTTGTTTTCCAGAAAAATCTAATTAAAATCCGAGTACTTTTGCTATCTGAATTTCCCTGTAGTATATTTATTAAATTAAACTTTTCTTTATTTTCCCTAAATTCTTCCAACATTAATCTCCTTTCTCTCACATATCTTCTACATACTAAAATAATATGTTCTATTGTCTCGTTTTCTTCACAATATTGACAGTTTTCTGTATTGTGTTGCTGTATTCTGTATAGTGAACGGTTAAGTCCATTATGTCCACATTTTAACCTTGTTAATAGTTTCTCCTCTCTTCTATTTTTTCTTCCTACTCTCATTTTTCCTACTCTTTTTTGAATCCTATAATACCACCTTCCTTTGTTATCTTCATCCCATTCTTTCTGCCACCTTTCCCTCAATTTTTGTTTAATTATACTTTTTGCTTCTGATTTGTTTGTACTCACTATAAAATTAACTATTCCTGTTGTTGCCTTTTTTGCTTCCCTATCTGCTATTTCATTACTCTTAATCCCAATGTGAGCTGGAACCAAATAAATATAACTGTTGAACCCATCTAAAAAAGTTAAATCTGGTCCTCTGGACATTAAAAAAAAAAAAACCAAAAAAACCAAAGCAAAACAACAAAAAATGTAGAAACGTTTCGTCTCTCATCCGAGAGACTTCCTCAGTCTGAGGTGCTGTATTCAGCTCAGTCTCTTAAATAGATTCTCTAGATTCAGTCTCTTTTAGATTTTTCTACCTGGATTATTGAGCATGCATCAGGATATGTTAAACCCATCATTTGTATCCTGAATAATGTTTGCTGTATTTCTATTAAAATGTCTGGTCTACTGTCTGAGTGGTTGTATTTTAGACTGGTTAATGCTGAACTAGAATCTGAGCAAATTATTGTTTTTAAAGGTCTAATTTCTTCTATCCATTGTATTGCTAATAATAATGCTAATATTTCTCCTGTGTATACTGATAACCCATTTGTAACTCTTTTTCCTTGTCTTATCTGAAATTCTGGTATAACAAAGGCTATTCCTATTTCTCCACTTAGATTTTTTGATGCATCTGTAAAAATCTGAATATGATTTTAGTAGTTGTTTATATATATATATATATATATATATATATATATATGTATATATATATCTGTACTGTGTTTGAATTTAAAATATATCCTTTAACCTTCTTTTTGTCTAAAATAGTTAAATCTACTATTGCATCTGGTAGGATCCATGGCGGTACTGCTGGCAAAGGCACCACTGGACTAATTCTTAAATTGGTGATTTGTAATTCTTCTGCCTTTCTATTAATTACCCATCCAAAACTCCGTGTCTCCTTTTTCTCTTTTTCCCAACATGGTTTTAAAGTTTCTATTGTTGGATGATTTGACTTATTTCCATGTAAACTGATCCAGTAGCTTATTGCTAATTGTGTTCTCCTTAATTCTAATGGCATTTATCCCATCTCAACTTTAATTGCTGCTGTAGGGGTGGTTTTGAATGCTCCAGTACAAATCCTTAGCGCTTGATGTTTAATACTGTCCAGTTTTTCCAGATGTGTCTTCGCTGCTGACCCATAAACAATACTTCCATAGTCTATATTTGATCTGATCAAACCTATGTAAATTATTTTTAAAGCCCCTCTTTCTGCCCTCCAATCACTTCCCGCTGAACATCTCATAATGTTTAGAACTTTTTTACATTTATCAAAAATTTTTTATATATGAATATTCCATGCTATTTTCTCATCAAACCATATTCCTAAGTACTTTATACATTTTACTCGTTCTAATTCTTGATTATATAATTTAATTTTAACATCCTTTATCTGTCTTTTCTGCGTAAACATCATCACCTTTGTTTTTTCTACAGAGAATTTAAACCCCCATTGAAATGCCCATTTCTCTATTTTAACAATAGCATCCTGAATTTTTTTAGCAGTAAAGTCTACATTACGTCCCCTCTTCCAAATGGCTCCATCATCTGAAAAGAGAATGGGCTGTTCGCTTTTTGCGATTTCTGCAAAAACATCATCTATCATTATAGAAAACAGTAACAGGCTTATAATGCTGCCCTGCGGTGTTCCAGTTTCAACTGTATATTTTTTAGAAAGATGTTGACCTATTCTAACTTGTAAATTTCTATTTGATAAGAAGTCCTTAATCCAATTAAACATTTTATCATTAATACCCAATTTACGTATTTTAATTAATAATCCTTCTACCCACAACATGTCATAGGCTTTTTCTATGTCAAAAGAAACTGCCATAACCATTTCTTTATTTACCTGTGCTCTCCTAATTTCGTATTCCAAACATATTGTTGAATCATATGTATTACGGCCTTTTCTAAACCCGCTTTGCTATTTAGAAATTTATCATTTTTTATTTAAATAATATGTGAATTGGTCATTAATCATTTTTTCCATTATTTTACATATATTTGAAGTTAATGCATTGGGTCTATAATTTCCTGGTTTTGTTCTGTCCTTACCTGGTTTAGCTATTGGAACAATAACTGATTCCTTCCAACTTAATGGTAGTTTCCCCTCCTCCCAGACTTTATTATACATCTGTAAAAGCTGCCTTGAATGGCAGGAGAGCTGGGTTTAAATAGGCAGGCCTCTTCTGTGGTTGGAGGAGCAGGAGGTGAAGAAGCCAACCAGGATGCAGATTGACGTACATTGGGGAGGATTCAGGAAGTGAAGCCGCCAATCCCAGATGGGCCACAGCACAGCTGAGTCCGCAATCAACCTGCAAACACTTGTTTTGCTCAACCAAATGGCCTCAGGCCATAACATCTCCCCCATTAAAATACAAAAATAATAATAAAAAAAAATGTGTACACAAATACAAATTTATTTATTTTTTACGAATGCAGTCTAGATAAGGCATCAGCAAAAATGTTGGCTGTACCCTTTTTATGTCTGATGTCAAGATTGTAGTCCTGTACAATTAAGGCCCAGCACATTAGTCTTTGATTTTGATTGTACATGCGTGAGAGAAAAATGAGTGGATTGTGGTCAGTGTACACCACAATGGGTGAAGGGCTAGATCCCAGATACACTTCAAAGTGCTGAAGTGCCAGAAGCAAAGCCAAAGCTTCCTTCTCAATGGTGGAGTAATTTAGCTGATTTCTGTTAAATTTACGTGAAAAATAGCAAACGGGATGATCAGCTCCATTTTTGCCTTCCTGTAATAAAACAGCTCCAGCTCCCATTGCACTGGCATCCACATCAAGTTTAAATGGTTGTGTCATGTCTGGGGCAGAAAGTACAGGTGTATGACACAATAGAGATTTCACATTTTCAAATGAGTGCTGACACTCTGGGGTCCAGGTAAAGTCAACTTTTGGACTCAAAAGACATGTCAGAGGATGCACAACAGTTGAAAAATTACGGCAGAAATTTCTATAATAACTAGCCATGCCAAGAAAGCGTCTCAAAGCCTTTCTAGTGTGAGGCACAGGGAACTCAACAATGGCAGAATTTTTTGCCTCCACAAGACACACTTGTCCTTGGCCAACCTGTCTACCGAGATAGGTGTGAACACTTGGTTTAAAACAGTTATGTGTTCCTCCCAAGTGGAGGTATACACAATGAGGTCATCCAAATATGCATTACAGTTGGATAACCCAGACAAGACGGTGTTAATTAGACGCTGAAATGTTGCAGGAGCGTTGCACATGCCAAACGCCATTACATTGTAATGTAAAAATTTGTCTGGTGTAACAAAAGCAGAGATTTCTGAAGTTCGCTTGGTAAGTGGTACTTGCCAATATCCTTTCAGCAAATCTAACTTGCTCACAAATTGGCCATTGCCAATTGTATCCACACAATCTTCAATTCTGGGGAGTGGATATGAATCTGTTACTGTCACAGAATTTACCTTTCGAAAATCTGTAATGAAACAAGAGCCATCAGGTTTAATTTCTAACAAACACGGAGAACTCCAAGAACTGGAACTGTGTTTTGCAAACCCATGTTGCAACATATATTCTGTTTCATGGTTCATTAGGGCTCTTTTGACTGGGTTCAATCGATAAGGATGTTGTTTGATGGGCTTAGCACCAGCAACATCAATGTCATGCTCAAGCACTGTGGTACAAGTTGGTACATCCTTAAACAAGCACTGCAAATTGTTTATCAGA
Organism: Nematolebias whitei; assembly: GCF_014905685.2. Classification (NCBI taxonomy): domain Eukaryota; kingdom Metazoa; phylum Chordata; class Actinopteri; order Cyprinodontiformes; family Rivulidae; genus Nematolebias; species Nematolebias whitei. The sequence continues at coordinate 38,694,132 of NC_056501.1, read as the reverse complement.
GACAGCATATCTTTTTGTTGACTTTTTGTTAAATATCTCAGGTGGTTAGGCAACACCTTCAACATTTCAGAGTTTGACAGGCGTGGGCTCTGGTTGTAGGTGGGACGCAAGATCATACCATCTCCTTCAGGATCAGATTTAAAGTTATTTGTCACTATTAATGCTGAGCTACCACTGGATTGTGCTACAGCATTGTCCAAGTTGATGGTTTTAGATGTGTCACGAGATAAGTATGGTTTTAGCATGTTTATGTGGCACACTCTGGACTTTCTTCTTCTGTCAGGAGTACTGATCACATAATCAGTTTCACTTAACTGCTCATAAACATGTAGTGAACTAAGCCTCAGGTCAAATCTGGCCCTGAGGGCCTTCCTGGGCCAAGAACTGTATTTCATTGATTTGAGTCCAGAAACACAAAATCAAGTCCATCCAGAGACTTTCTAAGTGTCCTGCACTGATCAATTGAAAGAACACTCTCTTTTTTATTATCATTACTATTTTACAAATGTTTTGATAATCAAAGTGTGTTTAGTTCAAACCATTTTAAATGTTGAAGTGAACTACTCATTTTAAATCAACTGTGAAACAGTATTAATGATTTTTAATCCTCATTCAAAGTAGAAGTCAAGTTAAGGTCTGTTACAGAGTAATTATTAATTTTCTTGATCTTCTGTCTGAAATGAGCAAGTGTAAGTTGGTCAAAGGTCAAGTTTCGGTCAACTACAAGTTTACTGGAAAGAAATGTCATGTTTAACTTTTTCAGACAGATATGAGAGAACTGACTCCACGAAGTCTCGGGTTCTTCAAAACATCTTCTGTCTGTTCTTAAACAATCTAATCTTTTTCCCTTGACTTTTAATAACCTCTTACATCACTAAAACACACCCCTGATTAGCGCTTTCAGCCAATCAGGACTTCCCAAATGAACCGGAAACAGAACTCTTTAAATGTCGACACTTCCTAGTTCCAACCAGTGCGGTGGGAGAGCAGTTCAGTTCGGAGAGCAGAACCGAACAGAAAAGTGCTGGAGAGAACAGGAGGTTCCAGACATGATCCGAAGTTCTTCCGAGTCTCGTGGGAATTATGAAATCTTCCACATCTGAGTGGAACCTCTGACGGACTCACAACTCATGTGAGCCCACCCGTGGGGTGAACGTGTGTCAAACGAAGTTCCGTCACTACTTCGGATGATTCACAGCTGTTCCTACGGAGACGCTGGAAAGGTGGCGTTAAATGGAACTCCGTACCAGTGGAGACATCTTCTACAGGTAAAGAGTCGACTAATGCTACCTAAGTGTACCGAGGTCGAAGCTGGGATCTAATGGAGAGTGCCGTTCTGATACAGACACATATTCCCTCATCCATCTTACCATCTCTCTCCATTTAAACTTCATTTCCCATCTTTAAGACTCTTCTATCTTGCCAGTAAATCATCCAGATATTTTCATAAATGTCTGTTGTGAAGCGGCAAGCAGATACCATGGCCGTATGGTCTCTGATTGTAAAGCTAATTAATTAAGCTGTTGTTGAAATCAATGTTGCCAAATTAATGTAAATGTTTGATGTTAAACTTTGATTCTGTTAATAAATGACCGCATTCATTTGATGGGTCAAAGAAAATTAACGTCTCACATTACATTTAATCATTCAATGCACGATAGAATTCAGTCCAGAAAAATGAAAGAATCCGTTTAATTTATGGATAATATCTCACAGATATATGTTCCTTTACAAACATCATAAGGTACTGAAAACTTGGCAGCAAGTGCAGAGCCAGGTACAGGCAGCAAAGCCAGAACCTTGTCACCAGACTTAAAGTGTCTTGTGACAGCTGAACGATCATCATGTTGCTTCATAGACTTTTGTGAAGAACAAAGGGACTCTCTAGCAAAGGCACGCGAGTAGTGTAGCCTCACGAAACCTGGAAACATAATCCAAAATATTCTCTTTAGAGGATGTTTTGGAGTTTAAACGTTTCTCTTTGAGAACTTTCAGGGGACTTCTAATTGTATGTCCAAACACTAATTCAGCTGGACCCTAAAGATTCTTGAGTACTTTCTCTAGCTGCAAACAGCAAAAAAAGGTATTGCTTCATCCCAGTTTTTCTCAGCCTCAATGCAGTATTTTCTTAGCATAGACTTTAATGTCTGATGCCAACGCTCCAAAGCACCTTGAGACTCAGGATGATAAGTACTGGAAACAGCATGCTGTATATCTAACTCCTTGAGAACTTGTTTAAAAAGTTTAGACTGAAAGTTTGTACCTTGATCAGTTTGTATGGTTTTAGGGAGGCCAAATGTAGATAAAAATTTTGTCATTGCTTTGACAACTGAGCTGGAACTGATTTTTCGCAGTGGGATGGCCTCAGGATAACGAGTTGAAGCACACATTAATGTAAGCAAAAACTGATTTCCAGCTTTTGTGTGAGGTAGTGGCCCAACACAATCTATTATAATGCATTCAAAAGGTTCTCCCACAGCAGGAATAGGTTGTAGTGGAGCATGGGGTATCGGTTGGTTAGGTTTTCCAGCCATCTGGCAGACATGACAACTGCAACAAAACTAAGTTACATCTGTTTTTAACCCAGGCCAGTAAAAATGTTTGAGAATGAGCTGATACGTTTTTGTTATACCTAAATGTCCTGACCACTGACTTTCATGGGCCAAAGACAAATTTTTTTTTCCGATAAACTGAAGTTTAACTATATTCCAATCAAAATCAGGTAAAACAACTGGACACCACTTACAAAGAAGGACTCCATCATTAATGAAGAAAGCTATTGGCTCAGCTCTAGCTCTATCAGCACTCACCACCCCTGCAAAACATTTTTGCAGTGTTGGATCAGTCTTCTGGGCAGCACACAGGTGGGCAAGAGTGATTGGGAGCAACGGATCAGAGGACCATAGGACATCCTGTTTGTTTTGTGCAGGAACAGCAAGATCTGGATCAGGTTCTACACGATCTGAAAAAACTGACATAAGTAAGGTGTCAGATAAGTCAACGTCATCATTTTCAGCTTTTTTCCTTTAGCTTTTGAGCACGAGTAAGAACACAAGTAGGCTTCTCAGACTGAGGAAGTCTCTCGGATGAGAGACGAAACGTTTCTACATTTTTTTGTTGATTTGCTTTGTTTTGTTTTTTTGAATGTCCAGAGGACCAGATTTAACTTTTTTAGATTTTTCTACCTGGATTATTGAGCATGCATCAGGACAAGTAGGCTTGTTAACATGACTGGGTTCTTCATTTGGTTCTAAGCTTTTTAGTTCATCTAGTACCTCTAATGTAGGAGTTACTTTTCCACCAGCAATATCATTGCCTAGCAGTAAAGCAACACCGTTAATGGGTAATGCTGGGCAAACAGCAATAGGGAAAACACCAGAGATTAGCTTTGATTGTAAATGAACTAAATGCACAGGCCTTGGAACATAGCACATGTCAACACCCTGAATAATAGCACTATATCCACATGAAGATTCATTAGAGTGTAGTGAACTAGGCCTCGACCTCAACCTGTCTCTGAAGACCTTCATGGGACAGGAACTGTTATTTCATTTATTTGAATCCAGAAATACAAAATTAGCTCATCCAGAGACTGTCTAATTGTATCCTGAATTAATCAATTGAAAGAACACTCTTTTTTTATATTATCATTACAATTTTACAATATCTTGATAATCAAAAGTGTGTTTAGTTCATACCATTTCTAATGTTGAAAGTAAACCACTCACTTAAATCAACTGTGAAACAGTATTAATGATTTTTAAACCTCATTAGACTTGGAAATCAAGTTAAAATCTATTTACAAAGTAATTATGAATTTTGATCTTCTGTCTGAATGAGAAGTCAGTGATGTCGGTCAAAAGTCAGAGACAGTCAGAGAACGAGTTATTAAAGTTGGTGACTTTTCTTGAACAGCACCATCTATCAAATATATTTCCTTTTTCTCTGGCAAACTCAACATAGGTCTGACTGGGACTTTTTATTTAAAAGACCTACATTTTTGCCTGTTAGCCTCTGGAACAAGCTCATAAGCTTTTAAAAAATGGCAGATTTAATTTTCTCATAGTCTAGGACTTCATCAAGAGGAAGTGCTGTAACAACCTCTGGAGCTTTGCCATGGAGTTTACATTGCAACAAAACTGACCAGACATCTGGTGGCCACTGCAAAGCTTGTGCTATTCGTTCATAAGCTGCAAAATAGCAGTCTATCTCAGCTTCTCTAAATTCACGCACCAAAGCAACGTACTTGGTAGCATCAAAGTGTCTGTTTTGTACAGAAACAGAGGAGAGACCAACAGAACCATTGGTAGAGTTCACAGGAACAGCAGAAACATTTGCTCTTACAATGCTCTTACAATGTTCAATGCTTCATAAAAGCTTCATTTGCTCATCACTACGTCAAGAGACTCAAGTCCAAAGACACAGTAACCCATACTAGTCGTGAGCTGCTCTAAACAGAAGGCAGAAGGGCTGGGTTTAAATAGACAGGCCTCTTCTGTGGTTGGAGGAGCAGGAGGTGAAGAAGCCAACCAGGATGCAGATTGACGTCCATTGGGGAGGATTCAGGAAGTGAAGCAGCCAATCCCAGATGGGCCACAGCACAGCCGTGTCAGCAATCAACCTGCAAACATTTGTTTTGCTCAACCAAATGGCCTCAGGCCATAACATTATCATACTGCAAAATTACTTGCGAAAAAAGAGGATTAAGCAAAAGATGAGCTCCAGAAGTGTGCAAGTACTACAGCATACAAAATGCTAAGTGAAAGCCTTCTTGCACAAATCATTGTGTTTAACAAAAAGCGTAAAGGAGAAGCATCACGCTTGACCTTGGAAACATATATGAAAGCAGACACTGGTCAAATTAACAAGGTCATATGTGAGACTCTCACCGGTGGAACACCAAATGAGTCATAGGCTTACTCGTATACTTACTCGTGGAAAGAGAGGGCAGAAAGTGCCTATTCTCCTGTCAAAACGCACAAAGACACCTCTTGATTTATTAATAAAAATGCGAAGAGAAGCTGGTGTGCTTGATGAAAACCCATTTGTGTTTGCAAGGATTGGGACAATGACAAACATCCGTGGCTGTGACTGTTTGAGAAAGTTTGCTGAAGACAGCAAGGCAAGCAATCCCAAACTACTTAGCTCAACAAAACTAAGGAAACATGTTGCTACTCTGTGTCAGCTTCTTGACCTCAATAATCAAGAACTAGAACAAGTGGCTCGTTTCATGGGACATGACATATGAGTACATTGTGTTTATTATCGCCAAACAGACAAGACTTTCCAGGTAGCCAAAATCTGAAAACTTCTGTTTGCATTGGAGAGTGGTGCTGAGTCCCTGAAAGGGAAAAATTTGAAGACTCTGGACTCTGTTGTCTTAGGTATGTATTTTTGCCTAATTATTTTCTTCCAGGGAATTAATGGGATTTTCACACCATGTGGGTCTGGGGGAGTTAATTCAATTGGACAATGGAATTCTGACACATTTCAGTTGTTGGTTTTTTTTTTAAGTTAACCAGGAAAACAGATTAAGAACATTTTTTAACAGCTGTGACCTGACAAAAGAAGTAGCCTTTTATTGAAGGAAAGTGATAAGCTGCTATTGAGTTTGATCCACCTTCACACAACACTTCTGAGACTAGACCAAACAGTCAGGATGACATAATGCCATTGTAGCATATATTAAATTGGAGTCTTTTTAGAAGCTGCATAGCAGGTAAGAACTGTGAGATGACAAGCATTTGAAAATTGTAAGGTTACATGTGTCAGATCTTGTGTAGAAAAGTTTACCGCCACTTATGCATGTCAGACTGCCTGGTTGCATTGCACCTGTAAACAAACTGCCTTAGAAATTGTATCAGAGGTTGCTTGTTTGGGCTTCACCATTGTTATGTTTTTTTTTTTTTCAACACCTGGTCGTGGTAAAGCAACTCCCGAATTAAAAAAATGGTTTGTTAAAAACAAAACTAACATTTCTCAAACACAAAGGGCCCTTTCACACCAGAACTAATACAATTAGAGTTTGACATATGCCCGCACAAGGCTTAACAATGCCCTTCTTTTTTAACATTTTTTAAGGATACAAATCTAACTCACCAAAGGATGTTGGACTCAATGAGAGGTCGACAGACATTGTGGAAAAAGGACTACAAGCTGATACTGGTGAGTGATTTTCGACAAATGATACCAAAGTTGATGGTCTTACATATTTGTATTGCGGTGTAGGAATTTCACCCCTGCAACTGGGGCTATCCCACATGAGTTCTAAAAATTGCTCTATTGTAAATATAAACATTTCTTTTGAAAACCTCAATTTTCTGCATATAATAAACTACATGTTAAGTTTAGTTTTCCTAAATGTTCATGAATGCATCACTCACTTGCTTTTTCCATCCAAAAAACTTGACATACAGTCTGCTTTAGGTGAGTGGCAACAGAACTGATTAAACTGAATCATTGAGGGCTAATAGTTAGATACATTACAGCAGTCCTTCTCAAATAGTGGGGCACGCCCCCCTGGGGGGGCCCGGGGCAATGCCAGGGGGGGGCGCATGTGACCCTAGAAAACATGCTGTTTTTGCCGCAGGGAAACCATTCTCATTTTGTCGCGTGCGTTCCTAATAATAACGTTATAACAAATATGGCTGCCTTGTGGTTTTGGGAGCCATGCATGAACTGTGTCTCTCCCCTCTGCTGCTGACGTGATAAATAAATTCAGACCGTCACCTCCTCCATCCTCCGCTGCTGTTTTTATGTCCGTGCGCTCTGGACTGGACGTCACTCACAGCACGCATGCAACAAAGAGTAAACTCAAGCGAGAGCGACACCTGCCCTCTTTCCTCTTTTGCGTTGACTAAATGTTTTAGTTTTATCGATGAGTTTGTTAAAGCACAATTTACAGAAGTAATGTTTAATAACTCTATTCTTTGCTAACAAATTTAATTCATCTCCTCAGTTAAGCTGCTGTTTTTTTGATGATCTGGACGCTTGTCACCCATAGCACACAGGTGACAAAGAGTAAACTCAAAGCAAGATGGTTACCTGCTCCCTCTTTCTTCTTTCATGTAGACAATTTTTTTTGTTTTATCGATGAGTGTGCTCATTGTAGTGAACTCGGCCTCTGACCAAAACCTGCCTCTGAGGACCTTCATGGGACAGGAACTGTTATTTCATTGAATTGAATCCAGAAATACAAATTAGCTCATCCAGAGACTGTCTAATTGTATCCTGAAGTAATCAATTGAAAGAACACTCTTCTTTTATATTATCATTACTATTTTACAATATCTTGATAAATCAAAAGTGTGTTTAGTTCATACCATTTCTTTTTTTTTTTTTTCTTTTGTGATGGCCTCCCTTCTCCCCTTACAGCCATCCTCTCCACACCATTATTATGAAATATTTATTCTAGTGACTATCAAGTGTAGTTTTTTTTTAATTTTTTTTTAATAGGATAGAAAGTAAGAAAAGACAAAGTAAGACTCCAAAATATAAGAAATATACACAAAGAGAGCACACGGCAAAACACCCGGCTACTGTCTGTTCACCTGCAAAGAACATGACAAAACACAGCAACAAAATACATATGTATGAAGAACATAAAATATTCATGGCTTTGCAGTAAGTTTCCATAAATATATATGCCCATACCTACGCCTATATACATACATACATACACATGAATATACACTCACATACATATCTATATATCTACATATAAAGCCTACATAAGCATCCCTGCTTCTATTTGTGTGTGGTTGTGAGCATGCATAAGTGTATAAGGTTTATCTAATAGAACATTTAATAGTAACTGTGAAGCAGCAGAGACCCGACCCCCAAGACCAGAGGCAGACGAAAAAGGGGGGACCAGAGCCCAAGACCCCAGGAGGGACCCCGACCGCGGAGCCCCCAGGGCCACCCACACAGGACGAACCACTCGCCCATCCCCCAGATCGGACCACAGGGGAGAGCCGGAAGATCCCCACCAGCGACCACATACAGTGACCCCCCGGGGCCAACAGCGGCAAACTAATAGGCCCCCGCCAGAACCCGCCGCACCGATGCAGGTCCAGGCCCGGGCACGAGGCCCGGGCACCGAGGCCCGGGCACCGAGGCCCGGGCACCGAGGACTCATACCACCCAGGCCAAGGCCTGACAGGGCCAGAGGACCCGAGCCCCACCAGGCAGACACCAGGCCGAGTCGACACACGCCCAAGCGCCCAGCCCCCGACACCAAGGGCCCCAAGTGCGCCGGCAGGCAAGGGCACACCCCACCAGGGGGCCACGTGATAGGGGCGCGATGCCAAGCACCCGCAATTGTTTCAAAGAAGGGGCAGTCCGAGTCTCGGCCTAACAAATACCCATTCATACACAGACACAATCACACAGTCCCAGCCTCATTCTTACACTCACTCACTCAAAGACATACAATAACGATACATTTCATTCTTATTCCCGATACGCACTCTATACCCCCCCCAGGTCCAAGACATGTACCCGCCCTCTACAGGGGGCAGCCCATGCCCAAACCCAGGAGGTAGACCCATTCATTCTCGAGCGGAGAGGAGCCAATATCCCAGACCCGGCCCAGGCCACGCCCAGCCGTCAGGACACCCCCCGGCACGAAGAGGACAGGCCACTGACCACCCCCACACACCGCCAACAACCAAGCACGCACCCCCAGCCGACTGCCCGCCAGGCCCCGGCAGCCACCCCGGCCAGCGGGCCAATCATGGCACCCAAGAGCAGAGCTCAGGGGGTCCAAACAACCCCAGGGAGAGCACAGTGCCAGCACCGCCCACGGCAATCCCCCAGACCCCGAACCCCCACATAGTCCTGGTCAACACCCGACAGCCTGCCCTTCTCCCGGACCCCACCCCTGGAATGGCAGTTAGGGAACTAGGGGGGTGAGGAAAAAGAATTAAAAATAAGACCCCGACACATACACCCCCACCCCTAGATGTGCTGTTGATGTGTGTTGTTGTATAGTGCCATTAAAAAGGAAAGAAGAAGGAGCAAAGGCTGGCATGATGCCAGTTTCCCCTCCACCCCAACTCTATCCAAAACCTAGTGTCTAAATGCAACCGTTGTAAGTGAGCACAGGC
>NC_056501.1:38679287-38684925 GCF_014905685.2 Nematolebias whitei | reverse complement strand
TCATATAGCACTCTACTACACACATTCATACAGCACTCTACTACACATACACACACACACACACACACACACACTCTAACAGCACTCCACTGCACACACACGCAATCAAACAGCACTCCACTGCACACACACGCAATCAGACAGCACTCTACTACACACACACAGAAATTCATATAGCACTCTAATACACGCACACGTACAAACACACACACATTCATAGAGCACTCTGCTGGACAAACACAATCAAACAGTACTCTACTACACGCACATATTCATACAGCACTCTACTACACGCACATATTCACAACTCTCTACACACACATTCATAAAGTACTCTATTACATCTCCACAAAGCGAATCTGAATTGGTAGAGACTAATCAGAGCTTTAGATCACATTGTTACACTGATGGGACACACATCAGAGGCAATTAGGGGTTCAGTGTTTTGCCCAGGGACAGTTCAACGTGGGACTGCTGGTGGAATTGAACCCCCCAACTCTCCCACTAGAGGACAAGTGATCTGACCACTCAGCCACAGCTGCCGATGTAGTGCAAAACAAACCAAAACAAACTCATTTACTTTACAGTAATGCTTCTAATAAATACAGATAATGAGATGATGTAAAATACTGTTTTAATAAAGAAACAGTATTAAATAAAGTTATACAAAAAATAATAATTTCATGACTTATTGCCTCTTCCTACAGCTCTTCATCTGCTTCTTTAGTTGTTTTCAATGAGCTGCAGCTTCAATAATATAATTACTTCCACTGCAGGAATAACTTTACCCCTCAAGAAATATCTGTACAATTCAAACACCAATTTGTATTTACACCAGTGAGTTCAGTCCTGTACACAGACTAAGATGAATGCCAATGGGGCATGAGATGCAGTAACCCAACCAGAATAAAAGCCCTGTTTAGTCAAATAAAACAATTTCAACACAACAGACAAGAAAAAAAAGAGTTTGGCTTATTTCCTAATGCGTCCACTTAACAGGAAACATAGATCCTGGTCTGTTTGTTCACTGTGAGCAGAATACAGTGCCTATAAAAGTATTCACCCCATTTTTAAAAAATTGCAATTTTATTTATAGCATGAAGCAATCATGGTTCATATAAACTGGCCATTTTAACAAACAAATGTTCAAACATCCTTCTTCATTGTCAAATTAAAATGAAAATTATAGTGAGTAATACAAATGAAATAAAACTATGTAGTGTAAAATAAGAGAGCATACATATTCAGCCCCTTTTATTTAACTCTTCCAACTCAGCTTGGAGAAAAGTACATGCCAGGGGATTCACAAGGCCCTAATAATCTCCTGGAGTTCTGTTCTATCTATCATAAAGACATTGAAGGAAAATGGAACATATGTAAATCGACCAAGAGCAGATCATCCACACAAACTGAGTAACCGGGAAGAAGGAGATTAGTGAGCACGACCACCAGGACCCCTGAGACCACTCTGATGGCAGAAGTTTCAGCAGGTGAGTCAAAGTCAGAGAGAGAGAATTTTTCATTGTCGTTCGCACCACATGTGGTACATGTGGTGGAACAAAATTATGAACACAGGGTCTCGGTTACATCCAACAATAAAATGTAAAAGAAAACAATGATAACATCTAAGATATGAACTAAGAATAAACATCAACTAAAAATACACTAAGCACTAATAGCCTAAAAACATTACATCGAACAGCAGCACAAACATGAACATGAGTCTGTGTGAGAAGATGAGCATACATGAACACATCAACATGAAACATCAGCAGCAACATGAAACAGATCAGCAGCAACATGATGTGATTTTTCAGAGTGATTATCCTGATTAGAGATTCATGAGTCTAACAGCCTCAAGGTAGAAGCTGTTCCTCAGTCTAGTGGTTCTACACTTAATACTCCTCAACATCCTTCATGAGGGGAGCAGGGCAAAAAGTGTGTGTGCTGGGTGAGTGGGGTCCTTCATGATGCAGGTGGTCTTCTTCCTGCAGCTAGAGGTGTAGATGTCTGTGATGGTGTGGAGACTGACTCCAACAGTCTTCTGTGCAGCCTTCACCACTCTGTAAAGCTTTTCTTTCTGCAGCTGTGCAGCCTCCATGCCACACTTTGGGGATGCAGAGGTTGGAGAAGGTGGGCCTGTGATTGGAAGATCGCCGGTTCACGCCCCGGTACTGACAACATCAAAAATGTGGGTGGGGTAGGTGAAGCACCCACACTCATTCGCCCCACTCTGGGCCATGTGCAAGGTCCTTAACCCCCATCTGCTCCCTAAAACAGGTCTGTCTTGAAAAAGAGTTATCGTGGCTCAATGAGACTACCTGTATAAATAAAGGTTAAATGAAAAAAAAAATGATGCTGGAGCACAGGATGCTCTCCACTGCACACCTGTAGAAGGAGGTGAGGACTGAGCTTCCCAGTCTAGCTCGTCTCAGCCGCCTGAGGACGTAGAGTCTCTGATGAGCTTTCTTGATCAGACTGGTGGTGTTGCTCCAGCTGAGGTTGTCATTCATGTGTACACCCAAGTACTTGTAGCTGGAGACCACTTCCACCGCATATCCTCTTATGTTCAGGGGGCTGTAGGTGTGTTTGTTCCTTCTGAAGTCCACAATCATCTCCTTTGTCTTCTTCACAATGATGTGAAGGTTATTCTCTTTGCGAGAGATGACTTAGTATACATCCACTGTCACCCAGGTTCTTCTTCAGTTTGAGCTTCATGGGAGAGGGACAAAAAGAAAGCCAGTGTTGAAGAAAACTCTGATCACGTTTTGGCTGGAGTTTGTCCAGAAGGTTTAGAGACTGGTCAAGTTTTGATTACATTTCTTTTGTTTGAATCTGTATCCTCTGAATTGTACTTTTTAATTATCTTTTTGCTGAATTTATTTAGGACAGTCTCTTTGAAGGGAGTGAAAACACACACATTCATAAACTGACATGGAGTCTGGGGCACTGCTCAGGTGTTATGAGAGCCCAGCTTTCTCTGATAGTGGCCTTCAACTCTTCTGAATTGTTAGGTCTGGCGTATCACATCTTCCTTTTCACAATACCCCATAGATTTTGTATGGGGTTATGGTCAGACGAGTTTGCTGGCCGATTAAGAACAGGGATACCATGGTCCTTAAACCATGTACTGGTAGCTTTGGCAGTGCGTGCAAGTGACAAGTCCTGTTGGAAAATGAAATCTGCATCTCCATAAAGTTGAACAGCAGCAGGAAGCATGAAGTTCTCTAAAACTTCCTGGTAGACCTTGGACCTCAGAAAACACAGTGGCCCACACCAGCAGATGACATGGCACCCCAAACCATCACTGACTGTGGAAACTTGACACTGGACCTCAAGCAACGTGAATTCTGTGCCTCTCCTCTCTTCCTCCAGACTCTGGGACCTTGATTTCCAAAGGAAATGCTAAATAGCTTTCATCCGAGAGCAGAACTTTTCACCACTCAGCAGCAGTCCCTGGCGAGATGCTTCTGATGCTGTCTCTTGTTCAAGAGTGGCTTGACATAATGAATGTGACAACTGAAACCCATGTCTTTCATACGTCTGTGCGTGGTGGTTCTTTTTTTTTTTTTTTTTTTGATGGCCTCCCTTCTCCCCTTACAGCCATCCTCTCCACACCATTATTATGAAATATTTATTATAGTGACTGTCTAGTGTAGTTTTTTTTTTAATAGGATAGAAAGAAAGAAAAGACAAAGTAAGACTCCAAAATATAAGAAATATATACAAATAGAGCACACTTCAAAACACCCGGCCACTGTCTGTTCACCTGCAAAGAACATGACAAAACACAGCAACAAAATACATATGTATAAAGAACTTAAAATATTCATGGCTTTGCAGTAAGTTTCAATAAATATATATACCCATACCTACGCCTATATACATACATACATACATACACATGAATATACACTCACATACATATCTATATATCTACATATAAAGCCTACATAAACATCCCTGCTTCTATTTGTGTGTGGTTGTGAGCATGCATAAGTGTATAAGGCTTCTCTAATAGAACATTTATTAGTAATTGTGAAGCAGCAGAGACCCGACCCCCAAGACCAGAGGCAGACGAAAAAGGGGGGACCAGAGCCCAAGACCCCAGGAGGGACCCCGACCGCGGAGCCCCCAGAGCCACCCACACAGGGCGAACCACCCACCCACCCCCCAGAAGGGACCACAGGGGAGAACCGGAAGATCCCCACCAGTAACCACATACAGTGACCCCCCGGGGCCAACAGCGACAAACTCATAGGCCTCCGTCGGCACCCGCCACACCGATGTAGGTCCAGGTCCAGGCACCGAGGCCCGGGCACCGAGGACTCACACCACCCAGGCCAAGGCCTGACAGGGCCAGAGGACCCGAGCCCCACCAGGCAGACACCAGGCCGAGCCGACACACGCCCAAGCGCCCAGCCCCCGATACCAAGGGCCCCAAGCGCGCCGGCAGGCAAGGGCACACCCCACCAGGGGGCCGCGCGATAGGGGCGCGATGCCAAGCACCCCCAGTTGTATCAAAGAGGGGGCAGTCCGAGTCTCGGCCTAACAAATACCCATTCATACACATACACAATCACACTATCCCAACCTCAATCTCACATTCATTCACTCAAAGACATACAATAACGATACATTTCATTCTTATTCCCGATACACACTCTATACCCCCCAGGTCCAAGACATGTACCCGCCCTCTACAGGGGGCAGCCCATGCCCAAACCCAGGAGGTAAACCCATTCATTCTTGAGCGGAGAAGAGCCAATACCCCAGACCCGGCCCAGGCCATGCCCCGCCGACAGGATACCCCCCCACCATGAAGAGGACACGCCACCGACCACCCCCACACACCGCCAACAACCAAGCACGCACCCCCAGCCGACCGCCCGCCAGGCCCCGGCAGCCACCCTGGCCAGCGGGCCAACCATGGCACCCAAGAGCCAAGCTCAGGGGGTCCAAACAACCCCAGGGAGAGCACAGCGCCAGCACCGCCCATGGCAACCCCCAGACCCTGAACCCCCACATAGTCCTGGTCAACACACGACGGCCTGCCCTTCTCCCGGACCCCACCCCCGGAATGGCAGTCAGGGAACTAGGTGGGTAGGAAGAGGAGAAAAAAATAAAATAAAATAAATAAATAACTAAAAATAAGACCCCGACACATACACCCCCACCCCTAGATGTGCTGTTGATGTGTGTTGTTGTATAGTGCCATTAAAAAGGAAAGAAGAAGGAGCAAAGGCTGGCATGGTGCCAGTTTCCCCTCCACCCCAACTCTATCCAAACCCTAGTGTCTAAATGCAACCGTTGTAAGTGAGCACAGGCACAGGGGGTGAGAGTAAGGTCATCCCACCACCCATAGCCATGTGCCCACCTCAAATTCCTATATATGAATGTCATGAGGATGTTATGAATGAATGTCTAAGGTGTACAATAAAATTGAGTCCCAGGTGGCTATGGTCAACAAAGATGTAAAATTGTTGCAGCACACCCGAGCCCAAACAACCCTAAATGTATGGAATTGAAATGAAGAGGGTGGAGGTGCATGGTGAGGGATGGGGAGAAATAACTGTGAGAGCAAATGCTCCCACAGGGGGTCAGCTCCCCCACTGACCCAACAGCCCCCCCCCCCCCC
>NC_056501.1:38678704-38679187 GCF_014905685.2 Nematolebias whitei | reverse complement strand
TCCACCCAGGGATTGAGGCCAAGACACCTCTCCATCTGGACCGACCGTCAGGCCCGCTGAGCTCCAGACCAGAGAGGGACAGAGCCCCGAGGGCCGCCAGAAGCTGCACCAGCAGCCTACACACCCGAGGGCCACCAGGACCCCCACAGATCGCAGTCAGCCCGCTACCAGATGGAGCCAAACCCCACCAGGACGACCCGGCCAAGAGCGCCCGCCCAACCGCCGACAGTGCCAGGAAGCACCGGGAGCGAGCCCCCACCACAGGAAAGGGGCCAGCCAGCCGGCCATGCACAGTCCCGGGCCGCCCCCAAGGACATCCACCCCATCCCCACTCCAGAAGAAATACTACACCCACCCCTCATTCGGACATCTCTCAAAACACATAGCACACTAGACACCTAGGCTGGGTCAAACTACCCCCTCCTAGGGGCTACTGGTCATGCCCCCAAACACCCAACCCCCCAGCCCATGACCCACAACCCA
>NC_056501.1:38673666-38678604 GCF_014905685.2 Nematolebias whitei | reverse complement strand
CCAAGCCCCCGCGCCCACCCCGAACCCACATCAGCACAGCCAGGCTACCAGATCGGTGACCCACGACCGCCGCCATAGACCACCTGAGGGCCTGCATGCAGCCACCAGCAGACATCCCCCAGAACCACCCAGGCCCTCCCCAGAGGGAAAGCAGTGCCCCCCTGCCCAGGTACCCCCAAGAGCCCAGCCCCCGGCAACCCCCCCGGGGCCCCAAACCCATACACCCACCTCCACATCAACCCCAAGGCCCCACAAGGTCAGATCCCAGACTACCCACCCTCACTATGTAACGGAGCCGATCAAAGGAGCCCACAGAGATTGATCCAATGTGTCGGCAGATGCTGTTTCAAGACTAATATGATCTAACAGCAGATTTTTATACTGATTAATGCTAAGATTATTTTTATTTTTCCAATTCAGGAGTATGGTTTTCTTTGCGATGCATAAGGCAGTGAAAATCATGCGACATGTATTTTTTTCCAGGGTAACATCTTCCAAGATAGCCAATAAGCAAACAGACGGAGAGAGTGGAATATTACATTTCAGATATTTAGACAAGTCTTCACAAACCTGGACCCAGAACCTCTGAACGGGTGGGCAGAACCAGAGTGCATGGATATAATCATCAGGAATATTGCCTGTGCACTGTGAGCAGTTGTTAGATGATGTAAATCCCATCCTAAACATTCGCTGACCTGTATAATGTACTCTATAAAGAACTTTATACTGTATTAATTGTAAGTTGGAGATTCTAGTCATTTTAAATGTTCTTAAACATATTTGAGACCAGGTGTTTTGGTCAAAATTGATTGATAAATCTGACTCCCATTTTGCAACAGGTAACATTATGGAGTCATTGATTCTAGACAATTTCTTGTATATTTTAGATAATAATTTGGGGGATTTAAGATTAAGGAACTCTAACACACATATTGGTGTTTCTAACAAAGTTTTATTAAGCTTAAATTTCTTTTTTATGATAGACTTAATTTGTTGATATTGTAAGAAGTATTTATTTTCAATGTCAAATTGTATTATTAAATTATTAAATGGAATAAAGTCTACACCTTCATATATGTGTTCCAGACGTTCAATTCCCTTGACTCTCCAACCTGGGAAATTTAACATATTATTTTCTTGTAGGATGTCAGGATTGTTCCAGATGGGTGTATGTCTACAGGGGAGTAGTGAAGATTTTGTCATTTTCAAATACTCCCACCATGCTGTCAGAGAAGAGCTAATACTGATGCTTTTAAAGCAAACATGTCTTTTTATATTTGTGCTAATAAACGGTAGATCTGAAATCTTAATATTATTGCATAAAGTTTGTTCTATGTCTATCCAAGTTTCATCTAATGTATTTGGATTTAACCACTTTGAGATATATTGTAACCTATTGGCTAAATAGTAGTGATAGAAGTTGGGAAGTTCTAATCCTCCGGTATCTTTAGATTTCTGTAATGCTTTTAAGCTAATACGTGGAGTTTTGTTTTTCCAAAGGAATTTAGATATCAAAGAGTCCAGTGACTTAAACCATTCAGTTGAGGGTTTATTTGGAATCATTGAGAATAAATAGTTTATTTTCGGCAGGACCATCATTTTTACTGAGGCAACTCTTCCCATAAGTGATATGGGCAGAGATTTCCATCTAGTAAGATCATCTTCAATGTTCTTTAAAATTGGGATATGATTCAATTTTATTAAGTCTTCCAATCTAGGAGAAATATTAATGCCCAAGTATGTAATGTTACCTGATTGTAGTCGTTCATTGAGAGAAGTATTAAACACGCAGTTTATTGGAAGAGCTGTGGATTTTGACCAATTTATAGAATAATCAGAAACTTTTGAGAATGAGTTTATTAATTCGATAAGATTAGATATTGACTTTTCTGTGTTCTGAAGAAAAAGTAAGACATCGTCAGCATAAAGACTAATTTTATGTTCTATATTTCTACACAGTATACCTTTAATATCAGCAGTTTGTCTTATTGCTGCTGCTAAAGGTTCAATAAAAATAGCAAATAGTGCAGGTGAAAGTGGCCATCCCTGCCTGGTCCCCCTCTGTAAACAGAAGCTTGAAGATATTTGATTATTTGTCCTGACACATGCTCTTGGTGAGTTATATAATATTTTTAACCAATTAATGAAATGGTCCCCAAAACCAAATTTACTCAATGTAGAAAATAAAAATTTCCAGTTTACCCTATCAAATGCTTTTTCTGCGTCCAAAGACAAAATAGCTGTTTCAATATTTTTACTATATGAATACTCTATTAAATTATATAATCTGCGTGTGTTTGTGGTCGAGTGTCTTCCTTTTATGAATCCAGTTTGGTCAGGATGAATAATGAGAGGAATTATTTTCTCTAATCTTTTAGAGAGGACTTTACTAATTATTTTAACATCTACATTAATAAGAGAGATGGGGCGATAACTGGTAGGTAGTACTGGGTCTTTGCCTGGTTTTAATAGTAGACTAATGTTGGCTGAGTTCATATGTGTTGGAAACCTGCCATTTTCTTCTGACTCATGTAGCATTCTGTGAAATATTGGTTCCAGGATGTTCCAGAACTCTTTATAAAATTCTGCTGGATATCCATCTGGGCCTGGAGATTTCTTATTAGGCATGTTTTTAATGGCTTCACGGAGCTCATCTGATGTGAATGGTGAGTCTAGTTCTGAAGATTGACTACTGTCTAGTTTTGGAAGTATTACTCTCTCCAAGAATTGATTAATATCTTCATCTGTTGGATTTATTTGTGGAGTATATAGAGTTTTATAGAAATCTCTAAAAACACTATTTACTTTTTCCTCGTCATAAGTTATGTTACCATTTGTGTCTTTAATACCATATATAGACGTTTTTTCTTTATTTAATTTGAGTTGATTAGCTAAAAAGCTACCGGATTTATTACTGTGTTCAAAATGTTCTAAGCGAAGTCTTTGTACTAAGAATTTGTTTTTTTTGTCAATACATTCATTTAGTTCTAATTTTATCTTGCGTAGTTTTTTCTGTGTTTCCTCTCCTTGTAAACTTTCTAATAATTTGATAGATTTCTCTAAATCCTCAATACGTTTATTTTCTTTTTTCTTTTTGTTTGTTGCGTAGGATATTATTTTCCCTCTCATAACTGTTTTCCCAGCCTCCCAGAGTGTACACGCTGATGTACCTGGCAAGTCATTAAACTCTAAATACGATGTCCATTCATTTTTAAAGTATTGTATAAATTCTTCATCCATAAGCAGTGAGGTATTTAATCTCCAGTTTATACTTTTTGGGATTTCTTTCTTATTATCTAAATTTAAAGTAACTGGTGCATGATCGCTGACAGCAATAGGGTGTATCTTAGTGTCTGAAATGTTGGTCAGCAATGAGTTGCTGATTATAAAATAATCCAGACGAGAGTAAGAGTGATGCACATGTGAAAAGAAAGAATACTCTTTACTATTAGGGTGAAGAGACCGCCATGCATCGCAGAGTCCATAATCACTCATGTACTGTTTAACTACATTTATGGATTGCCAACTGCGTTGAGCTCCTACTGCATTCAGCCTGTCTATTTTGTTATCTAGACCAAAGTTAAGATCACCTCCCAGTACCAGCGAGCAATCCATGTGATTTGATAGAGTAGAGAAGAGATCATGAAAAAAAGCGGCATCGTCCACATTTGGCCCATATAAGCTAACAATACAATATTTTTGACTGAGTATGGATAATTTTAATATTATATATCTACCTTGCGGGTCTATAACTGTGTCTAATATTGTGAAGTTCACATTTTTATGTATTAATATTGCTACTCCTCTCTGTCTTGAGTTATAGCAGGCTGAGAATACATGAGGAAACTCAGGAGATTTTAGCTCATCCACAGTTGACGGTAATTTATGAATCTCTTGGAGTAATACAACATCTGCCTTTAATCTTTTAATCTGGCTAAAGATTCTATTTTTTTATGTTGGCTACCGGCTCCATTAATATTCCATGTGACAAACCTTAAGATACCCATATTTGTGCTTGTGAAAATATAATTAAACCACACCCAATATCACAAATATCAAAAATAGTAAAACACCCAGACAATAACATAATCCTTAATGATTGATTATTTATGATTTATAGATAAACTAAGTGCTGTTTTGAAGGTAAATCATGGATGTATTCCTTTATGAGGTATTTGTATGTATGTATATGGATATATATAAGCCTTTGTGCCTGTGTGCTAATAATTGTTGAGTCAGAAAAATAGAGACAAAAAAAAGAAAGTGAGATGATAATAAACACAATAAACACATAAAGATAAAAGAATAGAAAATAAAAAAAGAACCCCCTTACCACATTAAGTGTCATGCCACCGTGTACCACCACCATCTGTGTAACCCACCAACCGAGCTGTGCTGAAAAATTACATATATATCTGGTAAGTAATATGAATATATATGCTTGCTAATACATTTTAAGTAAAATTAGCAACTGAAGATCATACTTACCTTATTTATATTATTAATAGAGCCAGGGAGTAACCTCTGGATCTCTAAACAGCTGACCATTGATGTACAGTTTGTCCACAGCCACCGTTGCTCTTCTGCCCTCGTTTATATTTTTCTTTCTAATCGGGAACAGGACGCGCCTTCTACTCAGAATCTCTGCAGGGAATTGATCGTTCATGCTGAAGTTCGTGTCACGCAGTTCTCTACCTCGGCTTTTAACTTGTTCTTTCTGTTTGTAATGTTCAAACTTAGCTACAATCGGCCGCGGCCGATTGCTTCCAGGCTTCTTACCTCCGAGGCGGTGGACCCGGTGAAAAGTTATGGAATTAACCGCGTCACTCGGCAACTTCAGCTGGTTCTGAATGAAGTCACGGACGGAGGCCTCAGGGTCTTCGTCCGCTCGCTCCGGTATTCCCGAGAAGACGAGGTTGTCCCGCATGCTCCGGGCTT
>NC_056501.1:38666363-38673566 GCF_014905685.2 Nematolebias whitei | reverse complement strand
CTAAATTAAAGAGCTGTGTTCTAGCTTTATTTATGTTAATCAGTCTGTGTCACGGTCAGCGGCCCCCGCTGCCCCCCCCCCATCTGCCTAAGCCTCTGCTTTCTCCTTCAAGCTGCAACCAGGAACCAACATTTATATCTTCAAACAATCATCCCACAAACTAAATCATTTCCTTCCATTTCTAGGTTCTGTCTCTGTCTGCTCTTTATATTTTTGTTGTTCTGCTCTGTGTGATTTTCTGTTTATCTGATTCTGTTATTCTCCACTCACTCCTCAGTCTGCCTCTCCACTCAATCTTTATCATTCACACCTGTCCCTCATCAGCCACCTGCCCAGGTGCTCTCGTTACTCACTCTCCCTCTGTCTCATAAAAAGCCTGTCTCTCCTTCACTTTTTGTCCGGTGATTGTTCTGTGTTTACAGACATCTCAGTCCTCGTCTATCTTGTCTGTTTCTTGTCCACCTGATCATCTGCTCTGCCTTGTTCCTGATCCTGTTGCCCAAGTAAGTTTTGCTGCACCGACAGCTTTTTGTTTTGTTATTGAAATAAATTGTTTTTGTTTTTGAACTCCTGCCTCGCTCGCCTCTCTGCATTTGGGTTCCAACACTGAGGATCGTGACAGTCTGCTCTCTGGCCTGATTTGAGTGCTTGTAATTTATCAAATGTGAACTTGTAAAATTATCTTTAGCTACTATGAGATTATATTTAAAGGTCAACTAGTTAGAATTAGCAAACATTTTCTATAAACATAGTTCAACCTTGGAAGAAAGACACGCACACCCTTTATGTGACATGACATTTGAGTGCTTGATAGGAATTATAAAAATGTATAAAATATTAAATCCAACATTCCCTCTTTTGAACTCCCATATTCATGGGAGTTCACCCTCTTTATGGATTTATTTATCAATATGGACGTGACGCAAACTTACTGCACCCCCCAGGGGTCCTGGACCAGACCCCTGATCCAACACCTGTGAAAAGTACCACACACATAAACCTTTATAAAAATACAAAAAAGCGGCAACACCCCTCCTAGAGAAAGATAAATAAGTGAAACTCTATTTTAAACCACCTTTAAAATACCTCGTGGTATTTTAGAATGATTAAATGCCCAATTGAATGGAGTAAAATATTTGAATATTTAAGTTAACTGAATATTTAAGTTAATAGTCAAGTTAAGTTTATAGTCAAGTTAAATGAATAGCTAAGTTTCCAATTGAATCCACTCTGGTTGTTTTTCAGAATGACTGAAAGGTAAGACAAAACACTCATATTAAACAGGAAAAGCCAACACCCTCAATTTAAACATTTCTATCTAGCAGGTCTTCGGTTCTTGAGCTTGCGGTGGGAGCCCTTGTTCGTCCACAAGGGTCCTTTGGTGCTCGGCGGGATTCGGCCCGCGGAGTTATCTTCATGTAAAGTCCTCAGAACCTTATCAGTCTGATTAAACATTCTAAATGACGTGTGTGTATTGGGACAAAACTAAAATCAGTTTGACGCGTCTTCTGTTCTTCACGGTCAGGGCTGGTAATCTTCCGTCCTTACCCGATCCACCCGACCGACTTCAGGCAGAGCGGAGACTCCTTCTCCTATGCTTGCTACTGCCTTTTTCCAACCAGAACAAAGGGGCAAATAATGAGCTCCCACGAAGGTCCTGTCACCTCCTCCAGGTGTAGTGGGGAGCTGTCTTCCAATCATCCTCCATGTGGTCCAGCGATCGATTCCTCTCCTCTGCAGGGGTGCCGTGGTGGGGTCGTACAGGTGCCACTCTCCTTCTGGGGACCGATGGCATGTGATGTTCTGTCCACCACCTGGTGGGGTCTTGTCCTGTCCCTCTTTTCAGCAGGGCCCAGTCTGATGTGAGTTTGTCTCCTCGGTCAGAGTTCCTCCCTCCTGATGAGAAAAGCTGGACACCAAAGCTTGCGAATTGTTAAGCACCCTGCATGGCCTTTTGATTATTTTATCTGTGGAATCCATGACCCAATTGTGGGCCTGCAAAAACTGACTGTGGTTACTTCTGTAGTGAATAAAACCTATTTCTGAATTATTGGACACCCTGATGGTTATTATTGCTACTGATAGGTGTATTATTACACTGTAATGTCATCCTAAAACAGAATTAGTAAAACTAAAATAAAATGCTATTCTTACATGCATCTATACACTCGAAGCTGAATTGTGTTACATACTGGACTTCTCCAGGTATACCTGTGTGCTCTCATCCCATCTGTCACCCTTACAAGCCTTTGTCGTCAACCGGTCTACCTACAATTAAAATAAAACATACACAATACAACAACAATAATAACAATCCCCCACGCCCCCCCCCCCTCCTCCTGGAGCCTGTGGAAGTAATTTCATTAAGCGCTTGCGCACACATCAAAGTACAATATACCCCTAAGTTGAAAACAACCGACATATAACACCGTGGAGAAAAAAATAATTTAATCTTCCATCCAGGTACCTGTCTGTGCTAGAGAGGGAGGAAAAAGCAAGGAAGAAAAAGAGGGAGAGGACAAAATAAAAGAGGAAGAATTATGGTTAAAATACTTTGTTCATGAACCCTTTTATTAGCCCAATTAAACTATTTGAGTCCAGTCCAGTCAGTCAAGTCAGTGGTGTTTAAAATACCGTATCACCCATTTCCCTTTAACCTTTGCTCAAATCCACCTCAGGCTAGGGGCGTCCCCCTTTCTGGAATCTGTACACATTACAACAAAGAGAAAAAGATACTTTTGTTAAACTGATATACATATATACAAGTGCAATGTCGTTATGTAGGTTTCTGATTTATTCATTCCCCAATGTCAATGTGATTACCCTACATGATATGATCTTTTAATCGCCTCAGAAGAAGTTATTTTTGTATAGTTTGTAATGATCCAATCCTTGTATGAACTGTTCCCTGCTCAGAGCCGCCTACACACCTCCCCCCTTTTTGAAACGGCATTGTTTCAAATCTGAAGTATTCCCGTCTGCAATCCACTAACACCCAGATTGAGCATTAGTTACAGAACTAAAAATATGGTGTAGTTTTAAACTTCCCACTACTGTTATTCAACCCAGGTTTTGCAAACAATTACCCAACTACAACCCAAGCTCTCCTATAAATTAGCAAAAAGTTAATTAAATAAATTTCATCTCTTGTATCAAACCAGACCCCCCACATGTGCTCTGTCAAGGCAAAGACAATCATTCAGTGTTATTTTAGAAAACATTAGTGAACTTCATCCAAATCATGTCTCAGGTTTCTCTTGAATGAGACTTCCTGACCTGTATAAACGGAAAGTTAAAATCAATATTTTGCTCAGGGGTGTGGAGCATTTGAGGTAATAAAACAATTTTCATCTCAGAGCAGTTGGAGCAGGTGAATCGTCTAGCACTCCCACCTCAGTACGTCTGTGTCATGTTGTGTCACCTGTTTTAAAATGAGTCTATGTGAGTGGTTATTATCAAAGCCAGCTACAGTTTTTGATCACGACCCCCAAAGTGCCTAGATGACCATCACAGACCAAATGTGGGGTTGACACCTCCGTCAGGCTGCAGTTGATGTTAGTGACCTTGGACAGAGTGACCACCAGTTCTTCTTTCAGCCTTTCAGTCCCCAGATTCGTCCCGTCTGTCTAGAGACCAGTTCAGCTTTGTACAGCAGTTCATTTCTCAGCATACAGCAAGACTTGACTGGATGTTCTCGCTGTGGACAAACTCCATCACCCCCTCTGGACAGTTAGTTCAGTTCGCTCTTGGACTGTTAGATCTTTGAAAAGTCACATTACTTGGCTGAAAAGTTCTTTGTTGTTGTGTCAGTTGTGTTCGACTGACAACTTATTTGAACCGTCCCATTGGTCAGTGTCACAGACCCAACCTCAGCGCCCACCTGAACACATTTGTATCCGATCCGGCCCCCGGCACTCGAGAGTCCTGATCAAAACTCAGATGGGTGCTGTATGCAGTTAAATGCTACCTTCTATGTTTTGTGGGCCTAATTAGACTCATCTTCCCACTCCAAAGTTATGTTATCTCCAGCTGCAGAGAAGAAAAAAATAATCAAATTATTAAAATCAGATTCAACCTTCATCTGTTATCCACATTAATCGTTAGTTAGCAAGTTTTACTCTGGAACCACAGCGTTTACCCCAACGGAGTCATTCTGGTGTCCTGGATTGTACAATAGATGTTTTAACCACTCAATTACACAAGAGTGAAAGCTTTCATTAAACACTGCACAAGCCAATTCTTTACGCCTACCGCATAAACTATTCCCCTCCAAACAATGTCCTCCATCTTGTAGAGTGTGTGTTGACACATCACCTGACAGTGAAGTCCACTCTCAGGGCCACATTATCGTCCAGACCTTGTAATTTTAGGCAGCATGACAATATGTAATCACTTACTGTTATATAACAAATCTGCAAATCATTTCCTCTCCTAACTATGCTTTTTCACTGTATCACAAACAAGATACTTTTAATACAAATCAATTAAGACCATGTATACTCCTCAAGACAGCACAGAGTCCATTATCACTGCACAAAAACGTGTACATGCCCTTTTCCACAAAGTACAACTTCTTAAACTCACCATGTACACCTCTCTGTTGTCCTTTTGCACTCCCAGGACCTGTGTGAAGTCTCAAATAATAAAGTTAAAGTCATGGCGTTTACCCACTAGAATTGTTGTCATCCCATAAAGAACCTAGTCCCTGCAGCTCTTAGAAGGAAACAGCTCCTTGGCCTTTGCCTTTCCCTTTTAAGGCTGATTAATTTAATCTAAGTTTTTCAATTTGAGTACAATTAAGATTGATTAATTTAACCCAAGTATTTACAATTTGAGTTTAGTTATGGCTGTATAATTTAATCTAATTTTTTTAATTTGAGTTTAGTTTCCTAACGTATTTGACCTTTTCAATTTGAGTCCGGTAAGGTATTGTTTGACCAGAATAAAATCCTTCTCTCCACCGTATTTTACAAGTGTCAAGGATTTTGTCTATTACTTATTCTTATTCTGTTGTTTTTCAGTTGAGTTTAAAACCTGAGTTTATTGTCAATTCCAAGAAGAAAGTTAAACTAATTTGTTAACCACCACCAACACCACAGTCGCCTTGACATCTCAACCCTCTACCGTCTAATCTGACTCCAAGATGATTCAACCTTCTCCAGCTGACTCACTCTGACTCCATCTCCTGGTTAATTACAGCTCGTACACGTGATGTCCCCTCTTTCCTTGAGATTTAAACCATCCTCTGTTTCAGAGGTCACTGCCTCCTTCCTATCATACAGAAAATTGTTCTGTTTAACCTTGTGTCTGCTCCTATCTCCGTTTCTGTCTGGCCTCAGACGGCTATCAGCAAATATTTGGAAGATTTTCAGCTATCCCTGTTCCCATATCAGATACCATTTAGCTGTGACACGCCAATCAGCTATATTTTTAAATTAATCTAACTTGTACAGCCTAAATCATTAAAAATCAAGCTCTACCCCCTTAATTTTGGTACATAAAGCTCATTTCCGCTTGTTTAAGCTAGTGGCCCCCTGATCTCAAACTAATTACCTCCTTTTCATTTTGATACTCCCTATAAGTCGTGCAATTTGCCTCTGATATGATCCTGTAGATTTTCCACAGGCTTCACCTGTACCACATTCATGAGTTCCACACTGGATAACAACATTCACACACCCAGGCATTCAAATATGTTATTTTCATTTACTCCTGGCCGCAGCCGCAATACAACAAACACAAGTCTGGTACGGAACAACCCAGCGGCCAGACCCGTCCTTTCCTCATACAACAGCGCCCCCTTCCGGTCAGGAAACGGAATCACCGATCACACAAGACACCTCTGACGCAGAAACGAAGACAAAACAAAACACGCGTAAGCCTTCACCTCGTGAGTGGAACAAAGAAACGCTCCCTTCCCCCACACGAGTGCTTTACCACACACACACACGGCTCCAAGCAGACTTTCTCCGACACACAGAAAACTTGAACAGCACGGCACAAACAGTGTTTAAAACCCTACCGCGCGGTCCCAGACCGTCCGTAATTTAGACTTAACGGCCCCCGGCCTGTCCCTTTGAAAGTTTAACAATTGAGATTACTTTAGTACCAGTCTACAGTATCTGTGGAAATCTCGCACCACAGCACCTCCCAATGGCAGACCATATGGGAGGAAGTCACCTCGTCAGGTAAACTTTTCGGTCAGCCACGACCCGCTGAATTCAAAGGGACTTATATCTCTATACATTCAACTTACGGCAGACTCTTAGTCATCCTCCGCCACGATTCTAACTCGTGTTCTATATAAAAGCCATGCACATAACAGAATACACACTCTCTCACAGGCACGCGGCCTCGAACGCACCCCCCCCAAGTCCGAATACCAGTAACCCACTTCGTCAGAATTCCCACGAATCACTGGGAGTTAGCTTAAATAAAACCATCTTTATTTTCCGGAGATGGCCGCATGCACACCAACAGAGGAATTTGAATTTAGTTTCAATTTGGTTTACGGCCGAATAGCCAGAAACTCCGGACCTTAAGGTCCAAACAGTTAACCAGCTTACCTGAAATTAATGGGCCCAGTTCCTCTCTCTGTGTGTGCACCGCAAGCCACCTCGATCCAATTCAGTCTAGGCCGCGTCACCTCGCCATCACGTCGGGGTCACCATATTGTCGTGGTTAGAGTACCACGTCGTGTTCAAAATGGCTGAGGCGTCGCCCTTCGTATAAAAGATTTATTTGACACAACATGGGTTACAGATATTCAGAGACAAACAATTACATTAATAAGATATATGCATATAAATGGAGCATTAAGAACGAACCGCCGCAATGTGCGCCTCCCAGAAAATGCTCGGTGGGCGTGCGTCATTTCCGGCCTTTTATCCCCGTTTGAGAAGGCTAGCTTCCTGATTGGTTCAGCTTCTGTCGCTATGGTTACGACTTAGCCCGCCCCCTCAAGGACGTTAACGTCTATATTTCAGATAAGTTTTGGTTCACCGAAATCGGCTTTTGTTTAAAGTTTAACTTGCTATTATACTTTAGGGATATAAAATGACTCGTGTCTAAATTGTTTATACGTAATAATTAATAACTATTAATTATTACCTACCTCCTGGGTGTTAATTCAATATCTGTTGGAGGCCTGGTGATGCTGTTTTTTAAGGCAGATTCATCTTAGTTTCCTTGTCTGCGTTTAAA
>NC_056501.1:38665686-38666263 GCF_014905685.2 Nematolebias whitei | reverse complement strand
ACAGGGGGTATATTGTGAAATTCTTTATCAAAGGTTCGTGAACGATCAGCACAGATATTCAGACGATGGAAAAAATGACACACAGACTGTAACTTGCTAGAATAATATTTGTCATTTATTAATCTGCCACAAGAAAAACAGCCAAGCAAAAGAGTCATGTACACTCTTAACACACAAATTGATATGAGTATCTCTCACCGTGACAAAATGATCGGGAAGCCTTTCGATCCAATGACAGAACTCAATCACACTGCCTGGCACCCGCGCGCTGGTCCAGAGCAAGACTTCTCAAGATTAAGTTGCCTGTCACACTTCCTTTATACCTTCCCTGACCGGATCGCGTGAGAGCATTCAAAACAAGTTTGATGGTTACCAGAACAACGGATGAGGAGCTGGTGATTTATTACAAATAAGGAGCACGGTGACCTCACGGCGGGCCAAGACCTTGAAGTTAGCAATACTCCTTAAACTTCCTAAAGAGGAAATACGCACTCCTCCATCCCTCTGCAAACCATCAAAGAATGTCCCAAATATTAACAAAGGCAACATAAATCATTCCCCCCTTTGTCTCTGTGAC
>NC_056501.1:38646238-38665676 GCF_014905685.2 Nematolebias whitei | reverse complement strand
AAGAAAGAATACTCTTTACTATTAGGGTGAAGAGACCGCCATGCATCGCAGAGTCCATAATCACTCATGTACTGTTTAACTACATTTATGGATTGCCAACTGCGTTGAGCTCCTACTGCATTCAGCCTGTCTATTTTGTTATCTAGACCAAAGTTAAGATCACCTCCCAGTACCAGCGAGCAATCCATGTGATTTGATAGAGTAGAAAAGAGATCATGAAAAAAGCGGCATCGTCCACATTTGGCCCATATAAGCTAACAATACAACATTTTTGACTGAGTATGGATAATTTTAATATTATATATCTACCTTGCGGGACTATAACTGTGTCTAATATTGTGAAGTTCACATTTTTATGTATTAATATTGCTACTCCTCTCTGTCTTGAGTTATAGCAGGCTGAAAATACATTAGGAAACTCAGGAGATTTTAGCTCATCCACAGTTGACGGTAATTTATGAATTTCTTGGAGTAATACAACATCTGCCTTTAATCTTTTAATCTGGTTAAAGATTCTATATTTTTTATGTTGGCTACCGGCTCCATTAATATTCCATGTGACAAACCTTAAGATGCCCATATTTGTGCTTGTGAAAATATAATTAAACCACACCCATTATCAAAAATATCAAAAATAGTAAAACACCCAGACAATAACATAGTCCTTAATGATTGATTATTTATGATTTCTAGATAAACTAAGTGCTGTTTTTGAAGGTAAATCATGGATGTATTCCTTTATGAGGTATTTGTATGTATGTATATGGATATATATAAGCCTTTGTGCATGTGTGCTAATAATTGTTGAGTCAGAAAAATAGAGACAAAAAAGAAAGTGAAATGATAATAAACACGTAAAGATAAAAGAAGAAAAAATAAAAAAAAGAACCCCCTTACCACATTAAGTGCCATGCCACCGTGTACCACCACTGTCTGTGTAACCCACCAACCGAGCTGTGCTGAACAATTACATAAATATCTGGTAAGTAATATGAATATATATTATTACTACCTCACCTAGCATTAGCATTAGCACCTCAGACTGAGGAAGTCTCTTGGGTGAGAGACGAAACGTTTCTATATATAGTTTTTTTGCTTTGTTTTGTTTTTTGTTTTTTTGAATGTCCAGAGGACCAGATTGAACTTTTTTGGATTTTTCTACCTGGATTATTGAGCATGCACCAGGATATATTATTACTAATAAATTTTAAGTAAAATTAGCAACTGAAAATCATACTTACCTTATTTATATTACTAATAGAGCCAGGGAGTAACCTCTGGATCTCTAAACAGCTGACAATTGATGTAGAGTTTGTCAACAGCCACCTTAGCTCTTCTGCCCTCGTTTATATTTTTCTTCTTAATCGGGAACAGAACACGCCTTCTACTCAGAATTTCTGCAGGGAATTGGTCATTCATGCTGTAGTTCGTGTCACGCAGTTCCCTACCTCGGCTTTTTACTTGTTCTTTTTGTTTATAATGTTCAAATTTAGCTACAATCGGCCGCGGCCGTTTGCTTCCAGGTTTCTTACCTCCGAGGCGGTGGACTCGGTGAAAAGTGATGGAATTAACCACGTCACTCGGCAACTTCAGCTGATTCTGGATGAAGTCACGGACGGAGGCCTCATGGACCTCGTCCGCTCGCTCTGGGATTCCCGAAAAGACGAGGTTATCCCGCATGCTCCAGGCTTGGATATCCAGGATCGATTCTTTTATTTTTTTATTATCCCCGGATAGCAGCGTCATCTCCTCGGTGAGTTGTTTGACCGTTCCTCTAAGCTCCTGATTTTCACTAGCAAGTAATGCTACCTGTTGTTGGCTGAATTCTAAAGACTCCCTGAGGCCTTGAAATTCTTTATGTAGCATCTCTACCAATGCTAGTCGGGCGTCCAAGCTAGTTAGCTTCTGGTCAATTGACTCTAATATCTCCTTTAAGCCTGTATTATCAGGAGACGGTGCCGTAACGCTGTCTGAGCTTCCCTGTCGATGCCGCTTAGCAGTGGGGATGTTAGCTGAATCGCTAGCAGCACCGGATGAATCTTTAGTTTTACCCATGACTAAGCTGTGAAAACACTCGTCAACAAACGATTCCAGGCTCTCCAAAGTCTCCTCGTCCAGTTTGTTTGATTGAATGAAAAAGTTAGTTAGTAATATTTAGGACTTTCTTAATGATCTTATATTTAATCAGTTTTTATTTAAATAAATATGGACTTACAAAAGTTTTATCATAATACTCACGCACAGTTTCTTCCTAGTTCTCAGCAACAGCTCATTGCACCGTCACGCCCCCCAAAACACATTCAAAAGTGTGTTTAGTTCATACCATTTCTAAATGTTGAAGTGAACCACTCATTTACTTGCAATGACCCTCTGACGTCACTAGAACCACCCCCTATTAGTTGTTTCAACCAATCAGGAAGTCCTGAAGTGACTGGAAGTGAGAACTCTTTAAGAGTCCACACTTCCTAGAACTTCTGAGTCAGTCTTCAGTCTTTTTGAGTCTTTGACCGGAGTCTTCCTGGGGTCTTCTTCAGTCTTTCATGGAGTCCTCCACTTCTGAGTGGAATCTCTGACCGAAGTCTTCCTGAGAGTTCTTAAGGAACTTTCAGATTTAATCCATAGCTGATGGATTTGACCGTTGAACAGAGTACCGTCACTACTTCGGACGATTCTCAGCCATCCTGACCGGAGACGCTGAAAGGTAGCGTTGAACTGGATCTCTGTACTGGAGCTGACCTATCTTCTGCAAAGGTAACGAGTCGCCACGCACCGAGTGTACCGGGGCTGAGCTGGGGTCGGATGAAGGGTGCCATTCCTAGTCAACACACTTTCCCTCATCCATCTTTTCTCTCCATTTAAACTCCTTCATTTCCCATCTTTAAACTCTTCTATTTTGCCAGTAATTAATCTAGATGCCTTCACAAATGTCTGTTGTTTTTATTAAGTAAAACGTGCCAAGTTTTATTAATCAGAACAAGATCAGCTAATCACTTGTAAATTTTGATGTTAAATTTTGATTCTGTTAAATAAATGACCACATTTATTCTGATGGGTCAAAGAAAATTAACGTCTCAGTGTCACTGATTAAACAATCTACGTACAGTTACCTTGGTCACATGGCGGTAATTTAGCTCGAAAAAGAGATAACCCGTTATTTAAATATATTGTAGTCAAGGGCAGCTAACCTAGCCCTTAGCACACTACATCATTGATCCTGACTTCCTCATTTTGATTTTAAAAAATCAGCATAACTTGTTCTATGCCAAAGTGTTTTATATAACACTCCTGGGCTAAAATGCTGCTGATCAGTTTGAATTTATTATTATTTATTGATTATATTTAATTTTATTTTTCAGTATCAAATGGTCCAAAATGTTTACAGTTTAAAAAAAATGTTTTTTTTTTTTCAGGCAAATTGATGCACTTTAATGTTAATAAGGACACAATGTTAGGCAGAGGTGTACTTATAACTATTTTATAGGCATACTATTTACAGTCGCGGCGGAGAGTTTATTTATTTTTAACAATTTATGTTCCAATATCAGATGGAGAAACGCATACCCTTTCCAGCACAAAGGCAACAACTAAAAGAAGGTCAAAGACTGCAACCACAAGACTGGACAGTGGCACTGACGGCAGTTATCTTGAAGTTAAATTCAATCACCAGCATTAACTGACAATCAAATAATCAGAATTCTGGTCTTTTAATTGTAATATTCTTTACAGATGAAGAACAGGTGCAGCCGATTCAATCAACAATTCTGAATAAACAGCTGTTGGAGACTTCAGTTATTGAAGATTATGATGGTGATCTTGAAAAGGACAGCGATATTGATGGTAAATGCATGTACAGTAGAGTATTGTACCTGAGCTGTGTTTGCGTTTTTAAGTATTATACTAAAATATGTTTCTCCTTAGATGGAGAAGAACAACTGACAGGTTTGTCAAGGAAGCCCACAAAAAGAAGAAAAGCTAACAAAAAACATGCGAAGAATGATAGTGGTAAGTGAAGGCACACTTTGCAAAACTGGCTCAGTTCAGTTGTTTCAATGTTGCTTATTAAATGAAAAGTAGCAACACCTGCAGTGGAGTTGACTATCTTACTTTCTGAGTTTCTATTTTTGATATACAGTAGTCCTTCGTTTATCGTGGGGGGTTTTGTACCCTGCCCCTCTGTGATAAGTGAAAAACTACAAAGTAGGGATACAGTAACCCATGTTCAGTAAACGTTAGCCCCAAGTATACTGCCGCGTACGTCCGTTCACGTGTACGTACGCGTGTACTTTACGCAGAGGGTTCAGACTTCGTACTCCAGCGTACACCTCGAGCAGCTACAGAGCAGCGTCACAGACAAGGGGCGTTTACCATCGGGACAAATTGAGGTTGCCGATTGGTCATTTGTTGACACGCCTACTGGATTGATTGACAGGTCGGGGGGAAAAAAAAAACGAGCGCTGGCAGCCTCAGCCACAGCGGTGTTCTGTGTTTATATGTTGTTAATAAAAATATCTTTAAAAAAAATGGAGCGCTGGCTCTGCGCAGCCCACACATCAGACCAGCACACCAGGGAATCTCCAGACCCTCCCACAGCCAAGCTGGACCTGAGTTTAATTCGCTCGTGACAAATTCCTTAATTTCTCACCATTTCAGTCATGGCATCAACGGAGGAGGAACAGATCTCTTGCCTCTTGGCAAAAAAAACAAAAGAAAAGGCCAGATCAGGGCTGAAGAAGGGGAATTCAATACATTGGTGTTGCATACAAAACAGTCCGCCGCTTGGCAATTTATTTTGCAACACTGCGTACGCGTATGCCGTCATAAAAATTGGAGCTTTGCACGGAGGGTATGCTGGGGGGTACGCACGTACCTCTGCTTAAGCCCCCAGTATACTGCCGCGTACATCCATACGCAGAGGTACGCACGTACCTCTGCGTACGTACGTGCGTACCCCCCAGCGTACACGCCGTGCAAAGCTCAAATTTTTACGACCGCATACTCGTACGCGGTGTCGCACAATAAACTGCCCAGCAACAGACTGTTTTCTATGCGACACCAATGTATTAAATTCCCCTTCTTCATCTCATATAGATTGCTATATGAATGTGTGCGTATTAGAGTGCTGTATGAATGTGTGTGTAGTAGAGTGCTATATGAATGTGTGTGCGTATTAGGGTGCTGTTTGAATGTGTTTTTCTCCAGTAGAGTCCTGTAACAATGTGTGTGCAAGTAAATAAGGGCAGAATTTGTATTGTAAAGAGCTTTGAGTTTCTTGATTAGGTAGAAAGGTATTCTATAAATACAGTCCATTTACCATGTACAGTCTGAAGGGTTACAGCCTGTTTACAAACAAATAATTAGTCAAATTCATCTTGGTGGCAGTTGGTAGGAAGAAATAAATTAAGAATAAACTGCCAGTTGTTCGTGTACAGCAGTCCCTCGTTACTTCACAGTTCGACTTTCTTGGACTTGCTCTCTCACGGTTTATGGACGTACAGTGCATATTATTGTCTATATTATTGTACAAAATATGAATTATTATTATTATTATTATTATTATATGGCAGCACGGTGCAGGTCCCTTGTTCAAATCCCGGTCCGGAGTCCTTTCTGAGTGGAGTTTGCATGTTCTCTCCGTGCATGCGTGGGTTTCCTCCGGGTACTCCGGTCTCTTCCCACAGACTAAAAAAATGCATGTTAGGCTGATTGGTAACTCTAAAATTGTCCCTAAGTGTGAGTGAGAGAGTGAATGATTGTTTGTCTCTATGTGGCCCTGTGATGGACTTGTGACCTGTCCAGGGTGTACTCCGCCCCTCGCACAGTGATTGCCGGACATGTGCACAGGCAACCATCGTGACCCAAAATGGAAGAAGCGGGTAAAAGATAATGGATGGATGGATTATAATAATAATTGTACAGGACACATGATTGACAATTTTAATATTACTCATGTGATTGAGACAGTACCGGATACAGTACTCCATCCATCCATCCATGAACTTTACCCACTTCTTCCTTTTTGGGTCGTGGGGGTCACTGGTGCCCATGTCCAGCCATCACTGTGCGAGAGGTGGGGTACACCCTGGACAAGTCTCCAGTCCACCACAGGGACACACAGACACAAATGAGATAAACAACCATTCACTCTCTCACTCACACCTAGGGACAATTTAGAGTTACCAATCAGTCTAACATGTATGTTTTGGTCTGTGGGAGGAAACCGGAGTACCTGGAGAAAGCCCATGCATGCATGGAGAGACCATGCAAACTCCACCCAGAAAGGTCTCCGGACCAGGATTTGAACAAGTAGCTCTACCAGTTGTACCACCGTGCTTCATGAATACAGTACTGTACAGTAAAAAGTTAAGTAAAAAATAAAATACTTTGAACAGGCGCCACCATTTTGTAGTTTCTCTCAGTAAGCCTCCACTGTATTCCCACTCATAATGACCACATTTCCCCAGAAGGCAACCGGGCCTCACCCAGACCAGTTTCCTTCAGCTGACAAAACTAGAGGCAAAGTTTTGATCTGATCGGCACCCAGCGGAGCTGCATTGAACTCACTGAACCAGACCAGAACCGGAGCAGAACCAGACTTCCAGACCCATAGGTGAATCTTGAGAGTTGGTATCTGACCCACATGGACTTATAAGTGCGGATGCGCACCGATGGTCTGGAGCTATTTTAATAGCCCATTGGGACTTTTTTCATCCAGACTTGGACTCAATCCACCACCTATGGTCCCACGCCAGCCAACAGTAGGTCTAACCCCCCACCCCACCCAAATGTGCTTCGACGCCCAAGAGCTGCACTGAAATGGACCAGAACTGGACCTCCAGACTCAGCTGTGAACCCAAGAGCAAGTAAAAAATATATATATTAGATACGTATAAGTATGTTGTTAAAATTTCTAGGTTTCAAAGTTTAGAATATTGAAAGAGTGTGGAAAGGGTTTCTAAACCCTTAAAATATATAGAAATAATAAAATAAATATAATGTCCCTACTTCATGGTTTTTCACTTATCACGAGGGGCGGGGGCTAACCCCCCCCCCGATAAATGAGGAAGTACTGTATTTCCATGCCAGCATTACTGCACCAGTGACTTTTCTAAACTACTTTTACTGGTGAAATTTTAAATGGACTTTATAGTGCATTTACAATCCCAGACCATTTGTCAGAACCCTGGGCAGTCTAGGCTCTAAACAGTTTGTTAAATGTAATTTCATCACACTTTTGTTTTTGTAACATCAGTAAGATGACAGTTGCACTTCTGATTATATAAAATAATTCAAGGATTCAAAAATTCAAGGATTCAAGAATTCAATGTTCTTAATTTGTCATACACACCACATGTGGTACATGTGGTGGAACAAAATTGTGTACATAGGGTCCCAGATACATCCAACAAAAGTATTAAAATGTCAAAGAAAAACAGTAATAAGATCTAAGATATGAACTAAGAAAAATGTTAACTAAAAATACACTAAGCACTAGTAGTATAAAAACAATACGCTGAACAGCAGCACAAATATGAGTCTGTGTGAGCAGATGAATACGAATGAAATAATAAAATATTATAAAATAATAAAGTGTAATGGCCACATGTTGAAACAAATATAAACTTATTAAGACATCATTTGTACGTTTTCTAAATATGTTGCGGTAATCTATTCATCTATCGACTTTACCCGCTTCTTCCTTTTTGGGTCACGGGGTCACTGGTGCCCATATCCAACAGTCATTGTGCGAGAGGCAGGGGACACCCTGGACATGTTTCCGGTCCATCACAGGGACACATAGAGACAAATGAGACAAACAACCATTCACTCTCTCACTCACACCTAGGAACCATGTCCACTATTATGTTCAAAACTGGACAAGTGTCTTCAGACGTGACAGACACCACATTTACTTTTGAATTGATCAATAATATACAAACAGTAAGGAAATTAAACTAAGGCCCTGTTTACTCAACGTGTTTCTTGAGTGAAACCAGAACTTTTCTCCTGCCATTTGGCTGGTTGTGTACACAGCTGCTCTCATTCTGTCTGTAGCCGAAAGTTTCTGAATCCTGGTCTCACAGTGGAGGTTTTCGGGGGAACCCTGGCAGAGGTGTGGAACACTCCGTTGGTATTAAACTGCACATGAAGCTGCAATCAAAAGTTTTTCTGCTCTAACACTTACAAAAAATGGCAGAGTGCCTAAAGTTTCTTTCAATTGCTCCCTACTTCAGGGTTCACCACAGTGAGCAAACTCACATGAAATATTTGGTGGATACCCTTCCTGACACAACCTGGACTTGAACACACAACCTCAGGTTTACAAGATCAGGGCACTGACCACCGGGCTATTGCAGCATCAAATGGTAGCGAGCATCTTCTTCTTTAGGCTTTTCTTTCATCAGGGTCTCCACAGTGTGTCATCCTCCATCTCACTCTGTCCTCTGTATCCTCTGTCCTCACTCCAACCACCTCAATGTCCTCTCTTACTGCATCCATATATCTCCTCTGTCTTTTTTTTCCTTGAAGCTGCATTTCTAACATCCTTCTACCAATATACCCACTGTCCCTCCTCTGGACATGTCCAAACCACTGTCCCTCCTCATGATATGCTGAAACCATCTTAAATTGTCCACTCTAAATGTATCTCCCAGTTGTTCAACCTGTGCTGTACCTCTGATGATCTCTTTCCTAATCTTATCCATCCTTGTTCTTCCAAAGGAGAACCTCAACATCTTCATTTCTGCCACTTCCAGTTTTGTCTCCTGTCTTTTTGTCTCCAGACCATACAACATATCTGGTCTCACCACTGTCTTGTAAACTTTTCCTTTGACCTTTGCTGACACCTTTTTATCACAAATCACTCCTGAAACTTTTCTCCATCCACTCCATCCTGCATGGACTCTCTTCTTCACCTCTTTACCACACTCCCAATTTTCCTGGACAGTGGACCCCATGTTTGACAGAGACCATAAATATCAATCAACCTTTATTTATACAGGTAAATCCCATTGAGCCTCGAGGACTCATTTACAAGAGAGACCTGATTTCAACAAAGAAAGATGACAACAATGGACAACAGAAACAACAATAAGCAGTTATAAAAACTCATACTACAGTTTTTTTTTTTTTTTTTTTTTAACAAATAGGATGGCTAAAAGGAAAAAGGTAACAAAACAAAAAAACAGCTAGATTCCAAGACAAATGTATAAAACTAAAAACAGGAACATGTCTGCATTGGTCCCTGCCAGGAGTCCAACAGATTCTTAAAGCCACTTAGAGAGGTCAAGGTCGAGAGCTTCAAATCTTTTTGTAAGATATTCCAGGAGACAGGAGCGGAGTAGGAGAAGGCCCTTTTGCCTAGTTCAGTCCTCACTGAGGGAACACTGCAGGTAATAATGTCCTGAGAGCGCACTCCGTAGCTGCACTCATGCAGAGACATGTAGGAGGAGATGTATGAAGGCAGCAGACCAAGAAGTGATTTAAAGATGAAAATGTACCAGTGAGAGAGTCTGCGTGAAGTTAATGATGTCCAGTTAACCAGTGAATACAGGGTGCAGTGGTGGGTACGATAATCACAGCCAGTTATGAATCTTAGTGCACCATGATAGACAGCATCCAACATCTGCAGGGTTCTTGTAGGAGCGTTCATGTAAATAATATCACCAAAATCAATTGAGGGAAGGAAAGTCACAGATACAAGGCGTTTTCTAGCATTCAGGGTTAGACAGGATCTGTTTCTGAAAAAGAAACCCAGTTTAACTTTCAGTTTCTTTACCAAGTTTTCCACATGGAGCTTAAAAGAAAGATGTGAGTCGACCAAGATACCCAAATATTTATAGGAATCAACAAACTCAATGGGGACACCATTTGAGGATAAAATCGGAGGAAGAACTGCTGGGGCCAACTTCCTATTTGAAAAAAGCATCCCTTTGGTTTTTTCGGCATTTAGGACAAGTTTGAGGTGAAACAAATCAGTCTGGATGTAGTTAAATGCAGATTTCAGAAGCTGGAAAGCCTTAGCAACTGTTTTAGCTCGACAATAAACAACTGTGTCGTCAGCATAGAAATGTATGGATGCATTAGGGATGTTTTTACCTACATTATGTATGTAGATTGTAAAGAGGGTGGGTCCTAAGACTGAGCCTTGTGGTACACCATTGTTGACTGTTAAATAACTGGAGGAAGTACCATTATGTTGAACACATTGCCTCCGGTCTGAAAGATAGTTAGAGAACCAACCAATGGTGTGATCTGAGAAACCAATTTCTGAGAGTTTATGACACAAGATGTTATGATCCACAGTGTCAAAAGCTTTAGACAGGTCTAAGAAAAGTGCAGCACAATAATCCTTAACATCCAGTGCTTCAACAACGTCATTAAGAACCTTCAGTGAAGCAGTGGTTGTGCTGTGTTGTTTCCTGAAACCAGATTGATGTGGAGGTAAGATGTTAAATGAGTCCAGGTAATTTTTGATTTGAGAGTTTATCAGTTTTTCTAGAACCTTGGCTAAAATGCAGAGTTTAGAGATTGGTCGATAGTTGTTCAGTGATGTGGGGTCACCTCCCTTCAGCAAAGGAAGAACAAAGGCTGTTTTCCAAGTGTCTGGGATGGAGTTTTGTCTTATGGAGAGATTGAAGATGTGGGTCACAGGGACTGTGATGATATGAGCAGCCAGCCTTAAGAAATAAGGTGGAAGTTCATCTGGACCTGCAGATTTTTTAGGATCAAGATCTTTTAACAGTTTATTGACCTCACTGACTGAGAATGGAGAAAAAGAGAAGGTATGATTAACTGAGGATTGACTTGTAGGAGGGATTTGATTTGTAGAAGTTTGGTTATTAAGTGAAGTGGCTGATTTTCCATTAGTAACTGTGTCAAATAAAGAACCAGAAGCAACAAAATGTCTGTTGAAACAGTTCAGGATCTCGTGCTTATTTGACACAGGAGCAGAGTTAACGAGAAGTTGTGATGGGAGGTCAGATGATTGGGGGGTGCCTGAGAGAGATTTAATTGTTTTCCAGAATCTGTTAGGGTCATTTAGATTTTTGAAAGTCTGAGATAAGAAATAGTTGCGTTTTGCTGCTTTGACAGAAGTTGTACATTTATTCCTCATCTGTCGGAAACTCAACCAGTCAGTGTCTGAGCCAGATTTTCTCGCTGCAGCCCAAAGATGATCTCTCCTGTGCATGAGGTCAGCTAGCTCTGGAGTAAACCAGGGGCTGTCTCGTCCCTTTATTCTGAACTGACGAAAAGGAGCATGTAAGTTCAGGAAATAAATGAAATTATTATGGAAATAGTTCCAAGCAGAGTTCACATCATCAGTTAACAGAATACGATGCCAGTCAAAGTGAGACAGATCCCAGAGGAATGACTGTTCACAGAAATGTTTCAGATCCCTTTTTTTAATTAATCTGGGCTTAGAAGGTGGAAGTTTAATATTTCTTAAAGCAGCTGTCACACAATGATCACTCAAGAGATCAGCGAATACACCTGTACCAGGGAATTTGTGAGGCATATTAGTTAGAAACAGGTCTAAGATGGAGGAATTGTCAGGATGGCTTTTATTTAATCTGGTGGGGGAGTCGATCAGTTGGGTTAAATTAAAAGACAAGCAACATTCCTTGAATTTGTCACAGAGGGGGGTCGACTTACACCAATCAATGTTGAGATCTCCAGCTAAAAAGACCTCTGTGAATTTTAAATTACCAAGGAATTCCTTCATGGCATTTAATGCTTCAGGTGAAGCTGTGGGGGGGGGGGCGGTAGCAGCAGACTACAGTTAAAACCTGGCCTCCATTCAAGGTGATGTTTACAGATAAGGCTTCAAACTGGTTTGGAATTGTTTTGAAAGTCACAAGACTTGAAACCAGAGAATCTCTAATGTAAATAATGACTCCACCCCCCCTTTTTTGACGATCACAGCGGTAGATGTTAAATCCATTGATTGCCACGTCATTATTCATTACAGATTTGTTGAGCCAGGACTCAGAAATAAAGATAACATCAGCCCCAGAAGAACTGACCAGGATTTTCACAGCATCAAGTTTTTTCAGAAGGCTACGAGCGTTTACATGCAGAAAATGGAGCCCAGAGGCGTTTTTAAAGTCATTTGGTGTGCTGTAATTAGTGGGGGGTCCAGGGTTGGGTTGAATTCCTGAGAGCAGTAACAACATTATTATCAGACATTTTCTTGAGTTTTTTGTGACTGATGTGTAATTACAGGAGTTAACATAAGGAGTTATCATAATTAGCACACCCCTCCACACCCCCACTTGGGTAGGGTGTATGTATACGGGGGGTTCACATCGTTCTATGTTTTGTCAATGTTAATGTTGATTTCTTGCAGCTTGGCTGAACCACTGGATAAGTTGTGTCACTGATTTGCACAAGTTTGCTTTGACGATGATTGTCTGTTCAATTTCCTTTTTAAGTTACATTTTTGAGAATGGTTATATTTAATGAACCTCTTATTGGTCCAAGTAACGATTTGAATATTTGTGTTGTTACCATACCATACCATTTTATTTATAGAGCACTTAAAACAACGACAAGGCCAACCAAAGTGCTATACAGACAGAACAACAGGTAACACACAAAGCAAAATACAAAATGAAGTAAATCAGAAATATAGACATAAAAACGATGCAGAATTGTTTTGAATTTTGTTCGGTAAAAACACTTTTAGGACACATTCTTGTATCATTTATGCTATGACTGATTTGTCCCTCACACTTTCTATCAATTTAAATATATTCTTAACAAAAAACATTTTTTTCAGTTTTACTTTTACATTAAAGCAGGTGTATAACCATTGTTTTATTAAAAGGAACATTGCTGGTAAATCATACAGTTTTTAGGGATTGTCAGACTGAACATTTCCATCACAAACACATTTAAACAGAGGTAAATGAGAAACATTCACTGGCTCTAGAGTCACATAATATATATTTTTATGTCTAGTCGTATAAATCATGAAGTGCAGCAGGCTTTGTAACATCGTCTCATAAAAGTTGTTTTGAACCTGCCTGTTAATCAAGATGCTGACAAATAAGACAGATTACAGGCACAGTGAACTATGTAAACCAATCTATCATGGTGACGTGCACACACGTGCACAGAGCACACATGAGGCAGTCCAAACCCATCAATTATACAGTAAAACTGAGTGGCACCAGGCAGACTGCAGTAAATCTGTCTGTTGAGCCAACACGACACCGACAGGATGTCAGGAATGGTACGATAAACTGTATTTTTAAAATATCATGTTTGACCAACTTTTTAATGTCAATCTTTGATCCCCCATTGCAAAGTGAAAAGTGGGACTTTGAAATACCCTCCGTCCACTGTCCCGCCATCCATCTGTGTATGTTTTGAGCATGATAACAAAAAGTAAATCATGAATTGACTTCCATTTTGGTGTGTGGCTGCATTTAGGCATAAGAAAGTCATTTAAAGAATTGAGTTGCTACATCAAATTCAAGATGGCCACTGCCTTGTGTCGATGTGGTGTGTGTGCGTTTATGTGTGTGTACGCACACACAAACACCACCCCCTTGCTTCACCATTGCACTTGGTGGTGGATAAAATTGATCCCTCCACTCTCCAGAATCCGTCATTCTGCACCTTCTTCTTCTTTCGGCTGCTCCCTTCTTCAGGGTTTGCCACAATGAATTATCTTGTGTAGTGGACTAAGCCTGATGTCAAAACTGACCAGATGGACAGAAACTGTCATTTCATTGATTTGAATCCAGAAATCATGAAGACTTGCCAATTGTTTTTACGCCGGATGCCCTTCCTGACGCAACCACAAACCACCGAGCTACCACAGCCCTCTGTGTGGAGCAGAGAGCTGCTATCTAGGGTGCCTGAGGGAGCAGATGATGGGGGTTAAGGGCCTTGCTGAAGGACCCAGAATGGGGCAAATTGATGGTGGAGGAAGGTGTAGGTGCTTCACCTTTCATTCCCAAATGTTGATGTTGTAAATGGACTGTACTTATATAGCGCCTTTCTATCTTATTTTCTATCTTATGTTGTCAGTTCGAGGAGTTGAACCAGTGAACTTCTGATCACAGGCCCACAATTTCAATATTCATGTGGATGTAGAGAGTGATAGCTTAAGCATAGCCTTTAATAATTTAACAGTCATTTGGTTTTACCCAAAACGTTCGCACATCTACTCATTCTTATCATCACACTCTTGATTTAGTTCTGACCTATGGTATAGAGATTAAGGACTTGGTAATCAATCAATCAACATTTATTTAGACAGGTAAATCCCATTGAGCCTCGAGGACTCATTTACAAGAGAGACCTGATTTCAACAAAGAAAGATGACAACAATGGACAACAGCAACAACAATAAACAATTATAAAAAGTACTACTGCAGGTTTT
Organism: Nematolebias whitei; assembly: GCF_014905685.2. Classification (NCBI taxonomy): domain Eukaryota; kingdom Metazoa; phylum Chordata; class Actinopteri; order Cyprinodontiformes; family Rivulidae; genus Nematolebias; species Nematolebias whitei. The sequence goes on along the minus strand of NC_056501.1, from coordinate 38,651,284 downwards.
TTTTTGTTTGTTTGTTTTTTTACAAATAGGATGGCTAAAAGGAAAAGGTAACAAAACAAAAAAACAAAAACAGCTAGATTCTAAGGCGAATGTAGAAAACTAAAAACAGGAACACGTCTGCATTGGTCCCTGCCAGGAGTCCAACAGATTCTTAAAGCCACTTAGAGAGGTCAAGGTTGAGAGCTTCATATCTTTTTTTAAGATATTCCAGGAAACAGGAGTGGAGTAGGAGAAGGCCCTTTTGCCTAGTTCAGTCCTCATTGAGGGAACACTGCAGGTAATAATGTCCTGAGAGCGCACTCCGTAGCTGCACTCACGCAGAGACATGTAGGAGGAGATATATGAAGGCAGCAGACCAAGAAGTGATTTAAAGATGAAAATGTACCAGTGAGAGAGTCTGCGTGAAGTTAATGATGTCCAGTTAACCAGTGAATACAGGGTGCAGTGGTGGGTACGATAATCACAGCCAGTTATGAATCTTAGTGCACCATGATAGACAGCATCCAACATCTGCAGGGTTCTTGTAGGAGCGTTCATGTAAATAATGACACCATAATCAATTGAGGGAAGGAAAGTCACAGATACAAGGCGTTTTCTAGCATTCAGGGTTAGACAGGATCTGTTTCAGAAAAAGAAACCCAGTTTAACTTTCAGTTTCTTAACTAAGTTTTCCACATGGAGCTTAAAAGAGAGATGTGAGTCAACCAAGATACCCAAATATTTATAGGAATCAACAAACTCAATGGGGACACTATTTGAGGATAAAATCGGAGGAAGAACTGCTTGGACCAACTTCCTATTTGAAAAAAGCATCCCTTCGGTTTTGTCGGCATTTAGGACAAGTTTGAGGCGGAACAAATCAGTCTGGATGTAGTTGAATGCAGATTTCAAAAGCTGGAAAGCCTTAGCAACAGTTTTAGCTCGACAATAAACAACTGTGTCATCAGCATAGAAATGTATGGATGCATTAGGGATGTTTTTACCTTCATTATGTATGTAGATTGTAAAGAGGGTGGGTCCTAAGACTGAGCCTTGTGGTACACCATTGTTGACTGTTAAATAACTGGAGGAAGTACCATTATGTTGAATACATTGCCTTCGGTCTGAAAGATAGTTAGAGAACCAACCAATGGTGTGTTCTGAGAAACCAATTTCTGAGAGTTTATGACACAAGATGTTATGATCCACAGTGTCAAAAGCTTTAGACAGGTCTAAGAAAAGTGCAGCACAATAATCCTTAGCATCCGGTGCTTCAACAACATCATTAAGAACCTTCAGTGAAGCAGTGGTTGTGCTGTGTTGTTTCCTGAAACCAGATTGATGTGGAGGTAAGATGTTAAATGAGTCCAGGTAATTTTTGATTTGAGAGTTTATCAGTTTTTCTAGAACCTTGGCTAAAATGCAGAGTTTAGAGATTGGTCGATAGTTTTTCAGTGAGGTGGGGTCACCTCCCTTCAGCAAAGGAAGAACAAAGGCTGTTTTCCAAGTGCCTGGGATGGAGTTTTGTCTTATGGAGAGATTGAAGATGTGGGTCACAGGGACTGTGATGATATGAGCAGCCAGCCTTAAGAGGTAAGGTAGAAGTTCATCTGGACCTGCAGATTTTTTAGGGTCAAGATCTTTTAACAGTTTATTAACCTCACTCACTGAGAATGGAGAAAAAGAGAAGCTGTGATTAACTTATGATTGACTTGTAGGAGGGATTTGATTTGTAGAAGTTTGGTTATTAGGAGAAATGGCTGATTTTCTGTTAGTAACTGTGTCAAATAAAGAACTAGAAGCAACAAAATGTTTGTTGAAACAGTTCAGGATCTCGTGCTTATTTGACACAGGAACAGAGTTAACGAGAAGTTGTGATGGGAGGTCAGATGATTGGGGGGATGCCTGAGAGAGATTTGATGGTTTTCCAGAATCTGTTAGGGTCATTTAGATTTTTGGAGGTCTGAGATAAGAAATATTTGCGTTTTGCTGCTTTGACAGCAATTGTACATTTATTCCTCATTTGTCGAAAACTCAACCAATCAGTGTCTGTGTCAGATTTTCTCGCTGTGGCCCAAAGATGGTCTCTCCTGTGCAGGAGGTCAGCTAGCTCTGGAGTAAACCAGGGGCTGTCTCGTCCCTTTATTCTGAACTGACGAAAAGGAGCATGTTTGTTCACAAAATAAATGAAACTATTATGAAAATAGTTCCAAGCGATGTTCACGTCATCAGTTAACAGAATACGATGCCAGTCAAAGTGAGACAGATCCCAGAAGAACCCAAACAGGACTCCAGTCATCTCTCAGGTGAAAAGGAGGAACCCAGACCCAGACCAGTGGTCATTCCTTATGTTGAGGGAGTATCAGAGAAACTAAGATGTTTTTTTTCTAAACATAACATCCCAGTGGCTTTTAAACCCCAAAATACATTACGTCAAAGACTGGTTCATCCCAAAGATCCAGTCCCCCGGCACAAACAGAGTAATGTTGTGTATGCTGTTCAGTGTCAGGAGGGCTGTGATCAGTCTTACATCGGGGAAACTAGAACATCCACTGGCCAAAAGGATGACCCAGCACAGAAGATCAACATCATCAGGCCAGGATTCTGCGGTCTACACTCATCTCCAGGCCAGCGGTCACTCTTTCAGGGATGAAGATGTGCACATCCTGGATAGAGAGGAACAATGGTTTGAGAGAGGAGTAAAGGAGGCCATCTTTGTGAAAAGAAATCGTCCATCGTTAAACAGGGATGGAGGCCTCCGGGTTCAACTGTCCCCTTCTTACAATGCTGTTATTGCTAGTATCACTCAACCCCCTGTGAATAGTAAACAGCCATCAGGGTGCTAATGATCCATTGTTAGGCTGATGGGCCTTCTTGACCATGTGAGCAGCTGGTTTTTTTGTTGTCAGCAGCAAACTGGTTGATCCACACTGAGAAGGTGCTATTTAAGAGACTGAGCTGAATTCAGCTCGGATGAGAGATGAAACGTTTCTACATTTTTCTTGTAACATAGTTATTTTGTCTCAAGTTAGATTGTTATGTCACTTAGCTATCTCGATATTGTTGGATCCCCATAGATGTCTCACATTTAAGCTCCAATCCATCATGGCCAGTTTAATTTCCAAGACAGAGTCCTGTTTCCATCATCAGCTTGTTGATGTGGGGCGTTGCTGGTCAATCTCTTCGTCTGTGACTATGTGCTGGTTCTCATATTGAAACCAAACTAAAACATCCCTTCTTGGCTCTAACAATGACCAGCCAGATGATTTTGATAACTTCTGACCCTGGTGGGAGGTCTCTGTAAAGGACTTTGTTCGTCACTCTTTCTTCTCATTGAACATGGAGGGCATGTTTCTGGCCCATGTCACAAACTGTCGCCGTAAATAACAAAAATGTAATAGTAAGATCAGTGAAAAAGCTGTAATTTGATTTTCATCTCAGAAGCATAACCACTGGTAGATTTAATCACTGTATAGTTAAACACTGACTCCAACCATTTGAAGTCACTGGGAATAAAGAAACGTTGATTGGAAATGCATAGATAGAAAAATAGATGTTTTGGTTTAGAATATAATCATGTAAAAACTAAAGAGGCATTATACCACTGTAATGACTGGAGGAACCCAGATTAGTATGAAACCAGAACGAAGCAGACTCAGACGTAGAAAAGGTAACAGTGTTTATTATATACTGTGGAAATATTACGCACTGGTTCTCAGGAGTTCTTAGGGAGGAGAACAGGGTAAGCAGGTCCAGTTTAGGGCAATGGTTTTCTCAAAGGTAATTTGTTTGTTTGTCTTACAGGTGGAGACGCCATGCGACGGCGTAGAGGGGAATCCCCGAAGAGCTCCAGAGGAAAGGAACAGGATGGATGGCAAGGCAGGTCTGGCAGGTGGTTGACGGAGAGACTCGACAGGTCTGGCAGATGGGAAACAGGAAAAGAAGGTCTGGCAGGCGGACAACAGACAAGACAGCAGGAACAGGATGCGGGCAGGCAGGATACTGCGGGCAAAAAGAACAAGGTAAGTTCGATCACTAAACTCACGGTTTTCAGGTTGAAGGCATAAATACCAAATAAGTAAGGCTCAATGCTCCAGCGTTGGGTCACACTTGGCTGCAGCCTTAAGTAGAGGAGTTCCTCATTAGGTGGATGGTCCTTCTTGACCATGTGATCAGCTGGTTTTGGTTGTCAGTAGCAAACTGGTTGATCCACTCTCAGAAGGTGCTATTTAAGAGACTGAGCTGAATATAGCACCTCAGACTGAGGAAGTCTCTCGGATGAGAGACGAAACGTTTCTAGATTTTTTTGCTGTGTTTTTTTTTTTTTTAATGTCCAGAGGACCAGATTGAACTTTTTTGGATTTTTCTACCTGGATTATTGAGCATGCATCAGGATAACTTAATAATTGTTTAAAATCCCTTAGCGTGATCAAAGTCAAGAGCTTCAAATCATTTTGAAAGGAATTCCAGGAAAAAGGAACATAGTAAGAAAAGGTCTTTTTGCCAAGTTAACCTCTGAGGGAACGCTGCAGGTAATGATGTCTTGAGAGTGCATGCTGTAGCTACATTGATGAAGTGACATGTGAGAGGAAATATATGAAGGCAACAGACCAAGAATTAATTTAAAGATTAAAAAAAATTGTGAGAGCCTGTGTGAAGTTAATAATGATCAACTGGCCAATGAATACAGAGTGCAGTGATGAGTATGATAGTTACAACCAGTTATGAATACTATTACAGCAAAACTATTACAACTACTGCTATTATTATTGCTATATAATTATTATTGCTATATTATTAGCAATACAGTAGTCCCTCGCTACTTTGAGATTCAACTTTCACAGACTAATTTTTTCATAATTTTTCAAAGTAAGATTGGACTTGACACATGAATGGCTGATTGATGGATGACCCACAAGATTGGCATGGAATTTTTTATTTAAAATATATTATTTTAAATGATTTAGCACCTGCTGCACCCGTGTGCACTCCACATGTGCAGGGAGAAGGTCCCTCCTGCTATGGCAAGCCCTTTTAACATAAAATCGAGTAGTCTGACTATCTGTA
>NC_056501.1:38603045-38626238 GCF_014905685.2 Nematolebias whitei | reverse complement strand
AAGTTTACGAATATTTAATAAGCAAAGAAAGTCACAAATTCACAAGCATAAACAGTGGATTAGTTAAATGCAGTCATTATTTTAACATATAATTAAATGGATGCGCATCCATTTAAACTATACGATACAACCTTGTTAAGGAGGAATCTGAAGTCGACCGTCTCTGCTCCGTCTGGCTGCCGCTTCGAGGAGAAACTGCACTTTTCTTTGTCTAAAAAACAGGGCGTTTCTTCACACAGCAAAACTAACTTTTCATCGCGCTCTCAAGCCTGCGGTCATGGGATTGGCCAGTTACAAACCAATCAGAAGTGTGAGACATCGTGTTACATGATGTAAACCGGAACAGATTTCAACAGAGAAATCAATCTGTGGGAGCCTCTTAAAAGTAAAACAGGAAGTGGGTCAATTTCAAAGTAAAACAAGAAGTGGGAGTCAGATTCAACAAGGAACACAATCTTTATTTCACAACAGGAGGCAGGTCTATATGATTCTAAAGAACAACAACCTGGAGTTTAATATGGCTTTTCATTTTAAAATTGATGGTTTTGATTATACAGTTTATGCATCATCTGAAAAGATGAAGTGTTTTGGGTGTGGCTCTGAGGGACATGTTGTTCGTGCCTGCCCAGAAAAACTACCGGAAGCAAACGGTGGGGCTGCAGCCAGTGCAACAGGTGATGCCCCGGTTCAGGACTCCGGTAATACTGATGCACAGAGCACTGACACACAGACACTGGACTTAAATCTAAATAATCCAGCCTCTGTGGATTCTGTTACTGAACCACAACATGTGTCAGACCCCCCAGAGGCTGCAGAGCCTCAAACCTCTCCCTCTGCTGCTGGGTCTGGACAGGAGCAGGTGGTTCTAGAACCGGCTCCAGAAGACAAAAAAGTCACTGGAATAATTGTAGACAATGAGCACATGCCTGTTGATGAGCCTTGTACAAAGAATAAAAAACGAAAGCCTTCAAATGCTGGAGGTGTTTCAGCTAAACTAACTAAAGTTCCATTTCTGGTCTCTGGTAGTGAAGCTGAATCAGATTCTGACGTCGAGTCTCTGATTTCCTCTCAGCCTGGTCCCTCCGGTAAAAATTTGATCCCATTTTTTAGTATTAAAAATTTTTTGAAAGACACCAAAGGATTTAGAAATGTTAAGATTGAAGACTTCTTTCCTGATCTACAGCTTTTTATTGATTCAGCTAAATATTTTCAGAGGAACACTGATGGTGCAAGCCAGGATTGTTTTAATGACCAGGAGATTTACAGGTTAAGGAAACTGGTTCTGAAAGCAAGACGACAAATTGTTGATGACTGAATTATGTTTTATCATCCTTTTGTCCGTTTTAGTTTTGGTTCCAACTACCCTCCAACATCATGGGAGAAGTTAGGATAGGAAGTCTGAATATAAATGGAGGCAGAGATAAATGTAAAAGAGCTGCTTTGTTCAGACTGTGCTGTCTTAAAAACCTAGATGTTGTTTTTTTACAAGAAACCCACAGCACTGCTGATGATGAGGCAGACTGGAAAAGAGAATGGGGTGGTAATATTATCCTGAGTCACAAAAACAGCACCAGCTGTTGAGTGGCAGTTTGTTTCTCCAAAAACTTCACTCCCCTCACCTTTAAGAGTGAAGAAATTATTAAAGGTCGACTATTGAAAGTTGTTGTGGAGCATGAAAATGTGACCATGGTGTTTATTAATATTTATGCTCCAGCCAATAGCAAAGAGAGGCTGATTTTTCTAGATACCTTGTTTAATGTTCTTAAAGACTGTGTTTGCAAGCAGTACCTGTTCTTGGGTGTGGATTGGAACTGTACTGTGAACAGCAGATATGACAGAAACCACTTGGAACCTCACTCTGCATCATCTACTCGATTGTTTCACCTGTTGGAGACCTACGAACTGGGTGATGTGTGGAGACACTTCAATGACAAACAAAAACAGTACACATGGATGCACTGCAAAGACAATCTTATGTCAATGGCCAGACTCGACCGTTTTTATTGTTTTAAGCATCATTTTAATGTTGTTAGGAATTGTTCTATAAGCCCTGTAGGTTTCTCAGACCATTATCTTGTTGTTGCCTACATCTTTATAAAGCCTGTCAAAGTCAGTAGTGCTTACTGGCATTTCAACACAGCTTTGCTTGAGGATCAGCATTTTAAGGTTACTTTTAAGTGTTTCTGGAAAAATCATCAGTGCTCCAAAAATAACTTTACATCATTGCAGCAATGGTGGGAGGTTGGCAAGGTCAATATCCGGCTTTTATGTCAGCAGTATACGCAAAATGTTACTAAAACCCTTAAGTCATCTATAAATATTTTAGAATCTGAGATTCAAAATCTGCAGCAACAGTTTGAGGCCACAGGCGATCAGCACTATGTAGGTTTAATCAAGGACAATAATTTTGCATTGTCCAGTCTGCTTGCGGCGGCGGCACAGGGAGCTCTAGTTAGGTCCTGCTCCTATCAGGTTGCAATGATGGATGTCCCCTCATCCTTTTTTTTTGGTCTAGAATGTAAAAATTGGCAAAATAAAATTATACACTCCTTAAAATCCAACACGGGTGAGATACTGACTGATTTTGATACTATTCGGAAACATGCTGTCAGTTTCTATAGGCAGTTATATAACACTGAATATCAAGAACACCCAGCTGTGGCCCACAGTTTTTATCAAGATCTTCCTCAAGTTAAAAAGGAAACTAATGATGCACTGTCAGTGGAACTTTCACTTGCTGAGCTTCAAGATGCCCTACAGAGCATGCAAAGTGGTAAAGCTCCTGGCATTGATGGGCTCCCAGTCGATTTTTATAAATCTTTTTGGCCAGTGATTGGGGAAGACCTGCTGGCAGTACTCAGCGACAGTCTTAGCTGCAAATGCTTGTCACTGAGGTGTAGGAGAGCAGTTCTCACCCTACTGCCAAAAAAAGGTGATCTGCTATTGATAAAAAACTGGAGACCAGTGTCATTGTTATGCTCAGATTATAAGATCCTATCTAAAGTTCTTGCCAACAGACTAAGGAAGGCAATGGAAGAGGTCATTCATCCTGACCAAACTTATTGTGTACCTGGTAGACTCATTACTGACAACGTAATCTTGCTCAGAGATCTTTTAGAGATCTGTAAATTTCATGGTCTAACTGCAGGTATCCTGTCACTTGATCAGGAAAAAGCCTTTGATCGAGTTGAACATCAATATTTATGGAACACTCTACTTGCTTTTGGTTTTTCCCCTGGTTTTGTGGAACACATCAAGGTTCTATATGATAATATTGAGAGTGTACTCAAGGTCAATGGTGGCTTGTGTGCTCCTTTTCAGGTACTAAGAGGCATCAGACAGGGCTGCGCTTTATCGGGTATGCTGTACTCCCTGGCCATTGAGCCCTTGTTACATAGATTGAGAACTGACCTTAAAGGACTATGTTTACCAGGATGTGTGTCTCCTGTAAAGTTGTCAGCCTATGCTGATGATTTGGTTGTCTTTGTTGATAATCAGAAGGACATTGATTTGTTAACAGCAGCCATTGAGCTTTTCTCTTTGATTTCTTCAGCTAAAGTGAACTGGGAAAAGAGTGAGGCTTTTAGCATTGGAGATTTGGAAAATATTCTTAAGTTACCAACAGGGTTGTTTTGGAAAATTGGAGAAATAAAATACTTGGGTGTTTTTTTAGGTGATGAAAAAACTTCACTGAAAAACTGGGAGAATGTGCTGGAAAAAATCAAGGGTCGTCTCGCAAAGTGGAAGTGGATTCAAAACAAGTTATCTTATAGATGTAAGGATGGTACCATTTACTGGCTCTGTTTGTGTCTGTGTTTCCCTTGTGTGTTCTCTTCAGTTTAATTGGTGTCACCCTTGTCTCGTCACAGCTGTTTGTAATCACGTCTCGTTTTGTCCTTGTATAAAAGCTGTCTGTTCTGTCTTGTTCTTCGTCGCGTCGTATTCGTTTGGGTCTTCTGTGTTCTCCTGAGTCTTCTGAGTTTTCCTGAGCTTCCTGAGTCCCGTTTTGAGTATCCCTCCTGAGTCTACTAGTTTAAGTAAGTGTGCTGCCACGTCAGCTTATTGTTTTGTTACTTTTTATTCATCATTAAAGTTTTTGGTTTTGTAATCTGCCGAGTTGAGTCCTGTCTGCGCTACTGGGTTCGTTCTTGTCCACCAAACCCTGACAATAGAGGTCGGACTCTTATCATTAATAATCTGATTTCCTCCACTCTATGGCACCGCCTGTCTGTTATTGACCCCCCACCAGATCTACTATCCAGGATTCAAAATGTGCTTGTAAACTTTTTTTGGGACCATTTGCACTGGGTCCCTCAGAGCACCCTGTACCTGTCAAAGGACATTGCAGGACAAGGCTTGATTCACCTGGCCAGTAGAGGAGTGGCATTTCGACTAATGTTTATCCAAAGGTTTCTCTGTGGACCTACAAACTTGTTGTGGCGACCATTAGCCTGCTCCATCCTAAACCGACTTGGCGGGCTGGGACTCAACAAGACACTGTTCTTGATGGACTTGAAATGCCTTGACACCAGCACTCTACCGAGTTTCTACAAGAGCTTGTTTAAGGCCTGGAACTTGTTAAAAATTGAGAGACCAGCACACTCAGACTCTCTTCACTGGTTGCTTCAGGAACCAATCATCTTTGGGACTCGTTTTAACAACTGCCAAATGGGAACCACGCTTGTCAAGAAGTTCCGCGAATCTGGAGTGGTGACTTTGGGGCAGGTGTTGACGTATGCAGGTTCAACCCTTGACAATGCTGCTGCTCTGGCCTGCCAGGTGGGGGTGAAGTCTGTTCGGGTGGTGTATTTGCTGCTCATGGATTGGAAGGCAGTCTTGTCGGACGCTGAACACGACATGCTGTATCAGTTTTCAAGCATTAATGTACTTCCTGACGCGACTGATGATTTTCCAACTGTAAACATTCTTCCAGTTTTTAATGTTCTTAGCAGATCTTTATTACAGGGTGGGATGGTTGGATCAATCTGTAAAGCTACTGGCAAACAAATGTACAGAATGTTTGTTCACATATTGCATAGAGACAAGCTCAATGCTAGAGCTGACACTGTTTGGAGGTCTCACCTTGGTCTCAGTGATGATGTTGGACCTGAATGGAGGGCACTCTACAAGCCACCACTGGCAAAAAAAGTGGCAGATTTGCAATGGAGAGTTCTATAGGGAGCCATTGCTGTAAACTCGTTTGTCTCTGTTATTAATCCCACAGTAAGTCCAGAGTGTCCCTTTTGCCTACAGAGAGAAACCGTCTTTCACTGTTTTATGCTTTGTTGTCGTTTAGTTCCTCTCTTTATTTTTCTGAGAGGTTTCTTTACATTGTGTCATGAAACCTTTTCTATGCAAATGTTCATTCTTGGTTACAGATATTCAAAGAAGTATAAAGACAAATGCCAGCTGTTTAACTTCATCGTGGCAACAGCAAAAATGGCCATTTATGTCAGCCGAAAAAACAAAATTGAGCAGTCTAGCAATGTTGATGTTGTCCTTCTACTAAAGAGGATGTTCAGGGCCCGTTTACAAATAGATTTTGATTATTATTTAAGAAAAAACGACCTTGGTACGTTTTCAAATGTATGGGCTTTTAAAAAAGCTTTATGCAAAGTCTCAAACGGTGAACTCTCCTTTGGAACTGTACTGGATGTATAGCTACTTTGCTGGTTCTTAATTTGAATGTTGTTGCTTTTTTTAAATTTCTTTTTAACCATAGGATGTTTTTTTTATGGTGCAGGGCTCTTGATGTGAGAGCCGGCCCTCCTCAGCTGCGGCTCCCTGCTGCTCTGCCCCTTGGGCTGGGGCCGGCCTGTGGTCGCTGTCAGGTAGATGGTGCATGCGGTCGGCCCGACAGAGATTCTGTCGGGCTATCTGTGTGCGCCTGTTGGTTGCTCAGGTTGGGTTTTTGGTGGTCCCCCCTCTCTTGGATCAATTTGGGCCCCTGTTTGGTGTGGGGCCCACTCCCCCTGGTCGTGCCCCCCTTTGGTGGGGGACCCCCTTGCCGCCGGTGCATTGGTGGCTCTCGGTGTCTGGGCTGGGTGGTGGGGTGCACGTCGGTCTGCCCTGGTTGCTGCCTGGCGGGGCCTGGGTGCCCTGGCTCTGCTGGGGGGTGGTATGGCCTCGGGGCTTGGTGTCCATGGCCGGATCTACTTGGGGGGGGGGGGGGGATGGGTCGCCGGCCGGACCTGTGGGCTCGTCGCTGCAGCTTCCTGGAGGCTCTGCATTGTGGTGGCTGGGGTCACCCGGTTCTTTCCTCTGCTCCTCTCTGGGGGGTGCTGTTCTCCCTGTTGGGAGACTCCTGGGGCTCCGGGCCTGTGGGCCGCTGTGTGTCTGTGGCTCCGGTCCTCCCTATGTTGCCATTGTGTCCTGGGGGGGCGGGTCTGTGGGCCCCCGCGTCCACTATTGGGCATTCTTTTGGAGAAATCTGGTAGTGGCGGGCGTGCTTGCGCGGGTGCTTGGATTCAGGTGCTTTGACAGATGCACGCTAGGTTGGGTAGTGGTGGAAGCTAGATGATTCCTTGTGCGATGTTGAATGTTTCATGGTGATATTGTGGGTGGCATTGTGCTGTGCATGTTATTTTGTCGTGGTGGTCTCTCGTTTTATCTATTTCTCTTTTATTTATTTATTTATTCTTCTTTCTTCTCTTTCTTAAAAAAAAAAAATGAGCGATGATGATAAGTTCATTGAAACACTTCACAATGTTTCTACACTTAAACTGAGCTCACACAAAAAAAAAGAAACACCACCTCTCTTTCTCTATTCAAGACTGCTCTGAAAACACATCTCTTTAGACTCGCTTATCCTTAACTTTGCTGTATGTATTTTATATTCTTTATGCATTTTATATTCTTTATGTAATTTATATGCTTTATGTATTTTATATTCTTTTTGTAATTTATTCCTGTTGATCTTTGTTCTTACTGTAACGTGTCCTTGGGTGTCCTGAAAGGCACTTTTTAAATAAAATGATGATGATTATTATTATTATTATTATAAGTTTCAGGAGTGATTTGCAACAAAGGAGTGTCAGCAAATGTCAAAGGAAAAGTTTACAAGACGGTGAAACCAGCTATGTTGTTTGGTCTGGAGACAGAGACATTGACAAAATGACAGGAAGACTGGAAGAGGCAGAAATAAAGATGATGAGGTTATTGTTAGGAGGGACAAGGATCGATAAGATTATCAGAGGTACAGCACAGGTTGAACAACTGGGAGATAAAGTTAGAGAGGCCATACTGAGATGGTTTGGACATGTCCAGAGAAGGGACAGTGAGTATATTGGTAAAAGGATGTTAGAAATGCAGATGCCAGAAAAAAGACAAAAAGGAAATATATGGATACAGTTAAAGAGGACCTGGAGGTAGAGTGAGGACAGAGGATGCAGAGGACAGAGTGAGATGGAGGAGGATGACTCGCAGTGACAACCCCTGGAGAGGGAAAAGCCTAAAGAAGAAGAAGAAGAAGCTCCTGAAACTGGCCTCTTCAGGTTCTCCATTAAACCCCCAAACTGGCTTCCTCAGGCCCTCCATCAAAACCTCAAAACTGGCCTCCTCAGGTCCTCCATAAAAACCCAAAACCTGACATCCTCAGGTCCTCCATAAAAACACCAAAACTGGCCTCCTGGGGTCCTACAAATTGTCCAACAACTGGTCTCTTCAGGTCCTCTAACAACTGGTCTATCCAGGTCCTCCAAAACCTCCTTAGGTCTTCCAAAAGTTTTGTGTAGATAGACAGATTTTAACAAATTTGATTATTATAAAAAGAAAGTGAATTCAGCAGTATATGCGTGACTTTTATCTAAATGCAATTTGAAAAAGGCTCCAAGGCAAAGTTTATGGTGATTTACTGCTGCATCCTGCTGAAAGCTGTCTCTTCCTCACTGATATTGTGGTGGTAAATAGACTTGCAGTAGGATATTGGCTATAATTTTGAAACATATTTAAACTGACGCATCGCTGCCCTTTCTGACTTGTCATAATGTGACTTAGGGGGTGTCATGCCCTTGTTTAGTTGTTGAGGGACACTTTTTTGCATAGCTCAGTGAGGTTTAATATGCTGGTTGTTAGAGGACAAAGTGCAGTCTCTGTGTTGAGACAATTCTGAACCAGAAGTAAGATACTGTACCGTGTTCGTCTGATTCATTGGTGTGGAGCGTCATAACTGAATCCAGACAACAAAATGATTTCTAAAACAACACTACACTTTCTTTGCTTCTTCTCAGATTGTTTTAATTTTTCCATCACTCTTCGATTTACATCTTTTAGCGATTTGCAAACTGTAATAAACCAATTTCCTCTGTAACGTTCAGAGAGCCAGGAGCCAAGTGTAATTCATGCGAGCGGGCCTGAAATGAACTGGAAACACATCGGTGTGCAGCAGCCTGTGCTGCTAGGCCCGCTAGCTGCATTCTTTGTTAAATATAATTTTTTTTCCTGTCCTTCCCGCCTCGCTATGTAATTTGTTAGGCTCATGCAGAGACAGTTTGTGGAAAATGCACAGACGATAAAACCAAACTCTGATCACATGCACAACGTGTTGGGTCAGACAAACATGAAACAAACTGGGCATTTGTTTTGGCACAAGTTTGAATAATTCATTTGTTAGAAAACTTTAAACATGTTAAATATTTTGTACCTTAATTAAATTCAACATTAATGAAATGAAAGATTTAGCATCCCTTGAAGGGACGTATGATTCCTGCTGTCTTCCATGACATATTTAAATCAAGATCTTTTATGTTGAGAAATTACTGAATTGCAGCATTTTGGGGTAAACCTTGGCCAAAGTGGTTCAAAATATTATAATGAACCACTTTGGCCATGACAAACAAGTCGGCGGGGAGAGGGTCGACTACAGAAACCATCTTAGTACCATCAAACTGGTTGACCCACTATGTGAAGGTGCTGTTTATTAAACTGAGTTTGGTGAAGCTCCTCAGAATGATGAAGTATTTTGAATGAAAGACTAAATATTTCAACAAAAAGAAATCTTTCAGAAGACCTGCTTAACTTTGTTGGACTTACCTTACTTACTTTACCTTTCATGTCTGGTGGAAGAATGAGCCACCTTCCTCTCCCATTTGCTTCAGAAGAAGCTCCTTAGAACACCTCCTCATCAGCTGCCCAAAGGCCCTGGCTGATTGTTGCCATCACTGGCACCATGATCAAAGTAGTGGCTGAGAACAATGCATCAGCCATCAGCACCAGCAAACATCATGCTCCAAAGAAGGCATTTCCCTTAATCAAGGCTGGAGAAAAACCCTGAGCACATCCACAGACAGCAACAGGTGTCCTCCACACAGCCACTGATTGGCAGCTGAGGCTCCCCCAGCACATTGCAACAACATTTATCTGGCCAGACATGATTATCAACTCTGAAGCTTCAAAACACTGATCATGCTGGAACTCAATACTCTGGGAAGAACAGATTGAAGAAGCCAACGTGGAAATTAGTGGAGGGGTGCAGAGGTGAGGTAGGAGGACATTCTACAAGCCCATAGAAGTTGGATGCAGAGGCTTTGGTAGGTGCTGAGTCTGTAAAATCTTCAGACATTTGGGTGTTATTGGAGCAGCCAATAGGAGGGCCAACCAGGCTGCTAGCAAAGCCACAGAGAAAGCCATGAGGTATCTTTGGATTAAAAGGGCTGATCTGTGGGTGGTTACTGTAATGTAAGTCAGGGCCTGATCACCACTGTCTCAGTTGCCTGGGCAAATGTATCTGATGTTAGACCCGAAACACCTGTTGACCCCAGGATACGTCACCAATGATGCATCCCCATGTGCCCTAGAGTTTTTTTTAATGTAGCTCAATATCTGAGGGCTATGGTGGCCAACGTGAAATGACTCTTATGGTTATTAACTTGTAGAAGTATTTTCTGTCGAAATGTCCCTGTAATTTATTTCAAAATGTCTATTGGGATTCATTAAATAAATATCACGATCAAAAGCTTGTAACTCCTGAATGCATCAACATCCAGTCATCAATGAGAGCCCCGATGAAAGGTGATACTTAGAATAATCATTTCCTACATCTGCATTTCCTGTCAGCTTAACTAAAATCCAATAAGCACAACAAAATACAAATTAATTTTTGTGTTCCATTGGACAACCTTTTTTGTTGTTATATACCTGGATGACTGAGAAAACAAACTTTGTGTTTTTGAAACCATTAGTGAAAAGGCCAGACTTCAGGGGTATCTGAGGCAGGCTTGAAACACAAGAGTCAGGGTGGCTTCTGGGTAATACCAGATGGTTAGGCCTCAGACTGACGAAGCCTCTTGGATGAGGGGCGAAACGTTTCTTTTTAACAAAAAAACGAAGTCCAGATGACATGATTCAACCTTTTTTGTTGTTATATACCTGGATGACTGAGAAAACAAACTTTGTGTCCATTGGACAATGCACAAATGCTTATTTACATAATCACTGTTTGTATTCAGCTTGTGCCTCACAAACTTTCACTGAACAACTGAGTGCCATAGCCAGAGAACACACCCCACATCTCCACGCAAAGCTAAAAAACACCAGATGGAAACTAATTTCCTTACTTTCTCAAAAGTGTTAACATCGAAACAACATACTGTATAAACAAACAGCAGATATTTATTGTACAGTATATAAATACTTACTTACTTGTTAAGGACAACATCTTGTCATTCAGGAAGTAAATCTTACTTAAATGAGTCAACAGAAGCTCCATCACAAGCTTTTATTGGACATTTATTTATCTGAAACATCACTATCCTTCTCCTGACCAACTCCACCACCTCGCTGCAGATGTTTTTTTTTATTAAAACAATACATCACCATTGTTTAGTTGGAGAAAGACCAAAACAAAGACTTTGTGCATTTACTCATGAACATACACACATTAGCAGGTTCACCAGTGGACTTGCTGAAGCCATGTGCTATGATGAACATCTGATTGGTTGTCTGCCTGCAGCATCAGACCCAGCGTCACAGCTGATATCCGTATACCAAAGAGGATGTTGGTGTCTTTTAACATGATATGATGCTTGGTAGATATTACTGTCTCTGAAGAAACCATTGGTCAACTCATATAGTTAAAAAATGTGCCAATGAAAATGGGAGGACCTGCACTGATGTTTTGACACACTGGTATTAAAATCTGAAGCCCCTAAAGAAATCAGTGAGACTCTGTATTCAATGCAATTCAATTCAGTTTATCTGTAGCTCCAAACCACAACATAAGTTATTTCAGGGCACTGTAGAGAAACATAACCAGAGGCATGCTGTTTTCAAACAGGATGTCGGTCCCAGCAGTTCTTCCTTCGATTTTATCCTTGAATGGTGCCCCATTGAGTTTGTCGATTCCTACAAATATTTGGGTATCTTGGTTGATTCACATCTCTCTTTTAAGCTCCACTTGGACAACTTGGTAAGGAAACTGAAAGTTTCCTTACCAAGTCTTCTGCGGTGACCAGTCTTCTGCTGAGAGACAATCATATCCAGGTAACTTTTTTTTTCAAAATCTACAAACTTTCAATAATAATTTAATAAATTTACTATTAATTTAATATAATCATTAAAGTATATTAAATTTAGAATATAGCATAGCCTTTTCCAATATTTTATTTTATAAAATACATTGGTACATACAGTGGTTGTAAAAAATGTTAAAAACAGGGTCTTTCATTTATTTTATTTCATTAATAAAATAGCACTGAAGTGTTTTCACTGAGCATCAGTATATTTACCTTCAGCCTCATTATTGTGATAATGCTTTGATATCTTATATATAAAAAAAATCTTAAACTAATGTTTTTGTTGTTCTCTACATTTCCTGAACCAGACCAGACCCTTGTACTCCAAGATTAACCTGAGTGTCCCAGTCCTGGACCGTTACTTTTAACCAAGAAGATCCTAGACCGGATTTCTGATGAAACAGGGAATCTCTGGCAGTGCTGCTTCATCTTCTGGACCTGGATCCATGACTTGCTTGGGGGGGAGACAACCGAGACCCTAGTGCTTCTTTTCTGGCTGGCAGGTGGATCATCCTGCAGGGTGGTCTCAGGAGTATTGGGACGCCTCGTTCTACTGTCCACTGCGTCGTCCATCGTATGACAGAAGAGGTGGTGGCCATTCACCACCAGGTCATCCACCTGCCTAAAAACCCAGAAGACCTGGAGGTTGTGTCCCATGGGTTTGCAGGGCTGGCACGCCACAGAGCCTTTTGTTTTGAATGAACTTACTGTTAATAAAATTAATTATTGACAATACTATTTTTTATAATCACTTTATTTTTCAAAATTAAAACAACAACAACAACAAAGCATTCATTTATTTGCATTTTTTTTCGAGAATTGTAAAAAGCCTCTCCATTCTGTCCCTACTTTCATTTGCCCTTCTCTCTTCTGCCTCATATCTTCTCTGATCAATTCATGTAAATTGTCCTCTCTGTCCTGCTGTCTCTTTCTTCCCCGTCTCTGTTCCGTTCTTTGTTCTTCCGCCCTGTCGTCCTGGTCACCCACTGCTGCGCTTGGACAAGTGTCCTCAGTGATGGAGACAGTTAGGACAGGAGTTGCAGTGGAAGGCCACTGTCCTAAAACCTCATCCATGAGGACAAATAAGGGCCAAGTCACAGCAGTGGGCTTCCCACTAACTCCTTCCGCTGACCCTGGATATTTGCAGTGCTGAACAAAGGAAACAAGACATCACAGTTGGCTTCACATGCATTTACAGCTGCATGTACAAATTATATTCTTCATTACACATGCACATACATTGTATTTCTTTTTTAGGTTGTCCCATTTCTCTTTTGCCTGCAGAGGAGTTACCTTCTCCTGCAGGCCCATATTCTTCAAAATTATCCTAATAACATCAACATAAAATGAATGAAGTGGGGAAACATGGAAAATAATGTCTTAGAAAAACTACAGTTTTCACAACACAAGAGGACCTATACTTCAGATTATGTATGAGGGTTAATGAAACTGTACTCAAAAGCATAAGATAAATAAATTGATTAATTCTTGTACCTCCATGCCACAGCAGCTGAATGTTTTGCACCGTAAAAAGGTGGCTATTTTTATTCCGAAGCATAATAAAATCTTCGGTCTGCTCCTTGCTCCCTAAAAAAAAAGAAAAATTAGCTTAGTGGCGATAGTAATACGGGACCTGCTGTACGAGCTGATGTCCAACAAAAAATTATACCAAAAAATGTCTAAGCAAAAGACAAAAGCCTATCATCCGCTTTAAATCATAACCGCTTTAGGCTTTTAATTTTTTAATCCCACATTTTAACATACATTTAAAAGTGTATTCTGTCGCTCTGTCCACCATTACGTCCATCCAGAATTTTCTGTACGCCCGCAATGCATCTTGGGATAGAGTGACACAGCTACAGTCTGCTGCCTTCATACATCTCCTCCTCCATTTCTCTGCGTGAGTGCAGTTACAGCTCAGGACATTTTTACATTCCCTTTGCTGGAACCAATCGAGGTGAGCCGGCACCAAAAGGTGATGTCAGAACACTGTCGGTCACTGATTAGTCAGGGGGCGGAGTCACTGGATCTTTCAGAAACTTTCCAAAACACCAATCCGCCATTTTGCATTTTGCAACTCGGAACTCGGAGCAGCAGCTGGACGTATTTTTAAGACTTAAAAAACTATAATTTACGACACTATAGTCTAATGCTGAAGTGCAGGCATTTTTTGGGCTTGGTGGCTGACGACAAAATTCAAAGCGAGCCAGATGGAGCTCTGCCAGTCCCAGACTTTTCCCCGGTCCTCTCCACCGGAGCCCTCTCAGGCCGGGCAAGGCGTCACCTTCCCAACT
The DNA here is from genome assembly GCF_014905685.2 of Nematolebias whitei. Classification (NCBI taxonomy): domain Eukaryota; kingdom Metazoa; phylum Chordata; class Actinopteri; order Cyprinodontiformes; family Rivulidae; genus Nematolebias; species Nematolebias whitei. Next base: position 38,612,434 of record NC_056501.1, on the reverse strand, counting down.
CCGAGTTCAGCTGGTCAACGCAGAAGATCCTCCATGCTGCCGAATAGGTGCTTGGGCTCTGGGCTGGCCTTGCGTGCTCTGCGAGCTTCTAGCTCTGCTGGTCACCATGGAGGATCATATGAGCTTATGACTCATAGAAGACCATTCCCCAGACCTCGGCCTCGCCTGCTCATGAAGGCCGAACTCAGATCCTGGTAGACGGGCGGCATGAGGGTGGAAATTATTTTTAAAAACATTTTATGTATAAAAAAATGTATGTTTTTTAAATCGGTGAAGATTAAATAAATAAATAAATGGTGTTGGCTTTATTATGAAATCCTGTTTTCACTTTAATGACTATTATGGTATTTTTCGCTGTATAAGTCCATCCATCCATCCATCCATTATCTTTACCCGCTTATTCCATTTTGGGTCACGGGGGTCGCTGGTGCCCATGTCCAGCAATCACTGTGCGAGGGGCAGGGTACACCCTGGACGGGTCGCAAGTCCATCACAGGGACACATAGAGACAAATGACACAAACAACCATTCACTCTCTCATTCACACCTAGGGACAATTTAGAGTTACCAATCAGCCTAACATGCATGTTTTTGGTCTGTGGTAGGAAACCGGAGCACCCGGAGAAAACCCACGCATGCACGGAGAGAACATGCAAACTCCACCCAGAAAGGCCCCTGGACCGGGGTTTGAACCAAGGACCTTGTTGCTGAGAGGCAGCAGCTCTACCAGTTGCGCCACCGTGCTGCCCGCTGTATAAGTCGTTCTTGTTTTTTTCTTGAACTTTTTTGAATTTATCATGTCTTGGATGACTGAGAATCTTCACCAGCTATTAATGACTCAGTCGGCTTGCCATAGTCTCCCCACCTTCATTCTGCTCGTTGCATGGAACCGTCAAAACAGCTGTACCTCCCCGGCGAAATGCAGTTAATTTGACCATTAAAGTGAGAATGTTTGACTGATTATCTTATCAGAACTCTTACAGTGACCTAAAAAGCATCTATAAGCATTGTTTACTGCTCTCGTCTCCATTTGCAGAATGTCTACGTCACTATGTGCTGTTTGTGTGAGGTGTTTTTTTTAATATTAGAGGGATTTTTTTTCATTCATTCAACCTTTATTTAAACAGATAAATCACATTGAGCCTCGAAGACTCATTTACAAGTGAGACCTGTTTGGACAGACAAAAAACAGTGGTTAACTGGACACATGTAGGAATTGGAGGCGAAAAAAAATCCTATCAGACTTTTTTCTTGGCTGAGAAAAAATCCTAATATTGAAAAAACACTTTGCACAAACAAGCACATATTTACGTAGACATTCTGCAGAGCAGGAAGAAGGAAGAGACGAGAGCGGTCAATAACACTTATAGATGCTCTCAAGGTCACTGTAATCAGTCAATGTCCTCCGGTGAGATCCATAAACATTCTCGAGGTATGTCGAGAAATGGCCAAGGATAACCTCTATAAGAATCCAGAGTCCTGAAATGATGACACAAAGTTTTTCAGCGGGGTTTCATGGTTATCAGTTGGAAATTCCTCAGGGAGGGGGTGGTGAGCGTCAGATCACATGTTCTCCAGGCGACTTTAGATAAGATGGCCTTCAAGGACAACCGAGGCGACCAAAATTTAGATAAACACACAGTTGTTTTGGGGACAGGCAGAACTTAATGACATCAACCTTGAGTCTGTGTTGGTCCACTCGGTTCCGAAATGTCCAAATTAACATGGCCACACCAAATGGAACAAGTCTGAGTAAAAATCCCCAAGATCTGATCCATTCAGCCCAAAGCATTTGAGTCCAGGTACTCCAGACATGAACCAAGCCATCATAAAGGCAAGCAGCGTGATCGGGTCCAAATTTGCTGCTGACGACTTCCTTGATTGTAGATAAAACCAGCACCAGCTGAATCCAAAAAACAGGAACCACTTATCGAAAATCCAATTAAATATGCGTCCTTAAAATCTACAGATGGTAGCAGAGATAGACACATCATCAAGTTTTCCAGTCAATGAGATATCCAGCTTCGTACGTGCCAACAGGGTAAATCAGCTCACCCAAAGCCTGTCTTCTCTTCAAAGAAATGTTGTAAATTGAGATGAGGGACCAACTGGTCAAAACAAGTCCATAATTATGGTTCGGAAGAAATGCAAGAGAGTCTCACAGCAATTTCACAGACAGACAGAGCAGTAAAGCGGAGAGGGAGGGAGAGAAGCATCCGATCTCGTGGGGAGCGAGTGGTGAAGTTTGCTCAGGCAAGAAAAAAAAAGTCTGATAGGAATTTTTTTTCGCCTCCAACTCTTTTATGTGTCCAGTTAACCACTGTGTTTTGTCCGACCAAACAGGTCTCACTTGTAAATGAGTCTTCAAGGCTCAATGTGATTTATCTGTTTAAATAAAGGTTGAATAAAAAAACAGAAAATAGTGAAAATGAAAATGTGTGTTTTACTGAAGATTGGCTTGAGGGAAAAAGGAAAAACTTAAGTCTAACCCTAAAAGTAGACAATGTGTCAGCCTCACAGACAGAAACTGGAAGTTGGTTTGACAAGAGAGGAGCCTGATAACTGAAAGCTCTTCTTCCCATTCTGCTTTTGGAAACTCTAGGAACCATAAGTAAACCTGCAGTCTGAGAGCAAAATGCTCTGTTAAGAAAATATGGAATATGGACAGGGATGACTCATGCCAAGTTCGGTGCATTTCGGTCTTTCAATGTGATAGTTGTAGCGTTTGGAAATTTATTGCGTGAAGCTCAACTTTGAGGCCTGGCCACGCCCCTTTAACATAAACGAAAACGCAAGCTTTTGATAACTTTTACTCACCAATGTGTTACAGGCAAGTTTGAAGGCATTCAGTGAGTTTGTTAAAATGTGCCATTAGAAACACCAAAAAGTGACCCTTTAACCAAAAATGGCCGACTTCCTGTTGAGTTTGGACCAGGGCTCCAAAATACTTTTTCATAGGTCCTGACAAGATACAGATGTTCACCAAGTTTCAGAATTATCAGTCGAAAAATGGCTTGGGGCTGAGATTTTAAAATATTCTATGGGGCGCTGTGGAGGCTATTGTCCACTTATCATGGCTTCCTGTTCAAGGGGTGAATAATGATCGATCATACTGATTTTTGTGCACCTCAGTTCAAAACTGTGGAATTTAGAGCCAAACATATGGCGACGGCGTTATGTCTTACTTCGCCACGCTGCACCGCCCACATGCTTCACGCAAAACTGTCAGTGTTGGAAAGCAAATTACACCAACATGTCTTTGGTCACTGGACACACTATCATGCTGATCAGGTAATAGGGGTCAGCTAGGGATCGTTCAATGTAAAACTTTATACTTCCTGTTGTCAGGGGGTGTGGCTTTAGTGATGTCATGATTTGGCCATTCAGTCTTGCAGGGGATTGGATGTGGACTGAAGGTTTGATGTCTCAGACAGTTGTCTTGTAGGAGCTATTAGCGTTTCGTTTTTCATGGCGAGATGTCAAATTTTGAGGTCTGGCCCCGCCCCTTCAGCATGCTTCGAAACGAACCATTTAGATAACTTTGCGTTCCCCGTGCCTTTTGACCAAAATGGCCAAGTTTGAAACCAATTGAGCAAAATCCCTAGGAGGAGTTTGTTCAAATGCGGAGGCTGTAAACCACCAAAAAGGTGTGAACATTGGGCTGGCATTCCAAAATGGCCGCCTTCCTGTTTATTGTACAACATTGGTGCCAGAGGGTTTTCTGTGCACCTTGGGGAATTGGACAAGCATACCAAATTTCATGTTTCTACGACAAACTAAGGTTAATGCAAAGGGTATTTTGAAAATGTCTAGGTGGCGCTCTTGAGCCGTTTCTGTTGCGATTTTTGCCACGCCCTTAAAACTCGTAATTTTTCACTAGTCCTGATACGTCCACCAAATTTGGTGACTTTTGGGATATACTAAGGCCCCCAAAACGCCAAATCATTTGGCGGAAAAAAATTGCAGCTCGGGCCTGAACAGAGCGATTACAATAGGCCTTCTCAGCGCTTCGCTGCTCGGGCCTAATAAATCTACTTATAAAATAAAAGACAGCTGTATCATTTTTGCTAGTGCTTGAGCTTAACCAGAACCCAAAATACGAAGCATTGAGAAATTCACACCAGATGAGGTACAAAAGTAAGTTTATTAGGATTTTCCGTGAAGGATCTGGACTGGAAGGAGCTGCGGAGGACGACCAGAGATGAGCACTATTTTATCTTGAAGATCAGGATGATCATAGCCAGAGTAGTTATCTGTTGTGGTTTGTTGTTCAGATTCCAAGCAGCTCTGTCAGCCTGCGGTTCTATGTTCAGGTGGAAGATGTCAGGATGAGTAGATGTGTAGGTGTTGTACATGAGAGCAGAAAGCAGAGAAGGCTGAGTCCAATAACCAGTTTATTATATGTTACAGGCAGAGCAGACTTGAAGCAGGCAAGAGAGTTCAAAGAATTTTAAGGACTAGTTCATCCAGGAACTCAAGGAGATAAATGAAGAAAGCAGGTCAGGTAATTCTTATATTAAAAAAAAAAAAAAAAAAACTAGGCAGAAGGTTTAATCACCATTTGTGCCTAATGATCCACTGGAGAACTGAGAGGAGGCTCATCCTTAAGAAGGGTAGTGGGTTGATTAGCTGACTGGGATCAGCTGTAGTAGTTTTGCTAATCACCTGTAATGATGTGGTAGGAACAGAAGATGAAGCCAGAAAACACACAAACCAAACAAGATGTCAGTCAACAACTAAAATAAAGTAGTCCTGATGAATGCTCAGTAATGGTAAATGGACTGTACTTATATAGCACCTTTCTATATTATTTCAAGATACACAAAGCGCTTTACACTGCAATCTGTGCCCTCATTTTCCCATTCTCATTACTCATACAGCACTCTGCTAGATCTCTACAAAACTAACTGAACAAATCATTCTAATGAGACTAATCAGTGATTTAGATCACATTCATACACTGATGGAGCACACACCAGAGGCAATGAGGGGTTCATTGTCTTGTCCAGGGACACTTCGACATGTGACTGCTAGTGGATGAACCCCCAACTCTTGCATTGGAGGTGGATCAATCACTTGTTGACATCCAGAACTAGCTGTTCACATTACAAGCAGGACCATCAGCCCAACAAGTGGTCATTAGTGCCAAGATGGCTACTTGCTACTCACAGAGGGCTGAGTGATACTAACAATAACAGCATTGTAAGAGGGGGGCAGTTGAACACGGAGGCCTCCACCACTGTTTAATGATGGACAGTTTCTTTTCACAAAGATGGCCTCCTTTACTCCTCTCGCAAACCGTCGTTCCTCTCTATCAAGGATGTGAACATCCTCATCCCTGAAAGAGTGACCGCTGGCCTGGAGATGAGTGTAGACCGCAGAGTCCTGGCCTGTTGGTGTTGATCTTCTGTGCTGGGCCATCCTTTTGACCAGTGGCTGTTTATTTTCTCTGATGTAAGACTGATCACAGCCCTCCTGACATTGAACAGCATACACAATATTACTCTGTTTATGCCAGGGGACTGGATCTTTGGGATGGACCAGTCTTTGCCGTAATGTATTTTGGGGTTCGAAAGCAACAAGGACATAATGTTTAGAAAATAAACATCTCAATTTCCCTGAAACTACCACAACATACGGAATAACCACTGGTCTGGATTCCTCATTTTCACCTGATGGCTGACTGGAGTCCAGTTTGGGTTTCTTCTCTGCTTTCAGGAAGGCCCACATTTATCTAGAGCCTGTCTTGTGTGGGATTTTTCCGTCTGCCCGGCTCCGTATTTAGTGGGGATACTGTCTGCTCTGTGGTACAGAGTTCTGATGACTCCTAACTTGTGCTCCAGAGGGTGATGGGAGTCAAACTGCAAATACTGGTCTGTGTGGGTGGGTTTGTGGTACACCTCAGTTTGCAAATGTTCAGTGACTCAGACCTCACAGTCCATTTTACTGTTTACACAATATAGAACACCACGGACTTTGTGGATAAGGTGAGGGATGTCATCATGGAGACTGATGAAATAATGGTCTCTTTTGATATCACATCACTCTTTACATGCATTCCTGTTGATGATGTGGTAGAGGTGGTCAGTTTAAGATTAAAATCAGACACCACTCTGAGCAGCAGGACCACACTTTCCACAGAACAACTGTGTCAACTCTTGAAACTGCCTGCAGTCAACCTACTTCACATATGGGGAGCAATATTATAGGCAGAAACATGGGTGTGCTATGGGATCTCCAGTTTCTCCTATTGTTGCCAACCTGTACATGGAGGAGGTAGAAAAGAGAGCATTGACGTCCTTTTCAGGGACACCACCAAGTCATTGGTTCAGGTATGTTGACGACACCTGGGTTAAAATTAAATCTCAGGAAGTCCAACATTTTACTGATCACATCAACTCTGTGGATAAATACATCAAGTTCACACGAGAAGATGTAAAAAAATGGCAGGTTGGCTTTCTTGGACTGTGAAGGAACCTGACTTAACCTTGCAGTATTTTATAAAAGTCCATGCATCCATCCATTATTTTTTACCTGCTTCTTCCATTTTGAATCACTGGGGTCGCCGGTGCCCATGTCCAGCAGTCACTGTGCGGGGGGCAGGGTACACCATGAACAGGTCTCCAGTCCATCACAGGGACACATAGAGACAAACGAGACAAACAACCATTCACTCTCTCACTCACACCTAGAGACAATTTAGAGTTACCAATCAGTCTAACATGCATGTTTTTGGTCTGTGGGAGGAAACCGGAGTACCTGGAGAAAACCCACACATGCACGAAGAAAACATGCAAACTCCAACCAGAAAAGCTTCCAGATCGGGATTTGAACCAGATCTGCTCGCTGAGAGGCAGCAGCTCTACCACTTGTGCCACTGTGCTGCCCTTTATAAAAGTCTTTAAAAATAAAGTTATACACTCACAAAAAAGGAAACAAGAAAAATAATAGATACATTAACTTTTAAACAAATAGACGATCAAAGGTAAAGCTTTTAGCTTTAAACCAAAACTACACACAATTGCAATTAAACTCTTTTTAAGTACACCTTATGTGCCTGCCTCATGACACTTACAAATATGTAATCAAAAACATAAAACAAGCTTCAAAACCAAACACATCCATAATTTTTTTCTAGACTTGGCTATAAACTAGTTCACATTTCAAAAGTGTACTAAATAAGCCAAGGTCAAACATTTTGCTACAACAAGGCGTCCATAAAAAACGATGAGCTGCTCAGTTTTAATCAGTTGCGCTCATTAACAGGAGTGCTGGACTTTAATGGACAAGCCTTTTCTTTAGTTGGAGAAGCAGGAGATGAATGGTCCAACCAGGATGTAGAGGGATGTCCACTGGAGGAGTGTTAACCTTCAGCTTGTTATAGGGACATACACACACCCAGCCATGCACAAACTCACATTTAAAACCAACTTAGTATCCAGTTAACCCAACATTTACGTTTTTAGACTGTGGAGAGAAACTAAAGTACCCGGGGCCAATCTATACATCCACATAAAACTACATAATGTTTTTTATATTGTGTCTATTTTTAATAAAATCCGCAAAATGTAATTTTGTTAGTGCTACTTTGCTGTAATTAGAGGTATGTTACCTGTTTTTGGAATAAATAAGGATAGTAGAAGAACAGTGGAGGAAAGAATCACACAGAATACCAACAGAGAGGATAAAAACCACAAGATGAGCCAGGTAGATATATAAGGTGGCTGAGTGATTCACATGAACATAAACAGATTAAAACAATATAATATATCTTTATATGAGTTCATACTGTGATGAGCTGGAGACCTGTCCATGGTGCCCCCCGCGTCTCTCACGCAGTGACGGATGGATATGAGCTCCAGTGATTCCCGCAACCCGGACAAGAAGTGGGTAAAGAAAATGGATGGATGGACATACTGTGATTATAAACAATACGCTCTGTTTAGTAAAGAAAAGGGGAAAAAAGAGCTGCAATGACCTGTTTGGATGCTGTAACTGTAAAAATTGGTGACAGCAAGGAAAGGCATTCTCATTCAGTATCATCAGTTGAAGGTGTTTTGTTTGTTTTTACTCGTTTTAATTTAATGAACATACTTGTAAACAAAAATACCACATCTGGCACATAATATGCCTGTTCATAAACTACTGATCTCTTGCATATAGATGGGGGAGTGGTGGAGCAGAGGTTAGAGAAGGTGGGTCTGTGATTGGAAGATCTTTTTTTTATTTATTTTATTTTTTTATACAAAACAAATACAAAAAAAAAACAACTAACTACAATGGCACACAGCTCGAGACTTAAGGCAGGCGTAACAAAAAAGAAACATATAGGTAAATAATAACATGAGATTATGTTTTGGGCAGTTTACAATAGAAACTCGTTACAGAGTGTTTTAGTTTTTATGGCTTTTGCATTGGTACAATACTTTAAAGTAGACATATACGAAGAAAGATAAGTAGAAAAAACTATAAATCTTGGTTTTAGCATGGCAAATTTACAGCTGTGGATGTAAAATTTGGCTAATATTAGTATTAAATTTGCAACAAAAACTTTCTTACTTGGAATATTCAAACAAAAAAAACAAACAGTGTAGCTTTAGCGTCAAATGGTAGGTCAATTTCTAACTTTCTATTCACAAACAAGAAAATGTCTTTCCAGAACAGCTGAGTGTAAGGACAGTCCCAGAAAAGATGGGTGATGGTCTCCTCAGAGCTTTGGCACAGTGAACACATTGGCTCTACATTTGGACGGTACTTAGATATTATACGATTGACAGGATAGCATTTATGCAGAATTTTTTGGGACACGTCTCAAATCTTATTAGTTATGAAATATTTTCTAGGCAGCAACCAAAATTTTTTCCATCAAATATCATTAAATTAATTATCCCAGAAGAATACAGAAGCAGGTTTACTAATACAGTCTCTATTAATTCTCTAATACATTTTTTATTTGTTTTTTGCTTAAAAATGGGTCAGAGTTGCCAATGAATAATTCTTCAGTTAAATAGTCCGTGTTATTTTGTATAGAATTTGACATCGGTATTTGTACACCAGATGGAATGGCATCAAACACAATTGCAAATTCTCTCGGCAGTACTGGAAAATTATATGTAGTTAAAGATTCACTATAAGAGTAAGTGTTGCCCTCTTTGTTGAATAGTTGATGTGCATGAACGATGCCTCTGTCAAACCATTTTTTGAAAAAAATAATGGATTTGTGTTTAAAAAAAAATGTCTTTGTTGTCTTTGTTGTTCTGTATATATATATATATATATATGTGTATATATATGTATATATATATATATATGTATATATATGTATATACATGTACATATATATATGTATATATATGTATATACATGTACATATATATATATATATATAT
>NC_056501.1:38582683-38598045 GCF_014905685.2 Nematolebias whitei | reverse complement strand
GGAGTACCTGGAGAAAACCCACACATGCACAGAGAGAACATGCAAACTCTGCCCAGAAAGGCCTCCGGACTGGGATTTGAGCCGGGGACCTGCTCGCTGAGAGGCAGCAGCTCTACTAGTTGCACCACCGTGCTGCCCACTTTTAATAGTCATTTAATGAATTTACTTTTTCTCCATGTAAAGAATATTTTATCAGCTTCTGTGCCATTAAAATCTTAGGTCGTTTTCACACCAGATAGTCTGGTAGACTCGGTTCGGGACCAATATTCATGACCTTTTGTTTACATTTGAGCTGGTGCGTTTGCATTCACACTGCACTGTGCAGTCGAGTCAACCTGTTGAACCAACCTATTCATCCGCTCGCCTGTGGGGGCGCTGCACCTAGAACTACTGAAAGAAACAACACAAAAATCTCTGAAGACACTTCTTCTTCTTCTGTAAATAAAAATAAAAACGAAGTGGCATCAAGTTTTTGCAGTTTTAGGAGTTATATTTTGTCATTTTTCAAAAATGGACTTAGCATGAGCAGAAGATGAGACAGAAGACCATGGAGAATATTGTTTTTCCACACAAGGCAGCTGACGGCTCCATATAAGGTAAGAGAAATGCATGTTTGTTTACCCTACGGAGCAGTCCGGTCTGTTTACATTCACACTGTACTCGAACCGCGCTGGAGTTCGCTTCTACCGGACCGAGACCTAGGTTTTAACCCGGGCCAGAGTTCGCCTTTTTGTTCCATGACAGAGTTCGATGGCACGTTCACACCTCCCTAAACGAACCGGACTTTCTAGGAAAACGAGCTAGAGTTCGATTAAAGCGGACTAAACAGGGCTGAAAACATCCAGTACTTTGGCCAAGGTGAGAAACATTTTGTGTTGGAAGGTTATTTTTGTTGTTTCATCAGTGTGTGAGGATTATTTAACCCCAAAACATGTGAGATTTGATGCCGTGTGTGTGTGTGGGTGTGTGTGTGTGTGTGTGCGTGCATGCGTGCGTGCGTGTGTGTGATTTTAACCCAATATCATGGTTTCCCATGTGTCACCATCACCTGAACCACTATATCTGACCCGGTCATTAGTAAGGTAGAGCGATTTCATTTTCTGTTTTCAACCAATGTTGTTTGCGTAATTTAGTTTATTAAAATCACTCGTAGCTTACAAATGATGACACTCAAATTAAGTACTGACAGACTCATGAAAAAGTATACTACAAAAAGTGATAGTACACTAACAATGAAAGTTTATAAGTGGGGTACTGAGCAGCAGAGATTATGTGATGCAAATGACAATATAGAACAATGAACCTTGTACCTTATTTACGGCTCACTGTGAGAACAGACTCGCAACAAACAGGAGAACAGGAGACAATAACTTTAGTAAAGTTTTATAAAATTTCTTACATAAAGTTTTATAAAAAAGTTTTACATAAGTACACTGAGATTTCCTCAATTCTTTAAACCCCCTTTTTTTGTTTCATACTATTATTCCCATATTATTCAGCTTTGCGTACTTGAGCTACTGTATAATTGGCTTCTTTTGATACTTTTAGTTTTTAGGTACTGAGTTGTTTTTACCTATGAGCTACAATTTAGTTACCGTATGCACTGTGCCAGCCACATGGAGAGGACATCAATGCCATGACTGAGTGTGTGACCGACTATATAAACTTCTGTGTAAACAACACCATCCCCACCAGAACAGTGAGATGCTTTCCCATTAACAAACCCTGGATCACCAATGACCTGAAGGAACTGCTAAACCAGAAAAAAAGAGCCTTCAGGGAGAGAGACAGGGAATTATTGAGGAGTACACAGAAGCAACTAAAAGTCAAGATAAGAAACAGCAAGGAGTTGTACAAGAATAAGCTGGAGAGCAAGTTCCAACAGAACAATATCAAAGAGGTGTGGTCAGGGATGAAAAAGGTCACAGGCTTCAAGCAGAAGGAGGATCAGAAGGATGGAAGCCTGGACAGAGCCAATGAACTGAACACGCTCTTCAATAGGTTCAGTTCAGGAACAAGCTCAGCAGCCTCCTCTCTTGCCCACAGCCGAACAGATATACCACCCTTCTTTGACCCAAGACTGTCCTGTCACACCTCAAATACTGTATCTACCACCTCAGTCATGGACCCTTCTTCTACATATTGGTCTTCAACCAAATTAGAAGATGCTGATACCTCCTTTGCCTCCCCCGTCTGCGTCTCTAGAAGTCAGGTGAGGAAGCAGCTGGAGAGACTGAACCGGAATAAGGCTGCAGGTCCAGATGGTGTCAGTCCCAGAGTCCTGAAGGTCTGTGCAGATCAGCTCTGTGGGGTTCTGCAGCACCTCTTCAACCTTAGCCTGACCCAGGAGAAGGTTCCAGTGTTGTTGAAAACCTCCTGCCTTGTTCCATTACCAAAGAAAACTCACCCATCAGTCCTCAATGACTATAAACCTGTTGCCCTGACATCCCACATCATGAAGGTCCTAGAGAGACTTCTGTTGACCCACATGACTAAACAAACAAGCACATATCAGGACCCACTGTAGTTTGCTTATCAGCATGGACTTGGAGTTGAAGATGTCATCATACACCTGCTTCAGCAAACTCACCGTCATCTAGAAAAGGCTAACAGCACTGTGAGAATCATGTTCTTTGATTTCTCCAGTGCATTTAACACAGTCCAGCCTGATTTGCTTTGTCAGAAACTCCAGAAGACTCAGGTGGAGGCCTCAACAATCACCTGGATCAAAGACTACCTGACAAACAGACCACAGTTTGTCTGACTGAAGGGTTGTGTGTCTAACCAGGTGGTCAGTAGCTCAGGAGCACCACAGGGGACTGTACTCTCACCATTCCTTGTCACTCTGTGCACCTCAGATTTCCAGTATAAAACAGACTCCTGTCATCTGCAGAAATATTCAGATGACTCTGCAGTAGTTGGGTGTATCAGAGATGGACAAGAAGCTGAGTACAGGGAACTGTTGGACCGCTTTGTGGCATGGTGTGGAAACAATCTTGAATGTGAACAAAACAAAGGAGATGATTGTAGATTTCAGGAGAAATAGGAACAAGTCCAACCCTATTTTTATCATGGGAGAAGAAGTGGACATGGAGAAGTATAAATACCTTGGGGTTCACCTGGACAATAGACTGGACTGGAAATGCAACAGTGAAGCCGTCTACAAGAAGGGACAGAGCAGACTGTACTTCTTGAGGAAGCTGAAGTCCTTCAATGTTTGCAGCAAGATGCTGCATATCTTCTATACGTCTGTTGTAGAGAGCGCTATCTCTTCTGCCATCATCTGCTGGGGTAGCAGCACCAGAGCAAGTGACTTAAAAAAGATCAACAAGCTCATAAAGAAGGCTTGCTCAGTTCTGGGGACTCATCTAGAACCTTTGGAGATGATTGTACAAAGAAGGATTCTTCATAAAATGAAGAACATTATAGACAACCCTCAGCATCCTCTTCATCAGACTGTCATACAACAAGAGTGTCTTCAGCCTTCCTCAACAGAGGCTTCTTCAGATCCTCTGCAAGACAGACTGCTACAAATGGTAAATGGACTGTACTTATATAGCGCCTTTCTATCTTATTGAGACACTCAAAGCACTTTACAATACAATCTGTGCCCTCATTTACCCATTCATACAGCACTCTACTAGATCTCTACAAAGCTAATTGAACAAATCATTCTAAAGAGACTAATCAGTGATTTATCACATTCATACACCGATGGGACACACATTGGAGGCAACAAGGGGTTCAGTGTCTTGCCCAGGGATACATCGGCATGTGACTGCTGTGGGGTTCGAACCCCCAACTCTTGCATTGGAGGACAACTGCTCTAACCACTCAGCCACAGCCGCCCTTGAGATTCTTCCTGCCCACAGCCATCAGCATCTAGAACAACTCTTTAATAAAACCATGACTTTGAGTTACCGCAACATATACAGTGCCTTGCGAAAGTATTCAGCCCCCTTGAACTTTTCAACCTTTTGCCACATTTCAGGCTTCAAACATAAAGATATATTTATTATTTTTTTTTTTTTTGTGAAGAACCAACAAGTGGGACACAATCGTGAAGTGGAATGAAATTTATTGGATGTGTCAAACTTTTTTAACAAATAAAAAACTGAAAAGTGGGGTGTGCAATATTATTTGGCCCCTTTACTTTCAGTGCAGCAAACTCACTCCAGAAGTTCAGTGAGGATCTATGAATGATCCAATGTTGTCCCAAATGACTGATGATGATAAATAGAATCCACCCGTGTGTAATCAAGTCTCCGTATAAATGCACCTGCTCTGTAATATTCTCAGGGTTCTGTTCAAAGTGCAGAGAGCATCATGAAGATCAAGGAACACACTAGGCAGGTCCGATATACTGTTGTGCAGAAGTTTAAAGCAGGATTTGGATACAAAAAGATTTCCCAAGCTTTAAACATCCCAAGGAGCACTGTGCAAGCAATCATATTGAAATGGAAGGAGTATCAGACCACTGCAAATCTACCAAGACCAGGCCATCCCTCTAAACTTTCACCTCGAACAAGTAGAAGACTGATCAGAGATGCAGCCAAGAGGTCCATGACCACTCTGGATGAACTGCAGAGATCTACAGCTGAGGTGGGAGAGTCTGTCCATAGGACAACAATCAGTCGTACACTGCACAAATCTGGTCTTTATGGAAGAGTGGCAAGTAGAAAGCCATTTCTCAAAGATCTCCATAAAAAGTGTTGTTCAAAGTTTGCCACAAGCACCTGGGAGACACCAAACATGTGGAAGATGGTGCTCTGGTCAGATGAAACCAAAATCAAACTGTTTGGCCACAATGCAAAACAATATGTTTGGCGTAAAAGCAACACAGCTCATCACCTTGAACACACCATCTCCACTGTCAAGCATGGTGGTGGCAGCATCATGGTTTGGGCCTGCTTTTCGTCAGCAGGGACAGGGAAGATGGTCAGAATTGATGGGAAGATGGATGGGGCCAAATACACGACCATTCTGGAAGAAAACCTGTTTGAGTCTGCAAGAGACCTGAGACTGGGAAGGAGATTTATCTTCCAACAAGTCAATGATCCAAAACATAAAGCCAAATCTACAATGGAATGGTTCACAAATAAACGTATCCAGGTGTTGGAATTGCCGAGTCAAAGTCCAGACCTGAATCCAATCGAGATTCTGTGGAAAGAGCTGAAGACTGCTGTTCACAAACGCTCTCCATCCAACCTCACTGAGCTCGAGCTGTTTTGCAAGGAAGAATGGGCAAGAATTTCAGTGTCTCCATGTGCAAAACTGATAAAGACATACCCCAAGAGACTTGCAGCTGGAATTGCAGCAAAAGGTGGCGCTACAAAGTATTAACACAAGGGGGCCAAATAATATTACACGCCCCACTTTTCAGTTTTTTTATTTGTTAAAAAAGTTTGACACATCAAATAAATTTCATTCCACTTCACGATTGTGTCCCACTTGTTGATTCTTCACAAAAAAATAAAATTTTATATCTTTATGTTTGAAGCCTGAAATGTGGCAAAATGTTGAAAAGTTCAAGGGGGCCGAATACTTTCGTAAGGCATTGTAATTTCCCTCTGGGATTAATAAAGTATTTTTGACTTGAATTGAATTGAATAAATATGCCGTTTCGGCCTATAAGTCGCAGGGCATGTAAATTATGCAAAAAACTGTGACTTATAGGCTGAAACATACGGTATATACGTTTTATATTTAGCAACTGTTCTGCTGCTTTTACCTATGATTCCACTTCAGATTTTTATCTTCCATTTTACTCCTTTTAGCTCGAGGAGTGGCAGAGCAGAGGCTGTGGTAGCTTGGTGGTCTGTGGTTTTGTCAGGAAGGACATCAGGTGTAAAAACAAATGCCAAGTCTTTGTGTGTGTTAGTTCACTGTGGTGACCCCTGAAGAAGGGAACAGCCAAAAGAAAAAGAAAAAAGCTCTTCTTAGCTGTAAACTAGTTTTGCTAATTTTAGTTACTATTCTGCTCCATTTAGCTTATGGAATGTTAATTTCAGCCTCTGTTTTGGTCATTTAAGGTTGTGTTCTGCTGGTTTTAAGTTTGCCAACTAGTTTTAGCTATTTATTGAATTCATCACTTCAACGGCAACCATCCACAACACTTCCCCAACACACCACCTCTCTCATCTTGTGTCATGTTAATTGATTTAGCTGTCAAATGATTAAAAGCAGTCAAATTACACAGTACATTTTGTGATATTAGAAACTATTGATTGCACATCAAACAGAGGGCAAAATTATTATACAAATATGACAATTATTGTGTGTCTGGCAACGAAAAATCAATATTAATTGAAGAATAGTGATAAAGAAGTTGTATTATCTGCTGTTGGTGGGTCCAGCATGAATGGCAGCATGCCTCAATTCAGTTCTGAATGTTACTGTGACCAAGATCTGTCATTAATGTCTAAAAAAGTTAATAGAAGTGTGTTCATTACATATTAAACAATCTGCTATACACTGATACTTGATTAGTTATTAAAATGACCTGCCCTAAACTGTGTGGTTTGCATATTTATTAAATTGACCTGCCATACATATAATTTGTCCATATATTTGGACTTCCACACTTTGTGTGAAAAATTATAAAAATGGCTTGCTATACCATGTGCCACCTTTAACAAGAACACACTTTTTTGTTGCTCAGATTCACTTGCATGTGCACTTTTCACTGTGTGATCAATTATCAATTACATATATAAACTACAGAAATGTCACTTCCTGCCAAACTAAAGTCAAGTCAAGTCACATTTATTTATATAGTACATGTAAAACAGTAACTGTTATCAAAGTGCTTACCAAAAAAGATCACAGCATCAAATATTAATAACACGATATTACAGCAACATGAATAAAAGCATAAAAACATCAAATATAATGAGAAACAATGAAATACTAAATCAAATCACCCTGCGTTAAATGTCAGGGAGTAAAAGCAAAATGGATGAAAACAATCATCAACAACTAAATACCAAATGAGATCACACTGTGTTAAATGCCTCTTTGAGGAGATATTTAAAAATAGAGACTGAGGTGGCCTGTTGAATGTTGATGGGCAGTTTATTCCAGAATTTAGGGCCCATGACTGAAAACGCCTGATCTCCTCTGAGCTTCAGCCTGGTTTTCGGTAAAGCCAAAAGCAGCTGGTCTGATGAGCTCAAGGCCCGAGAAGGAGTATTAGGATGAAGGAGGTAGGAGAGGTATGAGGGTGCAAGGCCATTAACACACTTAAAAGTCAGCAGAAGAATCTTAAAATCAACTCTGACATGCACAGGAAGCCAGTGAAGAGAGGACAGAACTGGAGTAATGTGCTCAAACCTGCGAATTCCTGTTAGTAGCCGAGCTGCAGCATTTTGGACAAGCTGGAGACTTGAGAGAGAGACCTGACTGACCCCAGTATAAAGCGAGTTACAGTTGTCCCGCCGGGTTGTAACAAATGCATGGAATAATTTTTCAAGGTCAGATCTGGACAGGACGGACTTGAGCTTAGCTATCTGCCTTAGCTGAAAGAAGCTTTTTTGAAGAACAGAATTTATCTGCTTTTAAACTTAAATTCCGAGTCTAAATCTATCCCGAGATTGGTAACAGACTGTTTTAGATATGACTGAAGAGAGTCCAGGTTTGCAGGATCAGTGACAGTGGCAGAGCTAGGGTTAAACACAATGACCTCAGTCTTCTGACCATTAAAACTCAAAAAGTTTGCAGCATCCAAGTCTTGATGTCATCAAGACATTTTAACAAAGGGCGAATGGAGGAGGAACTGTTAGATGTTAACGGCAGATAAATCTGAGAGTCATCAGCATAACCATGAAAGGAAAGATCATGTTTCCTCAGGATAGACCCTAAGGGGAGAAGATACAAAGAAAACAGAAGGGGTCCAAGAATGGGGCCTTGTGGGACCCCGCAGGAAAGAGGCACTGAAGTAGATAGAGTGTTAACAAAAATTAACACAGAAACTCCTGTCGCTCAGGTATGAATGGAACCATTCTAACGCTGCACCAGTAATCCCAACCCAGTGTTCTAGCCGGGATAAAAGGATACTGTGCTCCACAGTATCAAATGCAGCGGTAAGGTCAAGGAGTACCAGGACTACAGACTGACCAGAATCATTTGCCAGAAGAATGTCGTTGCAGACCCTAACTAAGGCTGTTTCGGTGCTGTGTAGTTTCTTAAAGCCAGACTGAAAGATCACAATAATAGAATTTCCATTCAAGAACTCATTTAATTGAGTAAAAACTATTGTCTCCAGGATCTTAGAAAGAAAGGGAAGTTTGGAGATGGGTCTTAAGTTTGAGCAGGTTGAAGGGTCAAGTCCAGGATTTTTATTAAAGGAGTTACCACTGCATGTTTTAAAGCGACAGGAACTACACCTGTAGCCACACTGCTGTTAATAATGTCAAGAACAGAGGGTCCAATGGAGTGTAGGACTTGTTTAAAAAACGATGCAGGGATGGGGTCAGCAGGGGAACCTGAGGGTTTCATATGACCAATGACGTCATTTAGAAATGAGAGGGAAATGGGTTCAAACTCGTTAAAGACTGATGTGGAGGGGACAAAGACAGAGGGGTCAGCTGTGGTGTGAGGAATCAGTGACCAGTGGCATGAATGCTTATTGCTGAAAGCTGCTGAAGAGGTTTCATCGCTAATCAGTTAATATAAGCTGAATTTGAACAGCAATATACAAACCGGATTCCAAAATAGTTGGGACACTAAACAAATTGTGAATAAAAACTGAATGCAATGATGTGGAGGTGCCAACATCTAATATTTTATTCAGAATAGAACACAAATCACAGATCAAAAGTTTAAACTGAGAGAATGTATCATTTTAAGGGAAAAATCTGTTGTTTCCAAATTTCATTGTGTCAACAAATCCCAAAAAAGTTGGGACAAGTCCATTTTTACCACTGTGTGGCATCCCCCCTTCTTCTTACAACACCCAACAGACGTCTGGGGACAGAGGAGACCAGTTTCTCAAGTTTAGAAATAGGAATGCTCTCCCATTCATGTCTAATACAGGCCTCTAACTGTTCAATCGTCTTGGGCCTTCTTTGTCGCACCTTCCTCTTTATGATGCACCAAATGTTCTCTATAGGTGAAAGATCTGGACTGCAGGCTGGCCATTTCAGTACCCGGATCCTTCTCCTACGGAGCCATGATGTTGTGATTGCTACAAAATGTGGTCTTGCATTATCGTGTTGAAAAATGCAGGGTCTTCCCTGAAAGAGATGACGTCTAGATGGGAGCATACTGTATGTTGTTCTAGAATCTGAACATAGTTCTCTGCATTAATGGTGCCTTTCCAGACATGCAAGCTGCCCATGCCACTAGCGCTCATGCAACCCCATACCATCAGTGATACAGGCTTCTGAACGGAGCGTTGATAACAACTTGGGCTATCCTTGTCCTCTATGGTCCGGATGACATTGTGTCCCATTGTTCCATAAAGAACTTCAAATCGTGACTCATCTGACCACAGAACAATCTTCCATTTTGCCACACTCCATTTTAAATGACTCCTGGCCCAGTGCAAACATCTGAGCATGTGGAGCTTGCTTAGAAATGGCTTCCTCTTTGCACTGTAGAGTTTCAGCTGGCAACGGCGGATGGCATGGTGGATCGTGTTCACTGACAATGCTTTCTGGAAGTATTCCTGAGCCCATTCTGTTATTTCCTTGACAGTGGCATTCCTGTTTGAGGTGCAGTGACGTTTAAGGGCCCGGAGATCACGAGCATCCAGTAGAGTTTTACGGCCTTGACCCTTACGCACAGCGATTGTTCCAGATTCTCTGAATCTTTTGATGATGTTATGCACGGTTGATGATGATAACTTAAAAGTCTTTGCTATTTTACGCTGGGTAACACCATTCTGGTATTGCTGCACTATATTTCTGTGCAGCAATTGTGGAATTGGTGATCCTCTTACCATCTTGGCTTCTGAGAGACTGTTATGCCCCCCCTTGTTGGAGGAAGGGGAGCATGAACATGACAACCACAATAAATAGACAGAGTCCTTGTAAAAGTGAAAGAAGAGCTTTTATTATTTTGTTCTTCTTAAAGGTCTTTTTAAATCTCCAAAAAAAGAAAGCTGTGGGGGAGAAAGGGACAGTTAGGTTAGTGCCAAATCAAAGAAACAAACAAAACAAAACAGGGCCTAACTAGCATCTACTCTAGATGGAAAACAATGAAATGAAAATACCCTGACCTGCTTATCTAAATAAAGAGCTCACCAAAAATTACAAGGGTGGCACCAACCTACTTATCTAGTGTGTTTAACAGAACTTTTTACCTAAGTGTGGAAGTGTATAGGGTACCCCAAACTTACGTAGTCCTCTAACTCCCACCGCAAACCTTATGCAATGAACACTTCTCCAGACAGCAACACAGGTGTGCCAAAAAAAACAGCATGGAGGGAAGTCAACCAAAAAACAAACAGCACAGAAGAGCTTCCTTTATAGGGCAGTCCTGAGTCCTGATTGGTCCTGCCCAACTCTCCAACCAATCAGCATTCAAATCTCCAAATTGGCACCAGCTGCATTCTGCACCTGAGGAGCAAACAGAGAAACAAGAGGGGAAAAAAAAAACAAAGTCTTCCAGACATGTAACATAGACACTGACCCTCTGAGAAGCTCTTTTTATACCCAATCATGTTGTCAATTGACCAAATTAGTGTTAATTGGTCTTCCAGCTGTTCGTAATATGCTCAATTTCCTTTTTCCAGCCACTTATTGCTACTTGTCCCAACTTTTTTTGGGATTTGTTGACACTGTGAAATTTTGAATCAACATATTTTACCTTTCAAATGTTACATTTACTCAGATTAAACTTTTGATCTGTCATCTTTGTTATATTACGAATAAAATATTGACATTTGCCATCTCCACATCATTGCATTCAGTTTTTATTCACAGAAGAAAAAAGCAGATGTGTAGAAAAGGCTGAAAAGATCAGAACTGTATAAGAAATAAGCAGGATAAGCTGAAATAGGCAGAGAGGCTGAACAGATATCTAAAATTAGCGAAACAGAGAAGAAAAATACTAAAATTAGCAAAAACATTGCTGAAAAAGCTAAAACAAAAAGCTGAAAATGGCAGAAGAAACATAAATTTCAATCTTTCTATAGAATCAGAAAAGAGAAATTAGAAAAGTTATTATTATATTAGAAAAATACTAAAAGTAGATAAAAGCATAAAATACATTGAATTTAGTAAAAGAAAGCTGAAAGCTGAATTTAGGAGAAAGCTGATAATAAAAGCTGAAGAAGAAGAAATGATAAAATGAGCAGTAAAAGGTTTTAAAGGGTTTGAAGGATGTGAAAAGACCACCATTCATTTTCAATGAGAAAAACATGGCCGACAAAGATAAATATTTCAAAAAGTCTAAATTTACTAAATACTGTCTGTCAGAGAAGAATGTCCTGAATGAGCAGAACAATTTGAAATATGAATTGTTGAACGTTAGTAGAGCTGCTTCCTCTCAGCGAGAAGGTCGCTGGTTCAAATCCCGGCCGGGGACCTTTCTGGGTGGAGTTTGCATGTTCTCTTCGTGCATGTGTGGGTTTTCTCCAGGTACTCCAGTTTTCTCCCACAGACCAAGAACATGCATGTTAGACTGACTGATAACTCTGAATTGTCCCTAGGTGTGAGTGAGAGAGTGAAAGGTTGTTTGTCTCATTTGCTTCTATGTGTCCCTGTGATGGAAAAGGGCAGCCATTTGGATCATCAAAAAGAACAAAATCACTGGACAGATGATATAGACAGATATTAGTTATATTTGGTATGGTATGGTATGGTATAAAGTTTATTCATTTTAAAAAATACAAAACAATTTCATAATAATATAAAAAATACAAGAGATTTAAAATGAAAGGCAGCAGAAGAAGAAAAAAATCTTATTATACCTGCCCATAATTCTCACTTTATTTTACTTGTTTGTTTTCTTAGATGATTTTTCCACAGTGTGTTTTCTTTAGATGATTTTTCCACAGTGTGTTTTCTTTAGATGATTTTTCCACAGTGTGTTTTCTTTAGATGATTTTTCCACAGTGTGTTTTCTTTAGATGATTTTTCCACAGTTTGTTTTCTTTAGATGATTTTTCCACAGTTTCTGACTCTTCTGACTGCACATCTCTACCAAAGGTGAATATTTCCTCTCCCTCTTCTCATTCTTCTACAGCAGTGTGACCTTTTAGCAGGAAGCAGGGTGCCTGCAAAGCATGGAACAGCACCCACAATAATCCATAATATTCTGTAATTGATTGGACACACAAATTAAAGACAGAAAACATGTCCAGGGTCAAAACTACAACTTTCTGTCCCTGGTGCCACCTGCAACAAAATGCCACATTTTCACCTAAATCAATACAGCTGCCATCATCTGCACATCTGTTGATACATATTTAATGTACTTATCCTCATTAAGCATTAAAACAACTGTGTTTCTATAATAAATAGTATGTACAATGTTTTACAAAATAAATATCTCCTCAAACAGGTTAGATGTAGCAAAGTAGTAGGTTGGACCAGGATGTAGAGGTAAGTGAGCGATTTTTCCAGTTGTATGTTCGTTTGAAGAGGATTGATTTCAGGGTCTCAAGACATAATTACCCGCAGCATCCCCTCAGTGCGGACCAACAAAAAGGCGTCTCCTACTCCGCTCCTGTAACCTGGAACACCTTGCAAAAAGAGCTGAAGCTCTTGATCTTGACCTCTCTAAACAACTGTTAAGTTCAATGCAAAAACCAACGCAGACATGTTCCTGTTTTTAGTATTTTACATCGTTTTATAATGTAACTTTTTGTTTAGTTTTTATTTCATTTTCTACTGTTGTTTGTACCTCATCTCTGTTCTTTGTTTAAAACAGGTCTCTTCTATAAATGAGTCCTCGAGGCTCAATGAGACTGTATAAATAAAGGTTGAATGAAAGGGTGAAGGTACAAGAGGCTCAACCTTGAAGAACACAGGAAACCGATTCTCATCTGTGAGGAGCACAAGAAAAGCAAGATTATTTCACATTGTCATGATGCATGCTCAACAATCCAGGTGGATAAATCATAATAAAATGGTGGCTGGATGAACGGAGAACCCAGTCTGCCTTATTAAAGTTCCATTTCTTTTCTACTTTTATACTCATAATGTTAATCCTGCTCTGATTTTAATGGGATAATGATAACTACCAGTTGTGTTTTTATCAATGTCCCACTCACAGAGACCTGCCAGTGATACAATTGTTAAATCAATTCTGGACTCTGCTCCTGTTCTTTTATTCATTCTTCTTCTCATCCCTTCTTTAAGACATAAACACTTTTTAATTTCCATCAATTTTTCTATAACTTGTCCATTTTTATCATTACAAGCGAGGTGCGGAGTTCAGCCTGCTCCTACAAAACGAACAAGTCTTGACATGCCCTGCTTCTAGGCCTCGGAGTCTGAGATAATGAAAACCATATGTGGAGAAACGCATATACTTACACACCCCATAAACACAAATGTATATGACACACACTCACACAACTACACAGACACACACAGGCTTGCTTGGACACATATACACACACACACACACACACACACACACACACACACCCACACACACACACACAGAGAGGACAGCAGAGCAGAAGATGTCTTCTCTTTTTAATAAAAATTACCAGTTTCAGATGAATGAGAAAGATGTGTTTATAATAAATCAATAAACAAGTAGATAATCAAGTGATATTATAAACTTTGTGATTTTAAAATGTAAACATTATGATTTTAGAATGTAATCTGTTTTAAGCTTGTTCATGTTGTTGATTGTTGGAAGAAGAACCCCGTAGTTTCACGAATGTCCTAGAAGAAGTTATACAAGCAAAGGTATTACGCAATGGAAAAGCCCCAGAAACAGCTCTGAGCAAATAAGTATAGGACAACTCAAGGATGACTAAGCATAATTGAACAAAGTACACCCAGATTTTAATATGCATGAGGAGTGACTGGCAAAACCTCATAAGAGGCCTGTAAATTCAGACCAAGGTCCAACCCAGAAGAGGTTGGATTTGCCTGATGGCATGATCGGTCTGGAGATGTCAGTCAAAATCTCAGGCTATATAAACAGAAGTTTCAGTGAAAACTCCACT
This sequence comes from Nematolebias whitei, assembly GCF_014905685.2. Lineage (NCBI taxonomy): Eukaryota > Metazoa > Chordata > Actinopteri > Cyprinodontiformes > Rivulidae > Nematolebias > Nematolebias whitei. The sequence continues at coordinate 38,583,914 of NC_056501.1, read as the reverse complement.
GTTTTGGGGACCCACTACTCGTGCGAGGACCTTCGAGGACCACGAGACGATTGTGGACTAATAGGGCAATTTGGACGGTCTCTACTGGAGGAGAACTAGGGTGAAATCCGTTGGAATACGCTTCTTTTTGGAACTATTCATCAACCCCCCAGCCCAGATTATTCCTAAATCCTTTTCTTCAATATTCAGACCAGCAAGAGGACCAGAAACGGCCCACATCCGAGAGAGATGGGGAAATTTGCCTCTTACTAATTCAGAAAACAGGGTAAGAGGACGTTTCTCAAATTTAGTCCTTAACAAAACCTTATTCCAAATTAAAGCAGCGGTGTATGAATTGACAAGCAGAAAAATCAATTATATTATAAATCTGGTTGCTCAGAGTTGCAGAAGGGTCTTCCTTGCAGTGAGAAATAATGTGTTGGGTCAGGTAGAGAGAGTAGGTAAACTGTGTGGGTACTTGTGTTCCTGAGTGAGACCGGGCGTGGCCGGCCGGACTAAAAGACATCCGAGGCCGAGCAGAGAGGAGTCCAATGGCCTGTCTCAAGCCCATCCACAGGAACGGAGATCTACCTTGCCCAGGAAAAGTCAACAACTGGAAAGGGACTAAGGAGTGAAAATTATTCATCATGTAATCTCTTTGTAATCGAGTGTAATCATTATTGTGCATACCGCTGTTCCCCTGCAAAAATTATTGATTAAAGCAAAGCAAAAACGTAAAATTCTGGACTATTATTTCAAACACCCCTTTTGTTCTTGGAAGTGGAAAACTTGGTTTAGAGAAACAACAGAAGCACGGGAGGTTTTAAACGGTTTTATTAGCTTTGATTATAAAACAACATCCATGAGCCTTGTGTCTAGGCTCTAAACAACACCAGATCGATTAACAATTGTAACGCTAAATCAGGAGATGAGCTACCGTTAACTTGCACTTCCTCGTCTGCTAAATGTCCCCACTCCTGCTGCTAGGTCGGGCGAGGCATGAGGTGAGACTTTGGGTGTGGTACAAGGATTGGAGGTAGTTAACAGTCTGGGTGAATCATCTCAACACAGCCTTAAAACTAAAACTGTCCTAGGAAACAGCTGCGGGTAATACCTGAGCCATAGGATTAGTTTTGAGACCCGTTTGTGGAGAGGCTGCGGTGAGGGCGTGGCACGTGTCCTGTGCCTACCTCACTCGGGAAAGCGAAACAACACACACACACACATACATACATACATATATATATATATA
>NC_056501.1:38569847-38579683 GCF_014905685.2 Nematolebias whitei | reverse complement strand
TTTTTTTTTTCTTCTTCTTTCGGCTGCTCCCTGCGTTAGGGGTCGCCACAGCGAAGTAAGTCACTTGAAGACTTGGCAGTTATTTTTACGCCGGATGTCCTTCCTGACGCAACCACAGACACCGAGCTACCACAGCCCTCTGTGTAGAGCAGAGAGCTGCTATCTAGGACACCCGGAGGAGCAGTGGTTAAGGACCTTGCTCAAGGGCCCAGAGTGGGACGAATGAGGGTAAATGGAATGGTAAATGTACTGTATTTATATAGCGCCTTTCTAACCTATTTCAAGATACTCAAAGCGCTTTACACTACAATCTGTGGCCTCATTTACCCATTCATACAGCACTCCATTAGATCTCTACAAAGCTAAATGAACAAATCATTCTAAAGAGACTAATCAGTGCTTTAAATCACATGCATTCACTGATGGGACACACATCAGAGGCTATGAGGAGTTCAGTGTCTTGCCCAGGGACACTTGGACATGTGACTGCTGGTGGATTGTTGATTTTATATATTTGTTAACTCGTGTAAAAGTGTCTTTGAGTATTTAGAAAAGCTTTATGCAAATAAAATGTATTATAATTTATTATTTAGTTACATTCTTCTTCCCAAATTTCGACTACTAATCTAGTTCTTTACTTTTCCCCAACATTTGAAATTGTACTCCTTACTTTATAAATATCACACACCCTCCTCCACTTCTTTCCTGTTGATCCCTTCTTAAACTATCATATCCTTTAAAACCAAAATCTAATCTTGATTTTAATCACGTCTTCTTTATACAAATAATCCCTGGATTCTCAGAAGACATAGTATCATGAGCAAAAAAAAAAAACACTTTCATTTTCGTCCCCCCGCCTGGAGAAAAAAAGCACTGTCCAGTGACGTGCAGTGAGCTTTGTGACAGGTGAGGCACCGAGTGTCTGGAATTTATGCTCACATATACAAACCCAAAATAGAAGCTTATATTTCAGTTTAGCCTTTTCTTTCCTTTCTTTTTTCTTCTCTCCAACACCTTCTGTTTCAACTGAAAATCTAGTTCAGAAAAATCCTTTAGTTTTGAGATATGATCTTCCATTTTGTCCAAACAAATTTAAATCAACACTTCAACACTTGCTCTTGTCAATGGCGGATGTTCATCCTCTCCCTCTCTGCTTTGCTTTTGTTCTGTCCTGTCTGTGAAACTGCTTTAGAGCCTCTCTTCTACAAATTTTCCTAATCATAACTATGGACTTGGATTTGGTCAGTTGGACCATCAACACAATTGATAACATTTCTTTGAAGAGAAGACAGGCTTTAGGTGAGCCGATTTGCCCTGTTGGCACGCACGCAGCTGGATACATCATCGACTTTGAAGACTTGATGACGTGTCTATCTCTGCTGTCATCTGTGGATTTTAAGGATACATTTATAATTGGATTTATGATAACTGGTTCCTGCTTTTTGGATTCCACTGGTTCCTGGTCTATCAACAAACAAGGAAGTCATTGGTAGCAAATCTGGACCTGGTCAGGCTGCCTGCCTTATATGATGGCTTGGTTCGTGCCTCAAGCACCCAGACTCTTGGCAGAATGGATCAGATCTCAGGGATTATTCTCAGGTATGTTCCAGTGGTCATTTAATTTGGACATTTCGGAAGCGAGTGGATCAACACAGACTCAAGGTAGATGTCATTAAAATTCTACCTGTCCCCAAAACAATCGTGTTTATCTGAATTTGGCTCCATGACTGGTCTTGACAGGCCGGCCATCTTATCTCAACCCGCCTGGAAAGTTTTCTAAATCTGATGCTCAGCCCCTCCCTCCCCTCCTACTGAGGAATTCCATGAACTTTTCAGAGGAGCCCAGCTGAATAAACAGTCTGTCATCATTTCAGGACACTAGATTCGTCTCTTGTCGTCCTCAGCACCCCCAGTCTGCACAGATCTCTCCAGAGGGAACTATTTGAACTGAGTAATTATTTCTGAACGCCGCAGTGCCTCTGTGTGTTGTCTCTAGCTGCTCACCACCCTTACGTACACCCCCCCCCCCCCCACACATGATGTTGGCATCATTATGTGCTAGTGCGTGAGATCTTTTTCATTATCACACTGTTGACCTTCAAAAAGAGGTTAAAAGCGTGTTAGGGATTTTTTTGGTCTCCAAACCCTGTGTCATTTTTCCCCACTTTTATTGTCTGTCCAAATAGGTCTCACTTGTAAATTAGAGTGTTTGAGGCTCAATGTGACTTATCTGTTTAAATAAAGGTTGAATGAATGAATGAAAAATGAGTGTACAGTTTGCTTCACCCCTGCCCGTTTGCATAACAGAAGAATGCACCTGCTTCATTGTCCCTATGGGGCAGCACTGCCCCCTATTAGTGCAGCAAGGTACTTTCTGCCGCACCTCTCATGTTTTTCAGCGTGCATTATGACCGATTAGAAAGCAGAAATATGTCACACACATTCATTCAATATATTAGACAGATTGTAGTACATCAACATGTGTAGAACATGTGTAATAAAACATGTATATTGGAGACATAAAGAAAGACAGCAATGGGCATGCACCAAACACCTACTTCATATATTGTATATGACACAGCACCCCCAGAGGTGAACCAGAGCACTACACTGCCTCACCCGACATTCATTCCTTGTTTAATAGGCAATGTGTAAATTCCACGAGTTTGACCATTGAAGTATTGAAATAATTCAGAAAACAGTTTTATAGAACACTCAAGTGGTCAAATGTATTCTCTCTTATCATTGTTAATATTTTACTTGTCATGATGACGGGTGAGGCAGTGCCTCTGTCCATCCTAGTTTTATGAATAACTTGAAAAATAAGTGAGGTACTGACTTGTGTTTTTGGTGTTTAGCTTCACTAGATGTAAGAAAGGTCACTATCAAAAATTACGTTGCCATGGCAAAACCTAAACTGGCCACCACCATAAAAATATGTAAACTGGGTACCACAATCATTTAAATAATATATGCTTTCTACATTTTTTAGTGCATAACAGTATAGTTCTCTCAAATGATGGGAGTTCAAAGATCAACTTATGGTGTCCAAGGCCACCACTGTCCACCCCTTTAGCTCCACCATTGCACCTGGTGCTGGATAAAATACCTCCCTCCACTCTCCAGGATCCATCAGTCTGCATGCCATTCTAACATTGTTTACTTGCATTCCCTGTTCATTTCCAGAAAAGAAAAACAAGAATCTCAAAAACTACAGTCACAGTCATTCACTTTTCAAACCCCTTAGTGATGGGGGACATTGGTGTTTTGTTTGAAGGCATTGTTTCTGCAAAGTACATTGCCATGGTAACACCAGACCCCACCGAAAGTATTAGCACATAACTTGTGGCCAAACCAGTAGTGTTGTTTTGTGTGTGGGTGTACTCTTCCTTTTGGGCCGCAGTAAAATTGGTAAAAGAGTATAAAACAAATTTCAGAGATATGTTTAGATATGAAAATAAAAGGGGATGACATGAAATGGATAGGAAGCAATGCCATGCATCTTTTCCACAGGATGTAGCCAGTTTTAAACTGCCAACCTTCAGAATGGAAGAAAACCATTAATTCTTTCGACATACAGTCAAAGGACTTTGATGTGTCTAACAGTGCAGTTCACAGAAATATGTTTTTGCTCCTGCAGTGGCCAAATTTGACAGTTTATTTTTAAAAAGTACCGTTTAATAATTAGTTTAATAGTGTAAATCATCTATTATCTATAACTGTGTTCAATCATGTAACCTTTAATCAAAGTACAAAATGCAGTTTGACTCCCATCACCCTTTGGAGCTCAAGTTAGGAGTCATCAAGACTCTGTATCACAGAGCAGACAGCATCCCCACTAACTCAGGAGCCAGGCAGAAGGAGAAATCCTACACAAGACAGGCTCTAGAGCAATTTGGATATCCTAACTGGGCCTTCCTGAAAGCAGAGAAGAAACCCAAACAGGACTCCAGTCAGCCATCAGGTGAAAAGGAGGAACCCAGACCCAGACCAGTGGTCATTCCATATGTTGAGGGAGTATCAGAGAAACTGAGACGTTTATTTTCTAAACACAACGTCCCAGTGGCTTTTAAACCCCAAAATACATTACGGCAAAGACTGGTTCATCCCAAAGATCCAGTCCCCCGGCACAAACAGAGTAATGTTGTGTATGCTGTTCAGTGTCAGGAGGGCTGTGATCAGTCTTACATCGGGGAAACAAAACAGTCACTGACCAAAAGGATGGCCCAGCACAGAACATCAACATCATCAGGCCAGGATTCTGCTGTCTACACTCATCTCCAGGCCAGCGGTCACTCTTTCAGGGATGAAGATGTTCACACCCTGGACAGAGAGGAACAATGGTTTGAGAGAGGAGTAAAGGAGGCCATCTTTGTGAAAAGAAATCGTCCATCATTAAACAGGGGTGGAGGCCTCCGGGTTCAATTGTCCCCCTCTTACAATGCTGTGATTGCTAGTATCACTCAACCCCCTGTGAATAGTAAACAGCCATCAGGGTGCTAATGATCCATTGTTAGGCTGATGGTCCTTCTTGACCATGTGAGGAGCTGGTTTTGGTTGTCAGCAGCAAAACTGGTTGATCCACTCTGAGAAGGTGCTATTTAAGAGACTGAGCTGAATACAGCACGTCAGACTGAGGAAGTCTTTCGGATGAGAGACGAAACGTTTCTACATTTTTTTGCTTTGTTTTTTGCTGTTTTTGAATGTCCAGAGGACCAGATTGAATTTTTTTTTGGAGTTTCTTTTAACTTTCATTGAAATTTCCTCTTTAATTGTCTCATTGTTGGCAAAATGATGAAGGTATACATTGACTGCTATACATTGTTTTATTTAACCCCTGGAAGATTTTTTTTAATTTTTATTTTTTTATACTTTTATATGTGAAAGATACTTTTCTTATGTGAAAAATAAATCAACCATATATATATATATATATATATGCACATGTATATATGTATATACATTTTGTTTTCCATGATAAACTAATCACTTTTATAGGTATGTCAGTCCAATTTAAAAGAAAATACTTCTTCTTAAAACATGATAAAGATCATTAGTAATAATAATAATGTCATAATATAATATGTATTATGTATACATTACTGAGAGAAATGCATTATTTTAGCATATCATAAATATGAAATTAATAATTGGTTTTACAGAGTGTTTAATGTAGAAGCTGTTTCCCCTCAGTGTTGCAACTGTGAGATTATGAGAGCATCTGAAGAAATTCTGACAAAATGAAAAAAATGATTTTTAGGCTTTGTCAGAAAAAAAAGGCCGTATTGACTCCATCAAAAGAAATACATTTATTAATTATATAATTAATTAAAAAACACACAATATGAATGTGTGGTTGATTTTTTTCCCACACAAGATTTTCCAAGGTTGATTATCATAGCTTGATGAGTAAATTCAATAAATAAAGTATGGCATGAACATTTTGTAAAGAAACAGTAAAATCAAAGCAAACTATTCAAGCATCGGGATGCAACTTCAGTCTTTTTGTTTCACTCCCCATAAACTCCTGCAGGCTTGAATGCAAAGAGTTGGACCTTAATACTGCTCACAAGCTGCTTGATCGGGGCTGACATACGATAAGACGTCCTGTCCCTGAGGGACAAATGGTCTTGTAGAAAGGAAGACAATTTTCCTCCTGGGGACAACAAAGCTGATCTTATCTTTTGTTATTTCACAATTGACTCAAAATGATTTCTTCTTCAGGCCATGGAAGTCAGTCATTAATCTTTGAAGGTCAGACAGAGAGGAAAAGGAAAACCTGAGACACTTTCTACTTGAACCTTTGAAACAAACATTTAAACATATCACATAATCTTACCAGGAAGCAAATAATGTGAACCCAATCCAAAATATCTTAGCAGTTCAGACATTTTTTTTTAATTTTTGTTGTTTTATAAAATGTAATTGTTTAAGTTTCGTCAGTAAATTATGTATGTTAATGAGTTTGACCAAATTAAATGAACAGTATTATGTGCATTTTTAATGTGGTGGTGGGGGACACAGGTGTGTGTGTGTGTGTGGGGGGGGGGGGGGGGGGTGAAACAATGCTTTCCCCATCCCCCGGTCAACAACTGCTGGAATTAACTTATACCCCTTTTCAATTAGTAACGATACAGACGACTCAACTCAGCACGGTTCAAAGGTTCTATTTCATATAGCCTTCGCCCTTTAAGAGCTGTCGCTGGTGGGTTTATCCCATCATGCAAAGCATCGCACTGAAAAAACGAGTCCATGCCCACCTGTTGTGTGGGCCCCACCCGGTCCGTATAAATTACGTTAAGAGCGGGTAATCGGCTCCCATTTTTCTTCAACAAGCTAATAGCACTGTCAGAAGAACAAAGAAGGAGAGTTGTCCAGCTTGACCGGCACAACCTATGTTAAGGCTGCCGGCTGCCTGGGATCCCGCCACGCAAACCTTCTGCTATCCTGGTGAGTTCTCCTCTCCGAGGAGAAGCAGACGAGCAGCCTTGTTTCAAGGTAATCACCGAGGAAAACTTTTCAGTGGCGGGTCGCTACCCGTTGGACAACGCCATTGACCCTTTTTTCTTGTTAACGCCGACTCTCGGAGCGAATCGGATGATTCCTCTGGGACAGGCGACGTCAGCAGCAGCCCCCGCTTCTCACTCCCTCCTGGAGAGCATAGTGTTGGAACAAGGGGGGCTGAGCAGATGCTCCCACCCCCGGGGCCTTTTCGCATTGGCAACCACACCGCTCCCAGCTGTCGGTGCCCTCCTCTCGGAGCTGCCTGGCATAATCCAGGAAGGGATTTTTTTCCGTCCCTCTCCTTCCCCCGCCCAGATCGGATGATCTAGCGAGAAGGTTTTTGGCTCCACCCCGGCTCGCCGTCCTGATCCCATCTGGCCTTGTTTCACAGCAGTGACGTCCTACTGGAATGAGGCTGCAGCCGGACCTGGTAGACTGAGAGTGCCGGTTTCCACATTCGCGCCCATCACCAGAGTGGAGGGGTTTTACTGAGCGGAAATTCCCTCGGTGCCCCCCTAGAGCCAAGCCTGGCAGAGGCTCTCGGAGCAAAGATGTCCATATTGGACCAGCGTCCTGCGCCTCTTGGGAAGCATGACCAGACGGTGATGTCGCTCTCCAACAGAGCTCACCAGTATGCGTTCCAGGCGGCCACAGCAAACAATAATGTTGTGCCGCTGACGTACAGCATCTCAGAGGCTGGAGGGAACAGACCTGCCTCAGGAGACGAAGAGCTCCCTCTGCAAGTCATCTGATGGCACCCTCAACCTGTGCGCCTCGTCTGTTGTCTGTCTGTCTTGCATCGCAGCCTGGATGACAATGGTTCAGAGGTCCACCTGGCTTGTCACTCCCCCTCCCTGTTGGAGTAGCTGCAAATGGACTCGCTGGAAGGCCCCATCACGACGGACAAACTGTTTGGAGCCAATTTTCAAGGACATGCTGGAGAAATCGAAGAAGCCGGAGGTGTCGGAGACTGTGCACCATCTGATCAAGCCCACAGCTTGAGCACGGCACAGAAGCACCGCGCCCCTGCGGCAGCCCTCACCTACACGGATCCGCATGCTCAGGGGCACGCGCGCCTTCCCTCAGCGCACACCAGCTCACATCAGCATGGATGTGAGCCCGCAGCCTGAGCACGGCACACATGACGGTGGTGATTGGCATCCGTAAATAACGTGACATAGCAAAAACACGTGCCCGCTTCCCGAACGTTAAGCGGAGTGGCAACGACCGTGCGTTCTAGACAGATGGATGAACCGTTTTATCAGTAGGGGATAAATGCTACAGTTTATAGCTCAAACCCCCCGTTTGGAGGAACTTTAGAGATGTTTCTGTCACCTCCAGAACAGATCTCATTCCTCCACACAGAAGTTCAGGAAATTCTGATAAAAAAATGTAATTTCCAAGGTTCCACAAGGAGAGGAAAACACAGGGTTCTACTCTCATCACTTCCTGGTCGCAAAACAGACAGGAGGGATGAGACTCATCTTAGATTTGTCAATTTTCAATTGTGAGACAACATTCCATTCAAAATGCGTTGAGTCGGCTCTGCAGCCATTCGCTACACAGAGTAGGGAGGAGAATTCTGTTTTATCTGGAGGATCTGTTGCTGCTGACCCATTTTTTCCAGACACGTGGCAGCAGTGCAACTCACGTGAAGCCGGCAGAGTGATAACAGCTGTTTCTGTCATGAAGTTATTAAGGACATGTCATCTGCTCACACGGTGCGACACCTCCAGAGGTGGTTTGCTCATTTGCGTGTGGGCCCGGTGAGGCAGAAGAGATGGTTGATCGCTGTGCCCCCCTCCGTGAGAATCGACCTGAGACACTGGGGAAACCCTCTTGTTTTGTCGGAGGGAGTTCCTGTCAGCAGACCTACATCACACGTGTCAGTCTTCACAGACGCGTCCCTGTCAGGTTGGAGAGGCACATGCATGTCTCAAGCTGTGGGGGTGCTGTGGCCATCCCACACAGCAGCTTATATAAATGTTTTTGGAGTGTCGCACGGTTTTGAATGTGCCTCTGTGCTGTGGAATCAACATGTGTTGATTCACACAGACAACAAGGTGACTGCTACATACATAAACCAGGAGGGGGGTGTGCGCTCAGCACAAATGTTACAAATTGTGAGACAGCTGCTGTGTTGGGCACACCAAAATCTGCTCTCCATCAGAGCAGTGTACATCCCCGGTGTTCTGAACAGGGGGGCGGATGTGATGTCCAGGGGCAGTCCGCGTCACGGGGACTGGACCCTCCATCCACAGCTGATGGCTCAGACGTGACAGAAATTTGGCTAAGCAGCCGTGGACCTGTTTGTAACACGAGAGAACCCTCAGTGTCAACTATTGCCCTTTTTCCATTAGTACCGGTACGGGCTGAATGGACCCTACTTGGCCCGGTTCTGAGGCTTTTCCATTAGTACTGGTACTTAGCACCTGTTACTATTTTCAGTACCCTTGGCTCTGTGGTTCTAACCCGAACGAAGAGGTACTAAAACGTGACGTCAGAACACTGTAGGTCACTGATTGGTCGGGGGCGGAGTCACTGGATCCTTCAGAAACTTTTCAAAACAATAATCCGCCATTGGCAATTTCTCGGACTGGAGCAGCGGCTGGACTTATTTTAAAGATTTTAAAAACAATACTGACAACATCTAGGTCTAATGCTGATGTGCTGGCATTTTTTGTGCTTGGTGGCCGACAACATAATTCAGAGCAAGCTGGATGGAGCTCTGCTGGTGTACCCCGGACTTCCCCCCGGAGCCTTGGAGCGCCAGGCCAGGCAGGGCATCATCTCCCCAGCTCCGAGTTCCGCTGGTCAACGCGGAAGATCCTTCGATGTGCCGACTCGGAGGTTCGGGTTCCGGATACCAGCCTTGTGTGCTCAGAGCTCCGCTGGTCTTTGCGAAGCTGGAGATGGGGACTCGCAGATGGCCGTTGCGAGACCCCGGCCGCGCGTAATCATGAAGGCTGAATCCCGATACCATCCGGCAGTCAGGCAGACTGGACAGTCTGGGATGGACAGTGGAAGCGATTTTTAAATAAAATAATATTTTGTTTTTATTCAAAAAATGTTTAAAAAAAATTGCTGAAGCGATTAAAAATTATTATTATTTTTTTACACGTAAAATGTTTTTTTTTAATTGCTTCCACCGTTCGTCGCAGACCCATCACTGTCCGCCTGTCTGCGCGTGTCGGGCCTTCATGATTACGCGCGGCTGGGGTCTTGGAACGGCCTCTGCGAGTCACCAGCTGAGCTCGGAGCTGAGAAGATGAGCCTGCCCGTCCCGTCTCTGGAGGAGAGGATCGTGTGAGACCAGCAGAGCTGGTCATAAA
>NC_056501.1:38564150-38569747 GCF_014905685.2 Nematolebias whitei | reverse complement strand
ATGAGAGACGAAACGTTTCTAGATTTTTTTGCTTTGTTTTGTTTTTGTTTTTTTTGTTGAATGTCCAGAGGACCAGATTGAACTTTTTTGGATTTTTCTACCTGGATTATTGAGCATGCATCAGAAAATATGATCATGTTTTCATAGTCTTTAATTTGCATGTGTGCAGTCAGGAGAAGCCCTTGGTTAAGGACTTTTTAGATTTATTGGACTCATTTAATCTTACTCAGCATGTAAACGGTCCCACTCAAAAGCGTGGACATACACTGGACCTTGTTTTAACACGTGATTTGACTGTTAATAATCTTGAAATTGGTGATAATGTTTTTTCAGACCACATGCCAGTCCAGTTTGAGTTCACCCTCCCTCATCTAACTCCTAAGCCGTGCATCCCTGCATGTAGTAGCCGGGCCATTATCCACTTCACTGCCGCACGTTTCACAGATGTTTATAACTCTGAAATGATCATTCAGCCCCCGGTGTTTCTCACCATCACTGAGGAGCTGACATCCCAGTTCAACTCTGTCTGCTTAAAGACTCTGGATCATGTCGCTCCGGTTAAAACTAGAAAATCAAAACTCAGAACAGAACCTTGGCTGAGTGACGTCACCAAGGCCGTTAGGCAGCAATGTAGGAGGGCAGAGCGCAAATGGAGGAAAGACAGGCTGCAGGTCTCTTTTCAAATACTTAAAGAGAGTTGGCGCCGTTATCAGAAAGCAGTAAAAGCTGGTAAATCCAAATACTTTTCTGATATCATAACTAGGGATGGGGCCTATCCGATCCAGTATCCGTATCGGCCTCCGATACCAGCATAATTTACGTATCGGATTTTTCCGATCCACCTGCCAATATTTCCAATCCATGATGCATGTTGGCTTCAAACTACGGAATGGATTTCCTGAATGGCGGCGTGTCTCATAAACCCAGAGTAATAAAACCTGCCTCACATTCAGGAAATCCACTTCATAGTTTGCAGCCAGCTACAACGTGAGGATTGAGTTAGCAACACTGTGGCTAGGCTAACTGCTAACAAACTTTTCATCGAAACATGTTCGTTGTGTGTAAGTATTTTACCCTAGAAACACCACAAAACAAGACAGCAACATGCAATGTCTGAAGAGCCATAGCGCCACATTAAACTGCGGTAAAGTTAGTTTTACACTGGACATTCGAGCTTCGTGGCTTCAGCGGGACGCTGCTCTTTGCTCAAAGAGGCGACTCGACCCCGGCCAGCCGCGTCCAATCTGCCCCGCTCAGTCTGCCCCAAATCAGGCTGCTTGCTTCGGATTGAACAAGAAGAAGACATCGCTGAAACCACGGAGTTCAAATGTTTACAGAGAAGTTGCTAAATTTCATCATGATTCATGACCAACCACTATCAGTTGTAGAAAACGAAGGATTTCACAGCTTGACACTTGCAGCCAAGATATAGTTTACCATCCAGGAGATATTTATCAGTACAACAGTAAACAATCATAAAAAAACATATGATTTGAAAATTATATTAAAAACAAAAACAGTTACATTATAAAGTGATGTAAAATACTAAAAACTGAAACATGTCTGTTGGTTTATGCCATGAACTTAGCATGTGTTTGAAGCCATTTAACATTTTATTTAATTCAATTCATTAATTTAAAAGAAACAAAATAAAAAAAAATCATGAAAAAGAAAACATTGAATGAAACGAGTGCAGAAAGAAGAAAAAAAATCTTATATCTGCCCCTTATTAAAAAATAAAAAATAAAATAACTTTAAACAATCACTTAAAATTAATCACTTTAATATCCACTTTAAAGCTAGGAATAAAAAGAAACATTTTGTGTTAGCAGAATTTAATTCTAACTTTAAAACTTATCCAAAATTAATAAAATTTATTTCAAGTTGCCTTTTTGGACATGCATGCATATATTTGTACAAATTGTACTTGAGAAAAGATTACTACAGCCTCATATAAAATCAATGATGATCATGATATCGGAACTGGATCGGCATCAGACGATATTCAGACTTAGGTATCGGGATCGGATCGGAAGTTAAAAAAAGTGGATTGGTGCATCCCTAATCATAACCTCAAACTCTCACAACCCACGTGTCCTCTTCTCTACCCTAAACGCTGTTCTCCACCTCACTGAACCATTACCTCTGGAAGCCTCGACTGAGCTGTGCGAGAAATTCTTACATTTCTTTTTGGAAAAAATTGCGACCACCCGGGCCCTCATTTCCTCTCCAACTCATGACCCATCCATCCCACCTCAATCTGTAGCTCTATTTGACCATTTTGAACCCATCACTCTATCTTCTCTAGAGCAGGTCATGTGCAGCTTAAAACTTTCTGGTTCCCCCTTTGATGTGGTCTCCCCGCGACTACTGAAGGAGGTTTTTCCTACTCTAGGTCCGTCCATTCTTGCTATAGTAAACAGTAGTTTATCCACTGGCGTGGTGCCAAAAACCTTTAAACATGCTGCTGTCCAGCCTCTCCTGAAAAAAAAAAAACCTTGACCCCTCAGTCGTTTCCAACTTCTGGCCTGTCTCCAAACTCCCATTTGTTTCTAAACTACTGGAGAAAATAGTTGAGTCCCAGTTGAAGTGCTTCCTGGAGGATCACGCCATCTTAGAGCTATTCCAATCTGGCTTTAAACCTCTCCACAGCACTGAAACTGCCCTATTGAAGGTTTTTTATGACATCTTCAGATCCACAGATACTGGTGATTCTGTGCTGCTTGTCCTATTGGACCTCACAGCCGCCTTTGACACCATCGACCATGAGATCCTCATGGCTAGGTTGGAGCAGTGGGTGGGCATCACAGGGTCAGCCCTCAATTGGTTCAGATTCTACCTCACTGACAGATCCTTTTGTGTCTCTGTAGATGAACATATGCATGAGATATATTCATCAATTAAACGGGTTCTTTCATTTTTCTGGACTGTATAACATGCATGCATTGAATTTAATAAAATGTATCGTGAGACGTTAGTTATCTTTGACCCATCAAAATGAATGTGGTCATTTATTTACAGAATCAAAGTTTAACATCACACATTTACATTAATTTGGCAAAATATGGAAAATAACAACATGGCTAGTTTAGTAAACTGTACAATTGATTGTCCACACGGCGGTGGGTGATAACTTTACACAGACATTTCTAAAATATCTGGTGTGATTTCTACTTGATATAATTTTAAAGATGGAAAATGAAGTTTAGAGGGAGAAAAAGATGGGTGAGGGGGTTTGTTTATGTCGGCACCAGAAACGACACTCTCCATTCGAACCCAGCTTTCCTCGGTACGCTCGGTAGTAAACTTGACTCGTTACCTCTCTGAAGATGAATCAGCGGATACGGGGTTCCAGTTAACGCTACCTGTCCAGCGTCTCCGTAGGATGGCTGTGAATCGTCCGAAGTAGTGACGGTATTCCGTTCGACACAAATTCACCTCAGCAAGTGGACTTCACATGAGTGGAGTCCGTCAGAGTTCCACCCAGATGTGGAAGAAAGTTATAATCCCATAAGACTCGGAAGAGCTCTGTGGTCATGTCAGGACCTTCCTGTTTCCCAGCACGGGAGCTCGACCGCAACCTCGGCTCGACTCAACTGGAACTTCGACCCAACAGGAACTGCGACCCAACAGGAACTGGGGTGAACTAGGAAGTACCGACATTTTAAAGGGCTCTATTTCCGGTTCATTTGGGAGTTTTCTTATTGGTCATTGTCGACCAGACAGGGGTGTGTTTTGTGACGTAAGAGGTTACTAGAAGTCAGAAAAACAGCAAGAATGTTATGGGACAGATTGAAAATGTTTTTCAGACAGACGAGAGAAATGTTTGGGCGAGTTTGGGAAAACAGGTGCCAGCTTCTCTGTTTACGTCTGAGAGGATTTAAAAACAACACAGCTCGTTCCAACACTTGTCTGCTTAGACACCGACCTTGGACCAAACTTACGCTGCTCATTCAAAGACAGAAAATCAGAAAATGCATAATTACTCTGTAACAGACCTTAACATGAATTCTAACTTTGCATGAGGATTAAAAATAATCATTGTTACTGTTTTTACAGTTAATTAAAAATGATTAGTTCACTGCAACATCTAAAATGGTTTGAACTAAAACACTTTGATTATCAACATTTGTAAAATAGTAATGATAATAAAAAAGAGTGTTCTTTCACTTGAATTTTCAAGAAAGAAAGTCTCAGGATGGGTCAACCTGTATTTCTGGATTCAAATCAATGAAATGACAGTTTCTGTCCCACAAGGTTCTTAAGGTCAAGGGTTTTGACCTTAGGCTTAGTTCACTACATCTCCATCACGGATTTTAGTTCTGCAGCGACAGAGCTTAAATGGGGGGTTCTGCAGGGGTCCATCCTGGGTCCCCTCCTATTCTCTCTATACCTGTTGCCACTTGGTGCTATTTTCCGTTAACACAACATACCCTTTCACTTCTATGCCGACGACTGTCAAATTTACTTTCCCCTAAGACACAATGGTACATGCTCTATTCAACCTCTGCTTGACTGCCTGGCAGACATCAGGGACTGGATGGCTTTAAACTTCTTAAGTTTCAATGAAAAGAAGTCTGAAGTCATGTTGTTCACTCCCAATGACACGATCACAAACCACAGCATCGACCTTTCCACTCTAACCCTGTCAGAAAAAGAAAGACTCACTAATCTGGGAGTGATAATGGACCCTTTCCTGAAACTTAATAATCATGTAAACATGATTGTTAAATCATGTTTCTTCCAACTGAGGCGGCTGTCTAAACTGAAGCCCATATTGTCCAAAAATAACCTGGAGACAGTAATACATGCATTCATTACATCTAAGCTTGATTACTGCAATTCACTCCTGTTTGGAGTCAGTCAGACCTCCATTGCATGACTACAACTGGTCCAGAATGCAGCAGCCCGATTTTTAACCAGTACAGGCCAAAGAGAGCACATTACACCAGTTTTTGCCTCACTGCACTGGCTACCGGTTCACCTTCGAATCCAGTTCAAAATACGCCTGTATGTCTACAAATCGCTGAACAGTTCCCCCCCCCCCCCCATCTCTCTGATCTGCTATAACCGTATGTCCCACCACGTTCCCTGAGGTCAGCGGACCAATTGCTCCTCACAGTTCCAGGAACTCGTCTAAAGCGCAGAGGTGACAGGGCCTTCTCTGTAGCAGGCCCAAGACTTTGGAAAGAGTTACCTCTGCTTGTCAGACTGGCCCCCTCCCTCTCGGTTTTCAAATCCCGTTTAAAAACTCACTACTATTCTGTAGCTTTCAACACCAGATGATCTGTGTTTTGAACCTGTACGCTCCACACTGGTTTGTCATCATATTTATTATCTGTATTGTTTTTATGTCTGTAGTGAACTTAACCTGATGTCAAAACTGACCAGATGGACAGAAACTGTCATTTCATTGATTTGAATCCAGAAATACAGTTACACCCATCCTGAGACTCTCTTTCTTGAAAATCAAGTGAAAGAACACTCTCTTTTTATTATCATTACTATTTTACAAATGTTGATAATCAAAGTGTCTTAGTTCAAACCATTTTAGATGTTGCAGTGAACTAATCAATTTTATTAACTGTGAAACAGTG
>NC_056501.1:38560747-38564050 GCF_014905685.2 Nematolebias whitei | reverse complement strand
ATATATATATATATATATATTCATTCAACCTTTATTTAGACAGGTTATATACATTAGTCCCTCATTTATCGCGGTTTCCATTCTCAGCTCCACCGCGATAAGTGAAAAACCGTGAAGTAGGACAATTAGTAGACGTAGTAGGCAGTGGTTTATTTTATATTAAGGTGTTTTAAACCCTTCCCATACTCTTACAATATTCTAAACAATGTTTCTAAATTCTAAACGCTCTAAAAGAGCACAGAATGTCATGATTTCAGCTCCCTGCCTCCTCTGCTCTTTGCCACCTGCAAGCGCTATTGGCCACGCCCACTTCTCTGCTCTACACGGAGATCAGCTGATCAGCTGCAGCAGGAAGTTTATTCTGCAGCTCTGGGCTGTACACATGTGCAGCAGGTGCTAAGTAATTTAAAATAATTTATTTTACATAAAAATGCCATGCCGATCGTGCGGCTCATCCATCAATCAGCCAATTGTGTGTCATGTCCAATATATTATTAATTATATATTAATTATTTAGAACAACTGTGATAGAGCGAGTCCATGATAAACGAAGTAGTGAGGTACTACTGTACTTGAAAATATTTTATAAAAACAAAAAGTGCAGTATTTTTACCAAGGTGTGTGTTTTTTTAGGCTGTCCACACAAGAACTCAACAGTGGCTTTTATATATTTTTAACTTTGGAATCTAGTTTTGAAAATTCCTATTTAGGGGCTTCTAAAATCATCAACATATAAAATTACATTTCCATAAAACACTGTCCTGGATGGAGCCTATCATTAACTTGTGTTGAGAAATGACAGAGTGGTAGCCGATTTGAACAAACCTGGAAAAACAACGTTCAGTGTGTTCATGCTCAGAGTACGTCAACAGAGTGACTGTCAGCTACTATCACATCAAAATATAGCCCATTAGTTTTAAAAATGACTGGGTTACAGCCATTCTTGTGTTGGCTGATTATAACAAGACGTTGTGGCAGCCTTGTATTAAATCAAAATGTACAGTTGTTTGATGTACAGTATTTCAAATGATTAAGTTTTGAGAGTTTCATTAAAATGTATACAGTAGGCCATGGGATTTAAAAAATACAGACACACACCCGTACAATCTCATATAACACATACAATATGGGCAAAACGTTGTACGACTTTGCTGTTCAGCAGCAGACAATAAAATTTTGTTTGAAATATCACCAATTCATAAGGATAGTAATGGAGGATAACACTTTGGATGATGATTGATCTTTTTAGCAGGTTCAAAAGTTAAACTTTAACTTAAAAAATGTCAGGTAAGTCCCACATCCTGTTCAGAGAAAAGTTGCTGAATGCAGTTTGAAGCACTTTTCTGACCTGACATTCTGTCTGAAAGCTATAGTGGTGTATCGTTGAGCAAAAATGTTAATTTATTCAAAGCAACTCTTTCTTTGCAACGGTGACGTGCTTTCTGAAACAAAGGCAAGACGTTACAGTGCCTATAAAGAGTAATCCACCTCTTTGGACAAGGGCGATTTTAATACATTTTCATAAAATTGTTTGTCAGTGGCAAGTGAAATCAATATTCTACACAATAATGCCATTTAAATAAAGCATGCAATGTAAAATATGCCACTGCATAAATATACCCCCCCCCCCCATAGTGACTGTCCTACTCATAAAATATTATTGTAAAATATGTCAAGTGTTGATACAAAATGATTCCCTAAACCACAGACATCCTGTTAATGTCCTGAGTTCTTTTAAATCCATCGTTAATAAATGGAAGAAATATGGACCATGTGTAAATCTACCGCAAACAAGCCATCCTCACAAACTAAGTGGCTGTGGAGGAGAACCGTAAGAGAGACCACCACCTGAGACCACTCTGAAGGAGGTCCAAGCTTCAGCATGTGCGATGACAGAGACTGAACATACAGAACCGTTACCAGAACAACCTTTTTTTTCATTCATTCATTCTTTCAACCTTTATTTAGACAGGTAAATCCCATTGAGCCCCGAGGACTCATTTACAAGAGAGACCTGATTTCAACAAAGAATGATGACAACAATGGACAACAGCAACAACAATAGACGGTTATAAAAAGGCATACAGATTTTTAAAAAAAAAAAACTTTTTTTTTTTTACAATTAAGATGGCAAAAAAAGTAACAAAAAACAGCTAGATTATAAGGCGAATGTAGAAAACAAAAAACATGAACATGTCTGCATTGGTCCTTGCCAGGAGTCCAACAGATTCTTAAAGCCACTTAGAGAGGTCAAGGTCGAGAGCTTCAGGTCTTTTTGTAAGATATTCATTATATACTCATTCCACTTTATTAATAGAAGAATATTCAACCCACTAAAAGTCCACTCTGGGTTTTCCTGGTTACCTACAACAGCTCACCACACAGCATGCAGTGTTTCTCTGAGGTCACCCGACGGGGCAAGGGGAGGAGGGGGAGACAGCCTGGGGATGCACCTCTGTGTTGCACGCTAGTTTAGCGCCTCAAAACTGTGGGCAGTTGTGGACGGGTGGGGGATAAGATGCGTGAGAGAAGTGGAGCTTATCTTAGCTAGCACGTCTGTATTGCATGCCGCAAGCTGAGCACTAATGCCCCTTTTCCATTAGTACCTTTAGTACCGGTACAGCACGGCTCTACTCAACTCAGTACAGTACACATTGTTTCCATTATGCTTTCAGTACCGGTTTCAGTGGGCGGGGTTCAAATTGACGTCAGGTGCAGTGTTGCCAGGTGTACGATAATTATCGTATTTGTACGACAATTTTGCCCTCTGTACGATGTACGATCAATAATCCCAAAAAAGTCAAAATATACGATAATTTGACCATTCTGTGAATGTGTGGTTGTAATCGGTTTTCATCAGCATGTCGGAACTGCCTGTCAGAATTTTTTTGTGAACCCTGAAGGCATCTGTGTCCACAAACAGATTCACGATTGGCTGAAATTTCCAGCCAATCGTGCTTTTCTAAAAGTTACCTACGAGTGACGTGTATGCGTTTACCTCAGAACAATGGCCATGATTGGCTGAATAGTCCGCTGCGCCCGCCCCATGAGTGAGGAAAAGAACAAAGAAAAGACAAAGATGCAGAGCCGGCCTGGAAGCGGACTCATCACTACTGTAGTACATCAATAGATTTGTTATTTTGGTTATGACGGGTGTACGATAACTTCCATCAAAATACGATAATTTTATGTCTCTCGTACGATAATCCTACATTTCTCACCTGGCAACACTGGTCAGAATACAGATTATTAAAATGATCAAATTAAACAATTATACACATACACACACACACATACACACAT
>NC_056501.1:38542905-38560647 GCF_014905685.2 Nematolebias whitei | reverse complement strand
TGACCCACATCAAAACAACCATCAACATAAACGAGGACCCTCACCAGTACGCATACCATGAGAACGGATCAACAGAGGATTTCATCTCCTCTGTGATCCACACTGCTCTCACCCACCTGGAGCAGAAGGACTCCAACGTTGTCTGCTCTTTGTGGACTTCACATCTGCCTTCAACACCATGATCCCCCCAGACCCTGATGGACAAACTAGGAGTACTCACACTAGGACTAAGCCCCTCCATTTGCAACTGGATCATAGACTTCTTAGCAAACACCACAGTCCTTGAGGAGCCCCAACAGGGTTGTGTGCTGAGCCCCCTCCTATTTACTCTGCTCACGTATGATTGTACACCTACCCATCCAGGCTGTCACACTGTAAAGTTTGCAGATGATACAGTGGCGGTGGGATGCATCACAAACAATGATGAGTCCAGCTACAAGCAGGAGGTGGAACACCTGGACAGCTGGTGTAAAGAGAATAACTTTTTCATCAGTGTGAAGAAGAAAAAAGAGATGACTGTGGAGTTCAAAATGCATGCATCAGGATACTTCAGAATGAACAAACACACTAAGTGAATTAAGTGAGGACGTCTGTACCTCACTTAATTTTGTCTAGTTATTACAACATGGACAAGCAATATTTTTAATTCCCCCTCATTGCTCCATGATGGGGAACAACAAATGATATATAACCTTTTTCATAATATAAGATACATAGTCATGTTGGTCTTAATAGTTTTTTCCCCCATATAAAATTTTTATTTTGATATAAAATCTTCATTTGGTATTTAGTCCTATTTTTATTTTATTATTATTCTTTCAGCTTCTGTCTTCTTCAGGGGTCGCCTCAGCTAACTAAGTCACAAGAAGACTTGGAAATTGTTTTTTACGTCGGAGGTCCTTCCTGACACAACCACAGACCACTGAGCTTCCACAGCCCTCTGTGTGGAGCAGAGAGCTGCCATCTAGAGCA
Source organism: Nematolebias whitei (assembly GCF_014905685.2). Classification (NCBI taxonomy): domain Eukaryota; kingdom Metazoa; phylum Chordata; class Actinopteri; order Cyprinodontiformes; family Rivulidae; genus Nematolebias; species Nematolebias whitei. The sequence continues at coordinate 38,559,675 of NC_056501.1, read as the reverse complement.
TCCGGGGGAGCAGACTGGGGGCCCAGAGTGGGGCAAATGAAGGTGGAGGCAGGTGTGGGAGCTTCATCTATCCCACCCACATTTTGATGTCATCAGTACCGTGAGTTGAATCGTCGATCTTCCGATCACAGGCCTGCCTTCTCTAACCTCTATTACACCACTCCCTCTTTGTATTTACTCAGATTGTATGACAAAAAGAAGTGTTTTCTTGAAAAGCACGTCTCCAAGCAGAAGTCTATTTATAGTGTCTTTGTAAGCTCACTGTGTCCGTCAGTCAAACCCGACAGCCTCTTTAAAGACACTCAGGGCTAACACCAGTTTCTCTGAGATCTCTGAAGGTCTTTGTGCTTTTGGACCAAAACTAGGAGGGACATTTAACTTTAGCTGGACCTTGATATCAATGTATAAACAGACACTTTTTGGAAAGTTTGGAAAGTTTCCTGCGGTGTTTTCTAACAGCATGAGTTATGTAACTCACCAGATGGTTTGTCATGCAGGCTGAAGTGACTGCCCCTGGAGGAGCACAAGTATTTAACTAACAATGTGACCCCACTCTGTTGGCCAGAAGGTTCTCGAGGCAACTAGAGCTGTCACCTGTCAGGGGACCAACCAGCATATGGCTTCTGACACATACACTGTATACACACATTTATTGAGTAAAAACCTGAACTATCATGACCTTAAGAAGAGTTTTCAGCCATAATAAGTAATGAGAAAAAGATATATTCTCTATCTGTAACTCACAGAAGGTCTGTCAAGTTCATTTTCCTGGTTGAAAAAACTCAAGGTAAACCTTTGACAGAAAATCCACTTTCAATTTTTTCTGATGGGAAATATATTCAGAAATTGTGTATGTACAGGTGTGAAGTTTTTTTTTTTTTTTTCCCAGATCTGCAGATAAAACACATCTCATAGCTAAAACCATAAGAACATAACGATAAAAAGACTCTGAACAGATTTCAAATTGAGTGACTGTGACCTTGATGTTGTGGAGAAACACTGCTGTCAACAGACACCATACCAGTCATTTTTCCGTAATAAGTCCTGAAGCTAAAGGTTGACCAACATGATTTTTAACAGTGGTCAATGTTAATCTTCATAAACAATGTAAATATGTGCATTGCATCATACCAGTTTCTGTAATTATTGGAGACTGCCTGAAGGAGCACCTATTATCCACCGGAAGACTCTTACTCTTCTGTCAAAATAATGAGGTCCAAACTGCAATGTGTAATATAAACTTGAACGTTTAGTTCAAGACATCAAGGCTCATGCTCAATCATCCAGGTAAAAAAATCCAACAATGTTCAGTCAGGTCATCTGGACAGTTTCTTTTTTTTTTTAACCTTGATGTCTTGAACCACTTTGGCTGTGGCAGCTTGGGAGGAGTCGACGAGGGAGAGAACCGCCCACAGAAACCATCTTATCACCAGCAAACTTGTTGGTCCACTGTAGGAGTGTACTGCTTAGTGGGGAAAAGAGTTTGTTTGACTTCTCCTGATGAAGGCCTTCAGATGGAGCACGATACGTCTAAAGAAAAAGAAAGAAACTGTCCAGATGACCTGACTGAACATTGTTAGATTTCAGGTGATTGTTTTCCACTAGATCAGGGGTCTGCAACCTGCAGCTCTGGAGCCACATGCAGCTCTTTGGTCCCTCTGCAGCGGCTCTTTCACCAAAACTGACATAAAACTAAATTTTATTGGTTGTTATAACGACAACTAAAAGGGCTAGTTTTAGCAGTTTCACTGTAATTTATTTTGCAAATAAATGAATACTAGAAACATTACAAGGAGAAAAACATACTCAATTTCATTTTAGGCTTTATTTCTTCAAAGTAGGATACGTACTTTTTTGACAGTAAAAAAAAAATAAAAATCACATAGGCCTACATAGTTTGTCATTTTAGTTTATAGAAAGTGGGCAAAAACTACATTATTTTTTCCTTCTTTACAAGCATCTCATCTTTATTTTGTCTTAAAATGTAAAAATATCAGTAAATGTTAAAAATTGTTGGATTTTTTTAAAAGTTTCATAATGTCACCCCTACTGGCCAGAAAAACGTCCTCCAATATACTTAAAGTGGTCTGTGGGCCACCAGTTGAGAATCCCAGTTGTAGCAGGCATTGCTGCTCCGCACACGTTTAGTGTAGTGAACAAACAGGTAGAAATGGCTCTTTTGATTGTAAAGGTTACAGACCCCTGCACTAGATTAACAGATACAACATTAAAACAAACACAAAGTGCTGACAACTGCAACAGATAATTAGGAAAACAAAATATTGGGATTTCTGCCACCCCTCCCTGGGCTGCCACCTTACCGTGGTGGAGGGGTTTGCATGTCCCAATGATCCTAGGAGCTATGCTGTCAGGGGCTTTATGCCCCTAGTAGGGTCACCCATGGAAGACAGGTCCTAGGTGAGGGACCAGACAAAGTGCAGCCCAAAGACCCCGATGATGAGAAAAACAAATGGACTTAATGTTCCCTTGCCCGGACGTGGGTCACCAGGGCCCCACTCTGGAGCCAGGCCTTGAGGTGGGGCACGCGGGCGAGCGCCTGGTGGCCGGGCTTTTACCCATGGAGCTCGGCCGGGCACAGCCCAAAGAGGAGACGTGGGTCCCACTTCCCATGGGCTCACCACCTGTGGGAGGGGCCAAAGGGGTCGGGTGCAATGTGGGATGGGTGGTGGCTGAGGGCGGGGACCCTGGCAGTCTGATCCTCGGCTACAGAAGCTGGCTATTTGGACGTGGAATGTCACCTCACTGGTGGGGAAGGAGCCTGAGCTGGTGTGTGAGGCTGAGAGGTTCTGGCTAGAAATAATCAGACTCACCTCTACGCATGGCTCTGGAACCAGTGTCCTTGAGAGGGGCTGGACACTCTTCCACTCTGGAGTTGCCCCTGGTGAGAGGCGCCGAGCAGGAGTGGGCATACTTATTGCCCCCCAACTTGGTGCCTGTGTGTTGGGGTTCACCCCAGTGAATGAGAGGGTGGCCTTCCTCCACCTATGTGTGGGGGGATGGGTTCTGACTGTCGATTGTGCTTATGCACCAATCGGCAGTTCAGATTATCCACCCTTTTTGGAGTCCTTGGAGGGGGTACTAGAAAGTGCACCTCCTGGGGACTCCCTTGTTCTGCTGGGGGACTTCATTGCTCATGTGGGCAATGACAGTGAGACCTGGAGGGATGTGGTTGGGAGGAACGCCCCCCCGATCTGAACCCGAGTGGTGTTCTGTTGTTGGACTTCTGTGCTTGACATGGATTGTCAATAACGAACACCTTGTTCAAGCATAACGGTGTCCATATGTGCTCTTGGCACCAGGACACCCTAGGCTGCAGTTCAATGATCGACTTTGTCATCGTCTCATCTGATCTGCGGCCACATGTCTTGGACACTCGGGTGAAGAGAGGGGCGGAGCTGTCCACTGATCACTACCTGGTGGTGAGTTGGCTCCGATGATGGGGGAGGATGCCGGTCAGACCTGGCAGACCCAAACGTATCGTGAGGGTTTGCTGGGAACGTCTGGCAGAGTCTCCTGTGAGACGGACTTTTAACTCCCACTTCCGAGAGAACTTCGAACATGTTCCGGGGGAGGTGGGGGGCATTGAGTCTGAGTGGACCATGTTTCGTGCCTCTATTGTTGAGGCAGCTTACTGGAGCTGCGGCCGCAAGGTTGTCGTTCCTGTTGCGGCGGCAACCCTCAAACCCGATGGTGGACACCGTCGGTGAGGTATGCTGTCAGGCTGAAGAAGGAGTCCTATCAGGCCTTTTTGGCCTGTGGGACCCCGGAAGCAGCTGATGGGTACAGGCAGTCCAAGCGACATGCGGCTCGGGTGGTTGCTGAGGCGAAAATTCAGGCATGGGAGGAGTTCGGAGAGGCCATGGAGAATGACTTCCGCATGGCTTCAAGGTGATTCTGGTCCACCATCCGGCGTCTCAGGAGGGAAAGCGATACGCCACTAACACTGTTTATAGTGGGAGTGGTGTGCTGCTGACCTCAATTCGGGATGTTGTGGGTCGGTGGGCAGAATACTTTGAAGACCTCCTCAATCTCACCGGCACGTCTTCCACTGAGGAAGCGGAGCCTGGGGACTCTGGGTCGGGCCCTCCAATCTCTGGTGCTGAGGTCACCGAGGTGGTGAAAAAGCTCCTCGGTGGCAGGGCCCCAGGGATGGATGAGATTCGCCCGGAGTTCCTTAAGGCTCTGGATGTTGTAGGGTTGTGTTGGCTTACGCGACTCTGCAATATTGTGTGGACACCGGGGAATGTTCCCCTAGATTGGCAGACCGGGGTGGTGGTCCCCCTATTCAAAAAGGGGGACCGTAGAGTGTGTTCCAACTACAGGGGGATCACGCTCTTAAGCCACCCTGGTAAGGTCTATTCTGGGGTTCTGGAGAGGAGGGTCCGTCGGATAGTCGAACCTAGGATTCAGGAGGAGCAGTGCGGTTTTTTGTCCTGGCCGTGGAACACTGGACCAGCTCTACACTCTCAGCAGGGTCCTGGAGGGTGCGTGGGAGTTTGCCCAACCAGTCTACATGTGCTTTGTGGACTTGGAGAAGGCATTTGACCGCATCCCTCTGAGAACCCTGTGTGGGGGTACTCTGGGAGTATGGGGTACCCTTTGATATGGGCTGTTAGGTCCCTGTATGACCGGTGTCAGAGCCTGGTCCGCATCGCCGGCAGTAAGTCGGGCTTGTTCCCGGTGAGAGTTGGACTCCGCCAAGGTTGCCCTTTGTCACTGATTCTGTTCATAACTTTTATGGACAGAATTTCTAGGCGCAGCCAAGGTGTTGAGGGCATCCGTTTTGGTGGCCTTAGGATTGCATCTCTGCTTTTTGCAGATGATGTGGTCTTATTGGCTTCATCAGATTGTGATCTACAGCTTTCGCTGGAGCGGTTCGCAACTGAATGTGACACAGCCGGGATGAAGATCAATTCCTCCAAATCCGAGGCCATGGTCTTGAGCCGGAAAAGGGTAGAGTGCTCTCTCCGGGTCAGGGAGGAGGTCCTACCCCAAGTGGAGGAGTTTAAGTATCTTGGAGTCTTGTTCATGAATGAGGGAAAAATGGAGCGTGAGATCGATTGGCAGATATGTGCAGCGTCTGCAATGAAGCAGGCGCTGTACAGGTCTGTCATGGTGAAGAGAGAGCTGAGTCAAAAGACGAAGCTCTCAATTTACCGATCGATCTACGTTCCTACCCTCATCTATGGTAACGAGCTTTGGGTTGTGACCGGAAGAATGAGATCTCGGATACAAGCGGCCGATATCCATTTTCTCCGCAGGGTGTCTGGGCTCTCCCTTAGAGATGGGATGAGAAGCTTGATCATCCGGGAGGACTCAGAGTAGAGCTGCTGCTTCTCCACGTCGAGAGGAGCCAGTTGAGGTGGCTTGGGCATCTGTTTAGGATGCCTCCTGGACGCCTCCCTGGTGAGGTGTTCCGGACACGTCCCACTGGGAGGAGGCCCAGAGGAAGACCCAGGACACGCTGGAGGGACTATGTTTCTCGGCTGGCCTGGGAACGCCTTGGGATTCCCCCGGAAGCACTGGCCCAAGTGGCTGGGGAGAGGGAAGTCTGGGCCTCCCTACTTAGGCTGCTACCCCCGAGACCCGACCCCGGATAAGTGGAAGAAAATGGATGGATAGGATTTCTGCCAAATTGTATTCAAGATTCTTAGTAATTCGCACCACATGTGGTACAAAAGAAAAGCAGTAATAAGATCTAAGATATGAAGTAAGAAATACGTTAACTAAAAACAGACTAAGCACTAGTAGCATAGTTACCAATAAAAACAATACGCCAAACAGCAGCACGAACATGAGTCTGTGTGAGCAGATGAGTACGATCTAGAACCCTGCTGAAATTCTTGTTGGTCTCACATAATGCTCACCTTAAAGAAGAGCTTCTTAGCACATCAGAGACTGAAAACACAACATCACAGACAAGCATGACCGTCTGCTTCTTCTGCACACTCAACAGGACAAAACTGGCTGTTTGGACCATTTTACTACAGCCAGATTAACTGAACATTGAGAGAAAATAAATGTATGCATTTCAAGGATAATGCATTGCTGATTTTGACTAAAATTAATATTTAAATTTCAACTCAACTCAACTCAACTTTATTTTGGTAAATTAGCATTACAGAAAAAGGAAAACAATATAGACTACTTTTTGACAAATCAATAATTTACCAAAAAAGGAATAGGCTGAAGCCGAGGCTTATACTTGCCTACCCTGTTCATAGACTCAGCAGTCTTCAATAATAAAATATATCTACTGTCCATATATATACATACATTACATATACACATATCTATATAAAAATATGTCTGTGTATATGTATAAGCATACTTACATTACATACATACATTGTTAAACACTACATATATACATCTACATAACAGTATAAGCTTTTATAATTTTACCTTTTATGGACCTTTTAAAGCTCAACAAAAAAGCACATAATTTGAGTTCATCATTCAATTCATTCCACAATTTCACACCGACAACTGAAATGCATCTAGATTTTACTTTACTTTTCTCTTTAGCTTGTTCAAATATTAATAAACCTCGTAAATTATAACTACTCTCCCTTAACTTAAATAATTTCTGAATTCCAGAAGGAAGACTTTTATTCACTACTTTATACATTATTTCCAGTATTTTTATATTTACAATGTCATTCACTTTTAAGGTGTTACTTTGAATAAAAAGTTTATTAGTTGGTTCACAATATCCCACTTTATTAATAAGCCTAATTGCTTTTTTTTGTAACTTTACTAATATGTCAATAGTTGTTTTATTAGCATTTCCCCATATTTCTGCACAGTATGACAAATAGGGCATAACCAAAGAAGAGTATATAATATGCAAGCCTTTTACATTTATTAAATCTTTTATTTTAAACAATATTCCAACAGTTTTTGAAACTTTATTTCTAATATATTCAATATGAGGCTTCCAACTAAGTTTGTTATCCAGAATGATACCTAAAAACTTTGTCTCATAAACTCTGTCGATTTCAACTCCATTTAGATGTAACTTTACATTATTGTAAATCCGATTACCAGAAAATACAATAAATTTTGTTTTTTGTCCATTTAATGATAACTTATTGTAATCAAACCACTTTTTTAACTCAGCTAGCTCTTTTTCTACTATTTGTATTAGTTCATCCATATTCTTTCCAGAAAGAAAAAATTTGTATCATCAGCAAACATTATAAATTTCAAAATATTGGATACTGTAAAAATATCGTTCACATAAAGTATAAATAATTTAGGTCCTAGAACCGAGCCTTGAGGAAGACCACATTTTATAGTTTCAGTTTGTGACTTTGTATTGTTAATTTGTACATATTGTAATCTATTACTCAAGTAACTCTTTAACCACTGATGTGTAACCCCCCGTAAGCCATATTGTTCACATTTCCACAGTAGTCGTTCATGGTCAATAGTGTCAAACGCCTTACTTAAATCAATGAACACTCCCACTGTATTAAGTTTCCGATCAACTGCTGCAGCAACGTGTTCCGCAAACTCCATCACAGCTAAAGTTGTGGAGTAGTTGTTTCTAAAGCCGTACTGGTGTTCATTTAATATATTGTTTTTATTAAGAGAGGAGTCCAGCCTTTTTATGAATATTTTTTCCAGGATTTTAGAAAACTGTGGTAGCAATGAAATAGGTCTATAATTTTTTACATTTTGCTTATTACCATTTTTGTGGACTGGAAACACCTTGGCTACTTTCATTTTATCAAATTCTCCAGTTAAGAATGATCTATTACATATATAGGTGATAGGTTTAATAATACTATAAATAACTTCTTTCACAATAGCCATATCAATATAATTACAGTCTTTGGATTTCTTATTTTTTAATTTTTTAACTACTTCGATTACCTCACTTTCACTCACTCCTCCAAGAAACATTGTATTAATATTATTAAATGTATAATTGAGTTTTTCATCTCTAGCCTTTGGCAACTCATTTACTAAATTAGGACCAATATTAACAAAGAACTGATTGAAGACTTCAACAATATCCTCTTTATTTTCCATTGTTGTGTTATTATGTTTAATACACATTGCAAAATCTCTGTCTTTATGATTTTTAATGACACTATTAATTATCTTCCAAGTACCCTTAATATCATTGCTGTATTTTTGCAATAGCGTATCATAATAATATAGTTTTTGCTTTCTCAGCACTGATGTTAATTTGTTTTTATATTTTTTATATTTTTCTTCTTTTTCCTGGGTTGGGCACCTAATAAAATCCTTATGTAGTATGCCATATGCAGGATATATTCATACTTTTTCACGAGTTCTTCATTTTTCTGACTGTGTAAATGTCGTGCATTGAATTTAACAGAAATGCGAACGAGAGACGTTATTATCTTTGACCCATCAAAATGAATGCGGTCATTTATTTTCAGAATCAAAGTTTAACATCAAGCATTTACATTAATTTGGCAAAATATGAAAATAATAACAGACAAGTTTCACAGATAATGGACATCAATCACACGGCGGTGACTGAGGACTTTGCTTCAGATATTTCTAAAATATCTGTACTGATTTTAGGAGAAAGGAGAGTTTAAGATGGAAATGGAGATTTATCTTACAGAGAGATGTGTGAGGGAATTAATCTGTTTGAGCAGAAACGTGCACGCTCCTTCAGATCTCAGCTTGCCCACGGTACACTTGGTCGAAAATAGAACCTTCTACCTGGTTGATGATAAAATCAGCGTCGGTGTAGGGTTCCTTTCTGACTCTTTCAGCGTCTCCGTGAGGACTGCCAAACCCTTAGAGAGTCGTACGAGGTTATTCAAACAGAAGTTATAATCCCAAAACGTCTCTGCATCTGGATCCTTTAACTCTCTTCATGAGTTAGAACTCTGTTACACTCTTACACTTTAACTCCATCACTCTTCAGCACTCTAGCACTCTCTCCGAGCAGAACCGGGAAGTTGCCACACTTTAAATGAGTTGACTTCCGGGTCAATTTAGAGCTTTCTGATTCGTGGATGGACCAGAATAGAGGTGTGGTTTGTGACGTAAGATGTTATCAAAGTCAAGGGCAGAGAATGAGATTGTTTAACAGACAGAAAAGATTATTGGAGAAAGACCAGACTTCGTGGAGTCAAACTCCTATTATCTTCTGAAAAAGTTTAAACATGACATTTCTTCTCAGTAAACATTTTAGTTGACCGAGACTCGACCTTTAACATACTTACAAAACTTGGCTCATTGCAGACAGAAAAATCAAGAAATGCATATTAACCTGATTTCTTCTTTGAATGAGGAATAAAAATCATTACTTACTGTTTATGTAAAATAAAAATGAGTAGTTCTCTTCAACCTGTAAGCATTGAGTGAACTAACACAATTTGATTATCAAACATTTGTAAAATAGTAATGATCATAGAGGATTGTCTTTTCTGCTTGATTAATTCAAGAAAGAAAGTCTCCAGATGGCTCAAACTGTATTTCTGGATGCAGATCAATGAAATAACAGTCTCTGTCCATCTGATCAGATTTGAGGTCAGATCAGGTTCACTACACTTATATAACTTGTTTTTCTTTTTACACGACTTTTCCAGACTCTTTGTCATCCAGGGAGTCAATCGGTTTTTTGATGTTTGTTTGTATTCTTTAAAGGGACAATGATGATTATAGCTTCTTTCAAATATTTCCAAAAATGTATTATATGACTCATTGACGTCATCAACAAAAACATTTTGCCAATTATAATTTAGTAACTCTGCTTTCATTTCTTCCACAGCTTCAGGTGATTTAGCTCTAACTAGATTAGGAGCTGGCTTTGTCATATTTAAATTAAACTGATGACTAGTATCCAACACAGTAAACACTGGCAAATGATCAGTAATATCAGTTATCAACAGTCCACTTTTTGTTTTCACATTGAACTTATTTATAAAAAATATTGTCAATCAGTGAAGCACTGTCTTTGGTTATTCGAGTAGGTCTTAATATTAATGGATAGAAACCTAAACCAAACATTGTGTCGACAAATTCAGTTGTTTTGTTATGTTCATTATATTTCAACAAATCAATATTAAAATCCCCACAAATAAAAGTAAATTTTTCATTATACCTCTCATACATCTCTAATGTTTTCTTACTAAACTCATCTATGCATGAGCTAGGAGTTCAATAAACACAACTAATTAACATATGCTCAGATCTATTACCCTCAATTTTAACAGATAAACATTCCATCAAGTTATCAACTGAAAATGTCATTTTATCAATAACCTTACATTTCAGTCCTGACTGAATAAACAGTGCAACACCTCCTCCTCTTTTGTTAAACCTGTTTTGAACAAACATTTGATATCCATCCAGACCATCCAACAGTTCATTTCCTTCAGTGATCCAGGTTTCTCAGATTGCTACCACACTAAATTTCTCATCAAATGTTTGAAGGCAGCTTTTTATTTTAGAGAAATTGCTTTGCATGCTCCTACTATTAAAGTGAATAAGTGAGAAGCCCCCCCACCCCACATTAACACTGCCTTCAGAATAATATTCACAGTGTGGTTTATTATTATGACTGAAATTTGTCTCTGGGTCTATATCAGTTTCTATATCATAAAACTTGTGATCTTTAAAATCGAAACACTTAAATTGTGTACTTTCACCCATGGATAAATACTATGTCGTTCACCTCATCAGCATGTACAGAAACCAGACTGACAGAAAAACAAAATTTAAAAAAGTAAACCACATTGTTCATCTATATTTCTCCAGCTCAGAAACATTTTTGATAGTTAGGACTTTGGCCTGCTCAGGAGAACCATTAAGTTTTATCAATATTTTACAGTTCCTAGTCCATGTAGCTTGTATTTTTTTCTCCTTCTTCAGAATCCTCGCTTGGTAAGCAATCTCTGCATTCTTCTTTGGGAGGTGTTCATTTACAAACACATCTGTACCCTTCAGTTTTTTTACAACTTTTAGCAGTTCAGTTTTGTGTTTTGTACTCACAAATCGAATGATGATATTTGGTCTTTTGTTGCGTTTATCCAAGCTTGCATTTTGTTTTTGCGGCACTGTGTAGCAAGCAGCTATAGTTTTAGTATCCAGCAAAATGTCCTTGCTGCTGAAGAACTTGATGACTTGCTGCTCAAGTGAAAGTAGTTCATCTGGTGGTGCATCTTCCCCTTTATTGTCTTCTGCTGTTGTCCTTGCATATGTGCGGTGTGTCGTCTTAAGTCCAGATATCACCACGTCCTCCTTTCTTGTGTACTGTTCCAGGTCCTCCACTCTTTTTTCCAGCTCTTCAATCTTCTCATCCTTCTCTTTGATAATCACTTTCAGTTGTTGAAATTCTCCAATCAAACGCATCAGACTTGTTTGTTGCTTCACCACCTTGCTCAGTTCTTCTGACATGACATTCAATGATAGCTTGAGTTCTTCCATGTCTTTTGTCAAGTTTGGAGCCATTTTTTACTGCTTGTTGGCTGCTGAGAATCCTGGTAATTCACTAGGCCTTTGCTGCTTGTTTAAGCACATGTATTCAAAATGTGCTTAAAGGTTGAAAAATAGCAGAAATGATCCTACAAATCTAAACATTAGTTGAATATCAAAGTGCAAAACTCCAACATTTGCTTGGATGTTGAGTTGTTTTTCAGATATTCAGTAGATTTTCACTAGATTGTAGGTCAGATCTAGACAACCTCCCTAGTCAGCGGCCATCTTGAAATATTAAACATAAGTGAACACATAAATTTGTAACCAATATTTAGTTTTCAGAGGCTTTATTACCATTTCTGAATATCACGATTAATTCCATTATATGTAAAATGCAGGAAATACTGTATAAAGCCCTGTTCACATGGGATAAGTTTTGCCCAGGGACCACATGTTATTTGTAATAATTATGGAGATTGTCTGTGTTGTTAATCCCGTGTGAATTGGCCATGTCATAAATTTGTAAAGTACAAATTCCCCCACAAATTACCTACTATATTTTGCTGAACTCTGAGGTCCTGTGATAATACTAATTCAATGCAAATAGGCATCTCTGTGATTTGGACAGAAATGGCCGAGATCCATACGTAATTAAGTGTTTTTTTGTTTTTGTTTAAGCAAAATTATTTGGAAAAATATACAACAAGGCTATTTTAAATGAATGTGCTACTCGCTTCGGCTTTTGTAGATGCTGCTACTTCCATCATAGCAGGTGACAGCAGGTGTGGAGACGTGCGCAGCAAGTTATCTGCTGATCCATCCATCCATCTTTCCATTATATTTACCTGCTTCTTCCTTTTTGGGTAGCAGGGGTCGCTGGTGCCCATGTCCATCCATCCCTGTGCGAGAGGCGGGGGACACCCTGGACAGGTCACAAGTCCATTTCAACCGGCAGGTCAACAGACGCATGCAACTGGTGACAGGTTGTCCATCTGAGCTTAACACAACTTTTTTTTAACCTCTTTAAACCGGCTGGTCAGAACGGCCTCCTTCTGAACAAGTAGCTCAACACATTTTTATATTGTGCATTCTTATTTAGTTTTTTTTTTTTTGTGCTGAATGATTCATAAAACTGCATCATAGAAGCCTGAGCCCAAGTGCGCAATTATTGCACAATGCGCCAGCGATCTCTTCACAGTCTGATTAACTGCTGCACTCGTCTTTCTTTCCTCATCCTCTCGACATTTAAACGCACTGCCTCCTCTTACACAACAAATAGATGAACACAATTTTATATTGTTCATTTTTATTTAGTTTTATTTGTGCTGTATGATTTGTAAAACCGCATCAAAGGAAGAGACTAGCCCGGCTTGCACATTAATCATATTATTATGGACCAGCCCGGTCGTGACAACGCAGCACATTAACATCATATGTCAGTAAATTTTAGCTAAATCTCAAGCTTTGGTGTGTGAAGGCTGTCACATTGTAAAGTTTGCTGATTATACAGTGGTGGTGGGATGCATCACAATCAATGATGAGTCCAGCTACAGGCAGGAGGTGGAACACCTGGAGAGCTGGTGCAAAGAGAATAACCTTCACATCAATGTGAAGAAGACAAAATAGATGATCGTGGACTTCAGAATGAACAAACAGACCTACACCCCCCTGAAAATAAGAGGATCTGCAGTGGAAGTGGTCTCCAGCTACAAGTACTTGGGTGTACACCTGAATGACAAGCACACTTCCAGCCTGATCAAGAAAGCTCATCAGAGACTCTACTTCCTCGGGCGGCTGAGACGAGATGGACTGGGAAGCACAGTCCTCACCTCCTCTACAGGTGTGCAGTGGAGAGCATCCTGTGCTCCAGCATCAACGTGTGGCATGGAGGCTGCACAGCTGCAGAAAGAAAAGATTTACAGAGTGGTGAAGGCTGCACAGAAAACTGTTGGAGTCAGCCTCCACCATAACAGACATTTACACCTGTAGATGCAGGAAGAGAGCCGCCTGCATCATGAAGGACCCCACTCACCCAGCACACACACTTTTTGTCCTGCTCCCCTCAAGAAGGAGGTTAAGAAGTATTAAGTGGAGAACCACTAGACTGAGGAACAGCTTCTACCCTGAAGCTGTTAGACTCATGGGTGATTATTTTTTTGCGGCAACATTTCATGTCTGCATGTTTCTCTGACTTTGATTTTTTTCTAAAATGTGCCAGATATTTACAACAAAGTATTTTAATTATATCCTGATGCATGCTCAATAATCCAGGTAGAAAAATCAAAAAAAGTTCATTCTGGTCCTGGACCAGAGGACCAGATTGAACTTTTTTGTATTTTAATTATACATTTAGATGTTTGCCATCATTCAAATATAAACTAAATACATTTAAAATATTATTTTGTACTTTACACACCTTTTTGGTGACACACATGTTCAATTTCATTGTGGCCGCAGTGAAGTGTAATAGACTTCCTAAAGAAGTTTAAGCTATAAAATAAAATATAATAAAAATTTTCTTCAATAATTTGATTGACTGGACCAAACCTTATTTTATTATGCAATTGAATCTCTTTTTCTTATTTGATATTTTCTTCATATTCTACATGTCCCAGTAGTAACTTTCCACCCTGTTAGAATGTTTCCTTTTTGCCTTCAAAAAACTACAATTACATAAAAGCCATTTACAGGAAGTGACATCAATTGATTTTGGAGGGAATTCAACCATGGAAAACAAGGTAAGCTTCGACTGTCACTCTCTCCTTACTTTTTTTTATCTTAAATATATTAAACGTTTATGAGTCAACCTTAAAGTTCCACCCTGTTAATATAAATTGTGGGAAATGTTTATTCAATAGAATAAAAAAACAAAAACATATTGGATTTAATCATTAAAGGTTTGTTATTCTGTTTAAGCTTAGCTCTAAATGTTGACCACATAAAGAGCTACAGCAAGATTAGCTAAAACAATTCCACCCGTTTGCGTTCCACCCTGTTAGGTTTATGAACAAAACAGGGTGGAAAGAGGACCTAACAGGGTGGAAATCAGGGTGAAAAGTAATTGTCATAAGTACTACATATATATATATATATATATATATATATATATATATATATATATATATATTAGGGGTGTAACGGTACACGTGGGTGTACCGAACGGTTTCGGTATGGCACGTTTGGTTCGGTCCATGTGCGTAACGTTTCGGTTATCTTTTCATTAATTCAATTTTATTAACAAGAGATTATGTGCCGCAGAACTAAGCTTGTTTCAGCACGGTGTTATTATCTTGTAGCACGCTAGCATTAGCAGCCTAGCTTCTTGTTGCTGTCTCCTGTTTGGGAACATTATGGCTTTCTTGTTACACGACAAGTGAACACATACAAAGCTGTGTGTCGACGTTGTTTCACAGAGATTGGATCTGCAGCAGCAACATGTCTAACTTGTTAACGCGCTTGAAACGACATCATCTGAACATGAACGTCTCTTCTACAAGCACAAAAAGCAGCTTGTTGCAAAGACCGGTAACAGCAGCATTTAAACAACCTTTCTCAGGTAATTCATATCGGTCCAGAGCAATAACAAGCTGTAGGAGTTTTTAAAACTCTGGATCTACGTTTCTGTTGTTGATGCGCCGGCTTTAAAGCTCTTTAGCCCCGCTACGACATCTCATCATGTCAACACTTCAGCCAAAAAGTTGTAGCATCATTTTATGAAAAAGCTAAAACTGATCGTCAACAAGCCCTCGACCAGATTAAAGTCCTGCCACATGATGATGACCGAGAGACACAACCACCTTGTAACAACCGTTCAAGAAGAAGTGTTGTTTTTTTTAATTAATATTATCTATTTAACTTTTTTAAAATTATAATCTTATTAACTCTTTTTTTCTTTTTTTTTACCTATTTGTGTTTTATTTCCAGTCTGGGACAGAGATAGCAGCTGAGTTTTCCTCTTCAGGGAAATCCACCAGAGATCACCTCCAGCTAAGAAGTCTGTGATGAGTGAACTCTGAACTTTTCCAGGAACAGGTGGGAGCAGGTCCAAGAAGAGGCTGTGAGTAATGAGGCCAAATACAGCCACACTGCAAAATTAGCAAAGCTCTACCTCTTTATTCCTGCTACTGTTATGCCCCTTTACCACCGTCACGGCGCGGGTCGGATATTTCCGGGTTGAAGCGCGTTGGAGGTATTTCCACTGTTCCAGAAACCGTCTCGTCTCGCTAAATTCTGGCCCGGCTTCTCAAGGGTTCCGAGCGAGCCGCGCCGTGACGTCAGAAACACTGTCGGTCACTGATTGGTCGGGGGGAGGAGTCTGTGGAGTCTTTCCAAACAACCCGATCCACCATTTTTTTCTCTACCGCTTGCCATTAGCGATAACATGAGGAGCGTATATTTTAGTATTTTGAAGCTATACAACAACAATAATATCAAAGCCGTGGTCAAATGCAGAAGTGCAGGTGTTGTTGTGCTTGGTGGCCGACGAAAAAAGTCAAAGCGAGCTAGATGGAGGATTGGAGGGTGGTTTGGACACGACTACTGCTCTACTTGAACCATTTATAGAAGATGGTGAGTGTTTTCTAACTTTAAACATATTTTAAATTACTCATCCCATCGGTTCTGAACATATTTTTAACTAACAAAAGAGGCTGACGCCATAATAGTACAACGTCGGTGCTACGATGCTAAGCTAATTTGCATAAATGCTAACTGTCCTCCGGTCCCGTTTCTCACTGTATTTTATCCAGAACGTCTTTCAGCGCGTGATGGTTCATCTCTAAACTCCACATTAAACCCTCCAAGCCTCCCGGCTCCTGCTCCATCAGAGGAGTCTACACCTGACAGAGCTCCATCACAGCCCAGCTGCACCTCACAGAGCAGCACAACGCTGCAGCTTCTGTGCTCGGTAAGATGCAACATGTTCCACATCACTTTATTTGTGCCGATAAGGACTTGATTTATTTTATTTTTAAAGTAAAAAACTAAAATGTTGAATAAATACTGAATTGGGATGAAATTATGTACACAGGGTCCCAGTTACAGACAACAAAACGTAAAATAAAAACAGTAATAAGATCTAAGATATGAACTAATAAAAATATCAACTAAAAAACATCTACTAATAAAACACTAAGCACTAATGGCAGTAAACAATCAAAACAATACATCAAACAGCAACATGAACTTGAGTTTGTGCAGCCTCATGAATATATAACACTGTGAAGAATCACATCATGTAGCTGCTGATCAGTTTCATGTTGCTGCTGATCAGTTTCATGTTGCTGCTGATCTGTTTCATGTTGCTGCTGATCTGTTTCATGTTGCTGTGTTCAT
>NC_056501.1:38536675-38542805 GCF_014905685.2 Nematolebias whitei | reverse complement strand
ATATATATATATATATATATGTGAGTGTGTGTGTGTGTGTTTGTAGCATTGTTGAAAAAATTTTGAAATTCCACTTTTGTTAGGAAATGGCTGCAGCGCTTAGTGCAGCAGAGATACAGCATTGGTACAGGGCAAGACGTGATGCAGACCCAGAGAAGAGGGCCAGGTACCTGCAGAAAAAAAAGGGAGAAATGGCAGCATGACAAAGAGACAGGAAAAAGGAAAAGAATTTCAGACCTTACTGAGCGAGAAAAGCATGCCAAGAGGAAAAAGTGGAGGGAAAGAAAGAGAGAGGCAAAAGCCAGGGCAGTAATGCTTTCTCCACCTGATGCACTAGAGACACCCAATACTTCTAATACACAACTAAGCTCTTCACCTTCTCCTGTAGAATGTTCAAGATTTGAACTCTGAACTGTGTAGGCTTATTTGTTGCAGTATGTTCCATTATCTCATTCTTAAGACATAAGAATACGATTGCATGTTCATTATGTGTTGTGATTTTTTTGCTGTTTTAGGCAAAGAAAGTCAGGCCAATGTCAGAGAAGAAATACTAAACAAAGACTGGAAAGAGAAATTGAAAAGCTTACAGCTCTCTTGGCAAAACAAAAAGCAAAAGCAGATAAATACAGAAAGAGCTGGCAACAAATTCAGCCCAAGACCTATGACCAATCTCCTCAGGCAAAACTTGACAAGATCCTTGAACGTTCTGTCCATCACAGCATACGCAGGAAACTACTACTGCATGCCTCAGTTGTTGAAAAAATTAAAAAAATATATATATACCAGAACACAAAAAAGAGAGAAAAGCAGATGCTTGCCAGAGTCACCATGGGGAACATCATAAAAAAGTATAAATTACAGACACTTGCACTAAAGACCTTTGAATTCTCACAGAAGAGGTCAAAGATGCAGGGTAACATCACATCATTTCACTGGAAAGCAAGGAATATTAAGGTAGCTGAAAGGGAAAAGTTGGTAGCCTTCTTCTTAAGAGATGTCAGCTGACTGACAACTGGGAAGAAAGAAACAGTCGCTAGAAAGAAGCAAACGAAGCAAAAGAAGCAGAAGAGGTTGTTAATGGACACTTTCAAAAATCTCTACAGAAAGTTTCAATCTGAAAATGCAGACCAGGTATCATTTTCGTTTTTCTGCAAGTCAAGGCCATTTTGGGTCGTACAACCCACCGAGAGTGATAGAAAGACCTGTCTCTGCAAAATCCATGAAAACATTGAGTACATGGCCAACACCCTTTTCAAATGTGGGCTGTTGTCATCCAAAAACCTTGAGGAGTTGGCTGGTGCAACAGTGTGAAACTCTGACTCAAAAGCTTGTGCATATGGAGAATGTGACATTTGCCACACCACAGCTGTCCCCACACTGAGACCTGCTTCCAACAACATGTTTTCATTTTTCCAGTGGATCACAAAGACGTCCACCTCAGACAAGGAGAAAAAGTCCATCATAACAGTCAAAAAAGAGCTCACTAAGACAGAAGATGAGGTTCTTGAGGAACTGCAGGAACGAATGGTGAAGTTCCGAAGCCATTTTTTTAACATTTGCTGGCCATACAGGGCCTATATTCAATTCAATTCAGTTTATTTATATAGCGCCAAATCACAACAAAGTTTTCTCAGGGCACTTTACAGAAACATTCACATACATAAAAGCCAATTAGTCAAGTTCTCTATCTAAGGAATCCAGCAAACAAGTTGAATCTTGGCTTTGTTGCAGTCTCCCATCCTGAGCAAGCACAGTGGCAACAGCGGAAAGGAAAAAACTCCCTTTTAAAAGGAAGAAACCTCCAGCAGAACCAGGCTCAGGACAAGCGGCCATCTGCTTTGACCGGCTGGTTGAGAGGACAGGGAGGAGAGACAGACGAACATAGAATGGTAGGTCCAGGTATAGGTCCAGGTGTATCTGAAAGACAAAAAAACACATGTTAAGGATAGAAAAAATAAGTACAAATACAAAACAGGTTGAGCAGAGTAAGTAAAGACAGAAGTAGAGTGAAAATTGCAGTCAGTTTGTCCTCCAGCAGTCTAAGCCTATAGTAGCATAACTAAGGGACAGCTCAGGAAACCCAAGCCGACTCTAATTATAGGATTAACTGGATAATGTGTCAGCCTCACGGACAGAGATTGGAAGTTGGTTCCACAAGAGAGGAGCCTGATACCTGAAAGAGCTGCCTCCCATTCTGTTTTTGTAAATTCTAGGAACCACAAGTAAACCTGCAGCCTGAGAGCGAAGTGCTCTGTTAGGAAAATATGGAACAATAAGTTTGGTAATATAAGATGGAGACAGGTTGTTGAGAGCTTTGTAAGTTAGAAGTAAGATTTTGAATTCTATTCTGGATTTGACAGGGAGCCATTGGAGAGAAGATAAAACTTGAGAAATGTGATCTCTCCTCCTAACTCCGGTTAAGACTCTGGCAGCAGCAATTTGGATCAACTGAAGACGTTTTAAGGAAGTATTTGGACATTCAGATAATAAACCATTGCAATAGTCCAGTCTAGACGTGACAAATGCATGCATCATTTTTAGATAAGATGTTTCTAATTTTAGCGATATTATGCAGGCGGAAGAAGGCAGTTCTAGTAACGTTTTTAATGTGGGAGATAAAAGACATGTCCTGATCAAAAATAACACCAAGATTTTTAACATTAGAGCTGGAGGACAGGTTAATGCCATCTAAGGAAGGAGAAAGACTGAAAAATTAATTCCTAAGGTGCTCAGGTCCAAAAATCAAAACCTGGGTCTTGTCATCCGGGGTCATCCAGGTTTTTATGTCTTTAAGACATGCTTGTAGTTTAAGTAGCTGACTGGATTCATTGGGTTTAATGGACAAATATAATTGTGTGTCATCAGCATAACAATGAAAATTTATCCCATGCTGTTTAATAACTTTATCTAATGGAAGCATATATAAAGTAAAGAGTATTTGCCCAAGCACTGAGCCCTGAGGAACTCCATGACTAAATTTGGTGTATGAAGAAGATTTATTATTTTCATTTACAAACAGGAATCTATCAGATATATATGATTTAAACCATTTTAGAGCTGTTCCTGTAATTCCAATATCATATTCAAGCCTCTGTAGTAAAATATTGTGATCAACTGTATCAAATGCAGCACTGAGGTCTAACAGGACCAGTATAGACACAAGTCTATTGTCTGAGGCCATGAGAATACAGTATCATTAGTTACTTTTACTAGTGCTGTTTCTGTGCTATGATGAGCTCTAAACCCTGACTGAAACTCTTCAAACAGATTATTTCTTTGTAGATGTTCACGCAACTGACCTGCAACTATTTTCTCTAGAATTTTTTAGATGAAAGTTAGATTAGATATAGGTCTATAGTTGGCCAGAATTTCTGAATCAAGGTCAGACTTCTTAAGTAAAGGTTTAATTACAGCAACCTTAAAGCTCTGTGGTACATAACCATCCATTAAAGACAAATTAAGTAGATCCAAAATGTGGACATTAATTAGGGGGAAATACCTCTTTAAACAGTCTGGTTGGGATGAGATCTAGCAGGCATGTGGATGGTTTGGATGAGGTTATTATTTTTGACAATTCAGAGAGCTCAACAGGACAAAAACTGTCCAAACATAAATCAGGCTCTAGTGAAATTTTTAAAGTTGCCTCGTTTGACAGGGGACTAGAGCTAGTAGAAGGAAAGATGGTTTGAATTTTCTTTCTAATTGAAATCATTTTATTTATAAAGAATCTCATGAAGTCATCACTACTTATAGTTGTAGGGATACATGGTTCAACAGAAATGGGACTTTTAATTAGTCTAGCAATAGTACTAAACAGAAACCTAGGGTTATTTTTATTCTCCTTTATTAAAGATGAGTAATATAAAGTTCTAGCTTTACGGAGAGCTTTTTTATACGTTAGCATACTATCTTTCCAAGTTAAATAAAATTCGTCAACATTAGTAGAGCTCCATTTTCTCTCCTGGTTTCTAGATGCCTGCTTTAAATACGTAACTCAGAATTGAACCAAGGAGCCAGTTTCCTCTGGTTGATTACTTTCTTCTTCATTGGAGCAATTTTATCAAGTGAAGTTTGCATTGAAGTTGTACGATGATCAACTAGATGATCTAAGTCACTGTTCTCTGATGCATTACTCTGCAAGACAGAGGAAAACATTGAACATTGATTTCCTATAGGGAACTTAGAGAAAATCTCCAGAGCCACAAATGTTTAATTCATGTGGATTTTAGTGAAAACTATCTCTGTAAATATGCAAACAAGATACAGTCTGTGTATTTATTTTATTATTATATTTTTTTTTGGGGGGGGGGGGTGTCACACCAACAAGCGACCCTACACACAGGTGTGTTATACACAGCAACGCAGAGGTCTCCCATTCCCTTCTGTTCAATATCACCATTGAGAAGGCATGACCCTCCGGCAATCTGGGCGCACCTAGGTGCAGTCTTGGATATGATTGCAGAAAGATTTCCCCAGGTCACCCGGCTCCACTTCTTCAGTGATGGGCCTGCCACTCAGTATCGGCAGAAGGGGAACTTTTTCTTTCATCAGAACCATTCAGAAGAGGCTTTGATGTGACCTGGAATTTTTTCGAGGCCAATCATGGCAAAGGGGCCCCAGATTATGTTGGGGGCACCCTTAAACGCTCAGCTGACAGGCTTGTTTACATGGGAGAGGACATCCCTAATGCAGAGATGCTGTTCCTCAAGCTCAAGCAGTAGCAATCAGTTGTGGAGCTATTCTTTGTAAGTGAGAACAGTGTGGAAGTAAAAGTGGATGAAATGAAGCAGGTTAGTACAATTTTTATTGCACTGGTAAACTGCTGATATGCATATGACATTTAATAACGACATGAAATCATCTAAAAATAAGAATTGCAGATGATGGAATAGCATTCCAGAGTAATTCTGAGGTATACTCATTAACATATGTCTTTGCAATTTGTCTGTTTTAATTTCACATAGGTACCCCCATTGACTCCAGTGAGGGGAACAATGAGGCTCCACCAGGTGATTAGTACCTGTAAAGGGAAAATCCACTACAGGGATATCACCTGTTTTTGCCAAAGAGCAAGGACAAATAGACTGCCCATGCTTTGATTTGAAAGAGGCAATCCTGCAACTTGATGAGGAACCTTCCAAGAATGGAGCCACAGCAGCACAGCGGCCAGCAATCATCACAGGTGACCAGGTCTGTCGATGGTGTGTGGTTGAAGATGACCATGACTACTACCCTGGCAACATCACAAAGGTGGAGGATGCGACATCGAAGTGAACTGTCTCCATAAAAAAGGTATCAACAAATATTACTGGCCAAGCCCAAGAAAATATATCAGTTGGTATGATGACTACCAGCTAATCTGCCTAACACAGGAGCCAAAAACCTCCAATAAAAGATATCCCGAGCTCAATCCTGCCACATGGAGGTTAATTGAAGAACGCATGCAGTGTTGATCGCCTCTCTCTCTCTTCACAAGATGGTTTGTGTTTGTTAATGTTATTAGTGGTCTTTGTTCATGTTTGATGTTCAAGTGTTATATTCTTGTGTTTTTATTACTGATTGCATGTTACATGTTTTTTGCTACAGATTTTCCATGCTTAACTTGCTTTTGTACTAACTTGTTTCATTGTTTATATATAAATTACAAATCCTGAGATTGTTTTAATGAAAACGTTCTTATACAGTACATGTCCCCTCTATTACTTTTCTAACTGAGCAGAGGAAGGCTTTGTCTCTTCTCACTTTGATCTACATGTACACACATTTAACGTCATGTTTTGTTTCTTCAATATTTTTTTTTTTTAAGGAAATCTAGGAGGGAAATTAATTTGACTCAATTATTATAATATTTTATTACATGAGTTCCAGTCATTCAATATGGCAAAAATGCTGGAGATTGATGAACATCATCAGATTTTAGAATCTGAGACATTGTTTTTCCACCCTGTTATAGTATGCTCCACCCTGTGATGTTCCATTCCACCCTGTTTGAGAATATGTTTTTATTAAATATTATTACAGAAGCATTAAGTACTGTGAATCTTTCTGTGCCATGTTGGGAATTGGAAGACCAATAAATGCACATACAGGTCCTTCTCAAAAAATTAGCATATTGTGATAAAGGTCATTA
>NC_056501.1:38523178-38536575 GCF_014905685.2 Nematolebias whitei | reverse complement strand
TAATGACCTTTATCACAATATGCTAATTTTTTGAGAAGGACCTGTATATTATTTTACAATACTGACATAAATCATTTTAACTACATGGATTTGTTACAATTTCAAGAATAAAACATATACAGTAAAAGGGACATACTCTTTTTAAGAAAAAGTCATTTTTTATCAATATTTACATGTTTAACTATTTGTGGTCTATATGTAAATGTCCCTAACAGGTTGAAACAAATTTAGAGACAATGGTGAATAAAAAAAATACCTGTTTATTATTTTTTCCAACCCTGAGCTTGACCATTATTCATTTCTTATTGTTAAACATGTCAGTGTTGTAACAAAATATTTAAAACTTAAAACTTTTTTTTTCAAAAGTCCTGAAGCGAAAATGTTTCCGCAAAAAAATAATTGCCCTCATGAATCTCTAATCAGAATAATCACTATGAAAAATCACATGTTGCAGCTGATTTGTTTCATGTTACTGTGTTCATTCGTGCTCATCTGCTCACACAGGCTCATGTTTGTGCTGCTGTTTGGTATAATGTTTTTATGTTATTAGTGTTTAGTGTATTTTTAGTTAATGTTTTTCTTAGTTCATATCTTAGATCTTATTACTGTTTTTCTTTTACATTTTATTGTTGGATGTAACTGGGACCCTGTGTACATAATTTCGTTCTACCACATGTACCACATGTGGTGAGAATGACAAATAAAGAACCTTGAATCCTTGAATGTGCCGCATAAAATGTAGATGTTGGGGAGTAATTTATTTATACATGTGGTCCCGAGGTAAAACTAATCCCGTGTGAATAGGGCTAAAGTTACCATTTGTACATTTGATAAATGTATACATTCATTCATTTATCCATTATCTTTTACCCACTTCATCCATTTTGGGTCACGGGGGTCGCCGGTGCCCATGTCCGGCAATCACTGTGCGAGGGGCGGGGTACACCCTGGAAAGGTCTCCTGTCCATCACAGGGCCACATAGAGACAAACGAGACAAACAACCATTCACTCTCTCACTCACACCTAGGGACAATTTAGAGCTACCAATCAGCCTAACCTGCATGTTTTTGGTCTGTGGGAGTACGCGGAGAAAACCCACGCATGCACGGAGAGAACATGCAAACTCCACCCAGAAAGGCCCCCGGACCAGGATTTGAACCGGCAACCTTCTCGCTGAGAGGCAGCAGCTCTACCAGTTGCGCCACCATGCTGCCCAATAAGATGTATACATTATTTCTTACTAATGCCTTCCTTATGCAACATTTGGTTCCATACACAAAACAAAGTGATCAATACACAGTATACTGTATATGTTTCTTCGTATCTCAGTCGTTGACGTTTAGTCATTAAACATATTTCTTCAGTGATTGGCCTCATTAGGTCCAGAGATAAAAAGTTTTTGCTGGTTTTTAAAGTAAAATGAGGTCAGTTTTGTCAACTTTCATACACATTCATTGGAGTGTCTCCAACTCTCACAACTTTAAGGTCTTTTTTCCTGCACTGAACTCAGTTCTTCATCCCCTCTGGAAACTTCCTGTGAGCTTTGTGAGGAATCACTCACCTCTTTTTGGAAAAAGTTTTGAGCACTCAGGGTGTTATCTCCCCAGCAGCTCATGATCCTTCCATCCTGTCTATGTTTAGTGGTTAGACCACTTTGAGCCCATCTCACGCTCCTCCTTAGAGCAGCAGATTTACAGTGTTTCCAAACTCCTCTTTTAGTCTTAACTATTGGGTAAAAACGTTCTTTCAGCTGCTCCCTTCTTCAGAGGTCATCACAGTGAGTCACTCACATGAAAGATGTGGTCATTGTTTTATGCCGTATGCCTTTCCTGATGCAACCTGGGTTCATATCTTCATCTTCAGGATAATGAGACCACAGCACTGACCCCTGATTACTGTTGCCAAAAACTGTCCTAAAAACATTATTGTATTTTATTGTATTTATTGTATTTTATTCAACTTGTAAAATTTTTAGGACATAGAAGCAAAACTATTTCATTTATATAAACAAACCAAGCAAATTACAGCTAAATACTTTGTATAAACTGAACAATTATCGTTAAATGGTATAATTATGAAATACCTTTTACGCTTCAAAGTTAATGCTCTATTATCCAGGTAAAAACTGTGAAACTGCTTCTGAGCCTCTCTTGTATATCTTACGAACCATAATTATAGACTTGTTTTGATCAGTTGGTCCCTCAACACAATTGATAACATTTCTTCGTAGAGACGACAGGCTTTAGGCGAGCTGATTGCCTTGTTGGCACGCATGCAGCTGGATATCTCCTTGACTTGAAGACTTGATGATGTGTCTATCTCTACTGCCATTTGTGGATTTTGAAAATGCATATTTAATTGGATTTACAATAACTGGTTCCTGCTTTTTGGATTTGGCTGGTTACTGGTTTTATCTACAATCAAGGAAGTCGTCGGCAGCAAATTTAGACCCGATCACGCTGCTTGCCTTTATGATGGCTTGGTTCTTGTCTCGAGTACCTAGACTTAAATGCTTTGGGCAGAATGGATCATATCTCAGGGATTTTACCTACGCACATTCCATAGGTGTGGCCATGTAATTTGGACATTGCTGAACCGTTTGGACCAACACAGACTCAAGGTATATGTCAGTAAGTTTTACCTGTCCCCAAAGCAACTATGTGTTTATCTGAATTTGACTCCCCTGGTTGGCCTTGAAGGCCATCTTATCTGAATTTGCCTGGAGAACATGTAATCTGACGCCCCCCCCCACCCCGCCCCCCAATCAAGGAATTTCTGACTGAGAACCAGAGGAAACCATCTGAATAAAACAACCAAGTCCATGCTCAATAATCCAGGTATACAATCCAACATTTTTCAGTCAGGTCATCCGTATAAACATTGTGTCATCATTTCAGGACTCTTGGATTCTCATAGGCGTTGTCCTTGGCCATTCCCAACATCCCTCAAGAATGTTTACGAATCTCACCGGAGGAAACTGGCTGATTATTCCACCCTTATCAGCACTTTTACAGTGCCCTCGAGAGCGTCTATGGACATTGCTCACCGATCTTGTTGTCTCCCCCTTCTGCAGAATGTCTATGTCACTATGTGCTTGTTTGTGTGAGGTGTTTTTTTAACATTAGTTTTTCTTCTCAGCCAAGAAGAAAGAGTCTGATAGGAATTTATTTGCCTCCAATTCATGTGTCCAGCTTCACTACTTTTTGTCTGTCTAAACAGATCTCACTTGTAAATGAGTCTTCTAGGCTCAATGTGACTTATCTGTCTAAATAAAGGTTGAATTAATGAATAATCTGTTTTACTCCTTATGAAAACTCACCTTGCTTAGTTTCCTTGTAATTGCTTCTTGTGAAGAGCCCTACCTGGAACCACTGACCTCCTGAGCTTCTGGAATCACCTGTGACCAACTCTACCCCCTGACATTGGATACCTTCTCCTGGTTTCCATCCTGACACTCTCCATGTATCACCACTCACCTGGGATCTCCACCCTCCTCTCCAAGCTGTTCTCTGTTTCATCTGTAATCCTCCTGTGCCAATCCTCCTCTAACAATAAATTATACTTACCTTTAAATCTGTATGTGCGACTCGTTTGGTCATTTTGCCTGTTATGGGATTAAAACTAATCTGAACATGATTAAAAACAGGACACCAGGTCATTTAATGAACCACATGTTGACTAATTTGATCTTTTTGGAATTAAGTAATTAGATGATAATCCCTGATGATAATCTGAACTGCAGACATAAAATCTGCCATTACAGAGAATCCTTAACAGAATACCAAAGGAGGAAGCGCCAAATAGTATCATTTAAAATTTATTACAAAAATAATCTAAATCAAAAGTTGAAACAGCAACAAACAATAACACAACCATGAATATGGAGCATAATTTGATCACGGATTGTTTGATATTTAATTATGATGAAAAATAAAAACAATGAATCCTTGAAATATCTAAATTAAAGCAATGAATATTTTTCTAATCTAAAACTAAACATCTTGATTTAGGTTGATTTGTGATTTACCCGCACAAAATGTAAAGTTAAATATTTGATAAATATTTTACTTTAGAACTGAGTTCAAAATATTTTATAATTCTTCCACATTGTCAGACTGTTTTGTTAAGACAGCCAGTGAGGAAATGAAGAAAGTTTTATCCACCTAAAGGTTTAAGACCAGGCCCAAAGAGGCTTTTTGTCATCAGCAGGTTGACAGGTCCTTACCCTTTTGAGGCAGAGAACGCAGCCAGCTGTCACTCTGTCTTTAGGGAACCGATTGGACCTATAATGAACCACAGCAGGCAGACAGGTTCAGGCTCAGGACAGTCTCTGGTCCAGTTTCTCGTCCAAGGTAACAAGTGTTGGATGTGAGGTCTTCAAATGGTTCAGCATGGAGGCAAGCAGCTGATTCATAATGTTTCTCTCATTTCCTTTCTTCTTATAAACTGTATGGTTCTGCTTGGCATTAAAAATTGTCACAAGCAAAATGATGCAAAATGAATGGGACACCAGGGAAACGGGGCAACATGGAGACTGAATGCACTGAAAAACACACTCCTGCTTCCTTAGACAGAGAACTTTACTAATTGGCTTTTCCATGTATGTGAATGTTTCTGTAAAGTGTCCTGAGACAACTGTGTTGTGATATGGTGCTATATAAATAAACTGAATAGAAATTGAATTGATAGACATTGTACCATCTCTTATCAGGACTATGGAACTTTCTGGCAGTCTCCACGGACAAATCACTGCCCTCATCATCCTCCTCATGCATAAATGTATTATGATGTCTTCAGTATGTTGCTGTTTCAGATGCTGAGGTCATTTTTTTTGCAACTTTCACACTGTGTCCTGTCTAGTGAGAGAAAAAAGGGCTTCGCCTTTTGAGGCCGGCGGTCTTGGTCACCTCCGTCTCCCCATGTCTGTCTGTTTATGTTCTCTCGGACAGGCTGTACTGAAATGTAATGTTGTTGAAATGACAGTAAAGCTGATTCTGAAACAAGCAAACAAATCATAGGAGCAGAACAATAATTCTCAACATGTTTTCCTTTTTGCTTTCACTTTTTTAAATCTCTATATTTAAAACATATTTGTCATGAATTGTTTTGTTAAAGTCCAGAATAGACAAGCTAAAGATAATTAGAACTGTTTTGGACAATGGGTTGACCCCTGATGATCTTCAGCTTGACTCTTGGGATGACCCCATCCTTCCATGGATGGGGTCTGGAATAGTCCCCCTACCTATCATCAGTTCCAGGAAGGCCTACTCCACTTCAGCTGTACCACAAAGCAAGCTACAACAAACGTGTTATGGTTATGATAAGAAACACAATGTTTGGATCTGGTTATGACATTTAGGATGATGTAAGTTTTGGGAAGACAAATATTCACTTCTAATAGGATTTTTCCACAAACTGAACATTTTTGCCATGTTTGCAAACACTTGTCTGATCTGAATTTCAAAATGACAAGCGGTACTCTGAAGTTCCCTGTCGCTGAAGGTTTTGAATAATGAATGTTTGTTGGGTTGAAGATGAGTGTTTTTTTTTTCTGAACAGGAACTGAACAGAGAATGTATGTAAACCTAAATGTTCTTGATGCAAGATATTCAAGTGGGGAGGAGTTCCACTGTGGAGAAGAACAGAGTTTTTAATTTTATTGTTTGCTTGTCTGAGACAGAGCAGAGTGACAGACCCTGGAGAGTGAAGGGAGCCATTTTATACATAACCAGGTGCAATGGTGAAAACATAAGGTGTCTAATGCCTTGACCCCCCTCCCCCCATTGATAAATCTTCAGCCATCCCAAGGGCTACCCCAACTATTGGAGGAAAATATACTAAAAAGCAACATTAAAAATTAGAAAACACAGTTTCTTCAAATTAAAGGATGGAAATGGTTTCTAAATGTAGTCATGCACCAAAATGGAAGTTGGTATCTCACTTAAGGATTCAACGTTGGAAGTTCAGCTCCATCCTCTGTTTGTGCCTTCGTGTTCACTCTTTCCAGTGTAACCTGCTCTACATCACTCCATCTGTTTCTGTGGAACCTTTTGCCTCTTCCAAGCCTCAAACAAGGACAAGAATCCTTAAGATCCAGTTCCATCTACTGGGCTTCGTCTCATAATCTGTTCCCCTTTTATACAGATACATTCCAGTCCAGTTACAGTTGTTTTCTGAATAAACCTGGTACTCCAGCGTCAGAGCATGCAGTTCACCTAGTAAGCATTCTGCCTCAGTCTTTGTATTCACAACAACAAATGTTGTGTTCCCTTCAATTCTTTTCAGTTTGTATTGTTTTCTATGTAAGCTGTTCATCCAGTATCCCTTTTAAAATCACTCAACTAAAGACAGTGACATTTATAAGTAATCATTGCAGTATTACAATCATTACTTTAAATACATGCGTTAATGTTAGATGGATCACATTATCCCTTTGTTCAAGCCCCTTCTCTCTTCTATGCTGAGGATGTTTTGTTCTCGAATTAGCAGCTTTGACAGAGATGGTGAAAAGCATTTGGAGACACAGTTAGTTGCTTCGGTGCTTCCCAGCTCCACCCTGCAATCTGTTCCCATCAGCAGAGAGCACCAAGCTGTGACTTCAGCAGCCTAATCTGTCAGACTACGGATACCAAACTAATATAAAAAAATGAATGATCATCTCTAGTAACTGGTATATCTTGTGTGTTTTAGGAGGACCCGAACGAGACAATCTGGCACCACATTGTGATTTGCGTCTGAGACTGATGGTCCTCAGTGAGTAATGGCAGTAATGGAGTAGTAATCTCAGAGTGCATATTAATTATGTTGGGTTGCAGGAGGAAGGGGGGCCAGAGAAAACTAATTAATCCTCTAGAGGAGTCATGATGCCCATCTAACATGTGTAATCCTATCTATCAGTGCTCAGCCACTAAAGGTACCTTTACAAAATGTCAAGCGTTTCCTATAGAATAGACATCTTTTCTGTGAATTTGTTGACTCTGCTGTAGCTTTTGAAAACTTAACCCTTTAAATGGTGCCATGTTTGTAAGGAAAATGTGTGCATTGAACAGCAGAGTTGAGTTTGTGGACTGGGCTTGTAGCATGAAGATGCATTCCCCGATGACCCTTGACCTTTGGGTTGTCTACCCGGCTCACCATAAACTGTGTTCTTTAAATTGCTCTAAACTTGAATACTCTCTGGTTTTGTTTTTTGTTTTTCAAATATTCACTGTGCTTGGACAGCATCAGCTACAATCTGACTAATGTAGACTCTTTTATTTTATAATTTTAAGAAAGAAAAACAAATCATTAATAAAGTTTGTTTTATTTGATTATAACAGGTGTGAACATGAATATTGTTGATTAATGTTTTCAATCATTATAATGAAACCATATGAAATATTATAATGTGTTGAACATTTCTCCGTTCTGTTTTTTAGAAATTAGCTTTTCCTTCAGAGACACCTGTTGTGAGTGTTCTTTGAGCTGGAAGCTGTTTGCTTCAGAGGGGAGTCATAATGTTCACTAGTTAGCCAAAACATCTTCTGAGAGCTGATGGTTTACACATAGTCTCTTTATGTGACGACCAGTTTGTCTTGGACTCCCGATCCTGGTGTAGTTTGTTTTGGATCCCATTCTGTACTGCCCAACAATACTGACCACTGAATGCTCTCATACAGTGTACATGCCATTCTTCAGCTTTTTGTTACAGTGAGTAAGGTGCTACAAACATCCTTGACAATCCACCTCTGGTAAAAATGTAAGATCAACATTAATAGTTTTAATTGTAAATTAAAAGAATAGATGTGTATACTTATATGACTATGGTAAAAGTATAAAATTACTATTATTATTTTTAATCTGTACAAACTGTTCTGCAAGAAGGAATATTTCTTGAAAATGTGTTGGGGCAATTTCTCCAAGCAAGCAAAAAAGTTTTAGTCATCTGAGCAACTAAAGTCCTCTATCTTTATTGGAAACTGAAATTTATAGTGGTTAAATTTGGGAAGTAGTTTCCAATTATTAGATTATTGAAATACTTAGAGGTTGGCTGATGACTTTTAATTTCTACTTGCAAAATAATCTGTACTTAAGACAACCACAAAAGAATGTTTGCAATTCAGAACTTTCCAATCTCTGATCCCCATAAACAAATGAAAAAGGTGGACATTTCTATACTCGGCTACAGAATGTTAAATCCAACCTGACAAGAGCTGCATAAAACTTTTAAAATATTGCCAGTGATCTTCTGTCGCTTGGAAAATTTATTTAATTGACCAAGAATAAAATATAAACTGACCAGCCACTCTGTTAGGTACACTTTTTTAATCCCTTGTTAACCCACATAGCTAACAAGCTAATCATACGGCATCAACTCGGTGCCTTGAGGCATGAAGCTGTGGTATAGATGACTTTCTGATGCTCAAATCAGGCATCAGAAAGAGGAATAAACTGCATTTAAGTTACTTTAAATGTGGCATGGTTGTTAGTGCCAGAGGAGCTGGTCTGAGTATTTCAGAATAGAGCTGTCGTTTTTAACCCGGGCCCGAAGGCTGGCCCCGCCTGACTCGAATTCGGGGTGGGCCGGGCCATAATAATGTGCTGGATGGGCAGGCCGGGTCGGTGTTGGGCTTTTGATTGCATCAGAGGATCAGGGTGATTCAAATATTTGGCAACATGGATTGCAATGCATTTCCAATTATATGGCAACATGGCTTACCATACAATCACCAGCCACATGTGGCCATTTCACTGCAAGATGACAGGCCTTGAAAGAGGTAAAATAAAGTTCAGTAAAGCTTCAGATGGGACTACTGTCAGGAAGTGATCCATTGCCCAAATTCAAATGCTACACAGTGGACGTGCATGGACGACAACCCAAACAGGTGAGATCATACAGCAGACGTGTCAGAGCAGGGTCTGTGTGTCTGAAAAATGCAGAATGCAGGCAGAAGCAGGGTTTAAATGTGCTTTGACGGCCATGAAAGGACAAACACCCTCTCAACTCCCATCTTCTGCCCCTTTTATTCAGCCAGGCACATCTGCCGACTGTTAATTTATGGAAAAAAACATATAATATATCCATCCATCCATTCATTATCTTCTGCTTATTCCAAAGTCGAGTCGCGGGGGCAGCAGCTTGAGCAGGGAGGCCCAGACATCTCTTTCCACAGCCACCTCTTCCAGCTCTTCTGGGAGGATTCCAAGGCGTTCCCAGGCCAACCGAGAGACACAGTCTCTCCAGCGTGTCCTGGGTCTTCCTCGGGGTCTCCTCCCAGTTGGACATGCCCGATGCGCCTCTCTAGGGAGGCGCCCAGTGGGCATCCCTACCAGATGCCCGAACCACCTCAACTGGCTCCTCACAATGTGGAGGAGTAGCGGTTCTACTCTGAGTCTCTCCCGAATAACTGAACTTCTCACCCTATCTCTAAGGGAGAGTCCAGCTACCCTACAGAGAAAACTAATTTCAACCTACTGTATCTGCAATCTCATTCTTTCGGTCACTACCCAGAGCTCATGACCATAGGTGAGGGTAGGAATGTAGACCGACTGGTAAACAGAGAGCTTTGCCTTACATCTCAGCTCTCTCTTCACCACAATGGACTGGTACAGAGTCTGCAATACTGCAGATGTTGCACCAATCCGTCTGTCAATCTCACACTCCATTCTTCCCTCACTTGTGAACAAAATCCCGAGATACTTGAACTCCTCCACTAGAGGCAGAACCTCACCCTCGACCTGAAGAGAGCAATCCACCCTTTTCTAGTTGAGGACCATGGCCTCAGATTTGGAGGTGCTGATTCTCATCCCAGCTGCTTCACACTCGGCTGCGAACCGCTCCAGTGAGAGCTGGAGATCACAACACAATGACGCCAACAGGACCACATCATCTGCAAAGAGCAGAAATGTAATCCTGAGGCCACTGAACCGGAAACCCTCCACCAGCTGTCTGCACCGTGAAATTCTATCCATAAAAGTTATGAACAGAATCGTTGACAACGGGCAGCCCTGCCAGAGTCCAACTCCCACCATGAAGGGGTCCGACTTGCTGCCAGCAATGCGAACCAAACTCTCGCACCGCTTGTATAGGGACTGAACAGCCCGTAACAACGGGCCTCCAATCCCATACTCACGGAGCACCCCCACAGTGTACTCCAAGGAACACGGTCGAATGCCTTCTCCAAGTCCACAAAACACATGTAGACTGGATGGGTAAACTCCCATGACCCCTCAAGGACCCTAGTGAGGGTAAAGAGCTGATCCAGTGTTCCACGGCCAGGACAGAACTCACATTGTTCCTCCTGGATCTGAGGTTCGACCAACGATCGGACTCCCTTCTCCAGTACCCCTGAATAGACCTGACCAGGGAGGCTAAAGAGAGTGATGCCCCTATAATTGGAACACACCTTCTGGTCACCCTTTTTGAAGAGGGGAACCACCACCCCAGTCTGCCAGTCCAGTGGCACTGTCCCCGATGTCCATGTGACGTTGCAAAGGCGTGTCAGTCAAGACAGCCCCACAACATCCAGAGCCTTAAGGAAATCAAGGTGAATCTCATCCACTCCCAGAGCCCTGCCACATCAGAGCTTTTTAACTTCCTCAGCAACTTCAGCCACGGTTATGGACGGGTCAACCCCAAAGTCCCCCGGTTCAGCTTCCTCCATGGAATACGTGCTGGTGGGATTGAGAAGGTCTGAGACATATTCCTTCCACCTCCCGACGACATCATTGGTTGAGGTCAACAGCACCCCACCTTCACTGAACAGAGTGTTAGTAAAATGCTGCTTTCCCCTCCTCAGCTGCCTGATGGTTTGCCAGAATCTCCTCGGAGCCGACCAAGAGTCTCTATCCAAGGTCTCACCGAACTCCTCTCACATCAGAACTTTAGCCTCAGCAACAGCCAATGTTGCACAACGCTTGGCACTCCTCAGCTGCCTCCAGAGTCCCACTGGCCAACAAGGCCCAATAAGACTCCTTCTTCAGCTTGACAGCCTCCCTAACCCAGGGTGTCCACCACCGAGTTTGGGGATGACCACCGAGAAAAGCACCGACAACCTTGCGCCCACAGCTCAAGGCAGCTACTTCAACAAGCGAGGTGCAGAACATGGCCCATTCAGACTCAATGTCCCCCACCTCAGCTGGAATGTGGTTAAAGCTCTCCCACAGGTGTGAGTTGAAGATCTCTCTGACGGACTCTTATGCCAGACATTCCCAGCAATCCGTCACTACACATTTGGGTCTACCGGGTCTGTCCGGCATCTTCCCCCGCCATCTGATCCAACTCACTATCAGGTGGTGATCAGTGGACAGCTCAGCTCCTCTCTTTACTCGAGTTTCCAAAACAAATGGCCGCAAATCAGATGAAACAACTATGAAGTCATTCATCGATCTACGACCTAGGGCGTCCTGGTGCCAAGTACACTTATGGACACCCTTTTGTTCGAACATGGTTTTTGTGATGGACAAACTATGACTAGCACAGAAGTCCAACAACAAAACACCGCTCGGGTTCAGATCAGAGAGACCGTTCCTCCCAATCACGCCCCTCCAGGTCACACTGTAATTACCCAAGTGGGCATTGAAGTCCCCCTGCAGAATAAAGGAGTCCCCAGCTGGCGCACCTTCCAGCACCCCTGCCAAGGACTCCAAGAAGGCTGGATACTCTGAACTGCAGTTTGGCACGTAGGCACAAACAATAGTCAGAGCCCGTCCCCTACCCGGAGGGTAGGAACGTAGATTGACCGGTAAATTGAAAGCTTAGCCTTTTGACTCAGCTCTCTCTTCACCACAACAGACCGGTACAGCACCTGCTTCACTGCCGACACTGCACCTATCTGCCTATCGATCTCATGCTCCATTTTTCCCTCAATCATGAACAAGACCCCGAGATACTATATGATTTGTATTTATATTCTATTTTTTAAATATATAAATATATAATATATAAAAGCAGGTGTGAACAATGCCCTAGAGACCCATCACTGCCTGATGCCTTCAACAAGTTTTACGCACGATTTGAAGACCCGAACAGACCACCCAGCACCAGACTCAACTCACCACCGGAAGAAGTTTCTCAGCGTGACCTCAGCCGAATTGAGGAGTACTTTCAGGAGGATTATTCCTCACAAAGCAACCGGCCAGACAACATTCCTTGGAAGGTCCTGAAAGACTGCTGATCAGCTCTGCAAGGTGCTGGTCAACATCTTTAACTCCTCACTTACACTGGCAACAGTTCCCACCTGTGTGAAGACAGCCAACATCATCCCAGTCCCAAATAGCTCTACAGTGACTGGTCTGAATGACTATCGACCAGTGGCTCTCACCCGATAGTCGCTAAATGCTTCGAAAAACTGGTCATGACCCACATAAAAACAACCATCAGCATCAACAAGGACCCTCATCAGTATGCATACTGCGAGAATCGATCAACAGAGGACACCATCTCCTCTGTGGTCCGCACTGCTGTCACCCACCTGGAGCAGAAGGACTCCTACATTTGTGGACTTCACGTCTGCCTACAATACCATGATCCCCCAAACCCTGATGGACAAACTACTCACACTAGGACTAAGCCCCTCCATTTGCAACTGGGTCCTAGACTTCTTAACAAACAGACCACAGTCAGTGAGGATCCACAACTTCTTCTCCTCCACCATAACCCTTAGCACTGGCTCTCCTGTTCACTCTGCTCACATGACTGTGTAGCTACCCATCCAGGCTGTCACATTGTAAAGTTTGCAGATGATACAGCGGTGGTGGGATGCATCATAAACAACAATGAGTCCAGCTACAGGCAGGAGGTGGAACACATGGAGAGATGGTGCAGGAAGAACAACCTCCACATCAATGTGAAGAAGACGAAGGAGATGGTCATGGACTTCAGCAGAACAAACACACCTCCTATTCTCCCGTTCCTGAACATAGGAGGATATGTGGTGGAAGTGGTCTCCAGCTACAAGTACTTGGGTGTACACCTGAATGACAACCTCAGCTGGGGCAACAACACTATTAGCCTGATCAAGAGAGCTCATCAGAGACTCTACTTCCTCAGGCGGCTGAGATGAGCTGGACTGGGAAGCTCAGTCCTCACCTCCTTCTACAGGTGTGCAGTGGAGAGCATCCTGTGCTCCTGCATCAACGTGTGGCATGGAGGCTGCACAGCTGCAGAAAGAAAAGCTTTGCAGAGAGTGGTGAGGGCTGCACAGAAGTCTGTTGGAGTCAGTCTCCCCACCATTACAGACATCTACACCCCCAGATGCAGGAAGAGGACCACCTGCATCATCAAGAACCCCACTCACCCAGCACACAGTTTTTGCCCCGCTCCCCTCAGGTAGGAGGTTAAGGAGCATTAAGTGTAGAACCACTAGACTGAGGAACAGCTTCTACCCTGAGGCTGTTAGACTCATGAATCTCTAAC
>NC_056501.1:38505404-38518178 GCF_014905685.2 Nematolebias whitei | reverse complement strand
GCCATATAAAACATGGTAAAATACTAAAAACAAGAACGTAAAACAAAAAGCATACTTAATGTGTTTACGTTTATAAATAAGTACATGTTTTGTATTTTTATAGTAGGTAGATCACTTGGACTTGGTCATTTTAATGGTACCTTGTATGCTGAAAACGTCTGGGCACCCCTAGATTAATTGAAATGGATTTTTCCATTGATGACTTTGTTTTATGTCCATCATTAGAAAAAATGGATAACAGTAAAAAACAGACTTGCTCAATGTGGCTAATGTTTATTATGTTCCAGTGTCTTACAGTGCCCGGAAACCAGAGATAAAACAGATCTTGTGTGACCAGCTGGTGAAGGGTGTGCTAATGTCACCAGTATCAGCAGTAAAAAAAAAAACAGATGTTGCAGTGGGAGCGGCTGCATTTGCAGCCGAGGTGGTTAATTCGCCCACTTCTGTTGCTGAACCAGACCTGCTCTCTGATCTTCATATGTCTACCAAGGATCTTCACCTAACCCTCCATATGAAGGAGGTGGAGACCCACAACAAAGAGCCAGAGCTGCAGTTAATGCATCTCTGTATCAGAGCTTTTGAGATTGAAAAGGCTAGGGCTCACCTGCTTCTGCTGTGGTACAGAGTAGACCTCTCACAGCACACACCTTCCTGCTTCTGCTGGGTTCGACATACAGTAAGCACATAACATTAGTGACTCTGTTCCGTGAGTCTGAGGTAGATTCTCATTTCACTGCTTCTGAGCGCATAGCAGCTGCGTTAAATTGGCCAAAATAATTTTGGTCTTTGTTGTTGCTGTGCAAACTTGTAGGAAAGGCTCAAGAAGTCTGTTCTAGTTTATCAATTGAGCAAAGTCTAGATTATGAAACTGGTAAAAACTGTGTTGCAAGCTTATGAACTCGTTCCAGAAGCCTATAGGCAAAAATTCAGAAAGTTTGATAAATCTGCCAACCAGACTTTTGTTGAATTTGCACAAGAGAAAATGGTTTTATTTTTAAAATGGTACCATTTGTCGAAAGTAAAATCATTTGAAGAGATGATAGAACAAATTTTGTTGGAGGAATTTAAAAAACGCTTGCCAAAGCATATTGTTGTTTATTTAAACGAGCAGAAAGTTTCATCGCTCACTAAAGCAGCACTTTTGGCAGATGATCCAACAATTTTCAGTCAGGTCATCTGGACAGTTTCTTTTTTTGTGCTGAAACATTTCACCTTTTGGATTGTATACCTGGATTATTGCGCATGGACTTTGTTGTGTTTGGCTGATGATTTTATTTTAACTCATAAAACGATTTTTAGTTCACCTGCTGTCTGTCAGAATATTCCCTCCGAGAGGAAAATTAAATCCCCAAAGTTTGTGTGTGAAAGTGTGCCATCTTCACCTACTATAACCTGCAAGTGATTTTACTGCCATGAACCAGGACATCCGATTGCTCTGTGTCCAGTGCTGAGAGAAGCAAAGCAGTCTAAAACGCCTGATGGCGTGGGTTTAATAAAGCCTGCTTCACAAATTAAAATGCGCTCTCAGCCTGAACAAAAACCACAAATGGAAGCAGATCCTCAAAATCTTTTGAGATTAACAGCAAGAACTGTCTCTTTAACTGGTGAGGAGAAGGATAAAATACTGATCACTATTCTCCGAGATACAGGTGCTTATCATTTCTTCATCTTAAAGTCTGTCCTGTTTCCATCAGAACAAGCGTCACGTGGTTCTGATCTGCTTGTGTGGGGAATTAAAATGAGCATTGTTAAAGCCCCTCTGCACATGTGCACTTGCATTCACCGCTCATAAATGGTCGTGTTAAAGTATCTGTACGTCTACGTTTACCAATGGAAGATGTATCATTTATTCTGGGTAATGATCTCACTGGTGGACAAGTTTTTCCTCCACAAGAAGTCATAACATATCCTAATGGGGTCGCGCTCTCTTCTGATTCTCTTCAAGGTTTAAGGTTCTTTATTGTCATTCGCATCACATTTGGTACATGACATAGAATGAGATTGTGTACTCAGTGTCACAGTTACTTCCAAATATAGCAAAAATATAAAGTATAAAAAAGAAAGAGTATACAAGGACCTAAGATATACACTAAACAATAATACATGTAATGTAAAATAATATGGTATATTAAACATCAGCCTGAAGGAGGAGGAGGATTGGAGGCGCTCCCTCCGCCAATGTGTTCCACGCCTGCTCCATTACAAGTTCCAAATCAATTTTATTTTCATTCGCATGCCATGTGGTACATGAGGTGGAATGGAATTATGTACACATGGTCCCAG
Source organism: Nematolebias whitei (assembly GCF_014905685.2). Lineage (NCBI taxonomy): Eukaryota > Metazoa > Chordata > Actinopteri > Cyprinodontiformes > Rivulidae > Nematolebias > Nematolebias whitei. The sequence goes on along the minus strand of NC_056501.1, from coordinate 38,515,895 downwards.
TTACACCCAACAATAGCAAACATGTAAAGTGTAAAAAGAAACAGTCTATAAGGATCTAAGATATACGCTAAACAAATGCCAAATGGCACGGCAAAAGATCTAAGACATACGCTACACACTAATGCCCCATTTGCACTGCTCCTAATAAGCCCCAATTCTGGGCAGCCCGCCACAGAAAGAACTCTTTTGCACCAGTACTAGCTTGTATTTTTAGCTGATTTGAGGCTGATTCAGGACCTCTCTTCGTCCCTGCTTCTCTGGTTGGACCGAGTGACAGTGTTGCCAGGTGAAAAATGTAGGATTATCGTACTAGAGACATAAAATTATTGTATTTTGAGTGAAATTATTGTACACCCATCATAACCAAAATAACAAATCTATTTATGCACTATAGTAGTGATGAGTACGCTTCCAGACCAGCTCTGCTTCTTCTTCTTTTCTTTTTTTTCTTTTCCTCACTCATGGGGCGGGCGCAGCGGACTATTCAGCCAATCATGGCTGTTGTTCTGAGGCAAACGCAAACACGTCACTTGTAGGTAACATTTACAAAAGCACGATTGGCTGGAATTTACAGCCAATCGTGCATCTGTTTGCGGACACAGATGCCTTTAAGGTTCACAAAAAAACTCCAACAGACAGTTGCGAGAGGCTGATGACAACCGATTACAACCACACATTCATGGAATGGTCAAATTATCGTATATTTGGCCTTTTTTGGGAATATTGATCGTACATCGTATAGAGGGCAAAATTGTCGTACAAATACGATAAATATTGTACACCTGGCAACACTGCCGAGTGAGTCCGGACCGAAACGTGAATACAGGATACTGATTGGTCAGGGGGAGGAGTCACTGGATCTCAGAAACTTTTCACCGATCCGCCAGTTGCAATTTCTTGAGACGTGGAGCAGCGTCTGGATCTATTTTTAAGATTTTAAAAACAATAATGACAACGCCATGTTTAATTCTGAAGTCCAGGTGTTTTTGGTGTTTGGTGACCGACTATAAAATTCGAGCGAGCGGTGTCACCGCGGAGGATCATACGAGCTGCCGAGCCGTTCAAGCCCACGAGGCCGGACCCAGAGCCCCGGCCTCGCCTGCTCACAAAGACCGGATTCGAGCCCTGGCAGGCGGGAGGACCGGGATGGAGGGACGTGGGGTGGAAACGTTTTTTTAAAAACATTTTATGTATAAAAAAAAGTTGTTTTTATCAGTGAAGATTAAAAATAAATAAACGGTGCCGGCTTTATCATGAAATCCTGTTTTCCCTTTGACTTTATTAAATAATCTGTTTATTAAAGTTAATTCAGCTGAAAAATCATAAAAATACTAAATTATGGGATCCCTCAGGAATATTTCCCTCCAACATGTTTAAAGAAGAGACACAGCCTTTGGTTTAACTTTATTCTAACCCACAGATGTACAAATCCAAGAATTACACTTTAAATTAAAGCTTTAAATCAAAGCTAAACTTTAAGTCAAAGCTAAAATAATCTGTATACAAGAAAAAAATAATTTGTATATAAGAAACAAAACCACAATGAGTGCAAATACATCAAATGATGAAGAAAAATATAGAATTTTAAATATAGATATCCTGATGCATGCTCAATAATCCAGGTAGAAAAATCTAAAAATGTTATGTCTGGTCTTCTAGACATTCAAAAAACAAAAACAAAAATGTAGAAATGTTTCTTCTTTCATCCGAAAGACTTCTTCAGTCTGAGGTGCTGTATTCAGCTCAGTCTTATATAAATAGCTATTTATGAGCTGAATACAGCACCTCAGACTGAAGAAGTCTTTCAGATGAAAGAAGAAACGTTTCTTCATTTTTTGTTTTAGCATAGTTTTGTTTTATGAATGTTCAGAGGACCAGACTTAACTTTTTTTTTAGATTTAAACATAAATGTTTTTGTAGAATCTGGTTCATCAGATGTAATTCAATTCAGTTTATTTATAAAGCGCCAAGCTACAACAGAAGTTGTCTCAGGGCACTGAACAGAAATATTCATATATAAAAATAATAATTTTATATTATTTATCTGAGGCGCAGACTGCTTTGAGTAACTCTTAGCAGAACTCTCATTAGCAGGACTTGGATTCTGGACACGCCTCCAGAATCGGTCCTAAAGTGCAGGTGCAAATCCAGACTGAGCTGAGCCAGGCTAAGCAGAGTTGGGGCTGATTAGGAACAGTACAAATGGGGCATAATAATGCAAAACAATACGACATAACACCAGCAACCTGAAGATGATGGTGAGCAGATGTGTATGAATGAATACAACAGAATGAGATAATCAGCAGTATGGATAATTAGCAGCACAGATAAGTCACATATCACCAGTTAAAGTGGTATTACAGTGATTTTATTTTCTTCTTTCTTTTCACAGTGATTATCCTGGTTAGGGATTCATGAGTCTAACAGCTTCAGGGTAGAAGCTGTTTCTCAGTCTAGTGGTTCTACACGTAATGTTCCACAACCTCCTGTCTGAGGGGAGTGGGGCAAAAAATGTGTGCTGGGTGAGTGGGGTCATTCATGATGCAGGTGGACCTCTTCCTGAATCTGGGGATGTAGATGTCTGTGATGGCGGGAAGGCTGACTCCCAACAGTCTTCTGTGCAGCCTTCACCCCTCTCTGCAAAGCTTTTATTTCTGCAGCTGTGCAGCATCCGCACTACACGTTGATGCTGGAGCACAGGATGTTTTCCACTGCATACCTGTAGAAGGAGGTGAGAAGTGAGCTTCCCAGTCCAACTCGCCTCGGCTGCCCGAGGACGTAGAGTCGCTGATGTGCTTTCTTGATCAGGCTGGAAGTGTAGTTGCCCCAACTGAGGTTGTCATTCAGGTGTACACACAAGTACTTGTAACTAGAGGGAAATTCCATTGCATATCCTCCTATGTTCAGTGGGGTGGGTGGGGGTAGGGGGGTTGATGTGTTTGCTCTGTCTGAAAACCATGACCATCTCCTTCATCTTCTTCACACTGATGTGAAGGTTGTTCTTCCTGCACCGATTCTCCAGGTGTTCCACCTCCTGCCTGTAGCTGGACTCATCATTGCTTGTGTTACATCCAACCACTGTGGTATCATCTGCAAACTTTACAATATGACAGCATGGATGAGTAGGTGTGCAATATGTGAGCAGAATGAACTGGAAGAGACTCAACACACAGCCCTGAGGTGAGCCAGTGCTGAGGGTTTTGGTGAAGGAGGAGAAGTTGTGGACCCACACAGACTGCTGTCTGTTTGTTAAGAAGTCCTGGACCCAGTTGCATAGGGAGGGGCTTAGTACTAGTGTGAATAGTTTGTCCATCTGGGTCTGGGGAATCATGCTGTTGAAGGCAGATGTGAAGTCTACAAAGAGCATATGGACATAGGAGTCCTCCTGCTCCAGGTGGGTGAGAGCAGTATGGACCACAAAAGAGATGGCGTCCTCTGTTGATTGTTTCCTGTGGTTTGCATACTGGTGTGGGTCTTTGCTGATGTCGAGGGTGGCTTTGATGTGGGCCATGACCAGTCTTTCAAAGCATTTAGTGACTATCAGGGTGAGGGCTACTGGCTGATAGTCATTCAGACCAGTCACTGTAGAGCTCTTTGGGACTGTGATGATGGTGGTGGTTTTCATTCAGGTGGAAACTGTAGCCAGGGTGAGGGAGGAGTTAAAGATATTGGCCAGCACCTTACAGAGCTGATGGGCCCAGTCTTTCAGCACCCTCTCTGGGATGTTATCTCGGCCAGTTGCCTTGTGAAGTTAAATCCTCCTGAAGGTCCTCCTTACTTCTGCTTAGGTCACACTGAGGAACTCCGCTTCCAGTGGTGAGGTGAGTCTGGTGCTGGGTGGTCTATTTGAGTCTTGAAAGCGGGCATAGAACCTATTAGTATCATGCAGTGATGGGTCCCTAGGACATTGTGCACCCATGCTTTTATAGTCTGTTATGCGTTTAATGCCCCTCCACATGCTCCGTGGGTCCTGTCAGGATAAATATCACTGGATCTTCCATTCATATGTTGCTTTGGTCCTCTTTATAACAGCAGCCAGCTCTTTCCTTGTCCTCTCCAGTTCCTGTGAGTTGCCAGACCTGACAGCAGTATCCCTGGCTTTCTGTGGTGTATGGACCTCTGTGTTCAGCCAGGATTTTTGGTTCAGGTAGCACTTCATAGTTCTGGTAGTAGTGACATCATCAACACACTTGCTGATGTATCTGAGGACAGCTGATGTGTATTCCTCCAGATCCAGCTCTCCCTCATTTACAGCAGCCTCCCTGAAGATCTGCCAGTCTGTTTGTACAAAACAGTCCTACAGTACAGAGTCGCTGTCGCTGGGCCATACAGTGGCGTTTTTCTGTGTTGGTCTGAAACGCCTCAGCTGGGGAAGGTACACAGGGGCCATAAATATGGAGATGTGGTCAGAGAGGCCAAACTGGGGGCGGGATACGGTTTTGTATATATCTCGTATGGCGTAAACATGGTCGAGTGTGTTATTTCTCTGTTTTTGAATGGTCAGATGCTGATAAAATCTTGGAAGAGTGTCTTTCAGGTTTACGTGATTAAAATCACCAGCCACCATGTAAAAAGCCTTCGGGTGTTTGCTTTGGAGCGAGTTGATGTTATCATGAAGCTACCGCAGAGCATCTTTAGCATTAGCATCTGGGGCTATATAAACAAAAATGATATACACCGCTGAAATGTCACAACATAAATGTACATGCACACAATCTCGAAAGATGGGTGACTGTGTTATTTATATGACTCATTTACGGCTACACTTCCATCCATCCATCCATCCATCCATTATCTTTTACCCGCTTCTTCCATTTTGGGTCACGGGTGCCATTGCCCATGTCCGGCAATCATTGTGCGAGGGGCAGGTTACACCCTGGACAGGTCGCAAGTCCATCACAGGGACACATAGAGACAAACTAGACAAATAACCATTCACTCTCTCACTCACACCTAGGGACAATTTAGAGTTACCAATCAGCCTAACATGCATGTTTTTGGTCTGTGGGAAGAATGGCTACGCTTGATGAAGAAAATATTTTAGTGTCACACGTTAATGAAAATGTGGTAAAATGTGATATTTCTGAACTTTTTCCTGCAGAGGCTAAGTTTAAAAGTGAACAGAGAAATGTTGAAAAAAGCACAGAAAGTGACATCTCTAACTTCCTCTTATCCTCTGTTGTGGTAACAGAAAGATCTGATGTTCCCATTGGCATTTTGATGAGACGTTGGTCCCCAGATTCAGGTGATGTCCACAGTGTTGATCAAGTGGTGGTGCCAAAAGAATTCAAAGAACAGGTTATCAGTATGGCACATGATTCCAGCTAAGCTGGACATATTGGTATAAAGAAAACATACCACCGCATAACATATAACTTTATCTGGCCGAGTATAATATTGGATGTTGTAATTGTCGTTCCTTTCACGCATAACAGGTAGCAGGGAAGCCAAACCAAATAATTCCACCTGCGCTTGTAGAGCCATTTTAATGCGTTCTGCTAGACTTTTTGGGCCCTTTGCCAAAAACAAAATCCGGAAATCAATGTATCTTAACGATTATGTGTGCTGCAACTTGTTTCCTGGAAGCTATTCCATTGCACACTTTAAAAACCAAGGCTATTGTGAAATCGCTTACAAACTTTTTCTACATTTGTTCTACTGAAAATCACCATGGCTGACACTTTGCCAAGGTCCATGTAGGTTTCTTTGCTACTACTACCAGCATTGTGTAAATATGAGAACAGCCTGAGGACACCAAGGCCAAAATTGTTGGCCTTTGACCATTTTGGCCTTGGTGTCCTTAGGCTGTTTCTATGAGTAGCAAGTCAGCCATCTAGCCTAAAACATTTGATTGCTATACATGATGATTGATTGTTTTGGATGGATGGGTCCTTGTATGTGTTAAAAGCCTGCTTCTGAGATTCCAACAGGAGGTTGGCTTGAAACACAGCAATGAAGGCTACTTATGGGACAGATCTGGTTGGCAGGCCACAGACTGATGAAGTATTCTGGATGGAGGAAGAAACGTTTCTTCCTTAAATAAACTAGTCCAGATGACATGATTGACCTTTTTTGTTGTTACCTACCTGGATGATTGAGCCTGCAAAACTTTATTTTATTGCTTTGATTACTTTCAAATCATGTTTATCTACATTAATCATTACTATAAACATTTACTGTAGTTTATCTTGTTTGTGGCAGTTGTAACTATTTTTATAGTTAGTATCTATAAAGTCAATATCTAATAAGATTTTATTCTCTATAAATTGCAGAAAACATATTTTGTGGTTATTAGAAACTCTCATGAGGTGTAGAGGTCAGTCTGAAGTTTCTCCCCAGAAAAACTCAGTTTTCACCTCCAAGACAAAAACAAACTGCCTCTTCACATCTTTTTCGACCCCGTCACAATAAAATCCCTACAAGGCAAACACAAATGACCCTGACATCGGTCATCAATTACAACCAACAAAGCTTGGCTTCTCTTTGACAGCAGTGAGGTGAAGACAATGGTTTAGCCCTTTTAACCCTTGGTGGAACAGGTGTCGTCTCAGTACTGCTGCTGTGTACTTTGAGTAGTGTCTGTCTTCACACTGTTAAAATCTTCCTTCTTGTGTTATTCTTTGTTATGTGAGTTTTTCATTATGTGCAAGGCTGGTTAACTTACAGACAGAGTCCTCGTTTCCTTCTGGCCAGGATGCAGAGGTCAAACAAACAAGACAGAGTTTTCCCTGTCAGGTCCACTCAGATCACATTCATATGTAAATTGTAACACGGCTGCAAACTTGCTATGTCATAGCAACAAAGCTGCTGCCTTTCAGCCTTTCCTCATGTTTTACTCCCTGAGTACTTTTTCCCCTGCAGTCTGAACTGGAAATTGTAAATTGTTTCATAATGTGAGTGGGTGAATGGCCGACTATCATGAGTGCAAAGGAAATGGCAATGATTACTGTAAAAATCTACATTAAAAATCTAGAAGTTAAAGGTGAAATTAAGAAAAAAAATCTGAACAATCTGTCTCTATACATCAAAGCACCTGGTGAACAAATAAATAAATAACAAACAGAGTGTTACACTCTAGAATAATTCTCACAACATTTATATAGAAAGACAACAAAAATATAGAAATGTCTAAGTTTATGAAATATGTTTAAACTTGTCAATAGATAAATATAAAAAATAAATAAAAAAAATGTTTATTAATCTCTGACAGAAACTGTAAGGTAAAGCTGAAATCTGACCAACTTCCCAGTAGGTTCTTTATAGGACAACAGTTACGAAGCAGCCCCTTCATGTAAATATGTGCTACATCGATGGCCCCCATTACTGAGGGATTTGAATAATAAATGTTTGTAGTTCTGTGATGGACTTGCGACCCATCCAGGGTGTACCACGCCCCTCGCACAGTGATTGCTGGACATGGGCACCGGCGACTCCCGTGACCCAAAATGGAATAAGCGGGTAAAGATAATGGATGAATGGATGTTTGTAGTTGACCCTGTGATGGACTGGAGACCTGTCCAGGTGTCCCTGTGATGGACTGGAGATATGTCTAAGATATCCCCTGCCTCTCACACAGTGATGTCTGGATATGGACACCAGTGACCCTAGTGGCCCAAAAAGGAAGAAGCGAGTAAAGATAATGGACGGATAGCTATCAAAGTTCATGCTCAATGAGGCATGATGTGCATGAACCAGGCAGTAAAATCCAAAAAGTCAGATCCTCTGGATGGTTTCTTTTTGATGAAACGTTTTGTCTTTCATCCAGAAAACTTCATCAGTCCAAGGAGTCACAGACTGTGATCTTCATAGAACTCAGTTTTATAAGTAGCACTTAGTAGCACTGGGTGACTGCCACACACAAGTCAGTGGGGGAGAAGGTGGACTCCAGAACCCATCTCAGCACCATAAAATTGGTTAATTCACTATGTGAAGGTTCTGTTTTTAGAGGGAGGCATGGTCTGAACACCCTTTAACAGGCGTGTAGACTAACCGTTCAAAGTTATTGAATAAATGTTGACCGGCCTCATCCTAAACATATATACATGAGTTCTTGTAGCAAATTTAATACCCCTCTCTCGAAGAAAAGACAAAGAATTCAGTAATTTAAAGACACAATTCTGTAGCATTTATTTTCAGTTTGAATAAAGACAATATGAAATTATGGCAAATATGAAATATAAATGAATAACTAATAGTATTATTTCAGAAAGTGAATGACATAAATAATAAAGACTTTGAGAAGAGATTATTAACACAGCGGATGCAGGGAGAGCTGGTGGCCTGCTGTCCCAAGAAAATATGTATTTTCTCAGGACTGTGATTCATTTGGCACATACCATCTTGTTCCTGGGTGTTTGAGCATTAAGGACCTCTGATTTGGCTCAAAGCCAATTCTCCACCGGGACCCACTTTTTCCATCATGGCTGCTTCTCCCAGAGAGTTCTTCTCAGCAGCTCTCCTCAGAAACTCCTCTCTCAGCCACTGCTTGAGCATGACTGACTTCTCAGGTGTCTGTTTACCTGGCACCTCAACAGTCATGCCCCTAATCTTTAACAAATCAGAGTGCTCTCCCAGTGGTCTACTCAACTATATAATTATTAATGTAATTATAACCTCCCTCAAAGTCTCAGAAGGTAACACAATGGCTTTGTTAAAAAGGGTGACACCTTGTTTTACATAAATATAATTTCTTTCAGCAAAATGCAAGTTTAATCCTGGCACCCCATTGTTACAAAGAATAACATTTGCTGAAGCTCTGTCCAGCTCTGTTTCAGATTTGTAGAAAGGGAGGGGGTAGGAGAGACATGGTATCTCTGTTTTTTTGGACATTGTCTCTTTGAGGGACCCTTTGTTGAATGGATGCTACATGTTTATAAGACTGAGTTTGTTGTGGCTACTTGGACTGATGAAGTCCTTTGGATGAAATACAAATTATTTCAACAAGAAGAAACCATCCAGAGAAACTGACTTAACTTTGTTGGATAATGGATGGATGGAGTGTTGGAGTTGAGCATTTCTTTGGAATTGAATTGACCAGGGAATGAAAGATATTCAAGTGGGTACTGCAGAGTGATGGATCCTGGCGAGCGATAGGAGTTATTTTATCCATCAGCAAGTACAATGGTGGACACAGGGAGTGGCCAATGGTGGCCGTGGCTAGTTTTGTATAAAGTACCTCAAAGTGATACTTTAGTGAAAGTGCAAGAATCTTACCATAAAATTACTTTGGTGAAAGTTAAAGTCTCCTTTAAAATTATTACTTAAGTAAAAGCCTTAAAGTATCGGACATTTAATGTACTTAAGTATCAAAAGTAAATTAATCATATAAAATGTACTTAAAGTAAGAGTCTTAAGTAAAAGTAAATGGTTAGAATTTCCAAAACAACACTTATTGGGTGCAATATCCAGGGACAAAAACTTGGAAAGTTTGAACTGAACAATGAAAGATTGCTCTTTAAAAATTCTGATTCTAATAAAATATATTAATTCAACCTTTATTAAACTTTATTAAAAAAGTTGTTACTGTAGAAAGCTCACATTCTTGAGTAGTTGGCTTGTTTACTGAGCTAGGTTCTGTTATGGCATGTTTCTTTCTGACTAATTAATAATATAAGATCTTAGGTTGTTTTCACACCTGATAGTTTGGTAGACTCGGTTTGGTTGGGGACCGATATTCATGACATTTTGTTTACATTTGAGCTGGTGCATTTGCATTCACACTGCACTCTGCAGCCGAGCCATCCTGTTGAACCAACCTATTCCCCTGCTCGCCTGTGGAGGTGCTGCACCAAGAACTACTGAAAGAAACAACATAAAAACCTCTGAAGACACTTCTTCATCTGGAAATAAAAACAAAAATGGAGTGGCATCAAATTTTAGCAATTTTAAGAGTTATATTTTGTCATTTTTCAAAAATGGATTAAGCATGAGTAGAAAATGAGGCAGAAGACCATGGAGAATATTATTCTATGTCGTATAAGCTTCGCCCTTTAAGGCTGTCGCTGATGGGTTTATCCCGTTATGCGCAGCATAAGCACTGAAAAAATTTAGTCCACGCCCACCTGCTGTGTGGGCCCCACCCGGTCCGTATAAATTACGTTAAGAGCGGGAAATCGGCTCAAGGCAGCTGACACCTCCATATAAGGTAAGATAAATGCGTGTTTGTTTGCCCTGCGCTGTACTGCACTTCTTGCTTGTGGAGCGGGGCCCGGTTTGTTTACATTCACACTGCACTCAAACCGCGCTGGAGTTCTCTTCTACCGGATCGAGACCTAGGTTTTAGCCCGGGCCAGAGATCACCTTTTTGTTTCGTGACAGAGTTCGATGGCGCGTTCACACCTCCCCAAACGAACCGGACTTTCTAGGAAAACGAGCTAGAGTTTGATTAAACTGGTGTGAATGTATCCTAAAACTTAACTTTTTTAGATTTTTCTACCTGGATTATTGTAGATGAACAGATGCTCAGATATATTCATCAATTAACACGGATTC
>NC_056501.1:38502440-38505304 GCF_014905685.2 Nematolebias whitei | reverse complement strand
GAGGAACAGCTTCTACCCTGAGGCTGTTAGACTCATGAATCTCTAACCAGGATAATCACTGTGAAAAATTACATCATGTTGCTGCTGATCTGTTTCATGTTGATGGGTGCATGTGTGCTCATCTGCTCACGCAGACTCATGTTCGTGCTGCTGTTCGGCGTATTGTTTTATGCTACTAGTGCTTATTGTATTATTTAGTTTATGTTTTTCTTAGTTCATATCTTAGATCTTTTTACTGTTTTTCTTTTACATTTTATTGTGGGATGTAACTGGCACCATGTGTACACAATTTTTTCCTACCACATGTACCACATGTTGTGCAAATGACAAATAAAGAAACTCTGACTCAGAATAACTATATAAGAAGTCAAAGCTTTGTTAAAAATATCGGTTGTGTTGGGGGGGTGTTCAGGTTTGGACCTGTAATTACTGTTGATTTGTCGGATTGGGTGGGGTTTGTAAATGATGGCTACAAGCTGGGGCCTAGTCGGATCTGATTTTTTTGGGCCCATATTCAAGGATTCAATGTACTTTGTTTGCCATATACACCTCATGTAGTACATGTGGTGGAATGAAATTGTGTACACAGGGTCCCAGTTACATACAACAAAAGTATAAAATGTAAAAGGCAAACTAATAAGATCTAAGATATGAACTAAGAAACATGTCAAACTAAAAATACACTAAGCACTAATAGCATAAAAACAATACGCCGAACAGCAGCACGAACATGAGTCTGTGTGAGCAGATGAGCACAAATGAACACAGCAACATGAAACAGATCAGCAGCAACATGTGATTTTTCACAGTGATTATCCTCCTTAGATATTCATGAGTCTAACCTCCTCAAGGTAGAAGATGTTCCTCAGTCTGGCAGTTCTACACTTAATGCTCCTTAACCTCCTGCCTGATGGGTGCGGGTCAAATAAATGCAACTCTATTTACAAATAACTATCTCTAGAGTTTAGAGAGAATATTCCAACGGTCTCCACAGCCACCAGATGTCAGGCCATTTAATCCTCTTTGGGATGTGGTGGAAATGGAAATTTGCATTGTAAATCTGCATCAGCTAAGTGGTGCATACATTCATGCATATGTGGACCAGGACCTTTGAGGGATATTTCCAGCACCTTTTTGAGCCTATGCCACAAACAATTAGTGCAGTTCTTAAAGTGGAGAGGGCTCCATCCTGGTTCTATCAAGGTGTACCTAATAAACTGACCAGCAAGTGCCCACTCATAGATTTTCTAGTTTCAAGCGGAGAAATGTCCATTTTTATTTTCATTCCTCAACTTGTGTTATCCTTCCCTTTAACTGATGTGTTTACTGTTGGCACATTTCTCTGTGTTTTTTTTGTGAATTTTTCAAATAATTTCTCCTGGGATGGCAGAAACACACAGGCAATAATTACTCAGCCAGTAGTTCACCAACGTGCAGTGCGAAACTGGGACATCTACCATGGCAGCGTCTGGTTAATTACACTGCACTACTGGTCTGTTCCACAGGGAACTCAAACCACAAAATTAAACTTTCTCTTACTCGTTTTTCCAAGGTCTGCCTCGCAATAAACTTGCCAAAGAAATTCAAATGTAAAAATAAACTAAAGACATTGTACATTGCAATGCCAGACTATTGTCACGACTGCTGTCGTAAGTTTGTGTGCGTATGTTCAATCGCTAATTGTGAGTAAATTGTTGTCCAGGTGCACGGCTGTGAGTGGAAGACACCGAGGAGCTGAACAGAGATTAGCTGCCTGCCTGGAGGTGTGCTGCATAAAAGGAGCTGCGTTGGCGATGATGTCAGCTTCCATCCACTCTGCGCATCCCAACCAGTCACAGCTGACCTGCTGTCCTTCGTTACTATCAGGTCTCTCTTGTAAATGAGTCCTCGAGGCTCAATGGGATTTACCAGTCTAAATAAAGGTTGAATGAATGAACTATCAGATCAATCAGTTAGTTTTGTGAGGATTTTGTATTGGTGAGCTGCCAATTTATTTTCAAGACATTTTCTCCTGTTTTTGTAAACTTAGTCAAGGTAGGAGACCTGTATTTTGGTTAATTTAGTTTTTGTTTTGGTAAGAGAAACATAGTAAAGATTCATTCAATCTTTATTTAGACAGGTAAATCCAATTCATAGTTCATTTTGTTTGTTGTTTTGGCCTGGGCTTACCCTGGAGTTTGGTAAGACTCCAACTAGTCAATAATATATTTCACAATTGTAAATAGTTACTGTTTAACACATATTCATTGACTCCATGGCTGCTGGAGTGGTGCACAAGGTGGAAACATCCACATTTAATTACAACCTGGCAGCTGTGTTCGCCTCAAGTTGTAACAATTGGAAGCTCATTTGAAACCATTTAGAGGCATTTGTTGAAGCAGCTCTCATTGTTCCGAGACTTTAAAAACAATCCAGAAATATTATCTTCCATCAAAGTTCTCCAGGTATTACGAAATATGGTTATGTTTAAAAGCCAGCCCTACAGTCAGGTAAGAACGCAAGTTATTGCTGTGTTTTGTTTATTACTTTATACGTGGACAGTAAAAGGTAGTCACTTTTTTTTTTTAACAATATTTTGGATTTTGTCAATGTTGTGTCCACAGTGAGCACATATTCATATATTCAGTCTGCATTTATCCAGGTTAGTCTCACTGAGACACAAGAACTCCTTTACAAGAGGGACCAGTTTTAGACAGACAGCATACAAAGTACAGACAACAAAAAACTACAGTAAAATACAATTAAAATAAAACTAGTGTTATAAAACAATAAATCAAGGTGCCATAAAAAACAAGGTAAAATACTAAAAACAAAAATGTAAATATAAGAAGCATATTTAATACATACAAACAATATGTATATAT
>NC_056501.1:38501104-38502340 GCF_014905685.2 Nematolebias whitei | reverse complement strand
ATTCATTCATTCATTCAACCTTTATTTAAACTGATAAATCACATTGAGCCTCGAAGACTCATTTACAAGTGAGACCTGTTTGGACAGACAAAATACAGTGGTTAACTGTACACATGTAGGAATTGGAGGCAAAAAAAATTCCTATCAGACTTTTTTCTTGGCTGAGAAGAACCCCTAATATTGAAAAAACGCTTCGCACAAACAAGCACATATTTACATTGGCATTCTGCAGAGCAGAGCAGGAAGAAAGAAAATAAATACTTATAACAATATATAGGCTTCTGAACGGAGCGTTGATAACAACTTGGGCTATCCTTGTCCTCTATGGTCTGGATGACATGGCGTCCCAGTGTTCCATAAAGAACTTCAAATCGTGACTCATCTGACCACAGAACAATCTTCCATTTTGCCACACTCCATTTTAAATTACTCCTGACCCAGTGCAAATGTCTGAGCTTGTGGAGCTTGCTTAGAAATGGCTTCATCTGAGTTTCAGCTGGCAACGGCGGATGGCACGGTGGATTGTGTTCACTGACAATGCTTTCTGGAAGTATTCCTGAGCCCATTCTGTTATTTCCTTGACAGTGGCATTCCTGTTTGAGGTGCAGTGACGTATAAGGGCCCGGAGATCACGAGCATCCAGTAGAGTTTTACGGCCCTGACCCTTACGCACAGCGATTGTTCCAGATTCTCTGAATCTTTTGATGATGTTATGCACGGTTGATGATGATAACTTAAAAGTCTTTGCTATTTTATGCTGGGTAACACCATTCTGGTATTGCTGCACTATCTTTCTGCGCAACAATGGTGGAATTGGTGATCCTCTTACCATCTTGGCTTCTGAGAGACACTGACACTCTGAGAAGCTCTTTTTATACCCAATCATGTTGTCAGTTGACCTAATTAGTGTTAATTGGTCTTCCAGCTGTTCGTTATATGCTCAATTTCCTTTTGCTAGCTACTTATTGCTACTTGTCCCAACTTTTTTGGGATTTGTTGAGACTGTGACATTTTGAGTCAACATATTTTTCCTTTAAAATGTTACATTTACTCAGATTAAACTTTTGATCTGTCATCAATGTTATATCACGAATAAAATATTGACATTTGCCATCTCCACATAATTGCATTCAGTTTTTATTCACAATTTGTTTAGTGTCCCAACTTTTTTGAAATCCTGTTTGTATATTCACACACACACACACACACACACACACACACACACACACACACACA
>NC_056501.1:38499619-38501004 GCF_014905685.2 Nematolebias whitei | reverse complement strand
TCTGTTTTATTATCATTACTATTTTACAAATGTTGATAATCAAAGTGTCCTAGTTCAAACCATTTTAGATGTTGCAGTGAACTAATCAATTTTATTAACTGTGTAATGATTTTTAATTCTCATGCAAAGTTAGAATTCATGTTGAGGTCTGTTACAGATTTTTATGCATTTTCTGATTTCTGCCTTTGAATGAGCAAAGTGTGCGTTCCAGGGTCAGGAGTCGAAGCAGACATGCGTTGGAACAACTGTCCTGTTTATATCCTCTCAGACGTCAACAGGGGGGTTTTTGGCACCTGTTTCTGAAACTCGCCAAAACAAAACTCTCTCTGTCTGTGAGAACATTTCTGATCTGTTCCATAACAATTCTTGCTGCATTCTAACCTTTTACGTCACAAAACACACCCCGTCTGGTCGGTTCTGGCCAATGGGAATACTCCCAGATGGACCGGGAAAAGAGCTCTTTAAAATGTCGGTACTTCCTGGTCTAACCAGTTCTGTGACAGTGCTGTGAGAGTTCTGTGACAGTTCTGTGACAGTTCTGTGACAGTTCTGTGAGAGTTCTGTGAGAGTTCTGTGACAGTTCTGTGACAGTTCTGTGACAGTTCTGTGACAGTTCTGTGAGAGTTCTGTGAGGGTTCTACTCGGTTCTGTTGGAGTTCAGTTCTGTTCAGTTCTGTGCGGAGAAGCCCAGTTCTGGGAGCCGGGAAGATCCTGACATGACAACAGAGCTCTTCCGAGTTTCATGGGATTATAACATTTTCCACTGAGGTGAGAGACAGAGGGACAGAATCTTGCCGCTACTCCGGATGAGTAACAGCATCCTACGGAGACGCTGAATGGGTGCGTTAAACGGAATCTCGCCTGAGACATCTCCAGGTAAAAGAGTCGATTTCACCACCTAAGTGTACTGTAAGGAGAAGCTGAAGAAAGCCCGGAGAGTGCCGTTCTGTCAACACTCCCTCAAACCCCATCTTTTACTCTTCTTTAAACTTCTTTCCCATCTTTAAACTCCTCTCTCAAGTAGAAATTCTTCCAGATATTTAGAAATGTCTGTGTAAAGTGCTCATCCACCGCCATGTGGGTAAAAGATCATAATTGTACAGTTTTCATAAATGTCTGTGGTGAAGCAACGGAAAAATCATGGCCGTATGATTTTTCCTGATTGATTGCTTATGTTGTTATTTTCATAATTTGCCAAATTAATGTAAATGTTTGATGTTAAACTTTGATCCTGTAAATAAATGACCGCATTCATTTTGATGG
This sequence comes from Nematolebias whitei, assembly GCF_014905685.2. Classification (NCBI taxonomy): domain Eukaryota; kingdom Metazoa; phylum Chordata; class Actinopteri; order Cyprinodontiformes; family Rivulidae; genus Nematolebias; species Nematolebias whitei. The sequence goes on along the minus strand of NC_056501.1, from coordinate 38,499,741 downwards.
GTCAAAGATAAATGACGTCTCACGTTTGCATTTCATTAAATTCAATGCACGTTTTATTCAGTTCAGAAAAATGAGGAATCCGTGTTAATTGATGAATATATCTGAGCATCTGTTCATCTACA
>NC_056501.1:38485857-38499519 GCF_014905685.2 Nematolebias whitei | reverse complement strand
CACTTTGATTATCAACATTTGTAAAATAGTAATGATAATAAAACAGAATAAAACACTTGAATTTTCAAGAAAGAAAGTCTCAGGATGGGTGAACCTGTATTTCTGGATTCAAATCAATGAAATGACAGTTCCTGTCCCACAAGGTTCTTAAGGTCAAGAGTTTTGACCTTAGGCTTAGTCTTGACCCCAGATTAAGTTCACTACATTATTGACCATGCATCAGACTAATATAGGATATATTATAGGCTAATATAATAGCATAGGAACTAATAGTTCCTATGCTCTTGAAGCAGTTCATGTCCTGGAGAACACTAAACATCTACTTTTTAGCAGCTACCATCATTTTCAGACCTATCAGGAATATGGCTCCACTGTGAGTCAACAAAGCTCTATTGTAACGATTGGTATCTGTATATGTATCTAACTTGATCACAGTGGGAGCTGCAGTTTGCACACAAGCTGCAGGGGAGAGGCTGGGTTTGTGAGGGAGTGTCAGTGAGGGAGAGAGAAGGGACCGCATGAAGTCAGACTGGGAGAACAAACAAGCATTGCCCAATCAGATTTCTTCTAATTTTAAATTGTAGTATGCTGGTGAAGATTCTCAGTCATCCAGGACATGATGAATTCAAAAAGTGTTCAATACAAAAACAACAGGACTTTATTTGTAACAGAAGAGGTTTTGCTCCTCATCCGAGGAGTTTTCTCAATTCAAACAGCAGTGAGTGAGGGATTCAGGTTATAAGGCTGAGTGAGATAAGACACACACGCATATGTAGATTGGCAATTCACACCTAAACACCTTAACAGTAGGGGTTTCTTAAAGTCTTTGTTACACTAATTCACAGACGAGGCCCCTCTGTTCCTCTCAGGTGTGAAAACTGGCTGGGAATCAGTCTTAAAGTTGCATTATATGTTTTTGAAAGTGGAAATCTGAGGCCTTCTCCTCTGTTAAGAGACGGCTTTTCTCTTTTTACATAAATTGCTTCCTTCACCCCCCTCTCAAACCATCTGTGTTCTCAGTCCAAAATGTGCACATTTTGGTCCTCAAAAGATTGTCCCTTCTCTGTGAGGTGGAGGTGAACAGCTGAATCTTGTCCTGAAGAGCTGGCTCTCCTGTGTTGAGCCATGCGTCCGTGAAGAGGCTGTTTAGTTTCTCCAATGTAGAGGTCTGGACAGTCCTCGCTGCACTGGACTGCATACACTACACCACTCTGTTTGTGTATGGGTGTTTTGTTCTTAGGGTGGACCAGTCTCTGAGAGTCCTGCTGGGTTTGAAATGTACTGGGATCTTGTGTTTTTTGAAAATCCTTCTGAATTTATCAGATACTCCAGCAACATAAGGGATGAGAATGTTTTTCCGTTTGTTGTTCTCCTTTTTCTGTTTATTATTGTGTTTTGTAGATTTCCTCACTGACTTGACAAAAGCCCAGTTAGGATATCCACGTTTGAAAAGCATATTGGATGTGCTTCTGTTCCTTTTCCTTCCCTTCTGTCTTTGTGGGGATGCGTTCGGCCCGATGCTGTAAAGTTCTGATGACAAAGAGTTTGTGTTCTAGTGGATGGTGGGTGGGATTGCTAAGCATTTTGGGAAGGATACCCTAGGATCAGTGCGGGAGTTTGAGAAGATGCCAAGGAAGTTTGCAGACTACAGGAACCATCTTCGTTTCAATCTGAGATGCAGACAAGAAAAACTCACCCCCTGCAGTTTAAAACTCAACTCCACGGTCAAAGGACACAGAGCAGAAGGAATACTCCTGAAAGCTCAAAACAAGCTGCTCAGTGAGAGAATAAGACAGATCCACTTAACCATTGAAGCTCTCTCACTCAAAATGGATCAGACCCTCCATAAGCTGTCTACTCTGCTACCACTTCCTCTGTTAGAAGAAGTTTCTTGTTTCGATGAAAATGCCCAGCTATCACAGCATCAAAAGAGCAAGGAACGTCAAAAAAGTAAGTTTCTAAAATTACATCAAAGATCGGTTTTCTCATCGCAAACCATCAGTCAAGATCAGGAGTTTGTCGCCAACACAAATTTTCAGGAATAGTGGGTTAGAAATTTATCTAATAGGAACTTGATACAACCTGAGAAAGATGTGTTGGCAAAAGGACTAAATTTTGCCATCTCCCCACAAGAAATACCTGTTGTGGAGCTAATCACGGCCACTGAATCCGTGATTAGGAACAACAACTTGACGGAAGCAGAGGCAGAACAACTCAGAATGAAAATATTGGCAACCTTCTCCAGTGCCAAACTGCCTCCTTCTAACCTCACACCACAGGAAAGGAAAGTTGTAACATCACTCAGCCAGGACCAAAGCATCACCATTTTACCAGCTGATAAAGGAAGATGCACAGTAGTCCTCAACACTTCTGATTACCAGGAAAAAATAACTACACTACTGAGCGACAGCAACACCTACAAGACTCTGAAGAGGGACCCAAGCACATATAAAAAGGAAAGTCACTGATTACCTACAAAAACTTGAAAAGGAGAAAACAATCAATCGATCGTTGTATTATAGATTGTACCCAGGGGAAGCCACTCCCTGTCTTTATGGACTTCCTAAAATCCACAAAGAAGGAACACGACTCAGACCCATCGTTAGCAGCATGAACTCAGTGACATACAATATTGCTAAACATCTGGCTGGTATTTTAGCTCCTTTTGTTGGAAACGCACCTCATCACCTAAAGAACTCCATTGATTTTGCTAACAAAGTTCAACATTTGAAACTAACCCCAGGAGAAACCCTTGTATCGTATGATGCGACTTCTCTTTTCACTTGCATACCCATCTCTGAAGCAGTAGAAACCATCAGAAAACAACTTCTACAAAACAAGGACTTAATCAACAGGACCAACTTCACCCCAGGCCAGATCTGCACCCTGTTGGATCTCTGCCTCTTCACCACTTATTTCAAGTTCAATGACAGTTTTTTACAGACAGAAGCACGGCTGTGCCATGGGATCTCCAGTGTCACCCATTGTTGCCAATCTCTACATGGAGGAAGTGGAACAGAGAGCCCTAAACTCATTTGAGGGAACAACGCCAAGCCATTGGTTCCGATATGTGGATGATACCTGGGTCAAAATCCAAGCCAAGGAAATAGAAGCGTTCACCAGACACATTAACTCGGTCAATAACAACATCAAGTTCACCAGAGAGGATACAAATGACAACAAGCTGCCTTTTTTGGACTGTTGGATTCAGATGGAAAGAGAGGACAGCCGTAACATTGAAGTTTACAAAAAACCAACCCACACAGACCAGTATCTTGTGTTTGACTCCCACCATCCACTGGAACACAAACTCTCTGTCATCAGAACTTTACAGCATCGGGCCAAATGCATCCCCACAAAGACAGAAGGGAAGGAAAAGGAACAGAAACACATCCAAGATGCTCTTCAAACATGTGGATATCCTAACTGGGCTTTTGTCAAGTCAGCGAGGAAATCTACAAAACACACTAATAAACAGAAAAAGAACAACAAACGGAAAAACATTGTCATCCCTTATGTTGCTGGAGTATCAGATAAATTCAGAAGGATTTTCAACAAATACAAGATCCCAGTACATTTCAAACCCAGCAGGACTCTCAGACAGAGGCTGGTCCACCCTAAGGACAAAACACCCATACACAAACAGAGAGGTGTAGTGTATGCGGTCCAGTGCAGCGAGGACTGTCCAGACCGCTACATTGGAGAAACTAAACAGCCTCTTCATGGACACATGGCTCAACATAGGAGAGCCAGCTCTTCAGGACAAGATTCAGCTGTTCACCTTCACCTCACAGAGAAGGGACACTCTTTTGAGGACCAAAATGTGCACATTTTTGACCAAGAACACAGATGGTTTGAGAGGGGGGTGAAGGAAGCAATTTATGTAAAAAGAGAAAAGCCGTCTCTTAACAGAGGAGGAGGCCTCAGATTTCCACTTTCAAAAACATATAATGCAATTTTAAGGCTGATTCCAAGCCAGTTTTCACACCTGATAGGAACAGAGGGGCCTCGTCTGTGAATTACAGTGACAAAGACTTTAAGAAACCCCTACTGTTAAGATGTTTAGGTGTGAATTGTCAATCTACATATGTGTGTGTGTGTTATCTCACTCAGCCTTATAACCTGAATCCCTCACTCACTGCTGTTTGAATTGAGAAAGCTCCTCGCATGAGGAGCAAAACATCTTCTGTTACAAATAAAGTCCAGTTGTTTTTGTATTGAACGCTTTTTGAATTTAAATTGTAGTAACTAGTAACTAAGATGGTTAATGGAAATGTATTGAAGTAAAAGTACATATTTTATTGAGAAAATGTAGTGAAGTAAATGTAAGTCACTAGAAATGTAAATAACAAAGTAAAGGAAAAATATGTCAAAATTCTACTTAAGTACAGTAACAAAGTATTTCTACTTAGTTACATTACAACACTGGCCGTGGCCAATATAGATTAATCTTCGACCACCCCAATCAACTGAAGAAACGATACTTGTAAGCAATATAAAGACTAGAAAGCATAATTTCCTCAAATAAAAGTCATTTTGGGTGGGCAGCACTTTGGCATAACTGGCAAAGCACCTGCCTCTCAGCGAGCAGGTCCCTGGTTCAAATCCCAGTACGGGAGCCTTTCTGGGTGGACTTTACATGTTCTCTCCGTGCATATATGGGTTTTCTCAGGGTACTCCGGTTTCCTCCCACAGACCAAAAACATATGTTAGGCTGATTGGTAACTCTAAATTGTCCGTAGGTGTGAGTGAGAGAGTGAATGGTTGTTTGTCTCATTTGTCTCTATGTGTCCCTGTGATGAACTTGCGACCTGTCCCAGGGTGTACCCTGCCCCTCGCACAGTGATGATAGATGTATGGATGGATGTATGGATGAAAAGTCATTTTGGATTTTGATGTGGACACCCAACACTTGATAGTGACCTTCTTTACACTCGGATGCAGCCACACATTAAATAATGCAAAAGCACACATATATGAAATGATACCTACAAAATATACAGTACATATCCATACTGATAAATCTGAGAAAAAAACACACACACACAAATGTAACAAAACCTTCAAAAACACAAAAGTGACAGAATTTTTATTTATTATTCTATATTTAATCAGAAAAATCCCATTGAGATGACCAATCTCTTTCAAGGTTGTCCTGGGCCGGAAGGTAACCTAAACATGCATGCTTTTGGACTGTGGGAGGAAACTGGATTACCCGAAGAAAACCCACGCATACATGAGAACCTGCAAACTCCACACAAAGACCACAGGTACAATCTGAGGTTTGGACCCAGGACCATCTTGGTGGGAGGCAACAGTGCTAACCACTGAGCCTTTATGCTGCCCCAATTGTTTCCTTAAAGGACAGCTCTCAACCCCAAATCAAAAAATGTCCATCCTAAACAGTTCAAGCTGAAAGAGCCCTGGACGTAGAGACCAGACAGGCTTTTTAAGGTTTAAAACATTTGAAGTATTGAGCACCTGGTCACTTTTATCATGTCTGCTATTTGTCCATTCCATATGTCTTGATTTTGGAAAGGAAACTTGTGAGGTTTGACTGAATACCCAGAGAATATTGACTGAATGAACAGACTCCAAGATTCATAAGAAAAACAGTGCTTTATTTACAGTGTTTGAACGTTAATCAATGTACAAGGGAAGGACCTGGAACCCTAGGGAGCAAGGAAAGGGGTCAGGATGGTGAATCTCAGAAGATGCCAGTAATGGTTATTTCATTCTTACAGATCTAGGTATGGATTGTCGAGAGAGCAGAGGTTCCAGTGGTTCCAGTTCTAGAGAGGGAAGCAACTGAGGTGAGTCTGAGGTTGTGATGGGCAAGTGGTTGGAAGGCGGTGGAGGTCACAAGAGATCTCAAAGTTTCTCAGAGGAGTCCAGGAACAGGTGGATCACAGAAGTTTATGCTGAAACATGAAGAGAACACAACAACCATTGTTTAACAATGGAAAAAATAAGAATCCAAAAACCAGGTAACAAAAATCTAGAACCAAGTTGTAGAGTTACTAAAGAGGATCTAACAGAAAATTAGTAAAAACAAGGAGCTTGTATCTACTGGGAGTGATGGTTGGTAAATGGAAGATTGATACTTTATTACAAATGAATGAAACTATAGCATTTTAAATAAATTAACAAACTAAACACACTTCTAGGTCGGACGTCTAGCAGAAATACTGATGGGTAAGAACAGAAAACACTGGCAGGCGTAAACTATACAGAAAGAAACTTTGGAAAAACAGAAAACACAAAAGTACTTCGAGTGAAAATAAACAAACAAAACAAAAACAATAACCAACCAAAGACAGAATGTGACAAACTCATTATTATTTCAGACATTGTTATCTATTTATTTATTTTTGTTCACAATGCCTAATGAACAAATTGATTTTTAAGGATCTTCATGAATCACAGTGACAGCAAAGCAACATAAAGGAATTTGCTGTGAACTCTAAACAAAATGGCCAAGAGCAGTGGCAGCAAGCTTTCTTTGGCTTGACGACTTTGGAGTCAAACAGCTAAAAAGTGGGTGGTCTTCAGCTTTATTGGTTAAATACACAGAGACACAAGTTCAGGTAAAGAACAGGGTAAGAGTACACAAACAGTCCTGACTATGCATGCACTTTCCCAACGTACAACAGGCCAGAGGGGAATGAATGACTGAATAAACAGTGCCTTGATGTCACATGTTGAGAAATGACAGTGTCTGTGAGAAGTACAGTGCTTTTAAAGTCAATGTGAGCTTCAGGCAGTTACCATCCATCACGTTTCTGTGGAAAACCAATGCAAAGAACAAAACACAATGTATACAACTAAATGTAGGAACAGTGAAGGGTATGTGTGTGAAATCTTTTATGTGTATAGAGATGTGAATATGACAAGAATTCCTCTCATCTACCTCTTCACTAAGCTGGGGTCCAGAGTGGACCGAAACAAAATGCAAATTAGTTTTATTTTAACTATATAACACCAATTCACAACAAGTCATCTCAGGGCAAATCATGCACCCACAGTTCATTATAAAATGACAATTAGTAAACATTGTCTAAGGAAGAAAACAGACCATCAAATCACCACTTTGTTGAAATCTCATTTACTGAGCAGCACATTGGCGACAGTGGAGAGAAATGTTTCCCTTTTAACAGGAAAAAACACATTAACATTAATGATAATATTAATTACAAAAACAAATATGAAGAGTAGAGAGGGTAAATACAGCAGAGTAGGGAAATGTGGATAATTTGTCCTCCAACAGACTAAGCCTATAGCAGGAGAAATAAGGAAAAACTCAGGAAACCCAAGCCAACCCTGACTATAGGATTTATCAAAGAAGAAAGTCTTCAGCCTGGTCTTTAAAAGTAAACAGAGAGTCAGCCTTAAAGACAGTCTCTGTTCCACAAGAGGGGAGTCTTAGAAATGAAAGCTCTGTCTCCCCTTTTAATTTTAGAAACTCTAAGAACCACAAGTAAACCTGTAGTCTGTGACTGGTGTGTTTCGTAAGACAACATTAAACGAACAAAAATAATAATAATACAAGCTTGGGCATGGTTGTTGAGAGCTTGGTTTGTTAGAAAACATAATTAAAATTTTAAATTCCATTCTGAATTTGACAGGGAGCCAGTGGAGAAAAACTAAAATTGGACAAATGGGATCTCTCGTTCTAACTCATCAAAACTCTAGCTGCAACATTTTGGATCAACAGAAGACTTTTTAACTTTAGATAACAAATAATTACAATGGTCCAGCCTAGAAATGACAAATGCATGGAGCAGGTTTTTTTTTTTTTTTTTCAACGTTTTGGGACTAGATGTTTTTAATTTCTGCAATATTCGTACAGATCAAATGAATCCCATCCAAAGTAAGTGAAAGGCTGTGGTTTGTTTTTAAGATGCTCAGGTTCAAAATCCATAACCTCTGTTGCAGGGGCGGCTGCCCAATAGAGGGTGCCAGAGCGCCGCCCACCCACTGGAACTACTCACCATTTTACACTGAAGAGTTAAAAGAATTAAATAAAAATGAAATAATAAAATAAAAATATTTAAAAATAAATGTACTTTTTTTTGTTGTGTAAAATAATTATTTTATAGTTAATGATGAGTTAAGTTGTTTCTTTCAAAAACTTTGTCCGATTGGTGACATATTTCCGGCCCCTGGGGGTGCAAGAATCTTTGTTCATAAACTATCGTTAAATATTGGACATACACACTAGTGTCTCTTCTTTACAAGAGATAGTAAGATTCTGGGCGCCGATATCTGCGCCCAGGGGCACAGAAAAACGTGAACGTTACCGAATGATCGTACTTTTTGTCCGTGCAGTGACACTCTCAACCAGGCTGGCTGCAGGTAGGATTTAAACCATTGAAAACCCTTTATCTAATGCCTATTTGCCATTTCTGACTGATATGCCTCTCAACTTTTAGATGACTCTGTTTGTGAGAAAACCTTCAACTGACTGCGTATTCTAAAAGTTGGAACTGGTGAGTTTCTCATCACATCAATCACATTAATTCTATAGATAAATATATCAAGTTAACACAAGAAGATGTAAAAATGGCGGGCTGGCTTTCTTGGGCTGTGAGGTCTCAGTTTCTGATAAGAGGACATTTGCAAACTGAGGTGTACTGCAAACCCACCCACACAGACCAGTATTTGCAGTTTGACTCCCATCATCCTTTGGAGCACAAGTTAGGAGTCATCAGGACTCTGTACCACAGAGCAGACAGCGTCCCCACTAACTCAAGAGCCAGGCAGAAGGAGAAATCCCACACAAGACAGGCTCCAGAGAAAAGTGGCTATCCTTACTGGGCCTTCCTGAAAGCAGAGAAGAAACCCAAACAGGACTCCAGTCAGTCATCAGGTGAAAAGGAGGAACCCAGACCCAGACCAGTGGTCATTCTGTATGTTGCAGGAGTATCAGAGAAACTGAGACGTTTATTTTCTAAACACAACGTCCCAGTGGCTTTTAAACCCCAAAATACATTACGGCAAAGACTGGTTCATCCCAAAGATCCAGTCCCCCGGCACAAACAGAGTAATATTGTGTATGTTTTTCAGTGTCAGGAGGGCTGTGATCAATCTTTCATTGGGGAAACTAAACAGCCACTGGCCAAAAGGATGGCCCAGCACAGAAGAGCAAAACCATCAGGCCAGGAATCTGCGGTCTACACTCATCTCCAGGCCAGCGGTCACTCTTTCAGGGATGAAGATGTGCACATCCTGGACAGAGAGGAACGATAGTTTGAGAGAGGAGTAAAGGAGGCCATCTTTGTGAAAAGAAATCGTCCATCATTAAACAGGGGTGGAGGCCTCCGGGTTCAACTGTCCCCCTCTTACAATGCTGTTATTGCTAGTATCACTCAGCCCCCTGTGAATAGTAAACAGCCATCAGGGAGCTAATGATCCATCGTTAGGCTGATGGTCCTCCTTGATCATGTGAGCAGCTGGTTTTGGTTGTCAGCAGCAAAACTGGTTGATCCACTCTGAGAAGAGGCTATTTATAAGACTGAGCTTAATACAGCACCTCAGACTGAAGAAGTCTTTTGGATTCAAGACGAAACGTTTCAACTTTTTTTTTTGTGAATGTCCAGAGGACTGGCTTAACTTTTTTAGATTTTTCTATTTGGATTATTGATCATGCATCAGGAAACTGGTGAGCTTGTTTTTTTATTTGCTTGTTTCTGGAGTTAGCATGATAGCGCTAGCCTCCAGGTTATTGTATTGGACTCTGTGATTGCTGCATTTATTTGAATGTGCCTATAGAAAAAATAATTATCAAACATTAATACTTGTATATATGTCACTGATGGTGTTATACTATTTCTGAACACCTACATTTGTATTGATCTGAAGAATGAAAATAAGCCTCTTGCAACTAACTAGCTGCTCCTGTTAACATTGATTTAAGCATTTAGATTCACCATTGAGATGGTGACATGATGAAATGACATGTGCTAAGGTGCAATATTATGACCTTTAATATTAAGAATTTTTCATTCAGTCAACTTTTACTTATACAGGCTAGCCTCATTGAGCCACGGGGACTCATTTACAAGAGGGACCTTAATATATTAAGGGAATATTTAAGAATACTCAGAAAATGAGCTTGATTCTATTTGTTATGAACTTAAAATTCAATAGTAATGATCAGGGGTCTGCAACCTTTACAATCAAAAGAGCAACTTCTGCCCCTTTGTTCACTAAATTAAATGTGTCTGGAGCCACAATACCTGTTACAACTGGGATTCTCAACTGGTGGCCCACAGACCATTTTAAGTTTGTTTGGTTGGTGCTTTTCAGGACAGTAGGGGTTATTTTATAAAACTAAAAATATCTAAGGATTTTTAACATTTGATATTTTTACACTCTAAGACAAAATAAGGGATGAGATTCTTGTAAAGAAAGAAAAATAATATAGTTTTTGCCCAGTTTCTAAAAACTAAAACAATAAACTATGCATTTATATGATTTTCTTAATTGTAGAAAAATTACTTATCCTACATTGAAGAAATAAAGCATAAAGTGAAAGTGAGTGACATGGTTCTGTTTTTGTTTTCCTGCATCTCTGTTCCCCATGTCATCATCCACAGCTGATCCTTATTCTAAATCACCCCAGGTGCTCCTCATTGTCTCATCAGTGTCAGTATTTAGACTGTGTGTTTTCACTCCTTTGGTATCCGGGCTTTATCCTTCCACGGTGTTATGGTCTGTCTGCTCCACCTATTGTATTATATTCGAAGTAAGTTTTGCTGCCCCGTCAGCATTTTGTTTTGTTCAATAAATTATTAGTTATTGTTCACTATCGAGTCCTCCTGTTATTCCTGCACGTGGGTTCAAACCATTAAACTGCAGATCATGACAGTGAGTAGGTTTTACTCCTTGTAATGTTTCTAGTATTCATATAATTTCAAAATAAATTACAGTAAAACTGCTAAAACTAGCCCTTTTAGTTGTTGTTATAACAACCAATAAAATTCCGTTTTATTTCAGTTTTAGTCAAAGCTTGAACGAGCCTCATGTCAGAGTCAGAGTTTCTTTATTTGTCATTCGCACCAGATGTGGTCCATGTGGTGGAATGAAATTGTGTACACAGGGTTCCAGTTACATCCAGCAATAAAATGTAAGATATGAACTAAGAAAAACGTTAACTAAAAATTTGCTAAGCACTAATAGCGTAAAAATAATATGCCAAACAGCAGCACAAACATCAGTCTGTGTGAGCAGATGAGCACGAATGAACACGGCAACATGAAACAGATCAGCAGCAACATGAAACAGATCAGCAGCAACATGTGATTTTTTTCACAGTGATTATTCTGGTTAGAGATTCATGAGTCTAACAGCCTCAGGGTAGGAGTTGTTCCTCAGTCTAGTGGTTCCACATTTAATGCTCCTCAACCTCCTTCCTGAGGAGAGCGGGGCAAAATGTGTGTGTGTGCTGGGTGAGTGGGGTCCTTCATGATGCAGGTGGCCTCTTCTTGCATCTGGAGGTGTAGATGTATGTGATGGTGGGGAGGCTGACTCCAACAGACTTCTGTTGTTGTTTAAAATTTGACAATAATTAGTAACTATTGTGGCAGCAAGGTGGCACAACTAATAGAACTGCTGCCTCTCCGTGAGCAGGTCCCCGGCTCAAATCCCAGTCCGAGGGTCTTTTTTGGGTGGAGTTTGCATGTTGTCTCTGTGCATGCGTGGGTTTTCTCCGGGTACTCTGGTTTCCTACAACAGACCAAAAACTTGCATGTTAGGCTGATTGGTAACTGTAAATTGTCTCTAGGTGTGAGTGAGAGAGAGAATGGTTGTTTGTCTCGTTTGTCTCTGTGTCCCTGTGATGGACTGGAGACATGTCCAGGGTGCACCCCGCCCCTCGCACAGTGATTGCTGGATATGGGCACCGGTGACCCAAAATGGAAGAAGCAGGTAAATGATAATGGATGGATAGAAATTATTGTCAAATTTAAGAAGAAATATTGTCAATACTGTTTGAACGGTAGTTTAAACTGAGAGAATGTATCATTTTAAAGGGAAAAATCTGTTGTTTCCAAATTTCATGGCGTCAACAAATCCCCAAAAAAGTTGGGACAAGTCCATTTTTACCACTGTGTGGCATCCCCCCTTCTTCTTACAACACTCAACAGACGTCTGGGGACAGAGGAGACCAGTTTCTCAAGTTTAGAAATAGGAATGCTCTCCCATTCATGTCTAATACAGGCCTCTAACTGTTCAATCGTCTTGGGCCTTCTTTGTCGCACCTTCCTCTTTATGATGCGTCAAATGTTCTCTATAGGTGAAAGATCTGGACTGCAGGCTGGCCATGTCAGTACGCAGATCCTTCTCCTACGGAGCCATGATGTTGTGATTGCTGCAAAATGTGGTCTGGCATTATCGTATTGCAAAATGCAGGGTCTTCCCTGAAAGAGATGACGTCTAGATGGGAGCATATGTTGTTCTAGAACCTGAACATAGTTCTCTGCATTAATGGTGCCTTTTCAGGCATGTAAGCTGCCCATGCCACAAGCGCTCATGCAACCCCATACCATCAGTGATGCAGGCTTCTGAACAGAGCGTTGATAACAACTTGGGCTATCCTTGTCCTCTCTGGTCCGGATGACATGGCGTCCCAGTGTTCCATAAAGAACTTCAAATCGTGACTCATCTAACCACAGAATAGTCTTCCATTTTGCCACACTCCATTTTAAATGACCCCTGGCCCAGTGCAAACGTCTGACATTGCATTCAGTTTTTATTCACAATTTGTTTATTGACCCAACTTTCTTGGAATCCGGTTTCATATATATATATATATATATATATATACATATTAGGGGTTGAACAGACTACTCGAGTAATCTACACACCGATTCAGCAACAAAGCAGTTCAAAGTGCTTTACATCATACAAGCAAAATCAAAAGTCATAACAACAACATGTTGCCACCAATTGAGAAACCAGTAACAAACATTACATTTTGTCGAGTGCCATTAAATATATTGATCAATGTTCCATTTATTATAGTTCAAAAGAAACCCTAAACAGGTGAGTTTTTAGCTTTGATTTAAAGGAGCTCAGTGTTTCAACAGTTTAGCAGTTGGCTGGAAGTTTGTTCCAGATTTGTGGTGCATAGAAGCTGAATGCTGCTTCTCCATGTTTGGTTCTGGTTCTGGGGATGAAGAGCAGACCAGAACCAAAAGAAGATCAATGGAAGGTTGGAGATTGGCTTTTAATTCCGCAGTAGTGATTTTTCCAGACTGATCTTTTTTTATCAGTGGTTTGATAACTGCTGTTTTAAAACCTGGGGGAAAACACCTGATGAGAAGGATGAGTTTACTATTTGAATCAGATCAGATGCAATGGCAGACAGAACTTTCTTAAGGAAAGTTGTGGGTAGGATATCAAGACAGATCCAAAACGCAATTTTAGATGGCTAAAATTGATTCTAAAGAGAAAAAAGAAAGGGAGGCGTCAGTGAAGAGCACCACAGTTGAGACTTTTGTCATCCAGTGTCCAGCAGAAAGAGAGACACAAAGAAACAATAAAGCCGAAAAATGAAAATGAGGTCGATCATTTTCATTTTTCATTCGATTAATTGATTTATTGTTTATTGCGACAGGCCTAACCCAAACTCTTGCATATGTGGATACCAGGTCCTAGGAG
>NC_056501.1:38482854-38485757 GCF_014905685.2 Nematolebias whitei | reverse complement strand
ATACACACACACACACACACACACACACCAGCCGCCACTGCTCTGTGGGTCTTTTTTTTTTTGTTTGTTTATTTAAAAACTGAAAATAGTCATCCAGGTTTTACATCTCTAAGACAAATAACTGTTTAATCGGCACAACAATGGAAATTGACCCTGTGCGTGTAATAACTGTACCTAATGAAAACATATACATACACAGCAGTGCTTGAAAGTTTATGAACCTTTTAGAATTTTCTATATTTCTCTATACAAATGACCTGAAACATAATCAGATTTTCACACGTCCTGAAAATAGATAACGAGAACCCAGTTAAACAAATTAGACAAAAAATATACTTGGTCATTTATTTGTTGCAGAAAATAATCCAGTATTACATATTTCTGAGTGGTAAGTGTATGTGAACCTTTTTCCCCCAGGGAAATTTTACTATGGTGTTGCTGTGGTGAGCAGGAGTGCAGTCATGTGTGTAGAGGATACGCAATTTCATTCCACCTCATGTACCACAGGTGATGTGAAAACCTTGAACCTAGAGGGCATAGAGCAGCTCCTGTGCTGAGGCTGAGAGCCATGGATGTGTGATGGCCCATTCGAACCCTCTGACTTCGATTGGACAGGAAACTACCCACAGGCAGGTAGAGTGTGGAAGTCCCATTACCCCCAGTTTGTTGGGGAGGAAAAGCAGAGTTATCGTCTACGAAGAACATCCACACATAATTCTATTTTTTCTCCAGGTGGGACATAAAATCATGGAGGGCTGTGCCAATGGCATCCTCGGTTGATCTACAAAGTATTAGCTCTGTAGGTAAATTGGTGGAGGTCAAGGATTTGAGGGAGGAATGGACACCTGAACAGCTTTTCAAAACACTTCATCACCACTGGAGTAAGAGCATCTGGCCAGTGGTCATTTAGACAGGGAATGTGGGTTTTCTTGGGTATGGGGACAATTGTAGATGCCTTCAGGCAGGGTGGGAGCATGGACTGGGACAATGACTTGTTGAAAATCCTGGTCATAACTCCAGCTAGTTGGTGTGTGCACTCTCTCAGGACATGACCGGAGATATTTTCAGGTCCATCAGTCTTTCTCAGGTTAACAGCCTCTAGTATGTGTTTCACCTCATGCTCTTCAACAGTGAAGGGCTGCTGTGGACTGTTGGTCCAGGACGGCTGATTCCGGTAAATTCACTTCAACACAGGTAAAGAAGCGATTTAGTTCCTCTGCTAGCGGGGCGTCACCTTCAGTCACTCCCAGATTGTCCTTAAAGTTTGTGAGATGCTGTATTCCCCACCACACCTGCCTGTTGTTGTTGCACTGCTCTTCTTGCTAGCTGTTGAATCTCCTCTGAGCCATGATTAGTTCTATTCTTTAAGCCCAGGACCAAAGTCTGCAGATTTAGCAGCACCACAAAAGCAAAGGTAAGTAAAATAATTATACTTTGAAAGAGAGAGCAAACAGTGACCAAGCATTAAAACGGGCGGCTGTGGCTGAGTGGTTAGAGCAGTCATCCTCCAATGCAAGAGTGTGGGGTTCGAACCCCACAGCAGTCACATGCCGAAGTGTCCCTGGGCAAGACACTGAACCCCTCATTGCCTCCGATGTGTGTCCCATCAGTGTATGAATGTGATAAATCACTGATTAGTCTCTTTAGAATGATTTGTTCAATTAACTTTGTAGAGATCTAGTAGAGTGCTGAATGAATGGGCAAATGAGGACACAGATCGTAGTGTAAAGCACTTTAAGTATCTCAATAAGATAGAAAGGCGCTATATAAGTTCAGTCTATTTACCATTAAAAACCAAGATGATGGCACCAGAGGGAGCTGCAAGATGAGTACAGCAGGTGTCACAGTTGGAGAGAACCAACAGGCAGACATAACTTTACATGAGTTGAAGAGATTCTCTTTACTTTGGAGGAAACAATGGAGAAGTTTCACAGGACAAACTTCCCAGGAGATTTTCTAAAATGAACAAGAAGGCACATGGAGGATCTCTGCAAAAGGAACACAATGTAAATCCTGAAAAACTAGAATTATTCAGTATAAAAACAGCTGGAAATCTCAGGAGGGCTGAAACTAGAAATTTCATTGTGTGACTTTAGGGCCCTGTCACAGTATAAAGTTTTCTACAGCTTATATTGACGTATGTAAATTTTGTTCTACATGTTGGTATATGCTGTAGATAGAATTTAAAAAATCAACTGCAAACCATTTTTGAACATATGCATACAATATTTCTAATGACTTGAATAATAATTGAATGAACCCTTTGTTTAACATATGAGCAACTTGTCCATAGCATCTCCCTAGTGCCTAGGTCACTAGGTGGACCTGTGTCTGGATCCGGACCCAGTGATGGTTCTGTCCGGACCCGGGCCCAATCTGATAAATTCACGAAAATAGATCATTTTCATAGAGCATTTTTCCAGCAACAGACAGCTGAGGTGCAGAGTGAGGCAGAGCTGCAGGAGGAGTGTTTTGGAGGTTCACTCTACTTCAGGTATTACGTAATAGTGTCACTCATTTAATGAGTCAATCAAATCTTTCATTTTCCCTGCACAGCCAGTGCAGCGAGCTCTCACCAGAGAAGAGTTGAGAAGGAGCAGAGAGGAAGAGACAGCATGTTGTTCTCCAAAATAATAAAAATTGATATTGAAAACTGCTGTTTTAAAGATGAATGGACAGAGAAATGTAAGTTCATACTTCCGGCAGGCAGTTCAAAACCTGTTTGCCTCATATGCTCTGAAATGGTCACATTAATTAAAAGTGGCAACGTGAAGCGCTCTTCACTCTCTTTTGAGCAACGTTATCTGCTGAAGTCCGAGCAGAGAGAAGTAAGTTTACCAAACTGCAAGCCCCATCCATCCATCCATCCATCCATCCATCCATCCATCCATCCATCCATCCAT
>NC_056501.1:38474566-38482844 GCF_014905685.2 Nematolebias whitei | reverse complement strand
CATCCATCCATCCATCCATCCATCCATCCATCCATCCATCCATCCATTATCTTTACCCGCTTATTCCATTTTGGGTCACAGGGGTCACCGGTGCCCATGTCCAGCAATCACTGTGTGAGGGGCGGGGTACACCATGGACGGGTCGCAAGTCCATCACAGGGCCACATAGAGACAAACAACCATTCACTTTCTCACTCACACCTAGGGACAATTTAGAGTTACCAATCAGCCTAACATGCATGTTTTTGGTCTGTGAGAGGAAACCAGAGCACCCAGAGAAAACCCACGCATGCACGGAGAGAACATGCAAACTCCACCCAGAAAGGCCCCTGGACTGCGTTTGAACCAAGGACCTGCTCGCTGAGAGGCAGCAGCTCTACCAGTTGCGCCACCGTGCTGCCCTGACAGATCCACCCTACATCACAAATACTTTTACAGCCGAGCAGCTGCTGAATGTGCACTCAAGGTATGAAAGGTTTGATGAAAAACAAAAAGACAAGATGTATGAAAAAAATCAAACAAATCCCGATGTCAGCTTCAACAGCAAAATCAGAAATATTAGCAGATGATGTGCTGGCACAGCTGGATGCAGCTGTTCAGAGTGCACCATGCATCTCTTTGGCCATCGGCTAGTCAGATGTTACAGATGATGCTCAGCTTCCTACATGAGAATGGCTCTGACTCCATTCCAACCAAGATTTTAATTACTGGCAGGACAATCCTATGTCCATTTCTCTCATTAAGAAAAGTCAAATAAAGACTATTCAAAAGAGAAATGATGGTATTAAAAGCTCTGATTTCATTTTTTTTTCCCTGAAAGAGACATTTTTATTTGTTTTCTGAAGATGTTGACATGTTTTACTTGTAAACTTAAATTTTTATAGGTTGGAGCCTCTTTAAGCAAAAAAAAAAAAATCTTTACTTGCTCCGTTTTCACTTTTTTATACTAAAAGAGACACTTTACATTGTTTTCTGTTTTCTAAAGAAGTTAACTGTTTTACTTCAAGTGTAAGCCTTCAATTCTTGGACCTCTTCAATTTAAGAGAAAACAGTCTTATTAGGCTCTGTTTGCACATTTAAGATGCATTTTATTCTGAGCTTTTTTGCTTTAATCTGAAATAAAGGCCCTGAATTTATTTGCCTGGGACTACTTTTAATTATGGTTGTTTACTATAAAGTGCAGTTTGTTAACTGTGAAAATGTGAACACTGGTATGATCATAAGACAAAAGTTGGACTTTCGTTCGGACCTCTTACTAGGAGAAATTTTAGTAACTGGACCTCAGTGCCTTTTAATTGAACACCCCTGCACTAGTGGATACAAAACATAGATATTGCTTAGCATGTTGGAGCGTATTGTGCCGATCGTATAAAAGAGCAGCTCTCTGCACCCCGGCAGTAATTTTGTATGGATCAAAATGCTTTGGAAAAAACTAATTGGTGATCAAGGAAGCTGCAGCAATGTCCTCCACTGCTGCGGTGATAGTTTTTGTACCACTGCACCTCATGGATCCAGCAGGAGTCATACATTGCTCATCATTTGTAACCTACACAGGTGCTGGTCATAAAATTAGAATATCATGAAAAAGTTGATTTATTTCAGTAATTCTTTTCAAAAAGTGAAACTTGTATATTATATTCATTCATTACACACAGACTGATATATTTCAAATGTTTATTTCTTTTATTGTTGATGATTATAACTGACAACTAATGAAAACCCCAAATTCAGTATCTCAGAAAATTAGAATACAGTCCCTAAAGAAAATAAATACACATTTGAAATATATCAGTCTGTGTGTAATAAATGAATATAATATAAAAGTTTCACATTTTGAATAGAATCACTGAAATAAATAAAATCAACTGCTGCATGATATTCTAATTTTATGAATAGCACCTATATATGGATGAACCCCAAAATGCCAGCGGGTATGCTTGCTGTAAGTTATAAACACATTCAGGAATTTCTAGGGTTGTCAGCTACACATTGAATATACCAATATACAGCTGAATGAAGTTACAGATACTGTATATTAAAAGTAAAATGTATATTGGTTAGAAATAAGCTGCTGTTTCACAAATGCCCAGCTGGTTTCCTACTGTCAACTTATAAGTAAATTGAATGTAATGTGTGTGAACTTATGCATGAAAATCTGTTGCATATCTGTAACTTTCAATATGTCAGCAAATGCTGGAAATATTGTTTGTGTAAAAAAATAATAATAATAAATTACTGGCATTGGCATACGGCAACTTATGCTACTGTATATCAGCGTGCTGGTTCCTTCTGTAGATGAACAGATGCTGCGAAATATTCATCAATTAAAACGGATTCTTCATTTTTCTGGACTGGATAAAACGTGCATTGATGTTAATGAAATGCAAACGTGAGACGTCATTTATCTTTGACCCATCAAAATGAATGCGGTCATTTATTTTACAGAATCAAAGTTTAACATCAAACATTTACATTAATTTGGCAAAATATGAAAATAACAACATAATTAACAGCTTTACAGGTAGTGAGAAACAATTCGGCGATTGTTTCCACTCTTCAGCAGAACAGCAGACATCAATGAAAACTGTACAATTATGATCAATTATCCACACGGCGGTGGATGAGCACTTTACACAGACATTTCTAAATTATCTGGAAGGATTTCTACTTGAGAGAAGAATTTAAGGATGGAAATAAAGTTAAAGGGAGTAAAAGATGGATGAGGGAGAATGTGGTGTCAGTTTCAGAAACGGCACCCTCCATTCGAACCCAGCTCTCCTCGGTACGCTCAGTAGGAGACCAGACATTTACCTCATTCTGACGATGAATCAGTGAAGAGGAGCTCCAGTTAACGCTACCTTTTCAGCGTCTCCGTAGGATGGCTGTGAATCGTCCGAAGTAGTGACGAGATTCCGTCCGACACAAGCTCACCTCAGCAAGTGGAAAGTGTTATAATCCCATGAAACTCGGAAGAGCTCTGTGGTCATGTCAGGGTCTTCCCGGCTCCCAGCCAGACCCAACAGAACTTCACAGAACTGAGAACTGGGCAAATCCAGAACTGGCTCCCACAGCAACTGCACAGCACTAGGACATATCAGAACTGCGAGAACCAGGAAGTACCGACATTTTTAAAGAGCTCTTTTCCCGGTTCATTTGGGAGTCTTCCCATTGGTCCATATCGACCAGACAGGGGCGTGTTTTGTGACGTAAGAGGTTACTAGAAGTAAAAAAACAGCAAGAATTGTTATGGAACAGATTAAACTGTTCTCAGAGACAGAGAGAGTTTTGTTTTGGCGAGTTTTAGAAACAGGTGCCACCTCCTCCGTTGACGTCTGAGAGGATGTAAACAAGACAGTTGTTCCAACACATGTCTGCTTCGACTCCTGACCTTGGAAAACGCACACTTGCTCATTCAAAGACAGAAATCAGAAAATGCATAAAAATCTGTAACAGACCTTAACATGAATTCTAACTCTGCATAAGCATTAAAAATCATTACACTGTTTCACAGTTAATAAAACTGATTAGTTCACTGCATCATCTAAAATGGTTTGAACTAAGACACTTTGATTATCAACATTTGTAAAATAGTAATGATAATAAAAAAAGAGTGTTCTTTCACTTGATTTTCAAGAAGGAAAGTCTCAGGATGGGTGAACCTGTATTTCTGGATTCAAATCAATGAAATGACAGTTTCTGTCCCACAAGGTTCTTAAGGTCAAGGGTTTTGACCTTAGGCTTAGTTTTGACATCAGGTTAAGTTCACTACAGTCCCCCCTTTGGAAATCATCACCTGTCCATGGGGATGAATTCCAAACATGAACTTACGCCTTCGATTGTCCTTGAAGCTTGATGTAATCCAGCAAAGAAACAAGAGTCAAGAGTAATCCAGCAAGGAAAACAAAAGTCAAAAGTAATCCAGCAAGGAAAACAAAGTCAAAAGTAATCCAGCAAGGAAAACAAAGTCAAAGGTAATTCCACAATGTTCTTGGTAATTCCATTGTGTTGATTATAATTCCATAACGTCTCGGTAATTCCATTGTAGCAATGCTTTAACCCCTTGGAAACAGAGTCTGTAATCCATTGGAAAAAGTCATATAATCCACAACGGTAAATCCACAACGATTGGAAGTGTTGATTAATCAGCATACAGAGGGGTACCCTTGGATTGAACTGAAGATGCGGCCACTGGACGAAGAGTGGAGACCACGTCAGGATTGCAGGTCGCCTCCAGCGAAGGTCGTCTCTGGGCGACGTCCAGTCGGTGCCGTTCTGGTTCAATGTGACATGCAATTATGTGGTTTAAGGTGGGCTTATGAAGGGGATTTTACATAAGGCCTTAAACTATATGCACCTGGTGTGTAAGCTATTATGGTTGGGAACAGCTACAACTACCAGTTAAGGGTTGGAGCATGCTGAAAAAGGGGTAACTACAGGGGTTTATACGTATAGAAAGGGTTCCAAACTATTTTTCCATTTCTAACTCGGTTTACGTTAGCTGTACATGGTAAAATATAGTTTGGTTCAATTGTCTGTTGTCTTTTAGATGAACGACTTGAGATTGGGGGTTTGGTTTTCCCATAAATGTTTTGGAAGTCTATGGCGAGACTCATCAAAAAGAATTAGCTACCCCCCCCGAATAGAATTGTTCGAGTAGGTTCGGCTTAAGCGTTGTGAGATCAATGTAGATTATGGTACTTAAGGTAGCAATAATATACACTGACTCCGCAAAGATTGCAATTTAGCGAATGAACTGCATGTTGGCATGGTTAAAGGCCTCTTAGTCTCTAACTAAACTTACACACAAGACTCATTCTTACCTCAGAAACAACCAAAACCAATTCAACAACGTTTCAACACCGACAAGAGTAGTGACTAAGCAACTAAAACATCGTTTCACTGCTTCACCTCACCCTGGTTGTCAGTTTCAGTCACGCTGTCCCGTGTGAGTGGCTTCTTTGCAGACCCGCATACGCGAGACATAATCATATCGAGGTGCGCTGCATGGCGATCCAGGTCGACTCGGTGTGACGTGTGGCCCCGGAACAGGGATGCGAGTATCCCTCTCAATACGAGGGTTATCGTCATTAGCAGGGCTATGATTAACGTGTCCGTGCTTGACCACGCATAGGTAATTGGTTGGATCGGGTTCTTAATTGTGGACCTGAGGGACTTGAGAACTCGGTTTATTGGTTCCACGTCGACGACTTGGGTGCCTTCAAAACGGATCCTTCCCAGAGTCTCTGGATCTATGTCTATAGACATATTCCCCAGGTACTCTGAGTCATCCAGAGTCACGTCCCCATGTTCCGGATTGAGGTGATAGAGCGTCAAATCACCAATGTGTATGGTTGTCCCCTGGGGAACACTGATCCACATTGTTTTGTCCGGTAACGTCAAAGGTCTATTTGCTCTAGGTTGATCGTAGGCTATGATCGCCTTTCTTTGAGGAGCGTTCACTAGCCAACATGAGCCAATTATTTCCGCTTTTGCAGCTTTAGCCAGGTGTCGAGGCGTTACGGTCGTTGAACACTTAGAATTTTCCGGAATAGGTGTCAACCCGCATAAGCCCGCGGTTTGATTCCACACAAACGGCTTACTCGCGCACAGATAATGTATCTCCCGAGTGAGAACACACATCTGAAGGTTTGGAGCTAGATAAACTGAGGGGTTATCGTCGTGGTACGCAACCATCCTTGGTGTGTCAATTTGAACATGGTTTTCACCGTGCCAATTGCCAACATTAACAACGTCCCTGAGTCTGTATATGCCATTTGAGGGAATTATCGGTAGGTTGATAATGAACGCCATTTCAAACGTTTTGTGATTGACGTAGATTGGAATTGCGCTACCGAGAGTGTAAGCCAGGTGAGCCTGTATTTGCGTGACTCTTTCGCGCGTAGCGGAGCTGAGGATGTCGTTCACCATCTGTAGAGAGACTAGATACGGTGGGATCCTACCGGTGGCTAGTGTATCTACCGACGAACTGATATCTCTAAGCATGTCAGCAAAAATCCTATCCATTAGGTGTGCGACAGCGTAATCCACTTCAACCTTAAGGGTTAACTCATTTACCGCATGTACGAGGGCTTTGATTTCTTGGGTGTGAGTATTCAGCACTAGAACAGTATCCTTTACGGTTTTAGTCACTGTGTCAATTGTGTTAGTTGAAGGTCCATTAGCGCTCGGATCTTTGGGACTTCGCTCTCTACTTCATACACGTGTTGTTTTAGGGACGTTATACTGACAGTGTTGTATGCGGACAAACCCAGGCTAAACAGCGATCTGAGTGAGGAAGCAGCGAGTAAAAGCCCGCCGATGTCGCGCTTTTGCCTTCTATGTGTTCCACCCAACTCTTGTTGGGTGTAGGTGAACTTATGTAGTTGCTTCAGGACGTGTTGGATCTCTGCTTTAGCACCCTCTAGGGATACTGTGTACCATGGTTTGTTTAACCACTCATTTTTAATGTTAATGTGTTGTTGGACCACGGTTTGGGGGTCGAAGCGGACAAAGACCTTTCGAGTGTATAGGCGGCAATCTGTGATGAGCAGTCCCGGCTGGTCCCGCAGAGCGATGCCCGAGGTGGGCCCAAGGGTTACGATCTCGGCTTGCCCTTCTTGGGTGGCACCCAAGAGGGTGAAGATTACCAGGAGTGGTACCATCATTGTCCTATGGAAACACAAAGAGATAGGTCTTAGCTTCTTAATTGTCGGGGGTAGGACCCGCAAGTTTAAACTATGGTTAAGTTTATTATCCATTAGTTATCTTCTGCTTGGATGACCCTTATTCCCACGAGGTCAGATTTTGTGAGATCTTTGTCTCCTGAGGAGTTATTGCACGCCTTGTGTGGTTTAACCTGGTTACGATGTACCCATTTAACAGTTGGCTCTTTTTGGCCTTTACTGATTTTTTTCTGATAGACAACTGGAGACAGTTTGTCGGTTATCAGATGGGGTCCAGTCCATCTAGGCATCAGTTTACGGGCGAGAGTTCCGGTCCCGGACTCTCTTCTCCCAGTTTTGGGGGCAAACGTGTAGTACCAGACCCTGTCTCCCACTTGGAGTTCCTCGTGAGAGGCCTTTTGGTCATAGTACGCTTTGCGTCCGTCAGCTGATTTTTCCAGGTTTTTCTGTGCGAAAGCAAAAGTGTTTTTAAGGTGTTTTTCCAAGTCTTTCATGTATTGTTGTGTAGTGTAGGCTGTTGCCATGGCAGCATCGCCTGGTTGGTACAACAGGTGTAGAGGGAGAGTCATTTGTCGACCCGTCATCATCTTGAAAGGAGAGATGCCAGTCGACGTGTGTGGAGTGACCCTTATGGCCATGAGGACCAGAGGGAGTTTCACGTCCCAGTCCTTGTGGTTTGCGGCTACGTATTTTTTCAGAATACTCACCACAGTCCTGTTTGCTCTCTCAACCTGGCCTGAAGCCTGTGGGTGGTAGCCAATATGGAAGTTGGCTTTGACGCCTAGCGTCTTCCACAGTTCCTTCATTACTTCACCTGTGAAGTGTGTACCTTGGTCCGAGTTCACCCTGAGGGGAAGTCCAAACCTTGAGAATACATGATTCATTAATAACATAGCAGTGGTTTGTGCTGTGTCATTAGGGGCTGGTAGACATTCTACCCATTTGGTAAACGCACAGGTTACCGTGAGAAAATATTTATTTCCTCTAGAGGTCTTAGTGAGTGGTCCGACCCAGTCAATCTGGAGATCCGACCATGGAAATGCAATGCCTCTATTATGCAGTGGTGCTCTGTGAAGTGGTCTGGATGGTTGAAACTGGCCACAGATCAGGCACCCTTTTATGTAGTCTTTGACATCCTTTTTCATTCCAGGCCAATAAGCAATCTGTTTTAATGCTTTCAGCGTGGCATTGTCACCCTTATGTCCTGCGGACGGAAGGTCATGTGCATGGACTAACATCACCCCCCTGTAGTCATGGGGGACCACGAACACAGGTGAGGACGTCCGTCCATGAGCAAAAGTTAGGATGCCTTTAAGTAGTTTTAGCTGTTTGCGCAGCTGAAAGAGGACTTTAAGGTCTGGAATGGAATCCAGTTCATCTTTCGATGGAGTGTATTTGTCTGGGTCAGTCAGATACAGCATCATCGAGTTAATTGCAGGATCCAACTTCTGAAGTTGGATGATGTCTGGGTCAGTCAGCATTGGGCGTACAGAAACTGTGTTATCAGCAGGTTTAGCTGCAGCTTGTGCACGTGTGACTGCCATTACCTCAGTTGTAGCTTGTGACGACTGAGTGTTGAGTAGCCAGGAGGGGTC
>NC_056501.1:38410593-38474466 GCF_014905685.2 Nematolebias whitei | reverse complement strand
AGCTGGAGAACCAGAGACCAGAGACGGAGCTGCAGCTGGAGAACCAGGAACCAGAGACAGAGCTGCAGCTGGAGAACCAGGAACCAGAGACAGAGCTGCAGCTGGTGAACCAGAGACCTGAGATGGGGCTACAGCTGGAGAATCAGAGACCAGAGACGGGGCTGCAGCAGCAGGTCATGGAGAAGCCATGAACCCCTCCCTTCGCGAAGCTCTCCCCTTCTTGCGCTGGGTTCGGGGAGGACCAGCAGTTTGCCCCCCTCTCTCCGATGATTGCTTGGCCCCACCAGGTGGAAAGCGAGGAGGAGGTGGGCAGCGGGGTGCAGCGGCGCGGTGAGGTGGAGAGGGACGGAGAGGCTGTGAGGCCCCAGGTTTAATGGCCAGGCGGGTTCCCCAAAATGGATTCCTCCTCTCCTCCCTTTCTCTGACTTTCTGGGCAGTCTTCTCTGCCTCACGGACAAAAAACTCGAATAGAGAAATCATCCTCCCGCTGGGTTCAGTTGGTCCGGTCATTCTGTCACAATCCTCAGTGTTGGAACCCAATTGCAGAGAGGCGAGCGAGGCAGGAGTTTAAAAATAAAAATAATTTATTTTTAATAACAAAACAAAAGGCTGTCGGTGCAGCAAAACTTACTTGGGCAGATAGGATCAGAAACAAGGCAGAGCAGATCATCAGGTGGACAAGCAACAGACAAGACAGAAGAGGACTGAGATGTCTGTGAACACAGAACAATGACCGGACAAGGAGTGAAGGAGAGAAAGGCTTTTTATAAGGCAGAGGGAGAGTGAGTAATGAGAGCACCTGGGCAGGTGGCTGATGAGGGACAGGTGTGAATGATAAAGACTGAGGAGTGGAGAGGCAGACTGAGGAGTGAGTGGAAAACAGGACCAGATACACAAAAACAGAAAACACACAAAGAACAGAGGCTTAGGCAGATGGGGGGGCAGCGGGGGCCGCTGACCGTGACAGGAGTGGAGAGGCAGACTGAGGAGTGAATGATAAAAACTGAGGAGTGGAGAGGCAGACTGAGGAGTGAGTGGAAAACAGGACCAGATACACAGAAACAGAAACCACACAAAGAGCAGAGGCTTAGGACACAGAAACAGAAACCACACAAAGAGCAGAGGCTTAGGACACAGAAACAGAAACCATACAAAGAGCAGAGGCTTAGGCAGATGGGGGGGCAGCGGGGGCCGCTGACCGTGACAATATGACTCACAATTTCAGCTTCAAAACATTCCAGCGTAAACATGCAGTTCCCAAGCTCCAAGCGGCAGCTTCAGCTGCGTTCAATACAGCTAACAATCTGTTATTTTTCATTCCAACATGTAAAATCAATCTTTACACGAATACGCAGTCCATTTATGAGCACGTTACGGGCCACCAATATGTAGATGAACAGATACTGCGAAATATTCATCAATTAAAACGGATTCTTCATTTTTCTGGACTGGATAAAACGTGCATTGATGTTAATGAAATGCAAACGTGAGACGTCATTTATCTTTGACCCATCAAAATGAATGCGGTCATTTATTTTACAGAATCAAAGTTTAACATCAAACATTTACATTAATTTGGCAAAATATGAAAATAACAACATAATTAACAGCTTTACAGGTAGTGAGAAACAATTCGGCGATTGTTTCCACTCTTCAGCAGAACAGCAGACATCAATGAAAACTGTACAATTATGATCAATTATCCACACGGCGGTGGATGAGCACTTTACACAGACATTTCTAAATTATCTGGAAGGATTTCTACTTGAGAGAAGAATTTAAGGATGGAAATAAAGTTAAAGGGAGTAAAAGATGGATGAGGGAGAATGTGGTGTCAGCTTCAGAAACGGCACCCTCCATTCGAACCCAGCTCTCCTCAGTACGCTCAGTAGGAGACCAGACATTTACCTCATTCTGACGATGAATCAGTGAAGAGGAGCTCCAGTTAACGCTACCTTTTCAGCGTCTCCGTAGGATGGCTGTGAATCGTCCGAAGTAGTGACGAGATTCCGTCCGACACAAGCTCACCTCAGCAAGTGGAAAGTGTTATAATCCCATGAAACTCGGAAGAGCTCTGTGGTCATGTCAGGGTCTTCCCGGCTCCCAGCCAGACCCAACAGAACTTCACAGAACTGAGAACTGGGCAAATCCAGAACTGGCTCCCACAGCAACTGCACAGCACTAGGACATATCAGAACTGCGAGAACCAGGAAGTACCGACATTTTTAAAGAGCTCTTTTCCCGGTTCATTTGGGAGTCTTCCCATTGGTCCATATCGACCAGACAGGGGTGTGTTTTGTGACGTAAGAGGTTACTAGAAGTCAGAAAACAGCAAGAATTGTTATGGAACAGATTAAACTGTTCTCAGAGACAGAGAGAGTTTTGTTTTGGCGAGTTTTAGAAACAGGTGCCACCTCCTCCGTTGACGTCTGAGAGGATGTAAACAAGACAGTTGTTCCAACACATGTCTGCTTCGACTCCTGACCTTGGAAAACGCACACTTGCTCATTCAAAGACAGAAATCAGAAAATGCATAAAAATCTGTAACAGACCTTAACATGAATTCTAACTCTGCATAAGCATTAAAAATCATTACACTGTTTCACAGTTAATAAAATTGATTAGTTCACTGCAACATCTAAAATGGTTTGAACTAAGACACTTTGATTATCAACATTTGTAAAATAGTAATGATAATAAAAAGAGAGTGTTCTTTCACTTGATTTTCAAGAAGGAAAGTCTCAGGATGGGTGAACCTGTATTTCTGGATTCAAATCAATGAAATGACAGTTTCTGTCCCACAAGGTTCTTAAGGTCAAGGGTTTTGACCTTAGGCTTAGTTTTGACATCAGGTTAAGTTCACTACACTTCTTCAAAACTTACATCTACAAAACTTGTGTGGCTTACACTGGTGTGTTGGACTTTTATTTTCATATATGCTAACAATATATGTAATTGTGTGACAGCCTCTTTAACCTAGTAGTCACCATAGATATCATATAATCACTAGATCCCTCATTGGCTGCTGCGGCGCAGTAATTTCTGCCGCCATCTTGGAACGGTCATCTTATTTGGTTAAAGCAGAAGATGTCTCAGCACTTCGCAGCTTATTTCTGTTCTAATCAACAGACTGTTGACGTGAGGTCTCGGGGGATAACTTTTCACAAAAAGATGAACATATTATTGTTAGTATTTTGTGAATAGAATATTACTGTACTGTATTTATGTCCACCAGCTGATGTGATGTTCAGTGTAACACGGTGTTCAGCTGCAATGAAGCTGACTGAGATCTGATGACAGGAATATTTTTCTAACAAGAATACTCACTATTTCTGTAGCTTTGGTTCATTATCAACAGATATGCATCAAAACTGGAGTTTTGTTTAAGTTCAAGGATATAACAAAATAAAAATAGGGAGAATATAGGAAATAGTTAGAAAATAAGATTGACCTCCTTTGTACAATGTTTTTGTGTAGACACAAATCTCCTGTTTTCATTTTGAAGGTTTCCCAAAGAACAAGATGTGAGGAAGAGGAGGAAGTATCTTTGAGGAGGATTCATCTGAGCAGTGAGGATTTTAAACTGGAGGATTTTGATCAAACTGATCAGACTGTCCGACTGAGAGATGGTGTGGTACCATCGGTTCACCTTCAAAGAGTAGGAGCATCATTATAAGTTCATTAGAGTTCATAAGTTTACATATTTTATTGTCAGTCACAAGGTGAGACACCTCCATGTGTTTATATGAACAGGTAACTAGAGACTGTAAAGTTCATATTTACAGGGCCGGGGCGTGAACCGGCGATCTTCGGATCACAAGCCCACCTCTCTAACCTCTGCGCCACCACTCCCCCCCCAAAAAAAAAAAAAAAAATATATATATATATATATATATTCATGATGCTTTTTCATTTCAGCTTGAAAACTGCAGGACTACAGGAACTCAACAAAAGCTGAAGCTGCTCTGTCTGTGGCCTCTCAGGAACGTGCACGTCACACGCACAACCTCGGCCTAATGATGTGAGTATTTCTGTTTTAAACTTTTATTTTTTCATTTAGCCTTTATTTATCCAGGTAGTCTCATTGAGTCACGAGAACTCATTTTCAAGAGAGACCTGTTTAGGAGCAGATGGTGGGGGTTAAGGGCCTTGCTCAGGGAACCAGGGTGGGGCCAATGAGGGTGGAGGCAGGTGTGGTTGTTTCACCTTTTCCACCCACATTTTGATGTTGACGGTACTGGGAGTTGAACCTGCGACTTTCCAATCACAGGCCCATCTTCTAACCTCTGCGCCACCACTCCCCCACATAACATCAAATCATACTGGTCATGGCCATATTAAAATCTCACTGGTTTCCTTCCAGATGTGTTAAACAGCTACTGGTCCCCCTGATGTTCACAGGTGTCTGTGGTCAGTGGATGAAAAGCCTGGCCTGAACAAGATGATGCTGGAGATCATGATTTGACGAGAGCTCCCACCTTCTAACTGTGAAGAACAAGAGCAGCTCAGTGATTCCCTCAAGGCTCAGTGAAGGAGCTGAGAGCTGCAGAGAGGCTGATCCATGGAGCTTCAACACAGCAACCTCCAAACATGTCCACCCTCACACACATCGTCCATGAAGACACTGGACCAGAGCACAAGATAATAAGACACTGACAACAATGACAACAACAGACATTCACAAATGATTCATACAAATTTAAGTTTTTTTTATTGTTTGTTTGTTTTACAATTGAAAAACAGTTTGTTATCCACTGTTGTGGATAACTTGTGAGCTTCTTTCAGCTAAGGCAAATAGCAAAGCTTAAGTCCGTTCTGTCCAGATCTGACCTTGAAAATCTAGTCCATGCATTTATCACAACCCGGCTGGACTACTGTAACTCGCTGTATGTTGGGGTTAGTCAGGCTTCACTTTCACGTCTCCAGCTCGTACAAAATGCTGCAGCTCAGCTACTAACAGGAACTCGCAGGTTTGAGCACATTACTCCGGTTCTGTCCTCTCTTCACTGGCTTCCTGTACGTGTCAGAGTTGATTTTAAAATTCTCCTGCTGACATTCAAGTGCATTAACGGCCTTGCACCATCATATCTCTCCGACCTTCTTCATCCTTATACTCCTTCTCGGGCTTTGAGATCATCAGACCAGCTGCTTTTGGCCGTACCAAAAACCAGGCTGAAGCTCAGAGGAGATCGAGCGTTTTCAGTCGTGGGCCCTAAACTTTGGAACAATCTGCCCATCAACATTCGACAGGCCACCTCAGTCTCTGCTTTTAAATTTCTCCTAAAAACACATCTGTACTCACTGACATTTAACACAGGGTGATCAGCTTTAGATCTAGTTTTTCATTGATACTGATTCTGTTTATGCTTTTGTTATTATTCCTATTTAACACAAGGTCATTGGATCTGATTTAGTATTTCATTGTTTCTGACTGAGTTTATGCTTTTTGTTATTATTTCCTTGACTTTTGACACAACGTGATCTGATTTAGTATTTCATTGTTTCTAATTGTTTTCGGTTTTATATTTTTATTCCATGTGCTGTAAATATATCTTGCTACTTTTTATTTGATGATGTGATATTTTTGTTAAGCACTTTGGTAACAGTTTCTGTTTTAAATGTGCTCTATAAATAAATCTGACTTGACTTGACTTGTCATCACTCTTTGTTAAAATCCAGGTCTCTCTTGTAAATGAGTCCTATTGGCTCATTGGGACTAACCTGTATAAATAAAGGTTAAATAAATATAATTATATACATAATGATTTATTCAACCGATTGGTAACTCTAAATTGTCCCTAGGTGTGAATGAAAAAGTGAATGGTTGTTTGTCTCGTTTGTCTCTATGTGTCTCTGTCATGGACTTGCGACCCGTCCAGGGTGTACCCCGCCCCTCGCACAGTGATTGCTGGACATGGGCACCGGCGACCCCTGTGACTCAAAATGGAAGAAGCGGGTAAAAGATAATGGATGGATGGATGATTTATTCAAACTTTTATTTATACAGGTTGGCTTCATTGAGCCACAAGGACTCATTTATAAGAGACCTGCTCCAGACAGAACATATAAAGTACAGACAAGAATTACAATAAACAGTGGCAATGATAAACTACAGTAAAAATTATAGTGATGATATGTGTATATATATATATATATATTAATAAAAATGTATCAGTGACTGTGAGTTTTGCAAAACTTGTCATAAGAATATTTTATTAGTGTTAATGTTAACCCCACCAAGAATATTTAAAAACACTGAACCATGTGTTCAGCTTTAATGGCTGTATGCCTAAAATTTACAGAGGAAAAAATCATGAGAATGAGTTTAGTATTCAGTTATGATTGATTAAAACGCGCAGATACTTCATTGCTCCTGTCAAACAGGTTACACTGAGTAGAGCGGTTGACCGTTCCAAGATGGTGGTCCTATGGCTCGTCAGCGCCAATAGGCGATAGCGGTCAATGCTGTATCTAGTGTCAGTGGTGGGATGTAACTAAGTACAAATACTTTGTTATTGTACTTAAGTACATTATCATTTTTTTGTATCTGTACTTTACTTAAGTAGAGTTAAATGTGGGTACTTTATACTTTTACTCCACTACATTTTACATCAAGTATCTGTACTTTCTACTACACTACATTTCTATAACGTGTTGCATTACAAGTTACATTCATGTTGCGGCTTTTTGATTTGTTTGTTACTTTGAAAGTAACCAATGGTGAGAGGGGAGTTGGTCCATTGAATCACTGCAAAGTGGGCAGGTAATGTTAAGTCCACCTTCAAGAAGAGCTGGGCCAAGGACATATAATCTAGTATATATATGTCACTGAGCTGGGTGCACCCGCAGCACCACCAACACACCCAAAATGTATTCCACCGCAAGAGAGTCAGCCAGAAGATATGCACCCCCCATGGCCTTATTGAAAGACTGCCCAGTACAACAGGACAGATTGTCTCTCCCAAAAGTGCCAGACTGGACTCAAAAATCTTTGAAAACCAACTTCTTCTGAACTTGAACAATAAATTATTGCTGCAGTATTAAAATGTGTCAGTTCATGAGATGTTAGGACAAGGGACAAGACATGTCTCCAAATGGCTCGACACTCGGGTCCAAGTTTTAAAAATGGTGTCAGGAAGTTAAAATATTGTTCATTATTGACCCATTACAAGTTTGACTAGACAGTATTTTATCTAGATCTAAAAAAAGTTAAATCTGGTCCTCTGGACATTCAAAAAAAACAAAAAAAACAAAGCAAATCAACAAAAAAATGTAGAAACGTTTCGTCTCTCATCCGAGAGACTTCCTCAGTCTGAGGAGCTGTTTTCAGCTCAGTCTCTTAAATAGCACCGTCTCAGGGTGGATCAACCAGTTTTGCTGCTGACAACCAAACCAGCTGATCACATGATCAAGAAGGACCATCAGCCTAACAATGGATCATTAGCACACTGATGGCTGTTTACTGTTCACAGGGGGCTGAGTGATACTAGCAATCACAGCATTGTAAGAGGGGGACAGTTGAACCCGGAGGCCTCCACCCCTGTTTAACGATGGACGATTTCTTTTCACAAAGATGGCCTCCTTTACTCCTCTCTCAAACCATCGTTCCTCTCTGTCCAGGATGTGAACATCTTCATCCCTGAAAGAGTGACCGCTGGCCTGGAGATGAGTGTAGACCGCAGAGTCCTGGCCTGATGATGTTGATCTTCTGTGCTGGGCCATCCTTTTGGCCAGTGGCTGTTTTGTTTCCCCGATGTAAGACTGAGAGACGAAACGTTTCTACATTTTTTTGTTGATTTGCTTTGTTTTGTTTTTTTGAATGTCCAGAGGACCAGATTTAACTTTTTTTAGATTTTTCTACCTGGATTATTGAGCATGCATCAGGATATTTTATCTAGAGTTGATGACAAACTGGAGTTGAAATATCAGTGGAAATGATCAGAGCCTATTCCTTTGTTAATTGTGTCTAATGCTCCTTTTGGTCAGGCAAAAAATGTTTTTACTTAAATATGTTTACCGCAGTTAAAATGACACATTGGTTTTGATTTGTGTTAAATAAAAACTTTCAATGGTATAATCATTCCTCTTTTTTATTTTGCTTAATGGTATTTAACTCTGCATGTCATCCCTGAAATTCTGCTGCATAGAATCACAAGTCCAAGTGTGAACTGTGTCACAGAGTAAACACAATAAAAACATGTATTATCTGCAACATTGTTCATTAAAATGGCTCAACACTATTAATGTGTTGCAGAAAATATACATATGGTAGGCAGACTTAAAGATATGTATACCATTGCATTAGGTAATACATTCAACAAGTACTTTTACTTTTATTACTTTTCAATCAAGTATTTTAAAAGCAAGTACTTATTTACTTTTACTTAAGTAAAAATGTTAACGTGGTACTTCTACTTTTGCTCGACTACATTTTTGTCTGTTTATTTGTACTTTTACTTAAGTACAGTGTTTGAGTACTTTCTCCACCACTGTCTAGTGTTTATATCTATGGTAGTCAAAGCCAGAACTGCCACCAGAAGGATGTCACATCGCCCTCTGCTGTCCACTCCAGCTACTGCACTTGCCACTCTACCCACAGAAGGAGAAAAGGGGATCGAGTTAGACAGGCATGAGTCCCGACAATGAAAATCAGAGTGAGCATCATTTCTCTGAGACAAAAAAATAAATAAATAATATAAAAATTCACACACACAAAGTAGTTTCACTCTTATTCCTGAGAATTTCCACAAATCTGACTCAATTCACAGATTTCTGTGGTTTTCACAGAAACAAATATTTCAAAACAGGACACCAAAAAAACATAGCAAATGCATTTTTTCAAGAATAGATTAAACCAAAACAGTGGCCTTTAATCTAGATGATTTAGACCTCTTGTGAAAATGTCCTGTCAAGATTAAAAAAAAACTACATTCTCCCTTCCCTAGCATGGGTGTTTGCTAAATACATTAAATATAGTCATTCTGACCACACAAACATTAATTCTGGCTTTGCACATAAGGAAAAAATGGAAAAAACATTAGACTAAATACAAAGTGGAAGCAGGAGGATAAACAAGGACAAATGAGCATCACCACTCCTCAGGGATGTTTAAGACTTCAGGGTGCATTCAGCTCAACACATTCTGTATTTGTCCTTTCCTCCTCTATCATTGTACCTCAGCCAGCTGCACTTCTCTTTTTGGCTGCTAAACGGCAGAGCACCACATTAAATAGTGTCGAGAGGGGATCCAACTAACAACACCCAGTAGTCACTGACTGTCTACCATTGGAGGCTTATGGCATTAGACTGGCTCGTAAGTGAAAGAAAGATTAGACATGTCTTCACATACCCTTTGTGGCTCTTGGTGTCATTAAATGGAGGGGAAAAGAGGTGAAAACTGCAGACTCAAAGAATGTGAATGATGTGATGAATAGATAATCAGGAAGAAAAGGAAGCGACCTGCCGACTGACAGAGATGTTGGCACCGGAGATTTGATGTAGTTGCCTCTGGGCTGCCTGAAAGTTTCTGCTCTCTTAGCAGCTCTGAATCACAAGACCAGCTTTGGTGGCATGTTGTCATGAAATAAAGGATTTAATATTTCTCTGATTCACTTGCACACATTTTAATCATTCTCATGACTAATGGCATTTTAATATTGACCAAAGCAGTAACAACACAGAATTTTGTTGTTCTTATTGTTCAAGTCTGAAAATTATCCTATGATCTAGATCATAGGATAATTTCATCAGATCATAGATCGGTATATAATTTTTAGCTCTGCTTAACAGAAGAGATGAAAAGGGCATAACATTTGCATTCACTGCAAGACCAAGGATTATGTAGGCTTTTTTAGTATTTATGTGTATATAACAATAACAGCAAACTATAAAAAAAATAATCCTTACCTGATAACACTCTGAGAAAATTGCGATAGCCAATATCTATTGACAGCGAAAAGGACTTCAAATTTGTCGGGCTCACAACTGGAGTCTTCTGATGAATATCCAGACTAATCCAGTTTAAACTGGTTCTTCTTTTGCTGCAGTTTTATTGCAGCCAATGTTGCATTACCCTTATGGTCAAGAGAGGTATCGGTGTGCTAATTCATCCATCCATTATCTTTTACTCGCCTCTTCCATTTTGGGTCACGGGGGTCGCCGGTGCCCATGTCCAGCAATCACAGTGCAAGGGGCGGGGTACACCCTGGACAGGTCGAAGGTCCATCACAGGGACACATAGAGACAAATGAGACAAACAACCATTCACTCTCTCACTCACACCTAGGGACAATTTAGAGTTACCAATCAGCCTAACATGCATGTTTTTGGTCTGTGGGAGGAAACCGGAGCACCCGGAGAAAACCCACGCATGCACGGAGAGAACATGCAAACTCCACCCAGAAGGCCCCTGGACCGGGGTTTGAACCAGGGACCTGTTTGCTGAGAGGCAGCAGCTCTACCAGTTGCACCACTGTGCTGCTCTTGTGTTCACAGAAACCAAAATTGTTTTGTTAGGTTAACATGTAGCATAATCATGTTAGCTTTACTAGATTGAATTAATTAAACACAACAAACACATTTTGTATATGATAACTGGAAATGAAATGTTAACATAATGTGGACAACTGCCCTGTTTCACTTCTTTGAGTGTAAAAAAACAGCTTTCACTGTTTGTTTCTGGATATTTTCCTGCTGGAAGGGGAACCTCAACCCTAGACTCAAGTTTTTTACAGCCTCTAATATATGTGGGCAATATATGACCCATTGGCTAAAAGTGTCCCTTTGACAAGCTCGACCCCAATATCCTGACAGTAAAGAAAATAACCAAATATGTTGATGAAAACCTGCATGTTATCAATGAAACTTGAGAAAATCTAAATCAAACATATAGGACAAATATATGAAAAACTCCATCTATCCAGCCGTCCGTCCATGGGGGTCACCGGTGTCCATTACCAGCCTTCACTGTGAGAGAGGTGGGGGACACACTGGACAGGTTTCCAGTCCATCACAGGGACACATAGAGACAAACAAGACAAACAACCATTCACTCTCTCACTCACACTTAGAGACAAAAGAGTTACCAGTTAGCCTAACATGTCTGTTTTTGGTCTGTGGGATGAAACTGGAGTACCTGGAGAAAACCCACAGAGCACAGAGGGAACATGCAAACTCCACCCAGAAAGGTTCCCGGCATTGAAGAAGGTGGCCAGTTCAAATCCAAAGGACTTGAACTTCTTATTCTTGCCACCTTCTTGCTGAAAGGCAATAGCTCTACCAACTGTGCCACCGTACCCCCTCATTCATTTATTTCTGCATATTTAAGCTAATACCTGTATTGTCACAAGAGCCAGTTTCCAGAGTTTGTCTTATAATCCTAAAGAGTATAGACGAGACATTTGATCAAGTAAGCTAACTACGCTACAACAAGAAAAATGAAACATTCTTTCAGATTATTACAGTATGAATTAAATATTTTGATTTTGTTCCCTGAAAAAAAAAAAAAAAAAAAACGTTGTCCACCCTTTTTCGAACTCGTTTCCTTCTAGGATTTCCTTGTATTTAGTTCCATCCATCATCACAATATATCTGGGCAACTATATATCTGCTGAAGAAAAGTATCCCAACATGGTGCTACCACCACCATGCTTCATAGTGGGGATGGTTGGTTTTTGTCATGTCTGGTGTTAGGTTCCTGCCTTATGTAGTTGCTTTTTTTATGTAGGCCAACAACTTTAGTTTTGGACTCCTAAATGGGTTGTCAAAAATCTGCAAACAATATTCCTTATGCGTTTTTATTAACAATGGCTTCTCCTTGCTGCTCTTCAATAAAGGCCTGGTTTGTGAAGAACTGACCAATAGTTGTCCTGTGGGGGAGTTTCTCCCATTTGTAGCTCCGTCAGAGATACCATAGGTGTCATATTTGTACAATAATTTCACGTGGATTGGTGATGTAGCTGAAAAACTCTTAATATGAAACAGCAGTAAGTAAAAACAGATTTATTTTGAAAATCACAAGAAGAAGAGGTAAGCAACTTTTTCTGCAGAAAAAAAATGAGACATTGACAGTGGAGCCGGAAGATGATTTTAATGTTGATGAGAGCATATAAGTTGGATAAAGATCAGTTCTTACTGTCTCTAAGTTTCTAGAGTGGGTTTTCAGGATTTGCAGGTGGTAAGTACTATAAGGCAGGTGAGTCAAGTGTGACTCAGAGAGAGGTAGGTAGTGGATTTTTGTTTTTTAGGTTAGAAATCACATAGATGTTTGTTGGATGAGATGGCTGTGGGGTTCAACGAGAAGCCATGAACTGAGCATAGAAGTCCACAACAGAGGAAGTGTTTCTCAGGGTGTGTTAGAGAGAAACACAGGTAAGTGTGATCCACAAGAATAACTTGGCACATGGAGAGGTAAGTACTCGAGACATAGAGGTCATTTTCACACCTGATAGTACGGTAGACTCGGTTCAATGGAGGACCAATATTCATAACATTTGTTTACATTTTCACCTGGTGCGGTTCACATTTACTGCACAGAGTCAATGGAGCCGACCTGACTTAAGAGCCAAAGCTGGCTCTTGGGACATGGAATGTAACTTCTCTGGCAGGGAAGGAGCCTGAGCTTGTGCGTGAGGTTGAGAGGTACCAAATAGATATAGTTGGGCTCACCTCGACGCACAGCATGGGCTTTGGAACTGATCTCCTTGAGAGGGGCTGGAACTTATTCCACTCTGGAGTTGCCCATGGTGAGAGGCATTGAGCTGGTGTGGGTCTACTTGTAGCCCCCCGACTTGGTGCCTGTGTGTTGGAGAGGGTGGCTTTCCTTCGCCTTCGGGTGGGGGGTACGGGCTCTGACTGTTTGTGCCTATGCAATGAACTACAGTTCAGAGTATCCGGCCTTCTTGGAGTTCTTGGCAGGGGTGCTGGAAAGTGTGCCAGCTGGGGACTCCTTTATTCTGCTGGGGGGACTTCAATGCCCACGTGGGTAATGACAGTGTGACCTGGAGGGGCGTGATTGGGAGGAACAGCCTCTCTGACCTGAACCCGAACTGTGTTATGTTGTTGAACTTCTGTACTAGTCAAAGTTTGTCCATCACAAACACCATGTTCGAACATAAGGGTGTCCATAAATGCACTTGGCACCAGGACGCCCTAAGTCGTAGATCAATGATTGACTTCATAGTTGTGTCATCTGATTTGCAGCCGTTTGTTTTGGACACTCGAGTGAAGAGAGGAGCTGATCTGTCAACTGATCACCACCTGGTAGTGTGTTGGCTCAGATGGCGGGGAAGATGCCGGACAGACCCGGTAGACCCAAACGTATAGTGAGGGTTTGCTGGGTACACCTGGCAGAAGAACCCGTCAAAGAGATCTTTAACTCACACCTGCGGGAGAGCTTTAACCTCATCCCAGTTGAGGTGGGGGACATTGAGTCTGAGTGGGCCATGTTCCGCGCCTCGCTTGTTGAGGTAGCTGCCTTGAACTGTGGCAGAAAAGTTGTCGATGCTTCTCGCGGGGGCTATCCACAAACTCGGTGGTGGACACCCCGGGTTAGGGAGGCTGTCAAGCTGAAGAAGGAGTCCTATCAGGCCTTGTTGGCCAGTGGGACTCTGGAGGCAGCTGAGGAGTACCGGAGGGCCAAGCATTCTGCGGCCTTGGCTGTTGCTGAGGCAAAAGCTCGGATGTGGGAGAAGTTCAGTGAGACCTTGGATAGAGACTCGGTTGGCT
Source organism: Nematolebias whitei (assembly GCF_014905685.2). Classification (NCBI taxonomy): domain Eukaryota; kingdom Metazoa; phylum Chordata; class Actinopteri; order Cyprinodontiformes; family Rivulidae; genus Nematolebias; species Nematolebias whitei. Next base: position 38,460,741 of record NC_056501.1, on the reverse strand, counting down.
CCGAGGAGATTCTGGCAAACATGAGGCTGCTGAGGAGGGGAAAGCAGCACTTTACTAACACTGTGTTCAGTGAAGGTGGGGTGCTGTTGACCTCAACCAGTGATGTCATCGGGAGGTTGAAGGAATACTTTTCAGACTTTCTCAATCCCACTAGCACATCTTCCATGGAGGAAGCTGAGTCGGGGGACTTCGGGGTTGATCCGTCCATTACCGAAGCTGAGGTTGCTGAGGTAGTTAAAAAGCTCAGAGATGGCAGAACTCTAGGAGTGGATGAAATTCACCCTGATTTCCTTAAAGCTTTGGATGTTTTGTGGGGCTGTCTTGGCTGAAACCTTTGCAACGCCGCATGGACATCGGGGGCAGTGTCACTGGATTGGCAGACTGAGGTGGTGGTTTCCCTCTTCAAAACAGGGTGCCGGAGGGTGTGCTCCAATTATAGGGGCATCAATTTCCTTCGCCTCCCTTGTAAGGTCTATTCAGGGGTACTGGAGAAGCGAGTCCGATCGTTGGTCAAACCTCAGATCCAGGAGGTACAATGTGGGTTCTGTCCTGACCGTGAAACACTGGATCAGCTCTTTACCCTCACTAGGGTCCTTGTGGGGTCATGGGAGTTTACCCATCCAGTCTAAATGTGTTTTGTGGACTTGGAGAAGGCGTTTGACCTTGATCCCCGGGATACACTGTGGGGGGTGCTCCGTGAGTATGGGATTGGAGGCCCGTTGTTATGGGCTGTTCAATCCCTATACAAGTGGTGCAAGAGTTTCGTTTGCATTGGCAACAGTAAGTCGGACCCCTTCAGGATGGGAGTTGGACTCTGCCAGGGCTGCCCGTTGTCACAATTCTGTTTATAACTTTTATGGACAGAATTTCTCGGTATATCCAGCTGGCGGAGGGTTTCCGGTTCAGTGGCCTCAGGCTTCCATCTCTGCTCTTTGCAGATGATGTGGTCCTGTTGGCATCATTGTGCTGTGATCTCCAGCTCTCACTGGAGCGGTTCACAGCCGAGTGTGAAGCAGCTGGGATGAGAATCAGCAACTCCAAATCTGAGGCCATGGTCCTCAACTGGAAAAGGGTGGATTGTTCTCTTCAGGTCGAGGGTGAGGTTCTGCCTCAAGTGGAGGAGTTCAAGTATCTCGGGGTTTTGTTCACGAGTGAGGGAAGAATGGAGCATGAGATTGACAGACGGATTGGTGCAGCATCTGCAGTATTGCAGACTCTGTACTGGTCTGTTGTGGTAAAGAGAGAGCTGAGCTGTAAGGCAAAGCTCTCTGTTTATTGGTCAGTCTACGTTCCTACCCTCATCTATGGTCATGAGCTCTGGGTAGTGACCGAAAGAATGAGATTGCGGATACAGGCGATTGAAATGAGTTTTTTTTCCCCACAGGGTAGCTGGACTCTCCCTTAGATATATGTGAGAAGTTCAGTTATCCGGGAGAGACTTGGAGTAGAACCACAACTCCTCCACCTTGAGAGGAGCCAGTTGAGGTGGTTTGGGCATCTGGTAAGGATGGCCCCTGGTCGCCTCCCTATTGAGGTACTTTGGGCATGTCCAACTGGGAGGAGACCCTGGGGAAGACCCAGGACATGCTGGAGAGACTATGTCTCTCGGTTGGCCTGGGAATGCCTTGGAATCCTCCCAGAAGAGCTGGAAGAGGTGGCTGTCGAAAGAGATGTCTGGGCCTCCCTGCTGAAGCTGCTGCCACCGTGACCCAACTTCGGAATAGGTGGACAATAATGGATTGATGGAATGAACAGCTCCATAAGATGTTTAAACTTTGGAATGTTGTTTTATTACCTAACCCTGCTTTGAACTTTGTAACTTTTTCCGTGACGTGTTTGGTGTGTAGAGGTGTGAATCTCTCAGTGTCTGGCGAATCGTGTCGATTCCAATTCTTGGTGTCACGATTCTAGTCTAAATCAATTTTTCTATTCAGAAACAATTTTTTTTTCAGAAACAATTTTTCTATTGAAATGGTCATAAATTTTGTTCCAATTACCGGTATTTAACTGACAAGCTGAAAAGAATAAACAGCAATGTAAACAAAAGCACATTTATTTAAAACAATAATTTTAGGTACTTTACTGTATCAAATCTTTTCGCATCATTTTATATTTATACCAAAAATAGGAACAAACATAGGCATGCATAAAATTCTTCAACTTAAATGACCAGAATTAGGTTAGTTGCCTGGATTTTCCTCAACACTACCCCCCCCCCCCCAAAAAAAAAAAAATCTAGGAACAAACCATCCATCCATCCATCCATCCATCCATCCATTATCGGGGGACACCTGGACAGGTCTCCAGTCCATCATAGACAATAATTCAAAATATTTGAACGAAAGTAAACAGACGTCAGCCTACCAAAGTGCATTAACCTTTAACTCAACATAAAATACAGACTTCACAGTTTTTTTTTTTGTTTTTTTTTTAACCATATTGCTCTAACATTTGCTCTATTTTCAAAACTTAACCTAATATGAAATATACAAACTTCACAGTCTTAACCATATTGGTTCATATTTGGTAAATCTTTAACAAAATTTCAAAACCTTTGCAAGTCTGCACAAAAACTCTTCTGAACTGTAATTTATAAACCATAAATTGTATCATTTAGAACTGACTCCAGGCGATGTGTCTCATCTGACCTCTCTTCAAACTGTTAAAGAGACAAATTACATTAAGATTGTTGTATAACTTGTTTGTATAAGTTTTAGTATAATATGAGAAAAAATACATTTACCTTTGAGCTGCAGCTGCAGCTGTATCAGAGGCCCGTCGGATTTGACAGCAAGCTGGAAGCCAGGTGGACGGATCGGTATCTGTAGCCAGATTATTCAAATCCACTGCAGGAAATCCTTCCTGACCACAGCTATCAGCATCTTTAACAACTCTTGAATGAAACCAGGATGATGAGTTACAACAACACTTAATTTCCCTTTGGGATGAATAAAGTATTTTTGAATTTGAATTTGCTTCTCTCACTTTATTTTGTTTCATGGTGGAGTTGTGGCACAACTTTATCACTAAAAATCTATGTGAAGGAATGACGTACATTTGGTCCAGCATATAAAAAGAAAACCTAAACCCCTCGCCTTCGACTGAGTTGTTTGCTTGTAAATCCTTTGTGATATAGCAGGAGATGGGGAGGGAAATCTTCGCAGCCTTTGGGGAATCAGCTGGAAGTTTGTTGCAGAGTGCACTGGTCGGCTGCTTTCGCTTTCATCTTCCGCGTATTTTCTCGTATTTCCAAAATACTGTACCACAATTTTATTTTACACTTCTTGTAAACAACCTTGGTCTTGTGAAGCTCTGTCTTCCCCCGGAACATTGTAGAATCTGAAATGAATTCTAAAGACAAAGAAGCGGGTTGAATCGCGCTGTCCCCCTGCTCTATGCTAGCAGACTCCTTTCAGATAAAGGAAGCTGGCTGTACGGTGGCCTACATGGCCCAATTCTACGGCGGCCGAGCAGACACATAATGCGATATATACTGTAGTACGCTCGGGAGTAGGAGCAGAAAAAAATTATAACTTAAACACATTTTAAAATCAATTTATGGGCCTTTAGAATCGATTCAGAATCTCCAAGACTAAGAATCTAGATTCTTTAATAAATCTTTTTTTTTTCTGCACCCCTACTGGTGTGTCCCTTGGTCTTCATGATGTTGTTCAATCCTGAATGTTCCGTAATACATATTTGAGGTCTTCACAGAACAACTAAATTTATACTGAGTTTAAATTACACACAGCTTCAGGAGGTTTGCTCTGGATCCAAGAAGTATCAGAGTAAAACAATTTCAAAGAAATGCACACCACAGTTAAATGGAAATGGACTGTACTTATACAGCACCTTTCTATCTTACTGAGATACTCAAAGTGCTTTACACTGCAATCAGTGCCTCATTTACCCATTCATACAGCACTCTACTAGATCTCTACAAAGCTACAGTAATTGAACAAATCATTCTAAAGAGACTAATCAGAGCTGCATCACATTCATACACTGATGTGACACACATCAGAGGCTATGAGGGGTTCAGTGTCTTGCCCAGGGACACTTCAGCATGTGACTGCTGGTGGATTCCAACCCCCAACTCTTGCATTAGGGGACGACTGCTCTAACCACTCAGCCACAGCCGCCCTTTTGTCAGAATTACATTTCAAAACTATGAATAATTTTTCTTTCACTCCACTATGTAAACTTATGTTGGGGTGTTGCATAAAATCTCAGTAAAATACAACAAACCTTCTTTATTTTGCAGTGCAGTGTGTAGCAGACATGACTGAAAAAACTTTATTGTCACAGTCCCATTTATTTCTGTTCTATTCAGCTAAAGACCTGATATTGATTCAACATGAAAGGTTATTATATTTATATTTGTTGCTTTATTGAATTAGTTTGTTTGTGACTATTTGCTGTACAGAGTAATCCAAACCAAACAATGGGTCAGATTTTAATGGTGTGAAGACATTATGATGAATTATATGAACTCAGTACTGTTGTCTGCAGGTGCATTAGCTCATCTCATAGGTGTCGGTTCAGCAGCGTGACTGAATGAATGTTCAAGTTGTAAACATTCAGATACATTTGATCACTTGTTGTGTTCTACATGACGAGGTGGCGCGGTAAAACACTTTAACACAATGTGTTTAACCTAAAGAAAAAAAAAACAACTAACAGTGACGTCAATTTAGAATGGAAATGATGTAAAACAAACCTGATGAAACTTAAGATGTGCCATTTTAAAAAACATGTTTAATGGTTGTGGAGTTCAGATGCATCTGTCTTGGAGGGGGTTTAATAAAAAAAACAAAACAAAAAAAAAAAAAAACACACCAATTAAGTGTGTTCTTTATATGTCAGAATATGTGAGACTGATTTACTTGGTTTGCTTAGATTAATCACCATAACATTGATTCTGCAGAGTTTGAGTTATTTAAGGAAATAAATAAAGCGGTAGGATGAGTGAAGCTTTCTTTTATCAAAGCTTATCTGAGGAACAAGATTCACCTTTTACACATGTAAACTAATATTTAACAAATGTTTGCAATAATTAATGTAACAGTGTAATGTTATTAATTTAACAGCATTGAAACTTCCTGATACAAAAGTGAAAACTTTTCTGCATTTTTCCAACTGAAGAGTTTCATCTTTTGTTTAAAAACAAAATAATTTTTGAGAAGCTCTTACTCCCAAATCTGTTTAAAAAAAAAAAAAAAAAATCTGTCAACTAATATCATTTTCTCATTTTTTTTAAGAAGCAAGAAAAAGGCAAAAGGAGGAAGTACTTTATACAGTAAAATATTAAATGTCAGCACCTTTGGATTTTGCACTTTTATAATATTCATGTGTTGAACACATCAGTGAAAGAAAAGAACTCCTGCTGTTTGGAAAGCATTTTTCATTCCTGCATGTCTGTGCAGCTATGTTCCTCTTTTTTCTTTTCTTCTTTTTGTCATTTGCTGGTTTGTGTCAAGCACTCTGTTGAAGTTTTGAATCTGATCTAAGTTTGTCAAAAAGCTTTGAGGCAAGAATCATATTTTCTGTGTTCATGTGCACAAAAATCATATAACATGCAGCTGTGGTAGAACAGAGCCTGCTGCTGCCCTGGAGGACCACGGTCGACACCAAGGGATGTATGAGCTGTTCTATTATTTTATTTATAATATGGACTTAGAAATAACATGTGGAACAGACGTTTAGATGTTACCACTTGAACTTGGAAGAACCATAAAAGACGGGCAGCATGTGTTGTGAAAAAAAGAAAAAAATCCCTAAACAACCAGGTGTAAGCTTCACCAGATTTATTTCAAAGCTTTGGAGAACAGTCAGCAATCACAGAAGATCAGTGCATTTACAACTACACCTTATCAATGCTTTCACCTGTCTGATGTTCTGATCCATTCTGAATTCCTGACTAGAAAGAAAAAAAAAAAAAAAAAAATCAGTTTTCTAGAAACTTCCAGTTCCTCTTTGCCCTGTCTGGTTTTATCAGAACCCAGCTGCAGTCAGAAGCAGGAAGAAATCTGGAAGAACAGCAGCTCTCAAGGACTCTAAGAAAGACGTCACTGTAATCATATCAAACAAACCTTGAGGATAATAAAAATGATCTCTTGCTGTCCCTTTACTGACCAGTCACATGAAGATAGAGTAAAGATCATGGAACAGTTTAATATCATACACATCCATCCATCCATTATCTTTTACCCGCTTCTTCCATTTTGGGTCACGGGGGTCGCCGGTGCTCATGTCCATCAATCACTGTACGAAGGGCGGGGTACACTCTGGAGAGGTCTCCAGTCCATCACAGGGACACATAGAGACAAATGAGACAAACAACCATTCACTCTCTCACTCACACCTAGGGACAATTTAGAGTTACCATCAGTCTAACATGAATGTTTTTGATCTGTGGGAGGAAACCGGAGTACCCGGAGAAAACCCCCACAGCACGGAGAGAACATGCAAACTTCACCTAGAAAGGCCCTCAGTCCGGGATTTGAACCAAGGACCTGCTCGCTGAGAGGCAGCAGCTCTACCAGTTGCACCACCATGCTGCCCATATCATACACAGTAACTGTAAAAGAGCTGTGAAAATTATGACGCATGGTGAGTGCAAATAATACACATTCCCCGGACACATGCGTGTGCTGGAATGAGATTCTGAAAATAACTATCATACAATTATCATTATATCATTTACTTACTTTAATTTAAGTATAAACATAAAATGACCATTCCTGTTTTCATTGCTCAATAATACTTTTCACCCCCCCGACTCTCTTCCATCTCATTTCTACTCAGACAACACATGTAATTCTCTCATGTTCTTTTTTAACGATAAAATCAGTAAAATTCATCAGCAACTTTGTCCTGTCTCTCCTCTTTCTCCCTCCTCTGAACCTTATCCGCCTAGTCAACCTTTGTCTGTCTTTCAGCTTCCTCCTGCTTCTGAAATAGCCGAACTCATCCATAAATCCAAGCCTTCTACATGCTCACTGGATCCTCTCCCTACAGCGCTTGTTAAATCTTGCATTTTGTCACTTCTTCCGTTCATTTCTGCCATCATTCACTCTTCTCTTTCCTCCGGAACTGTCCCAGTTATTTTCAAAACTGCAGTTATCACTCCAATCCTTAAAAAACCTGGATTGGATTCCAATACTTTCAATAATCTCTGTCCTATTTCTAACCTTCCATTCATCTCCAAAATTCTGGAAAAAACAGTCACCTCTCAATTCCACCTTCATTTAACCGATAACAGTCTATATGAACAGTTCCAGTCTGGTTTCCGCCCTGGTCATAGCACAGAATCTGCTCTCCTCACTATCACCAACTCTCTTCTCATGGCAGCAGATTCTGGATTACTTTCTCTCCTCATCCTCCTCGATCTCAGTGCGGCTTTTGATACCATCTCCCACAACATCCTTCTCCACAGACTTTCATCCATTGGCATCACCCACACACCCCTCGCTTGGTTTCAGTCATATCTCTCTGGCTGCACTCAGTTCCTCCAACTGAAATAATTCAGATCCCATTCCTCTCCTGTGACTTCAGGTGTGCCCCAAGGCTCTGTCCTGGGGCCCCTTCTTTTCATCATCTACCTTCTCCCCCTTGGTAATATCTTTCGTAAATTTAACATCCATTTCCACTGTTTTGCCGATGACACCCAGCTCTTTTTATCCACTGCACCTAACTCTTCACTTCCTCCCTCCTTCCTCACTTCCTGCTTAGCTGAAATTAAATCCTGGTTCACGTCTAACTTCCTGAAATTAAACAGTGATAAAACAGAGTTTCTACCCATTGGCACTAAATCCACCTTATCTAAAGTTAACAGTTTCTCACTCACCATCGACAACTCCTTGGTTTCTCCCTCCCCTCACATCAAGAGTCTGGGTGTCATTCTTGACAGCACTCTCTCTTTCCACTCTCACATCAATAGTATTACCCGGTCTGCATATTTCCACCTTCAAAATATAAACCGTCTCCGTCCATCCCTCTCTCCACACTCTGCTTCCATCTTGGTCCACAGTCTGGTCATTTCTCGAATCGATTACTGTAACTCTCTCCTCTTTGGTCTACCTCACAAATTAATCCGTAAGCTTCAAATTGTTCAACATTCAGCTGCCCTCATCGTCACCAAAACCCCCTCATTTCACCACATCACCCCAGTTTTACAGCAACTTCACTGGCTTCCAGTCATATTCTGAATTCAATTTAAAATCTCGTTGTTCACTTTCAAGGCCATCCTCAACCTCGCCCCTCCTTACCCGTTAGATCTCCTGCACATTACCACCCATTCACGCTCCCTTCGTTCTTCCACTTCCATCCACCTTAACGTGCCTCTTGTCCGCCTCAGTACCATGGGACACAGAGCCTTTTCTCACTCTACTCTCCAGCTCTGGAATGCTCTTCACCCGGACATCCGTAACATTGACTGCCTTCTGACCTTCAAATCAAAACTCAAAACTAATCTGTTCAAGCTAGCCTTTTCACTTTAACGGTTATTTTTAAATGTTATTTTCTTTTTGGTTTAGTGTTTTTAATAGTTATTTTATGTTGTTTAATACTGTGTTTTTAATGCTGTGAAGTGACCTTGGGTGTTTTGAAAGGGGCTGACAAATAAAATGCATTATTATTATTATTATTATTGCTTTTGCTGCACAAACAATACTACATACTGCCATTTTAGTTTAATGCATAGATATAGCTGTATAAGGGAACTGAGAGAATAAAGGCGAACGCATTGACAGTCACTCAGTTTAAAATCAAGTTGTGATCAGCAGTTTTAGGGTGCATTCACATCAGCCCTGTTTAGTCCGCTTTAACTGAACTCTAGCTTTCCTAGAAAGTCCGGTTCGTTTAGGGAGGTGTGAACGCGCCATCGAACTCTGTCACGGAACAAAAAGGCGAACTCTGGCCTGGGCTAAAACCTAGGTCTCGGTCCGGTAGAAGCAAACTCCAGCGCGGTTCGAGTACAGTGTGAATGTAAACAGACCGGACCCGCTCCGCAGGGTAAACAAACACGCATTTCTCTGACCTTATATGGAGCCGTCAGCTGCCTTGTGTGGAAAAACAATATTCTCCATGGTCTTCTGTCTCATCTTCTGCTCATGCTAAGTCCATTTTTGAAAAATGACAAAATATAACTCCTAAAACTGCTAAAACTTGACGCCACTTCGTTTTTATTGTTATTTCTAGAAGAAGAAGAAGACGTGTCTTCAGAGGTTTTTGTGTCGTTTCTTTCAGTAGTTCTTGGTGCAGTGCCCCCACAGGCGAGCGGGGGAACAGTTTGGTTCAACAGGTTGACTCGACTGCACAGTGCAGTGTGAATGCAAACGCACCAGCTCAAATGTAACAAAAGGTTATGAATATTGGTCCCGAACCAAGTCTACCAGACTATCTGGTGTGAAAACGACCTTAATCAACATTTTTATTAGTGATGGTTTCAAGATCAAGGCTGAAATGTTAAAGTATTAACATGTATTGGGAAGATATTTTAAATTATTTTACTTTAGAACATCTGAGGCCATGCTTTTCTGACCGCCTGTCACAAGGGACTGTTTGGATCAAGCAGTATTCTGGGATCTGGGAGTCTTGTTCAACAGTGATGGCAGAAAGACATAGATCAATGGACTGGGACCATGTCCACGGTGTATGATTCCTAGGGTTCCAGCCACAGTCACTTTCTCCACAGTTGCCACTCATCATTAATTATCCACCACTCCACACCTGCACCTGATATGGAAGATTACTCTGTGGACTATTTAAGCTCCTGCCATACATTCTTCCGACGCTGGAACATTTTGATACCATGTGGTAAAATAATGTACAGCCTACAAACCTGTTTCCACACAGTTTCACTAACTTTTGTGATTTTGTCCAGTGACTTCCAAGTCCTACTTCCTCAAGTCTTCCAAGATCTCCTTGTCCTGTATGACTTTGTCCTGGTATCATCTTGTTCCTGCAATGACCAAACATGAACCTGGATCAGAAAACCACCGAGCACCTCCAACCTGATCCTCTCTCCAACACCACTCACCTTCTCTGAATCCTCTCAACCTCTTTGGAAACCTTGGACCTCATTCTCTTCCTCCTCTCCAGCTCCATCTGCAACACAAACACTTGTAAGACAAATCATCTTCAATCTAACATTCATTATTCAAGCCACCTGCAGATTTACAAAATACTCACCTTGTCCCTTTTCTTTCCTTCCAGCCTGTAAATATTGTCACCTTTAAATAAAAACACATTTTCTATGCCTGACTCTGCCTAAGTCTGCTAACTTGGGGTCAACAACAACTAACAACATTTCCCTGGGTTTAGTGGTCTGTCTATGTTTCAACCCTTAACTATTGTCATGACGTTTGGATCCTGATCGAAAGAACGATTCTTTGGTTCCAAGGAGCAGAAATGGGTTTCCTCTGTGAAGTGGATGGACTCAGCCTCAAGCCCTCAGTATACTGCCGCGTACATCCATACGCAGAGGTATGCACGTCCATACGCAGAGGTACGCATGCCCATACGCAGAGGTATGCACGTACGTACGCAGAGGTACGAGCGTACCCCCCAGAGCATGTCCGTGCAAAGCTCAAATTTTTACGACCGCATACGCGTACGCAGTGTCGCACAATAAACTGCCCAGTGACGGACTGTTTTGTATGCGACACCAATGTATTAAATTCCCCTTCTTCATCTCTGATCTGGCCTTTTCTTTTGTTTTTGTTTTTTTGCCAAGAGGCAGCGATCTCTTCCTCCTCCGTTGATGCCATGACTGAAATGGTGAGAAACGGAGGAATTTGTCACGAGCAAATTAAACTCAGGTCCAGCATGGCTGCGGGAGGGTCTGGAGATTTCCTGGTGTGCTGGTCTGATGTGTGGGCTGCAGAGCCAGCGCTCTCTGTTTTTCTTATTTTTTAGATCTTTTTATTAAAAACATATAAACGCAGAACACTGCTGCGGTGGAGGCTGCCAGCGCTCGCTTTTTTTTCTTTTTTCCGACCTGTCAATCAGTCTAGTAGGCATGTCAGCAAATGACCAATCGGCGACCTCAATTTGTCCCGAAGGAAAACGCTCCTTGTCTGTGAAGCTGCTCTACAGCTGATCGGGGTGTACGCTGGAGTATCATGTCTGAACTCTCTGTGTACAGTACACACGTATGTACGCGTGAACGGACGTACGCGGCAGTATACTGGAGCCTTTAGAGAGTGGGTGATCCATCCATCCATCCATCCATCATCTTTACTCGCTTCTTCCTTTTCAGGTCACGGGGGTCACTGGTGCCCATGTCCAACTATCACTGTGTGAGAAGCGGGGGACACCTGGACAGGTCTCCTGTCCATCACAGTGACACAGAGACAAACAAGACAAACAACTGTTCACTCTCTCACCTAGGATCAATTCAGAGTTACCAATCAGCCTAACATGCAAGTTTTTGGTCTGTGGGAAGAAACTGGAGTACCTGGAGAAAACCCACACAGCACAGAGAGAACATGCAAACTCCACCCAGAAAGGTCCTGGCCGGGATTTGAATCAGCGACCTTCTCACTGAGAGGCAACAGCTCAACCAACTGTGCCACCATCCTGCACTGGATGACTCATGTTAACCCTTTTATAAAAGTTCAGGGTTTTATTCACCTCTTCAGACCCAGAGTCTCTGGTACCTGCATTTTGTTTTCTACTTCTGGTAATGCGAGGTCTGTTATTGGAATAAAGATATGTGGTATCCAAAGGAAGGTTTTATATCTTTGCTATATTTTCATTAATAAAAATAAATACATAAATAAATTGCCGGACAACAGGACAAACAGAGTGAAATGGTTTATGTGAGAAAACTGCTATCGCTGCTCAACATTCAGCAAATAGATAATACCAGTTGTTTGACTTGCACAGATGTATGTAAATAAACTAGCATTTAAAAAAAGGCTGTTTTAATAAAGAAAAGGGAAGAATCTTGGAATTACAATGAATTGTAAGAAATAAAAATATACGTTTTAAGTGTTTAACAAACTAAAGTATGAGGTTTCTTGAAATCAATATTACACATCAGAATGCCGTATATGCTAATACTCAAGATTGCAAATAACAAAAATTATCATTAACTGAAAACAAATACTAATATCAGAAACGATATCCCTGCAGAAAAAAAACAACAACTTGAAACTCCTGATACTGTAAAAAAAAAAATCAAATATTCCCTCACTAATCAAAATACTTAATATTCCAGCTGAAAACTTTAGAACAGACTGGTGTTTGGTTTCAGGTGGAAATCAACATTCTGTTTTAATATTTAGTTGTTATATACTTGTTACTATATTTTTGTTTCTGTGCTCGGGTTGTTTTTCTGTTGTTCTAAATATGTGATTGCTATTTCTGAATAATCAGCAGCTGCTGAAATGGTCTATTTATTCCTCAGGCAAAGTGCAGTTCTTATTTGTTCTTTGGGGGAACATAAAAACATTTTAAATAGCAATCTAGTGGCAAAATGTCAAAAAAAGTGATGGATGCTCTTAAGGATAAATAAAGGGTGGAAAACTGTTGTTGAGCAGCAGGAACTAACATCTGTTTTGTTTGTTGAACCTGACTTGTTAGGCTGTTTTTAAAATAGTCATAAACTCTGCTGTCACATATTGTCTGACGCTCAGTTTGTGGTGCAGGGAGTCACGACACTCGAGCTAAAGATACTGATGGCTGTAGACAGGAAGGATCTCTTGTAAAGGTCCATCCCACAGTGGATCCTAAGAAACTGGCTGCAGATGCCGTCCGATCCGTCCACCCAGACTCGACTGGCCTCTTGGTTCCCCCGGGCTGTAGGACCGCCCGAGTGCCGGGCAGAACTCCTCCCAGAGCGATAGTCACTCCTCCCAGCAGTCCGCTGAGCTCCTCGTCACTGCGGACAGCCAACTGTAGGTGCCGAGGGATGATCCTGTCCTTCCGCTGTAATGAGCCGTGTTTCCTTCTAGTTCCAGGATCTCAGTGGTCAGGCACTCGAGCTCAGCTGGCAGGTAGATGAGAATGCGTCCACAGAACATCCTTTTCAACTCATTTGAGATTTGGGGTTGTAGTTGAGATATTATTTGAGCTTTTGAGACGTTAATCAGCTACTGTTGGTTGTAGAAAACTGCCTTGTTGCCATGGTTATGCATCATAACAAATGTCCAAAACTAAAAAAGTTTCAGTAAAAATCCTTCCAGCTGCACAGCATCTGATACCAGAGGAAACAATCATCCAAAAAACGTGACCCACATCCAGAAAAAGATGAATCACAGTTTCCAAAAGCAAAATCTCAGAATGAAAGTAACAGAGGTGCTCCATCATGCAGCCACCTTGAGCGGCGCAATTCTAGAACCACACATTATGCTATAATACATATTTACTTTCTCATTCCAGAAAACAACAACAAACAACAACACTTCATGATGGACAGACATCATGGACACTACAGCAGCAGCTGTCTTCACTGAAATCATCCTTAAATGATCGTCACTGACATGAGGCCTCTGTGGATGGTTGAAGATGAAGGCTTCACTACAATAATCCACACTTTTAATCCAGGTTACAATAATCCACACTTTTAATCCAGGTTACACTCTTCCCTCAAGGACACATTTTACAAAGTAGCTACATATTGTGCAGGTATAAAGACACATTTGTATATATTTTTGTGTACATTTATTTTTAAGCTATTTGACTAACTTCTTTTTATTATTCAATATTTTACTAACAGAATAGTCAAATAGCAACTTGTTTTTTGTGTGAATTGCTATGTCAGTCAAATGTTCAATTTTGGAATAAAGGGGTGGAAATGAAAATGTTGTTGTGCCGATTCATCGATTAATCCCCAAAATTTAATCAGCCGATTAATCGAATATTGAAATAATCGTTTGTTGCGGCCCTACTGATATTCTTCAAACTCTTCTTGATGTTACAGGAAGAACGTTTGACATCACTTTGGATTGTTACATCTACATCCATGGATGGTGAAGGAAGCCATTTCCATCAAATGAGAGTTTAAATTAAAGAGTCGTCCGGGTTTTTATGTCAAAGCTGCACATCTCAGAATAATTTCAGGATTCGTTTTAAAAGCAGATATCCTTCTGTCTTCAGTTCAGCTTTAGGAAACCATCCATGGTGCTTAAAATGAATGATGAACTCTTGTAACCAGGGACTGCTGCCTTCATCAGCTCCAAGTCAACAAGCATCAACAAAAACATACCGAGCAATTACAAACAAGAGACTATAATATGAATAATTTATCCTAAAAGCTTTTGAGTCGGTTTAACAAACTGATTTGTGTTGCAGCTATAAAAAAAACAACCTTAAATTATTTATATTTTAATATGTTGATTAATTCTAATGATTTGAGCTTTGTTTCTCTAACGTTGTTTAATATGTTGTACTGCAGCAGAGTGAATTAACAGAAGTGTAGACTTTAGAGAAAAGATGGTTTTATGTGTGTTTATGGAAGCAGAGGACCGTCCATCACTGCACAACTAGCTTTCAGCAAGTCATTTATAAACATTCTGTTTATGTTGTTTACTGCAGAGTTGGAGGAGTTTATTGAAATAATAAATCAAGTGTTGAGCTGTTGTTTTATTAGATGATTAACTTTTTATTGTGTGGATATTAATTCTCTGTAGGGCCACAAAGCAGTGTGAGTGAGTGTTGAGCCCCGGGCTCTGCTGGTGTGCATGTGTTTGTTCCCTGCAGCTGCTCTGGGATCTGTGGGAGACAATAGAGCAAAGCGAAGGATGGAGATGCTCCATCAGACCTTTTCTGGCTGCAGTGGTGGAGCGACTCTCAGAAGGGGACTTCGTCCTTTCAGACAGTCCATAAATTAAAGCGATGCTTCAATGTGAAGACGAAAACACCAGAGAACCATAAAAACAGGAGGAGGTGGAATCAAGCAAACGTATTTCCAAATAGCCTCAGAATAATCTGAAAACATTTTTCATGTTCATGTTTTACTGAAGGGGTTTAAAAAAAATTCTACGTTGTTAGTAAAAGTTAGTTGTATGGAGAAGCTGTGCGGTTTTAGCTGTTCAAGACGTGTTAGTGTTAATATGTGTCAGCGTATGTGTTGAGAGTGACTCAGTTTCTACTAAAACAAAACTCCATGTTGGAAAATTGGAATAAACTGTAAAATGTATTCCTCATTGCTCTCCTTCAGTAATAATTATGAGAGCAATGACCAGAGATGGAAGAAGCTACATGAGCTTTTCTCCGTGGCTAAAAAGTTGTTTTTTAAATGGTGTATATTTTACCGTTTAATTTTCAACAGCGTAGATGGACCTGTTCTTTCTGAGATGTCCTCTACTCCAGTCCTTTGCTTCTGTTTGTGGCTGTAATTATGACCGCCCATCCATCCATCCATCCATCCAACCATCCAACCATCTGTCCACCCATCCGTCCATCCATCCATTATCCTAACCCGCTTCATTCTTTTCTGGTCGCAGCGGTCAGTGGTGACCATATCCAGCAGTCACTGTGCGAGAGGCAGGGGACACCCTGGACATGTCTCCAGTCCATCACAGGGACACATAAAGACATATAACCATTCATTCTCTCACCTAGGGGCAATTTAGAGTTACCAATCAGTCTAACATGCATGTTTTTGGTCTGTGGGAGGAAACTGGAGTACCTGGAGGAAACCCACGCATGCACCGAGAGAACATGCAAACTCCACCCAGAAAGGCCCCCGGACGGGATTTGAACCGGGGGGACTTGCTCACCAAGAAGCGGCTGCTCTACCAACTGTGCCACTGTGCTGCCTGTAATTACAACCAGTTTAAGTTAAACTTATGGTTTCAGACATAAAGATTACTGTAGATTCACTCAGAATGAAAGGACATTGTGCTTATAACAAGGAATTACTCACCCTGGGTGATTTATGCCATTACTCCTGTCATAAATCTACTTTGTAGCATTTTCAATAGAAATTGGCCTTTTGGATGAAAAAACAAAACAAAAAACTAATCCATAAATCCATTACCTTTACCCGCTTCTTCCATTCCAGGTTGCATGGGTTGCTGGTGTCCATGTTCAGCAGTCACTGTGCAAGAATGTGTGTAACAAGTTTAATAATCATATCATTCTGAAATATATCAGTGGAAAAGATACCATTGTAGATGAACAGATGCTCCGATATATTCATCATTTAACACGGATTCCTAATTTTTCTGGACTGAATAAAACGTGCATTGAATTTAAGGAAATGCAAACGTGAGACGTCATTTACGTTTGACCCATCAAAATGAATGCGGTCATTTATTTACAGAATCAAAGTTTAACATCAAACATTTACATTGATTTGGCAAATTATGAAAATAACAACATAAGCAATCAATCAGGAAAAATCATACGGCCATGATTTTTCCGTTGCTTCACCACAGACATTTATGAAAACTGTACAATTATGATCTTTTACCCACATGGATGTGGGTGAGCACTTTACACAGACATTTCTAAAATATCTGGAAGAATTTCTACTTGAGAGAAAAGTTTAAAGATGAAAAAGAAGTTTAGAGAAGAGTAAAAGATGGGGTTTGAGGGGAAGTAAGTGTTCACCAGAACGGCACTCTCCATCAGAAACCCAGCTCGCCTCGGTACGCTTGGTAGGAAACTTGACCCATTACCTTTCTGATGATAATCAGCAGATATGGTGTTCCGTTAACGCTACCTGTCCAGCGTCTCCTTAGTATGGCTGTAGCTCGTCAGAAGTAGTGGCGAGTGAAAGGTGTTATACTCCCATGGAACTCGGAAGAGCTTGTTGTCATGTCAGGATCATCCCGTCTCTCACAGAACTGAGCAGAGACTGAACAGAACTTCTCCAGAGCTTCAACAGAACTGGTTGGACTGTGTATCCAGCAGAACTCCAACAGCACTCCATCAGAACTCTCTAGCAGAACTTCCACCGAACTCCATCAGCACTCCATCCGAACTCTTACAGAACTGAGACCGAACTCCATCAGCACTCCATCCGAACTGACTAGACCAGGAAGTACTGACATTTTAAAGAGCTGTTTCCCGGTTCACTTTTGGGAGTATTACCATTGGTCAGAACCGACCAGACGGGGTGTGTTTTGTGACGTAAGAGGTTAGACGAAAAACAAGAATTGTTATGGAAAGATCAGAAATGTTCTCACAGACAGAGATAGTTTTGTTTTGGCGCGTTTCAGAAACAGGTGCCAAAAACCTCTATATTACGTCTGAGAGGATGTTAAAAACATGACAGTTTTAACATAACAACTTGTTTTGCGTTTGATTCCAACCTTGGACCAACTTACACTTGCTCATTCAAAAGCAGAAATCAGAAAAGGCATAATTACTCTGTAACAGCTTTGACATGAGAATAAAAATCATTACACAGTTAATAAAATTGATTAGTTCACTGCCACATCTAAAATGGTTTGAACTAAGACACTTTGATTATCAACATTTGAAAAATAGTAATGATAATAAAAAGAGAGTGTTCTTTTCACTTGAATCTTCAAGAAAGAAAGTCTCAGGATGGGTGAACCTGTATTTCTGAGTTCAAATCAATGAAATGACAGTCCCTGTCCCACAAGGTTCTTAAGGTCAAGATTTTTGACCTTAGACTTAGTTTTTGACATGGGCCTAGTCCACTACACCATGTACGGTTTTAGTAGGAAAATATGCACAAAAAAAATCCATTCATTTTCATTTACCTATTTTGCCTTTCAGGGTTGAGGGGAGCTGTTGTCCATGTCCATCAGTCACTGTGTGAGAGCTGGGATACATCCAGGACGTCTCCAGTCCATCACACAGACACGTAGAGGAAATAAAATATTCACATTTACAGTGCTTGCAAGTTTGTGAAGCCTTTATAATTTTCTATATTTTTGCATAAATATGACCTAAAACTTCAGCAGATTTTCTCACATGTCTTAAGTAAATAAAGAAAACCCAGTTAAACACATTAGATAAAAATATTATACTTGATTATTTATTTATGAAAATGATCCTATATTACATATTTACGAGTGGTAAAAGTATGTTCTAAAAGAGTTAAATCAGGTCCTCTGGACATTAAACAAAACAAAAACAAAGCAAAGCAACAACAAAAAACAGTAGAAATGTTTTGTCTTTCAAAGTATTCTTTAAAAGTATGCAACACTTTTTATTGAGATTATTGAGCATGCATCAGGATACGTGAAACTTTGCTTTCAGTATCTGATGTGATTCCCCTGTACAGAACAGCTTCAACTCTGGATGTTGGTAGTTTCCTCACATTAACTGCCGCTTCAGGTCCTTCCACAACATCTGGATTGGATAAGGTTCAGGACTTTGACTTGGTCATTTCAAAACATGAACTTTATTCTTCTTGAACCATTCTTTGGATGAACATCTGGTGTACTTAGGGTCATTCTGTTGCTGCATGACCCACCCTCCCTTGAGATTCAGTTCATGGACAGATATTCTGACATTTTCCTTTAGAATTATCTGATATAATTCAGAATTCATTGTTCCATCAATGATGACAAGCTGTCCTGGCCTAGATGCAACAAAACAGGCCCAAACCATGATAATACCACCACCATGTTTCACAGATGGGATCAGTTCTTATGCAGGAATGCAGCGTTTTCCTTTCTCCAAACATAACACTTTCATTTAAACCAAAAAGTTTTATTTTGTTCTCATCCGTCCACAAAACATTCTTCCAACATCTTCTGGTTTGTCCACGTGATCTTTATCAAACTGCAGACAAGCAGCCATGTTCTTTTTGGAGAGCAGTGGCTTCTTCTTCAACCCTGCCATGACCATCATTGTTGTTCAGTGTTCTCCTGATGGTGGACTCATGAACATCAACATTAGTCAATGTGAGAGAGGACTTCAGTTGATTAGAAGTTACTCTGGTATACTGTTGTAATGTAACAATGTAGAAATACTTTGTTACTCAAGTTGAATTTTGACATATTTACTTTACATTGTTATTTACATTTCTAGCGATTTTCACTTTTACTCCACGACATTTCCCCGATAAAAGGTGTACTTTTACTCCAATTAATCTCCCATATCCAT
The DNA here is from genome assembly GCF_014905685.2 of Nematolebias whitei. Taxonomy (NCBI): domain Eukaryota; kingdom Metazoa; phylum Chordata; class Actinopteri; order Cyprinodontiformes; family Rivulidae; genus Nematolebias; species Nematolebias whitei. The sequence goes on along the minus strand of NC_056501.1, from coordinate 38,441,700 downwards.
CTTTGTTACTCGTTCCTACAATATAAAATTAGAGAAATTGAATTGGGCAATGCCTGTTTGTTGGCAAGGGCAACCAACGGAAGTAGCATTCTACACCGTTTCGCCAAGCCAACCGCAGAGCAAGCACTGTCAAGGCAAGTCTCATTATGGATGTGACCACCATGATGGAAGTTTCTAACAGTGAAACTCTGAAAGTAGATGATGACTGCACTGGTGATGAACTCAGTGTTGTTGAAGAAGGTACACACACAATAACTTTTTTGTACATTGGAGTGAAAGATTCCTCTTTCCGGATGAAGTGCCTCTCGTACCTTCAGAAGACAGAGATATTAGCGTTCAAAAAGTCCCCATCCAACTTAAAGAAGCATGTCGAGGTACGATTGTTTGTTTGTTTATTTAAATAATATGATTTATATTAATTCAATCAAGCCACTGAGTCATTATTTAATGTTAAATAGTCGATAAATGGAAGCTTGCCAACTTTGTGCTCGCTAATTAGTCTGATTGGCTTGCATGTTTCAGATGCACCGTTGATTTGTCCAGCGCATTCAGTCATTCAAATCTACATTTATTTTTTTTCCCCTTCTTTCGGCTGCTCCCTGCATAAGGAGTCGCCACAGTGAACTAAGTCGCACAAAGATTTGACAGTTGTTTTTACGCCGGATGCCCTTCCTGACGCAACCACAGACACCGAGCTACCACAGGCCTGTGTGTGGAGCAGAGAGCTGCTATCTAGGACACCCGGAGGAGCAGATGGTGGGGATTAAGGGCTTTGCTCAAGGGCCCAGAGTGGGACGAATGAGGGTGGGGCAGGTGTGGGTGCTTCACCTTTCCCACCCACATTTTTGATGTCTGTACCGGGGCTTGAACCGACGTTCTTCCGATCACAGGCCCACCTTCTCCAACCTCTGTGCCACCACTCCCCCTGCATATTTTAATCTACATCAAACCTATTAAATATTAGTTTTGATGTAATGGTAAATTATGGTTTCTGGCATGATTTAACTGGCAGTGGCAGAATAAATCCTCCTTTAAACTGATGGAAGAAATCTTTAGATTAGTCGTTTGGCCAATTAATGGCAAGTTACAGTGTTTAAAGATAATTCATATAATTAAAAGCATCATGTTTTGTTAATATTTGCTTTGAATGAATTACTGAAATACTCGATTATAGGATAGTGTTGGGCTAATGAGGGACATTACATATTAGGTATCAAAATAACAACAAAAACAACTTTTTACTTCATCTCAGATGTGTAACGAACCACCTAACGGTTGGACCAAAATCACCACACAAAAAGTCAAAATTAAATTATATTTATTTTCAATGTGAAGTATAGCGGATTGGACTGGCTCTGGTACTGGTTCTGGATCGAGTCGGTTAGTGGTCATGCAGGAGATAACGGAGAGCAAAAGTCAGAATGAGGAAGACCACTAACCGTCTCAGATGAGCTTGGGGGTTCTGGAGACTGACGAGGTCCAAACTGATCCGGATTGCTGCAGGAGGAGAGGCTGAGTCCGGTGAGGGGCTGCAGCAACACGTGGGTGCTGAGTCCATTGAGCGCAGAGAAGTGGTCACACAAGCCAGGGTTCAAAACTGGAGAGCAGAAGACAGGAGGTACCGGAGGAGAAGACGAGGAGGCGTTGTCGTGCAGGCGAAGGTCAGAACTGAAAGCAGAAAACGTAATAATCCAAAGTGTCGAGCGAGAGACGATGTCCAGGTGAGTCGTGGGTCCAGGAGCCGGGAGGTCAAGCCAAGAGGGGAGGACAGGAACCAGGAGCAGGACAGGAACCAGGAGCAGGACAAGAACAAGGAGACAGGTAAACTATGACAAGGGAACATGAAAGGCTATGGGGGAACAAGGCAGGATCAAGAACACGAGGTATTTACTTGCAGAGAACTGTTTTCAAGAAAGAGTGCAGCTTTTAAAGGGTGAGAGTGACAGGTGCAGCCAATTGAGTTCAATCAGCTGCTGCTGGCTGCAGTGAAGACAAAACTAAACAACCGTGACGTCACCCTCAACCAGCATGCAAAGAAGACAAACTAAAACTCATGTACACAAAGCATTACCAGAGCGGACAGAATAAATGAAACTCACAGAAAAGATCTATAGCAAACTTTAAAGAGTGATCAGGGTGACAGAAAATAGAATCTATGGAACGTGATTCGTGACAAGATGTGCCTGAGCAGAGTCTTTTGAGGAGCCACTTCAACTTCTTGAAACCAATGGAGGAAATACCTCCATCTGTATTTTTTTTTTTTTATTTTACTATTAGGAAGTGTATGAACTCCCTAGATTTTTTTCTCTGACAAATCTGAGCTGGTCGATGGGAAGCCATTCAGCCATTCATGCAGTCAAGTTCTGCAGTGTCCTGCTAATGACCCCATTATTTGACTCGTGTGTTGAAGCAGAGACACATCTAAAAGTTTCTGGATACTGGCCCTCGAGGACTGGAGTTAAAGACCCCTGCCCTAGGATATTTGGATGGAGGTTTACATTATTGATCTATGTCTAGAACAAAGTTTTCACACAATTTGGTGGAAATGCTTTTGTTCATCAGCAAGTAACAAACAACCAATACAATACTCTACATATTACACACCAACAGCAAAGAAAACAAATCTAAAGTTAGTGTTAGTGACTGAGAGGGAGTACTTGCGATTTTTGCTGTTGCATAAAAATAATGGTCATTTTACTTTTGGTATTGAGTAACTTTTAAACCCTGTAGCTAAAGTTGCTTTGCTTTTAAAATGTCTCTCTTTTCTCTGTTTCAGAGAAAGCATGTAGGCCACCTAAAGAAATATGATGAGCTAACATCAAGAAAGAGAAAAAGGGCTCCATAGTGTCTTCCCACATCCTTCACCTTCAGGCAGACCACAGTGATAAGCACCAGGACTTTGACTCAGAGGACCATTGACAAAGCCATCTTGAGGTACGTGGTTCAAGGGCTCCATCCATTCCATGTTGTTCAACAACAACCATTTTGAGACTTTGTGAAGGATCTGCAGTCAAATGCAATAATTATGTCACAACTGACCCTGTGCTCCATGACCAGTGATGCCTCCATGGAAATGAAGAAGGCAATGATTGAGGCCATGAGGCGAGTCAACCATATCGCCACTACTACTGACAGCTGGTCTGTCAGAAGGCGGAGCTTTGTAGGGGTCACTGCTCACTGGAATGACCCCATCAGTCTCAAAAGATGCTCTGCAGCTCTTGCCTGTACACAACTGAGAGGTTCGCACACATTTGATCTATTAGCAGGTGCTTTAAATGACACACATTCCGAGTTTGAAATTCGGGGGAAGATTGTCCGAACAACAACAGACAATGGCTCTAACTTCATAAAGGCATTCCAAGTTTTTGGTGAAGATGAGAATAACAGCGCAGTCAGAAGTGATGATGATCCTGAAAATAAATCTCAATCTGACACAGATGAAAAGGATCAAGAGGGGGATGAAGAAGTGGAGCTTGTTGATGTGTCAGCCCTTCTGAGTGAAGATGATGGTTTAGAATTCCAGCTACCACAGCACCAGCGCTGTGCTTGTCATCTACTCAACCCAGTAGCTACAGCTGATGCCATGAAAGCAACATCCAATGAGTTGTAAAAAGAAACTGTACCGCTTAACATTTGCTAAGAGTTCTGCACTTTGGAACAAATGTGGAAGATCCACCTTTGCAGCTGAAGCTACTGATGCTTGCTCCCTCCGGCTGCTGCGCCCAAATGCTACTAGGTGGAACATGGTGTTCCTGGCAGTGGAAAGACTTCTCAGAATAATCAAAGGAAAGGGAGAGGATGTCGTCAGAGTCATCTGCACTAACTTAAAGGTTCCAGTGTAAGTAAGAATTATGTACATTTTTTTTTATTGAGCTTATGCGTTACAGCTGAGGTGTCCTGGAAATTTGCAGACCATCTGGGCCATGCAACTTATCAAACAAACTCAACAATAGAACGATTAAAAATAAAATAAATTAAAAAAGTGATAGAGCAAGTCCACAATAAACAAACCATGAAGTATCCAAATGCATGCTCAATAATCCAGGTAGAAAAATATAAAAAAAGTTAAATCTGGTCCTCTGGACATTCAAAAAAAACAAAAAACAAAGCAAAACAACCAAAAAAATGTAGAAATGTTTCGTCTTTCATCCGAAAGACTTCCTCAGTCTGAGGTGCTGTATTCAGCTCAGTCTCTTAAATAGCACCTTCTCAGAGTGGATCAACCAGTTTGCTGCTGACAACCAAAACCAGCTGCTCACATGTCTTGTTCTTTTTTGAATGTCCACAGGACCAGATTTAACTTTTTTAGAAACCATGAAGTAATACCAAAAAGGTCCATGCTCAATAATCCAGGTATACAATCCAACAATTTTCAGTCAGGTCATCTGGACAGTTTCTTTTTTTGCTAAATGTTTCACCTTCCATCCAGAAGGCTTCATCAGTCAAGGAAACACACAACAATCAGTTTTGTGTTGTGTGTTTCCTTGACTGATGATGCCTAACTAATAATTTTTAAAGGAGACTTTAATTTTTACAAAGTAATTTTATGGTAAGATACTTGTACTTTCACTCAAGTATCACTTTGAGGTACTTTATACAAACACTGCCCTGGGATCCTTTGTGAACTTGACTTGCTCTTGGAGTGATCTTTGTTGGTCCACCACTCCTGGGGAGGGGAACAATGCTCTTGAATTTCCTCCATTTGTACACAACCTGTCTGACTGTGGATTGATGGAGTCCAAACTCTTTAAAGATGTTTTTTTTTTTTACTTTTCCAGCCTGATGAGCATCAACAACTTTTTTTCTGAAGTCCTAGAACTCTCCTTTGTTCCTGCCATGACACACGTCCACAAACATGTTGTGATGAGCAGACTTTGATCGACCCTGCTCTTTAAATCAAACAGGGTGTCCACTCACACCTGATCATCATCCATTGATTGAAAACACCTGACCATAATTTCACCTTCAAATTAACTGATAACTAGAGGTTAACATAATTTTACCACTCACAAATATGTAATATTGTAATATATAATATAATATAACATTTTCCTCAATAAGTAAATGGCCAAGTATAATATGTTTGTCTCATTTGTTTAACTGGGTTCTCTTTATCTACTTTTAGGACTTGTGTGAAAATCTGAGGATGTTTTAGGTCATATTTATGCAGAAATATAGAAAATTATAAAGGCTTCATAAACTTTAAGCACCACTGTACACATTATAGTTTTGTGTTTAGTTTTGTAGCATTTGTACCTTCCACTGTTACTCCTTTGTCTGTTTTAGTTTGAACTCATAAGCTCCTCATCTATCTGCCTCCGTTTGCCTACACGTGGGTTATTTTCTCTTCAATTTACCACAGTAAGAAAAAAATATATATTTACTTTATAAAGGTAAGTTAGAGTACAACCCTGACTGTTTCTAAATCTATTGTCAAATGTCCGTTAGTTACAGTTGCAGCCCAGAAACGTTGTCCGTTGCCCTCGAAAGGCCACAGTTTTCCAGATTGGTGCCAGTTTGACAGATGGCACAATCTACAGGTCATTACTTCTCATTTAATTCTGACCTTGAACACTGAATTTTTGTGTAAAAAAGGTGTGAGAGGATTATTTGAGACGTAATGAACGTTCTTCAAGTACAGAATCCCGTGGCTAAAATACCATTCAAAAACCCAGCTCAATGCTCAATTTACACGTCCTACAGTCTTTATAAGAAATTTAAATAATGTTTTCTTCTCTTCTTTTCTTCTGCCAGCTCGTAACACAAGACACTTATCATTTGCATGGATGTAGGATGGTCAAGCCATGCATGGGAAAACAAAGAATATGGAACACATTTTGATTTCATTATAGTTACACAGGATCCAGGCGGTACGGTTCAGTCAGTCCTGTAGAAATGGGAGCAGACCCTTAAATTTACAACCTGCTCAGGTTTTTTAAAGAATCAGTCTGGAAAGTGTTTAAATCATTTACTATCTGTCTAACTGCATTTGTCTTTTTTTTCCTGTATTTTGCCATTTACATTAAAAGCCAAGTGTATTTCAAATGCTTCCTGAAGTGGTAAAAAACAACTTTAAATAAAATGGTAGCATTTCTAAGTTAAAGCATTTGAAGCAGGCATGTCAAAATATTGTGATGCTTTTAGAAAATGAGTAAAATGATTAGCTTTTTTTTTTTTCTACAACTTGACAATTAACCCACAGCAGTTCTGCACTCATTAACGCCCCCATTTAAGGATTTTAAAATTAAATGGTTTTCTGGAACTCAAAAGAGCCGGCATCACAGCTGACAAATGTGTTTAAAAACGTTCTTTTATAAGCAGTAACACTTAAGGCTGGAGGAATATGGACAGACGTTTATATCTTCAGTGTTTTGATGATACATTTTCAGAGTTTGACATTAATCTTCTTCTTCTTCTTCTTTCAGCTTTTCATTTTTCAACGATCTCCACAGCGAGTCATCCTCATCCATCTCACTCTGTCCTCTGTGTCCTCTGTCCTCACTTCAACTACCTCCATGTCCTCTAACTACATCCATACAGTATATCTCCTCTCCTTCTACCAATATACCCACTGTCCATCCTCTGGACATGTCTAAACCATCTCAGTCTGGTCTCTCTAACTGTATCTCCCAGTTGTTCAACCTGTGCTGTACCTCTGATGATCTCATTCCTAATCTTATCCATCCTTGTCACTCCTAAGGAGAACCTCAACATCTTCATTTCTGCTACTTCCAGCTCTTTCTCCTGTCTTTTTGTCCATGTCTCTGTCTCCAGACCATACAACATAACTGGTCTCATCACTGTCTTGTAAACTTTTCCTTTGACTTTTGCTGACACCCTTTTGTCACAAATCACTCCTGACATTTTTCTCCATCCTGCCTGGACTCTCTTTTTCACATCTTTACCACACTCCACATTTCCCAGGACAGTATCCCCAAGTACTGCACCTTTGTGACCTCTGCTCCTTGTAGACTCACTGATCCAACAGCCTCCCTCTCATACACACACAAGGTTTCGGTTTTGTTGCAGGCGGCAGAAGTGTTGCCTGTCGCCTCCAACTTCCTGGAGGGGTGGCTCAGAAATGTGCTTTGCCCCAGCTACCAGTACAGAAATGGGATAGAACCAGATGGTAACATCAAAACAGAAAGCAGACACGATTAATCACCTTCAGCTTCTTTCATCACGGGAGCTGACAGACTCTGAACAATATCAGTTTACTTTGATTAGTCTCCAGGTTATATTTAGAAAAAGTAATTAGGTTTTGAGTTTATTGTCATGTGCACTCAGTACAGTGTTACAGGACAATTAAATTCCCATCGTCTGCATCTTCCTGTAACTTGTGACATGAAAAAAAGTAAAATAAAAGTAAACGTAAAAAGTTAAGAATAAGCAGCAAATTTGACGAGATATAAAATGTCAAGACAATTTCAACAAAGACAAAGTAAACCTGTTGTTTTCCTCTCGACTGGTTCTTTCTGCAGGGGTTGCCCTCGCGAGTCAACTGGCATAAAAGATTTTCTGATTGTTTTATAATAGATGCTCTTACTGATTGAAATTGGGCTCGAACCGACAACCTCAGGATTACAAGAACTATGTGCTGACCACGGAGCTACCATAGAGCCTGAAGACAAATCGAGGGTCGACTAATGTCCGAGCACAATGCAAACAGTACATTATAATTATGTTACAAAATTCTGAAGGTGTTTTGAACTGCCCACTGTAGCTGAAAGTGACTGTGACAGCTTCAGGGGTCTGTAGGACAACAGCTGAGGAGAAGGTGTGCGGGCGATCAGCAATCATCAGCCGGTTTAAACTTCAAGATGAGAATGCGAGTCTTGCAGTGAGAACAACACGTCATCTTCTGTAGTTACTTAACTTCTATTTTTTTCTAACAAATTGTAACTGAGCAACATGTTCATCTGCTCAGGCATAAACGAGGAGTGAACCTCAGACGACCACCAGGATCGGGAGTCCAAGACAAACTGGTCGTCACATAAAGAGACTTTGTGTAAATCATCATCTCTCAGAAGATGTTTTGACTAACTAGTGACCATTATGACTCCCCCTCTGAAGCAAACAGCTTCCAGCTCAAAGAACACTTACAACAGGTGTCTCTGAAGGAAAATCTAATTTCTGAAAAACAGAGAAATGCTCAACACATTATAATATTTCACAATTTTATTATAATGATTGAAAACGGGCAGCACGGTGGTGCAACTGGTAGAGCTGCTGCCTCTCAGCGAGCAGGTCCCCGGTTCAAATCCCCGTCCGGATGCCTTTCTGGGTGGAGTTTGCATGTTCTCTCCGTGCATGCATGGGTTTTCTCCGGATACTCCTGTTTCCTCCCACAGAACAAAAACATGCATGTTAGTCTGATTGGTAACTCTAAATTGTCCCTAGGTGTGAGTGAGAGAGTGAATGGTTGTTTGTCTCTATGTGTCCCTGTGATGGACTGGAGACCTGTCCAGGGTGTGCCCCGCCCCTCGCACAGTGATTGCTGGACATGGGCACCAGCGACCCCCGTGACCCAAAATGGAATAAATGGGTAAAGATAATGGATGGATGGATGATTGAAAACATTAATCAACATTATTCATGTTCACACCTGTTAAAATCAAATAAAACAAACTATTTTTTTTCTTTCTTAAAAGCTTAAAAAAAGGGTAAACATTAGTCAGACTGTAGCTGACTCTGTGTCCAAGGACGGTGAATATCAGGAAAACACACCAGACATTATTGAAGTTTAGAGCACTTTAAAGAATACAGCTTACGGTGAGTCTGGGACAACCAAAGGGTCAAGGGTCATAGTTAGGGGAACACATCTTCATGTTACACTTGTGTGTCCTTCATAATCCGGACACAATGTATCACTCTGCTGTTGAGCTTGTTACAAATGCTCCTTACAGAACACATGGTCACATCTCGTTAAACGTCTTTCTCTACATACTCGTCATGAAATGCATTGGTTTATCCTCATTTACAAGAAGTTGCTGTTATTCACCTCCATATTTAACTAATCTACTGCAACTAGCACCAGTTTTAAAGTACCTGATCCTCTCAATATTTGTGGTCAACAACTCTAAAGAACAAGTCTGGCTTTGCCTCTGCTGCTCCATGTGACTGGAACCTGATTAAAACACTTTGAGTCTAACCTCACTTGTCTCAATTTCTAGTTTTAAAAATTGTTTAAATTCATAACTAAAGATACTTGCAAATGTTTTCATGCTAAGTAACATTGTCTTTGACTTTGGCGATGAACTATTGTTATGATCTTTTTATTTGTTATTGACTTCTGTATTTTACAGTTTTGCCTAACTCGATTGAGTTAGTCAAAACTGAGTTCTAGAATTGCGCCGCTCAAGGAGGCTGCATGTTGGAGCAGCGCTGTTACTTTCATTCTGAGATTTTGTTTTTGGAAACTTTAGTTCCTTTTTTTCTGGGTGTAAATCACATTTTTTGGATGATTGTTTCCTCTGGTATCAGATGTTGTGCAGCTGGAAGGATTTTTACTGAAACTTGTTTAGTTTTGGACATTTGTTATGATGCGTAACCATGGCAACAAGGCAGTTTTCTACAACCAACAGCAGCTGATTAACATCTCAAAAGCTCAAATAATATCTCATCTACAACCCCAAATCTGAAATGAGTTGAAAAGATGTTCTGTGGACGCATTCTCATCTACCTGCCAGTTGTGCTCGAGTGCCTGACCACTGAGATTCTGGAAATAGCAGGAAACACGGCTCATGACAGAGGAAGGACAGGATCATCCCTCGACACCTACAGTTGGCTGTCCACAGGGACGAGGAGCTCTGCAGACTGCTGGGAGGAGTTCTGCCCGGCATTCGGGCGATCCTACAGCCCGGGGGAACCAAGAGGCCAGTTGAGTCTGGGTGGACGGATTGGACGGCATCTGCAGCCAGTTTCTTAGGATCCACAGTGGGATGGACCTTTACAAGAGATCCTTCCTGTCTACAGCCATCAGTATCTATAACGTCTCTTAATGAAATGAGGAAAACGAGTTACAGCAACAAATAATTTCCCTTTGGGATTAATAAAGTATTTTTGAATTGAATTGAATTTGAATAATTTACAGCAACTCAAGACATGCCTTGTTTCACTTACAGTGTTAGGTTCAGGCAAAAGTAGCTAAAAAAGCAATTAAACAAACGCACACACACACACACACACACACACACACACACATATATATATAAAATACTTAATTACACACATTTGAGTAGATGTAATAAATTACTTTAATTCCTGTTTAAATGCAATTCATCCTGACATACTGGCAGTGTCTTCAGACTTTGCCAGCAAATTAAAAGTTGAAACTTAATCATTAAATTATTATCTTTGTGTTAAATTTATTTATAAATCACATTTAAACACTGCTTGTACCAATTAAATTAAATAAAAAGTAACACACATTCTCTATCACCGTCATTAATCAAATAACAAACAAACAAACAAACAAGCAGCTTCATCTACCAGACAGACTGACGTTAAGTTTTCTCACTTGGAAACAGAACAATGTGTTAAACTGTAGAGACTCACCTGCAACACGAGTTGGGAGTGAAACATGTTGTATCAGCTGCAGCTCCTTCCTCCTCCTCGTGACTCCGACATGTTTACGTTTATCAGCGTAGTTCTCATGTGTCGTGTTGGCGATTTTCAAAGCTGCATGTTTCAGTTTTTATCTTTGTGAAGAGCTCCCACACTTTGAAGGACTTGGGTCGAACAGTTTTCGGTGCATTGGTCATTTGTAAAATTTACTTGATTTCCTTTTAAAACAACCTCTGCTCTGCTTCCTCCTCCCTCCTCGCTCTGTTCAACTCGCGCTGCAGAGTTGTTTTTTTTTCAAACTTTATTCAGTCAGTCAGCATTGACAATGAACTGCAGGTGAACAAAACAGCTCCGCAGCGCCGGCCGTGAAAGACGCTTAATCGCGCGACACAACGAATCGATAATGAAATTCATTGACAACGCTTTTAATCATCGATTTTTATCGATTCGTTGTTGCAGCCATATATATCAGTGGATTCCAGTAACAACCTTGGAGATCTGTGCACAGAAGATTACAGACCATGCAACAGCTAAGAAACCACACAGAAGCCTCAGAATTCAAGACCTTAGCTTTAAATGTGCAACTATGCATGTTGAAAATAAGTGAGTTTAGAGTTAAATAACATGATTTTGGTTGTATATTGACCCCAAGTTGCAGAATGACAGTGATATGAAGGAGCCAGGCGCATGGTGCACATTGTGCTACATCATGCTGAGCTAATTTCAACGTAGCAACGCTGAGGTCATATCATTGAGTGACTGAGTCGCATCGGATTCACATTACTTGATCACCCATCCTAAAACCAACTTCACCGTGCTCTTTTAATCCCTCGAGATTTCTGTTTTTTTATCAGTCTATTGAGATCTGCTAGTTCTTATTAGCAGCATGCCTTCTGGTTTTATCAATTGCCCAGTGTGTCACATGTTTGTTATTCCACTGCTTCCTTTAATGATAATGGTACTTGTAACAAATGTATTATTATGGTAGCTTTACAGGAGTGGCTGTCTGAACTGGAGGATCAACTCCACGCTGCTATTAAAAAACATCAACTAGCCAGGCCCCCGGCAGTGCAGAGCTAGGCTTGCTCCCATTAGCACTCTTGAACCAGAGACCGGCTGGGTGATGGTCCAAAGTAAGCACAATGCTCAAAATAAGCCCCCAGTTCACCAGTGACCAGTTCACATTTCAAATAGTTTTCCATGCTTTGTGTCCAGCTGAAGAGCAGACCCTGGTTATTGGCAGCTCCACAGTCCACAACGTGACACTTGTGACTCGAATCACATTCAAATGCATTCCTGGGGCCAGAGTGGGACACTGAATCCTACCTGAAGCTACAGGTTATTATTCATGTCAGAGGTAATGACACTCACTGACGCAAGTCAAAGGTCACTAAGATGAATGTTACTTCGGTGTGCAACTTTACAAAATCTGTCGGGCTCCGTAGTTTTTCTCCGGCCCCCTCCCCAACCTGACCTGAGACATCCTCCAAATCAGGCTCAGGTGTGCACAGGTGACTGACTGAGATCAGCTGCAGCTGTGGGAGAAAGTGAGCGTGGCTGGCACAACCAGAACTCCCACATAAATGAACTTAATTGTATATTGCCACTGGTTCAAAACAAAACAACAAACAGAAGAAAAGAAATTCAACAAATGATTTTGTTGAATTTACCAACTATCACCACAATTAACCAAATTCATTTTTGTGCTGAACAGAATTAATAATGCAAATGCAGATTTTAGTAAGTTATCCTAAAAGACACAATACAGATTAAATGTTTCTGGTGTTGCTTAGAATGGGCAAATATGAAAAACTGATGTTTCCTTTTTTTAAACACGACACCTATCCCCCCCCCCCCCCCATCCCTCCCCACCTTGGTGAAAAAAATTATACAATGAGCCTTTGTTTCTTGAATCTTAGTTTTTATTGAAAATAAACAAGAAAGTGAATGTGCAAACATTGGTAGTGGGTGAACTTAGAATATGTGCACCTCCTCAGCATTGATCCACTGGACAGGAGAAAATGAAGGAAGTTAAAGACTAGCAGCAGCAGTTAGCAGTATCTGAAGCCCTGTTTCATCAGGGGGTTGGAGGCTGCAGGACGTGGAGTGATAATTGTTTGAGATTAACTCTTGAGCTGACTTTTATGTTAAGGAAGGTGGGAGAATATATCAAAAAATCAAATAAACAAATAAAAAAGTGTTTGGGCTCAAAATGCACATCCGTAGTAAAACTGCTGTCGCGTGTCATTGATATGTAAGAACATGATAAACGACAAAACATAATTAAGGACAGGACCAAAAGTCCGAACCTGAAGTTAAAGGAGCAGAGTCTTCTTCTCGAATGGCTGCAACATTTTAACGATGTTCATATTTTATTTTATTTTTAAATGTATTTAATATGATTTATTTGAGTCTCAAAGTAAAGTGTCATGTCACACTCTGATTGACAGCGAGTTGTGTGTGTGTGTGGGGGGGGGGGGGGGTGTCAGTGGGACTTTTGGGTCAATGGTGGTATAGTCTCAGATGCTGGTGTCAAGAATCCAATATGGCAGTTATTTCAGCTCTTTCTCCTTCATTCTGGGAGTTTAAGCTTCTGCCTTTTCAGCTACTGCTAATTTCCTATTTGTGTGCTAATTTCTGCTTATTTAAATCTAATTCAGCATATATGTGTCTTCTTTCTTCTGTTAATTTAAGCTTTTTCTACATTTTCAGCTATCATTTTACCTACTTTCAGCTGTTTTTATAAATTCAAATTATTTCTTGTAATTTATGCTACTTTCAGTCTAATTAACTTATTTATGCTAACTTCAGTTTGTTACAATCTTTTCATCTTATTTTTGCTATTTTCAGCTTTTTCTGCCATTTCAGCTACTATCTAGCTCTAATGAACTCGGGTAACCCAGATTGGTTTAAGGCCGGAATGAAACAAGACTCCAAAAGAAAAAGATAGAACAGTGTTTATTATATATGGTGAGTTGAAATATACACAAGTGATCTTCTGGAATCCCTGAGGATTAAAGACAAGGTCAGCTGGGAAGAGGCAGGAGTTGAATGTTGAAGCTGATTGATTCTCTTTACAGGTTTGGATGTTGTGGTGGAGCACTGAGGTAGATCCAGAGAGGGTTCCAGACAGGGATGATCTGGCAAGGCAGGCAAGTGGTTGGAGGGCAAGGAACGAAGGACTGGGAGGAGGACCAAGGCTGACATTGACTAGGATGGGGAGGCACCCGAGGAGGCAGGATGACTGGAGGCACAAAGAACAAGGTAAGTAACTCTTATCTTCAAAAACACAACAAGCCAGAGACATAAATACCACAGAGAAATATAATGCTCCAGTGAAGAGTAGCGCTCAACTGAAGCCTTATGTAGTGGAGGACATCATTAGGGAGATGGCCGACAGCTGGTGGCAATTAGCGGCCATCTTGGAGAGAGCAACTGTATATGGTGGTACTCTTACACTAGCTGTTTTTATGCTAAATTTAGCTTTTTCAGCAAACACATTTTATTAGCTCATTGTAGCTCTTTCTGCTTCCTTCTGATAGTTCAAGCTTCTTTCTGGCTTTTCAGCTACTTTTTAATTTCAGCCTTTTTTAAGCTTATTTCCTCATTTTTATGCTCATTTCTGCGTATTTAAACCTAATTCAAAAAATATGTGTTCTTTCTGCTATCTGCTAATGTAGGCTTTTTCTTCCATTTCAGTTAACTTTTTAGCTTTTTTATTGCTAATTTCATCTGCTTTTCAGCAAGCTCATCTGCAGTAAGCATTCGCACTACATTTTTGCAGGAAATGCAATGTCTCTAGTTACTTAAAGTTTTGAGTGTAAAAACATTATATATATATATATATATATATATATACACACATACATTTTTATTTGTATGATGAAATTGTATGATGAGGCTAGAGGGAAGTGTCTGTGACCTGCAGTGATGACATCTGTTCCTGAGCTATAATCACTGCACATCACAGTTATCTCTCAGTTTCCCAGGCGTTTCCTCTCAGGCTAGCAGCCACAACAGGGGCGGTGCACCAACAGCAATCCCAGCAGTGCTAATCCTGAATCTCACCTGTTGTCATGGACGCAGTGCAGCCTGCGGCGGCTGCTCAGACGTGTCGGTACAGACCTGGACATGAACTGAAGATCTGTTGTTTCAGCTCCAGGTGTGTGACAATATGCTTTCTGAAAGAGTGAAATCTGTTCACACAACTACACCACCAATCAGCACAATGTGAAGGAAACAAAGTCTTCACAATCATATTTTTTTTAAAAGCCAGCTGTTTTATTTTACTCTTATTTTAGATAAAACAAACTGTGAACAGAGCACTAACACTATCTCACTCCATCACTTATTAAGGACACCATGCCAAAATAAAGAAAATAAACTATTATTGTCAATAAAATCTGGAATGATACATTCTAATTTGAAGGCACCATTATCACAGAGAAAAAAATAATAAGATTCCATATAGTCGTTAAAGCGTGATCTCTCTAAAATGGGTTAATTTATTATAAAATTGTGAATAAAGTAGGAAATGTCTAATAGAGGTAAAGAAAAATCAGGATAAAGAATGAAAAATAGAATGTGTGTCAATACTACAGCACACCTCACCACCGTCCTGCTGTCCTCATGTCCTCATGTCTTGTACTGGTATGTTATACTGGTACAGGACATGTGTGAGGTCACACATCATTTGACTCATACGTGAGCTTTACCGTAAAAGTTAAAATCAATCAGTATCTTATCTGTTGTATCTAACCTTAACCTTCAACAACCAAACATCCGTCCGGAGACCTGACTTCACCTTGTTAGATGTTTGAAAAGAACTCAGACAAGAAGCACTCCGATGCCCCCGTCACTGAGGGGTGTCAGTAGTGGATGTTTGTCATTTCTGAAATGAATGTTTTTCTGGACTGGAATTGAACAGTAAAAATGGTACACATGAATTATATTCTAGAATAATATTAATATTGTAATATGTTTTATTTGAAGGACACTGTACAACAAAATACAACGTAAACACAATAAAAAATGAACATAAACAACAACAAGAAAATTGTCATTCATTCATTCAACCTTTATTTATACAGGTTAGTCTCATTGAGCAACGAGGACTCATTTACAAGAGAGACCTGTAATTATTCACACATTAATTAAATACAGGTAGCGTGACAGGACGTTTATGGTGCGTGGGACTATTTAAGGAGAGTTTTGATGCAGGGTTTGAAACGGGACAAGCAGAAAGTTTTTCACGTCCGGGGGGAGAGAAGGTTGCAGAGGTGGGTTTGCTGAGCGACTGAATGCTGTTGAGCCCAGAGCCGTCAGAAGATCAGGTGGTAACTCGTTTACACTGATCATTGTTTCATAACAGTAACAGTATATACATTCAATAAGTTCAAATAGCACCAGGAAGTGAGCTGTATGTCTCTGCACTTACTGTAACATTACCACTGACACACACCACTTTCAAAACATTTAATGTCTGCAGACATGTCAACATGTCTGACAATTGTATTGTCTGAAAAATAAAATGTATCAAGTTCTTTATCAGTGTAAGTACCATAAAACTGCAGATAACATTTATGTCTCAGATGGTGAATATATATATATATTATTTAACTACAAGTTGAGCTACCACAGTGGTTAGCTTTAAAGGGTTCTCAGACACTTTTGTGTTTTTCTCAGTAAACAACTGCTTCTCCACGTGTTCCTGCAGGTGAACAGGCATTCTTGTTTTTAGGTTGTTTTGATGTGTTCTATCTGGAAATAAAGTTTGATGTTGTTTGGATGTTGTCGGATAGATTTTCTCCACATATGGTTCATAATGGAGTCGTTGCAATCAGATCCTTGGTAAAACTTGGACATGCAGGTGACTCGCTGGTTACTGTTGTGTTCTGCTGAACTGAAATGGAATTGTGTTATTGCATAGAAAGGGCACCAGAGGGCAGTCTAAGACTGTATGTTGGAAAAGATGCTGTACAGAGTAACAGGAAGAAAGGAAGAACAAAAGTGAAAGTAAACAGGAGAAGTGAAACTGATTCATGTGTCTTCTTATTTTTCCTTTAATTCAATCTTGCAACCCACAACATTCACCTGGATCAGAGTCTACCTCACAGGTCGACCACAGTTTGTGAGGCTGCAGAACACCACCTCGGTCACCATAATGAGCAGCACAGGGGCTCCTCAGGGGACGGTCCTCTCGCCGTTTCTGTTCACCCTTTACACCTCGGACTTCAGGTACAACTCTCAATCCTGCCATCTGCAGAAGTTCTGGATGACTCTGCCATTGTTGGCTGCATCAATGGTGACAAGGACGCTGAATACAGAGATGTGGTGGACAGAACCACCTGCAGCTCAACGTTGGAAAAACTAAAGAGCTGCAGGTGGACTACAGGAAGAAGATCAGACCCCCAATCCTATTAACATGAAGGGTACTAAGGTGGACACTGTGGACTGCTACAAATACCTGGGGGTCAACTTAGACAATAAACTGGACTGGACAGCTAACACCAACGCTCTCTACAAGAAAGGGCAGAGTCGCCTTTTTCTTCTGAGGAGACTCAGGTGCTTTAATGTCTGCAGGACCATGCTGCAGATGTTTCACCACTCGCCAAGGCCGGATCTACCATACGGGCAATCTGGGCACATGCCCAGGGGCCCTTGGCACAGAGGGGGCCCTCTGCCAGCAGAATTGTTTTTGCCGCAACCCACAACAAACACCGGGGCACTCTGACTCCCCTCATCTGTGCGATACAGCACTGTGAGAGAGGATGGTGAAACTACTCACAATAACGGTCGCGATGGAGCAGTGAATTTCCGGTTTTCAAAATAAAACTGAATTATAAGTAGCAAGTAGTATGGTCACCCAACAAATATTACAAAGTACTTCATCATTCATTCATTCTGTAAGAGCATCACTGCCTGTAGCTCTTCGTCCAAAATGGTCGCTAATTGTCAACAGTTGTCGGCCATCAACCTGATGAGGATCATCTCCTATATAAGGCTGCAGTCCAGTGTTACTCTTCGCTGGAGCATTGACCATCTAATGGTAGTGTTGTCTCTGGTCGGTAAAGTAGTATCTAGTAAAGTTACTTACTACTCTCTTTTTGTCTCCAGTGTTCCTGCCTCCTCGGTCCTGGTTCAATCCTGGTTCTTCTCGTGCCTTGTCCTGGTTCTCCCAGTGCCTCGTCCTGGTTCTCCCAGTGCCTCGTCCTGGTTCTCCTCGTGCCTTCCCTTGGTTCTCCTCGTGCCTTGCCAAGGTTCTCCTCATGCCTAGTCAACCACCAGTTGCCAGCCTTCCTCGTTCAGTTGGACCCCTGGCCTTGTCCCTCTCTTGAGCTCTCCTAGGATTTGGAGTGGACCAAAAGGAGATTTTCCAATCTGTAAGAGAGAAAACATATTCTCATTAATACTACCTGATCACTTGCTGACCTCCTCTGACCTTCTCCCTCCTCTTCTAGGAGCTGTAGAGAGACAAATGTATAATTTCACTGTAAATAATAAACACTGTCACTTTTGTACTTGCCTGTGTCTGTCTCGTTGCGGGTCTCATATAACTCTGTGTTCCTCGAGTCATAACAGAAATGCTCCAGCCAACTGAGACCCAGAATGAGATCGGGAGCAAGCAAGCCCTCGTTACCTCTCTAGTGGAGCAAATCAACAAGTTTAAAGACATGTTACAGTTGGTTCTGACCCAACAATGCTCCACTCAGTCCAATCTGCAAGAACGTGGAGGTGTGGTCCTTTCTATTAAACAACAACACTTACCTCCTTTCCCTCTAGCATCTGCAACCCAGTCGACACCCAGTCCCATTTGTGAATCTCCTGGATCGGCTTCCCTTGCTCAACAATTAATCATTAAGCCTTCTGGGCTTTTGGCAGGAGACCCTGCCCAATGTAGAGGTTTCCTACTCCAATGCCAACTAGCCTTCGAAGGGGCTCCATCCCTTTACGCCACTGACACAACCAAAATCAACTATTTCGTCAGTCAGCTCAAAGGTAATGCTCTCCGATGGGTCAACTCATTCCTACAGTTCCATGATAATTCCTATGTCCCCTACGAACGACTTTTAGGGGAGTTTCGCAGGATTTTTGATCGCCCTCTGCAGGCGCCGAATGCCGTAAAGCATCTACTAAGCCTACGTCCGGGCAGACGTGCAGTTTCTGAGTACGCATTGGAGTTCTGGATCCTAGCTGCCCAGACCAGATGGAACGAACTAGCACTACAAGGTACATTTCTAAACTCTTTGTCTGACCACCTTAAGGACCAAATTACGACCTGAGATGAACCTGAAGGGTTTGACCAATTAATCCACTTAGCCATTGCCATTGACGACTGCTTCTGGGAGAAAAAGAGGGAACGGGACTACAACTCCCAAAGACCTTCTACTTCTGGGTTCACAACCTCACCAGGTGAGCTTCACTCTTACAAACAGAACAGAGAGGACTACAAATTCTAACCTCACCCGGGTCCTAGCTTTGCTGTTTCACTGTTGGTTCCCACAATGCACCCCCTCATTAAACCTGAGCCCGAACTTATGAAGATCGGGCGCACATGACTGTCCCCTGAGGGGAGACAGCATCGTAAAAACGCTGATGTATGCATCTATTGTGGTAACTTCGAGCAATATCTGTCCCACTGCCCGTTTTGGGGAAATGAGAATACCCACCAGTAAAGAGGGAGATACTGGTGGGTACCACAGCACTTACCTCCCCATTTAAACTCTTGCTTCCAACTGTGATTCAAATAAATCAACGTCTGTCCCTGTCCGTTTTAATTAACTGTAGGACCGAACAAAACCTCATAAGTTTGGATTTGGTTAAAATATATTATCTTCCCACTCGAGAGATCTCCCCTGTTTCTGTGTCCGGCATTACTGGGAAGACATTAGCTCAAGTTCATCTCAAGACCATAGAGTTACACTTAATCATCTCCAGAAACCACCATGAGATGAACAATTTCTTTGTGTTTGATTCTCCTACGTCTCAACTAATTTTGGTTTTCCCCTGGCTTAAGAGCCACATCCCAGACATTAATTGGGAGCTTTGGCGAGTAGAAAAGTGGAGCGATAAATGTCTTAATAATTGTTTATGCTCTGCAGTCGCCAGTCAACTGCAATCCATGCCTCCCGAGGAGGAGGTCAATCTCTCTGCTGTTCTGACAGAATATCACAGATATCATATCAGAATATATCACGATCTAGCGGCTGTTTTTAGTAAACAAAGAGCTTTATTTCTCCCCCCACATTGTCCATACGATTGCTCCATTGACTTGCTCCCTGGCGCCCCCTTGCCGGCAAATCGACTCTACAACAATTCTGGACCCGAAAGAGAGTCAATGAAAGTCTACATTAATGAATCCCTAGACTCTGGCATCATTCGCCCTTCCACCTGTCCTGTTAGGTCGGGGGTTTTCTTTGTTGCCAAAAAAGATAAATCTCTTCGGCCATGCATTGATTACAGAGGTTTAAACAATATCACTGTCAATAATACATATCCTTTTCCCCTGATCGATTATCTGCACGAACAGTTACAAACAGCCACCGTTTTCACCAACCTCGATTTAAGAAATGCCTACCACCTCATACGAATTAAAGAAAGTGATGAGTGGAATGCAGCCTTTAGAACCCTCAGCCATTTTGAATATCTAGTGATGCTTTTTGGCTTAACCAATGCTCCCGCTGTTTTTCAAACTCTTGTGAACGACATGTTGAGAGATTTCATTGGTGATTTTGTGTTTGTTTATCTTGACAACATCCTTATTTACTCCCATGATCCAGTCCTGCACACGAAACAAGTTAGGATTGTGCTGCAAAGACTTTTAGAAAATCAGTTGTTTGTGAAAGCAGAGAAATGTGAGTTGAACATCCCCACAGTTTCCTTTTTGGGGTTCATTTTTGAAGGCGGGCACTGTAGGACTGATCCCGAGAAGACGAGAGCGGTGATTGAGTGGCCAATACCTGAGTCCAAAAAGCAGTTACAACGCTTTTTGAAGTTCGCCAACTTCTACAGATGCTTCATAAGTGATTACAGTGGTGTGACAGCTCCCCCCTCTCAACTCACTTGTAAGAGTACTACAGACTGCTGCTCCTCTCTCCAAGATGGCCGCTAATTGCCACCAGCTGTCGGCCATCTCCCTGATGAGGTCTCGGCTACTTAAGGCAGCAGTCGAGTTCTACACTTCGCTGGAGCATTGTGCTTTCCATGGTATTTATGCCTCCAGCCCGTCCTTTTGATATATATATATAGTTATTTACCTTGTTCTCTGTGTTCCCAGTCGTCCTGCCTCCTCGGATTCCTTCAGGTCCTGGTCTGCCTCGGATCTGTTCCTCTTCCTCGTGCCTGGCCCTCCAACCACTTGCCTGCCGTGCCGCTTCACCTCTCTCTGGAACAATTTGGATTCACCTCAACGTTCTATCCAAACATCAAACCTGTAAGAGAAAATAAGCACTATCAAGCTGCGAGATTCGACCCTCACTCCAACCCACCTGACCTCTTGCTTGTTTCCCAGGGACTCCAGAGGACCACTTGTAAATATTCAATTGTACATAATAAACACTTTAAAATATTTTACCTTGTGGAGTCGTGTGTCGTTCTGGGTCTCGTACCAATCTGGGTTCCCTGAAATCATTACATCACTTCCACTTCGAGGACTTTCAATTGGACACCTGAGGCCAACACTGCATTCTGTGTAGTATGACATATGCAGGATATATTCATACATTTAAGACGGGTTCTTCATTTTTCTGACTGTGTAAATGTCGTGCAATGAGTTTAACAGAAATGTAACAAGAGACGTTATTTATCTTTGACCCATCAAAATGAATGCGGTCATTTATTTGCAGAATCAAAGTTTAACATCAAACATTTACATTAATTTGGCAAAATATGAAAACAATAACATGGCTAGTTTCATAGGAAGTTGGAACAATACGGCGATTGTCCTCACTTTCAGCAGAACAGCAGACATCAATCACACGGCGGTGATTGAGAACTTTGCTTCAGACATTTCTAAAATATCTGTAATGATTTTAGGAGAAAGGGGAGTTTAAAGATGGAAAATGGAGATTTATCTTACAGAGAGATGTGTGAGGGAATTTATCTGTTTGACCAGAAACGGGCACGCTCCTTCAGATCTCAGCTTGGTCACGTTACGCTTGGTCGAAATAGAACTTTTAACTGGTTGATGATAGGTCAGGTCGGCGTGAAGTCCTTCTTTTGACTCTTTCAGCGTCTCCGTTGAGAACAGCTAAAATACTTCGAGAGTCGTGCGAGGTTATCCAAACAGAAGTTATAATTCCCAAAATCGTCCCTGCATTCTGGATTCAAGAACTCTGAACTCCTTCAGAGCCCTACTCCTTTAAGCTCTTTTCATCTCGTCGCGTCTCTCTTCGACAGAGACTCGACACAGACATCAGACCCCTTTTTGACACTTCTCCATGAGCTGCATCCGAGAGCTGCCTTCGGGCGTTGAACTGGGAAGTTGCCACATTTAAATGGGTCGACTTCCGGTTCATTTGAGAGCTTTCTAATTGGTGGATGGACCAGAACAGAGGTGTGGTTTGTGATGTAAGGTGTTATGAAAATTCAAGGATAGAGATTAAGATTGTTTAAAACAGACAGAAAGATTATTGGAGAAAACCAGACTTCGTGGAGTCAAACTCTCCTGTATCTTCTGTAAAAGTTAAACATGACATTTCTTTTCAGTAAACTTTTTAGTTGACCGAAACCTGAACTTTAACACACTTACAAACTTGCTCATTGAAGACAGAAAAATCAAGAAATGCATATTACCCTGATTTCTTCTTTGAATGAGGAATAAAAATCATTACTTACTGTTTATGTAAATAAAAATGAGTAGTTCTCTTCAACCTGTAAACATTGTTTGAACTAACACAATTTGATTATCAAAACATTTGTAAAATAGTAATGGTCATAGAGAATTGTCATTTCTACTTGATTAATTCAAGAAAGAAAGTCTCAGGATGGGTCAAACTGTATTTCTGGATGCAGATCAATGAAATAACAGTTTCTGTCCATCTGGTCAGATTTGACATCAGGTCAAGTTCACTACATCTGTAAGTTAATTTTTTTGTTCCTCCACTCCCATTCTTTGCCACCCAGACCCCAAATGCCAGTTTATTCTCGAAATCTACACCTCAGATACAGGGGTGGGGGCAGTACTTTCCCAGAGATCCCCCAATGATAATAAGGTACACCCCTGTGCCTTTTCTTCTAAACGCTTGTCCCAGGCGGAGAGGGATTATCATGTGGGCAACCGTGAACTCCTAGTGGTCAAACTAGCCCTTGAGGAATGGCGGCACTGGTTAGAAGGCACTGAACCCCCCTTCTTAATATGGACCGATCATAAAAACTTGACATACCTCAGGGATGCTAAACGTTTGACCCCACAACAGGCTTGCTGGTCCCTATTCTTTAACTGCTTTAACTTCATTTTAACTTTCAGACCTGGCTCAAAAAACGTCAAACCTGACGCACATTCCTACCAGTTTGCCCCTCCAGACATACTCGAGCCTGAAGAAACCATTGTCTCCCCGTGTGCATTGTTGGAGCGTTCAACTGGCCCATAGAGAGCGAGATCAGAGAGGCTCATAAGACTGAACCTGACCCTGGCAACATACCTCCTGGAACCTTGTTTGTCCCGTCCTGCATAAGATCTAAGATCAAACCTGTCTCTGAGAGCCCCTTGTGTCCTCCCTTTGACCTCCCTCCACCACCCCGCCTGATCGACAATCACCCTGCGTTCACGATGAGAACCATCCTGGACGTGCGATGCAGAGGTAAAAGTTTCCAGTACCTCGTCGATTGTGTGTGTGTGTGTGTGTGGGGGGGGGGGGGTACGGTCCTGGGGAGAGGCCTTGGATCCCCAGTTCTTTTATTTTGGACCGAAGTCTTGTCACCTCCTTTTTCAGGAACCACCCAGAGAAATGCCTCAGGTCAATTGGGGGCGATTCTTGAGGGGGATGTACTGTAAGAGTATCACTGCATGCAGCTCCTCGTCCAAGATGGCCGCTAACTGTCAACAGCTGTCTGCCATCAACCTGATGAGGATCATCTCCTACATAAGGCTGCACTCCAGTGTTACTCTTTGCTGGAGCATTGACCATCTAATGGTAGTGTCAGGGCCAGCCCCCCGCATAAGCAGACTAACCGGCTGCTTAGGGCCCTGTGGCCACTAGGGGGCCCCTTAAGTGGAATTGTTTTTTTTTTTTTTTAAATGATTGATTTCTATATGATTCTATTACACACAATTTCATTATAAAGTTGTAATATTTCTTTTAAACAATAAAACAATTTATATGTAACCGGGTGGTTTATTAGTTTCAAAATAGTGTTTATGTGGAAGTGGATGTAAATTCCCACCCATGTTGGGCCCATGAATGCACTACGCCCCTGGCGTTTCCCCACGAGAGAAGATGGAAGAGGAGCAGCTTCTTCTGCAGAAAGATAACTTTTAAACTCTGATAAAGTTGTTAAATCTGAACAATAGCATTACCCTGTCTGAAGTTTATATGGACTGAGTTTTTATAAAATATTAGTCTCAGTGCGTGAGCGAGGAATCCTTGATAAAATCAGCTTTATTAGAAAGTCAATTTATAGCTTGTTAGGAGTATTTACTGAGACCGACTGGTCCTAAACAAGTAACTGACACAAAGAAAACTCACTTCAACAACATTAATCATAATGTCATACAGCTAGCTAACCATAGCTGCACTAAGAGCACACACACACAAGTGAAAGCAGAGAGGTAAAAATAAATAAATAACAGCAACAGAAATCTTTATTGAAAAGGTAGTTATAAATTTTATGACAGAGTATTAGGACCATGCTGTTAAGAAGCATATTTTATGCAGAGCAGGTGTCTTGAAACAGGATGATGTGTAACAATAAAAGTCCACAGCTCTAGTGTTTATTTTTCAATCACCAACACGTGTGTATGTGTGTGTGTGTGTGCGTGTGTGTGTGTGTGTGTGGGTGTGTGTGTGTGTGTGTGTATTAAAACCTTATAATTAATCTAGCATTTCATGTCATGGATATAGCAACTCTGATTTTAGAAGAATATAATGCAAAATAATATTCTGTTATAATTTACACTGTATAGTTTTTAGTAAAATTTAAAATACTCAGTATTAAATATTGTTTTCTCTTTTACATTCAGGAAAGCATCCACCAGTTACACTATATTTCTGCTGTGCAGCCTACTGGAAGTTCTGGATCAGTTGGACAAACACTCCACCAAACTGCTAGAGGTCATCAGGTGCAAGGGAGGACACGTGAACGAGCAGACTACCAGGATCTTATAGTTTTAGATGCAGTATCTGAGAAGACTCATGGGATTTATAGCTGAATAATTTTGTGTAGATATGAGTTAGATTTTAATTAAAAGTAATTGTTCTTATTCAGACTGACATCACCATCATGAGAGAAGCTGTCCTTAAAGCTCTGATGATCTACCAGAACCTGTGGAGCATCTTTTGAAAGAACACCAGGTAAGAAGATATGATGCACTAACACGAGCAACATCCACAGACCTTTTGTGTTTGAAATGCAACATTGCACTGGATATTTTTTCTTCTCCTTGCTATAGACTCTTCTTATTTTTGTCTATTGAATTTGGACTCAAACTGAAGTAGCATCATGCCAGAGTGGGAGAAACAAATACATTTTTTTAATGACACTTTTATCTTTATACATTCATTTTAACTGAGAACTCTTGTTGTAATCTAGCTGTAAACTGTCCAGTGTTTCAGAAAGTAAAGAGACTGTTAGACTGTTGTGCTTTGGTAGTTCTCCGCACTCTTTTATTCTTTTAGTTGTCCTCATTTCTTTATTTTTGGTGTGTTTACAGGATGTGCAGGAGAATGACCAACTGCATCTGGAAACCATGTTTTTGTTTTTGGTTGATTTACTTCATTTTGTATTTTGCTTTGTGTGTTACTTGTTGTTCTGTCTGTATAGCACTTTGGTTGGCCTTGTCACTGTTTTAAGTGCTCTATAAATAAAATAGTGTGGTATGGTGATCTTTGTCACTGGAAGAGAGGATGCTTTCCATCCACCCAAAGACATCAAGATGATCATCGAAGGAACACAGGTCCTGAATGAAGTGTCTTCTGTTGTAACAGTTGTTGTCAGGTTCTTCAGGCTCATATACTCAACCTAAAATATCCAAAAATCTAGAGTACACTCTTGAATTCATTCAAAAATTCCTGATGGAGCTTAGTGGGGAAAAATATGTCCCCAAAGGTTTATAGGCTGAGTACCAGCTTTGCAGCAGTTGAATTTGACTTAACTCACTTGATTTTATTTTTCCATTCGTTATTCTACAACCAAGACATTTATTTATCTTTATGAGGTTTGAGTTCAGAGATTCCAGTTGCACAACAGCCTAAGTTTAGAGACTGCCTGTGTTGGAAAAACTGGAGAGCAATTGGATTTGTAGTGCAGTGTTTGTTTTTCAAGCCAAGGGGCTGGACCTTCTCCACCCATATGTTGGAAAGTTATGGAACTGTCTAAAACAGGTCTCTCTTGTAAATGAGTCTCCGAGGCTCAATGTGATTAATCTGTATAAATAAAAGTTGAATGAATGAATGAATGAAAACCGACGATAATTTCTATTGAAATAATGCTAACTGTATTATTTTGGATAATATATTTTCCCTTGACCATTCTGAACAGGAGACATTTGCTGATTTTGTTTGAGGAAGAATATCTAATTTTCCTTTCAGCCCATTTAGGGATATATGTTGCAAAGTTGAGTGTTATTGTAATTTCATGGAGTAGGGCCCACCATAACCATTTCTGTGGCTCTCTACACCCTAGTGGTCCACAGAGACAGAACTTCAAGATAACAGTTGTGTGCTTCAATATTACTTTATCAGTCATTCAAATCCGTTTATATATATATATATATATATATATATATATATATATAAATATATATATATATATATATATATATAAATATAAATATATGAAAGCTGATGTCAACAGACTCGATAAACTCATCAAGAGAGCTGGCTCTGTTCTGGGAGTGGACCTGCAGTCTCTGACAGGTGTCTGAGCAGAGGATGCTGAGGAAACTGCTCCAGATCATGAACATGTCACACCCCCTGCATGACACCCTGGACTCTTACCCCAGAACCTTCAGTCATAGACTGAGATCACTGAGGTGCTCCACAGAACAACACAGGAAGTCCTTCAACCTTTTCAACTCCTCCCCCTTGTTACACATAGGACAATAAAATTAATACTGCACTACAATAAACTATTTGTTTCTGTCTGCACCTGGCCTGTTTAGAACTTAATTGTTATTATTTTTACATTATCTGTTATTTTTTATATCTTGTGTATGTTCCTTTGCACTGAAACTCTGATAACAATTTCCTGTGGGATCTGTAAAGTTCTCTCTTATCTTCTCTTGTCTTAAAAGACAAACTAAGTGAAAGTTCACTGTCATTGTATTGTCTTGACCTAATTGTCTCTGTTATCTTCTGACTGCTACCTGAATTGAGGTGCAGTGGTTTGTACTGTCGCCTCACAGTGAAAAGGCTGCTGGTTCGCTTTCTGGTAAGCGCCTTTCCAAATGAAGTTTGCATGTTCTCCCTGCGTGGATGTGTTTCCTGCCACAACTTAAAACAGGCATGTTAGGCTGATTGGTAAGTCTAAATAGTCCCTAGGTGAGACTGTAAATGTCTGTTTTTCTCATTTGTCTTCATGTGTCCCTGTGATAGACTGGAGACTTGTCCAAGGTGCTCCCTGCCTCTCACACTGTGACTGCTGGAGAAACGTTGGTTACGTACTGTAACCCCAGATTCTATGAGTATAGGCGTAGCCCTTTAAAGCTGTCACTGGTGGGTTTTATCCCGTAACGCGAAGCGTAACACTGAAAACTTTAGTCCATGCCCACCTGTTGTGTGGGCCTCACCCGGGTTGGATAAATTACGTTGAGAACAGGTAATCGGCTCCCAAATAGCTTTTTCTTCAGCCATTTAGGAGCCAGTGAGGCCCAGAGCTTAAAGGGCTACGCCTATATTCATAGAATCTGGGATTACAGTATGTAACCAACGTTCTATTTCGTATAGGCTTCGCCTTTTAAGGCTGTCGCTGGTGGGTTAAAGGCCAAGCAGGATGTAGTCTATGCCTCACTGGGTCCATTCAGACACAATATGAAGCACCTGCTTGTACCAAAAAACATTTCATTGCTCAACCTTCTATGTACGTAAATAAGCAGTGCGTAATTACGCGTTCCATGCACAGGAGCACCCCAGAGAGAAAAAGTTTTTCGGCGGGGGGAAAAAGGGGGAAGGCTGAAAGCAGTCCTGCTGCCGAGAATGGGAAAGAGCAGGAGGTTACGATTGTAACCGTGTAGTAGTGAATAGAGCAGATCCACAGCTCTTCAATAAGAACAGATTAATAATAAATGAACTGATTGGTAACAGTAGTCATGAACTGATTGGTAACAATAGAACAAAAACAGCAGTCACAGAACTTGTGACTGATAATAAATATCTCACACTGTAATTACATGTAGTAAGATTTGAGTTTAAACAAAAATTCCATGAAACCTTAAAATTCATTATGTTACTGCACTAAGGACAGAATGTGCCATGTAACCATCCGAAACATCACACAGATAAAAGCGGCTAAATGAACAAGGTGACGACCACGCAGCCGCCTTACAAATATCCTGCACTGTCATACCATTATGCAAAGCTGTCGAAGATGCAATTCCTCTGGTCGAATGCGCTCTGAGGTTCTCAGGAGGCTCTAAACCTGATGCTCTGTAAGCTTCAGAAATGGCCTCACACAACCAGTGTGACAGATGCTGGATGGATCACGGGCAACCTACAGAGACATCTCTATAATGTACAAACAGACGTTTGTTCTGGCGGAGTGTGGCCATGCGTGTTATGTAACATGCCAGCGCACGCACAGGGCAGAGGAGATGAAAAGATGCTTCTTCTTCTGATTTGAAAGGGGGAGGGAAGAACCCCTCTAACATTATCATTCTCGATTTAAATGAGCTTGTGATATTTTTAGGCATAAAAGCTGGGTAAGGTCTCAACACAGCTGAGCTGCCATCAGCTTGAACTCAAGCATGACGGGGCAGCAGAGAGCGCAGATAAATCACTTACTCTCTTTGCAGATGTCAAAGCCAACAGCAGGGCTGTTTTAAGTGACAGGAATTTAATTGAAACGTGATCCAAGGGCTCAAAAGGAGCTTTTATCAGGGCTCGCAGAACCATCATTAAGTCCCACTGTGGAGGTAGTGGGCGTGACACTGGTCTGTGCCTCCGTACACCTTTCAGAAAACGTTTCATCAGCAGGTGATTAAAAAATTGTTCTGTCACCGAAGCCTTCGTGACAGGAAGAGATGGCTGCAGTATACGTTTTAATTGTGCTGAACGCTAGATTTCTGTCCATCAACTACTGCAGAAAGGACAGCACGCCACCTAGTGGACATGAGATGGCCTCTACACCTTTCTCCGTACACCAGTGCTGAAAGGCTGTCCACTTTGATGTGTACAGCGCTATGGTAGAAGCAGCACGTGAGTCCTGAAATGTGCAAACCACTTCCTGGGAGAGACCCATCTTCTCTAAGCGGTTCCACTCAGCGGCCAG
Organism: Nematolebias whitei; assembly: GCF_014905685.2. Classification (NCBI taxonomy): domain Eukaryota; kingdom Metazoa; phylum Chordata; class Actinopteri; order Cyprinodontiformes; family Rivulidae; genus Nematolebias; species Nematolebias whitei. The sequence goes on along the minus strand of NC_056501.1, from coordinate 38,412,492 downwards.
ACCCAAAGGTGCTGGCCTATTTCTGGGTGACTCCTGATAGCTCCTCCTGCCTGGAGGAGAGCATCCTCCCTCCACGGCAGTTTCCACGGTCAACCCGATAACAGACGTCGCAGGATTGGGAACCATGGGATGCTCACGCACTTGGGGTCTACCAGAATGGCTGACAGTTCTTCTTCCCGAACTCTGTTAAGAAACCGTGATATTAGAGGGACTGTAGGAAATGCGTAAAGGAGCATTTTGGGCCACGGGCTATGGGCAAAAGCGTCCACTCCTAATCGTGTGTCGTCCCGTGGGCTCATTGAGAACCATAATTGACACTGGGCGTTCTCCCGTGTGGCAGCCAGATCCACTGCTGCTTGGCCAAATTTTTCCCAAATCTGAGAAATCAGCTCGGGATGGAGACTCGAGTCCCTGTGGCATGGACTGCCCCTGGACATTACGTCCGCTCCTCTGTTCAAGACGCCGGGGATGTACACAGCTCTGATGGAGAGCAGGTTTTTGTGTGCCCAACATAGCAGCTGCCTCGCAATGTGTAACATTTGGACTGAGCGCACGCCCCCCCCTGCGGTTTATGTAAGCTGCAGTCACTTTGTTGTCTGTGTGAATAAGAACATGCTGATTCTGTAACAAGGGAGCGAAATGTTGAATCACATTCAAAACCGTGAGCCATTCCAAAACGTTTATATGAGCTGATGTGTGAGGTGACCACAGCGCCCCCACCACCTGAGACAGGCATGTTCCTCCCCAGCCTGACAGGGACGCATCTGTGAAAACTGAGACGTGTGACACAGGTCTGCTGACAGGAACTCCCTCTGACAGAGTGAGAGGGTTTCCCCAGTGCTTCAGGTCGGTTCCCTTGGAGGGGGGCACCCGCCTCTTCTGCCGTACCGGATCTATATGCAGACGAGCGAACCATCTCTGAAGGCGTCTCATGTGGAGTAAGCCCAACGAAACCACAGCATGAGCTGACGACATTGTTCCTAACAGTTTCATGATGGAAACAGCTGTCTGGGTTTTACATGGCAGAGCTGGTCTTTTAGAGCTTTGGCTTTCGTCTGTGATAAACAGGCCCTCATAGTGACTGAGTTTAGTTCCACTCCTAGATAAACGATCATCTGGGCCAGGAGAACCAAACTCTTCTCCAAGTTTATGGCAAAACCCAGGTTTAACAGGTGTGATGTCAGCGTTTTGGTTTGCGCCACTGTTTCCTGCCTGGATCGGGTCAACGACAGCAGATCGTCCAAGTAAAATAAAATTCTCATCCTTGCTCTGTGTAGTGGCTGCAGAGCAGTCTCCACGCATTTTGAAAATGTACGTGGTGTGAGGGAATAACCGAATGGGAGCCTGTTATATTAGTATCGGGTCCCTTGGAAGGAGAAGCCCAGGAATTTTCTGTGTTTTGGAATGATTAGAATGTGAAAATAGGCGTCTTTTAGATCGATGGAAGTAAACCAGTCATTCTGGTAAATGTTGTCCAACAGCTGTCTAGTTGTCAGCATGTGAAAATGTCTCTCCATGATCGACTTGTTAAAAACGGATAAGTACAGAACGAGTCTCATTCCTCCGGTCCTTTTTGGAACTAGGAAGTAACATGAGTCAAACCCTGTGTTTTCCTCTCTGTTGTGAACCCTGGAAATTACATTTTTCATCAGTAATATTTGAACTTCTGCGTGGAGGGACGAGATCTGTTCTGGAGATGACAGTCTCTATAATCCCTCTGAACGGTGGGGGTTGAGCTGCGAACTGCAGCATGTAACCTCTGCTGATCAGACAGTCCATCCATCTGTCCAGGGTGCACACTCTGGGGCAGGAGGACACTGCTGCAGCTGTGGAACGTCTCTGCTGCTGCCTCTGTCCACAACGATCTCTCCAGCGGACAGGGTGGGGGGGGGGGGGGGG
>NC_056501.1:38372726-38410493 GCF_014905685.2 Nematolebias whitei | reverse complement strand
CGATCATCCACGCCCCCCCCCCCCCCCCCCCCATTCCAACACTACACTCTCCGGGAGGGAATGAGCAGCAGTGCTATGCTTTGCGTGACAAGATAAAACCCACCAGCGACAGCTTTAAAGGGCGAAGCCTATACGAAATAGAACACAACAAACACAACGTTTTATAACATGGATTCCTCCAAGCAGACAGATGGAGTGGAGCAGGCCCAGTCTTGGCAAACAGGTAGAAATGCATCAATAGTGTGGAAATATTTCATTAAAGATGAATCTTCCGGTTCAGCTACCGTAAAGAAACAGAAAATGAATCAACTTCCTGACTGTTTGGAGCTCGATGCGAACCGGTGATATACCATATTCTGTGACCACCGTATATTGTGACTGTAGTGGGCAGTGTTGCATGCACTGTTGCAGGTCACAGAATATGGTGTAACACTGGGTCCAATCGACCGAACCAGAGCCAGCTTCCTCTGACCTTGTTTCACAAACAAAAAGCAAAAAATATTAATCTCTAAAACCTATAAAAAAACTATAAACATATTAATCTCTAAAACTAAACCTAATGTGCACCACTGCGGGCGGTGTTACGGGATGGTCGTCCACCCCACTCTTTTTAGTTTCGTTATTGACGTGCCACACATTTCTTTCACTTTTGCACCTTAATAACTAATATAATATAATAAATAATAGTTTAGTTTTTCCTGTGACTTATTTGCAGTATGATAAATGGTAGGAACATAATATATGCTCCCAATGTTTTGTTGGTCTTCTTTTGTAAATTACCTTTTTTGCGGTTTTATTTATGAATTTATTCTTGCATCTTTAGATCCTATGATATCATCAAGTACTCAAGTTCTACTTGAGTTTTATTATAATGTTGAGTTTAAAAATTATGTAGTCGTTCAACCCCCAGTGTAAACCTTCCATCCTGATCATTTGGGGAAACTATGCTTTCTAGTTTTTATTTTGCTTAAAAGTATAGTTTCCTTGAATGATTGGGGTCAGGGCCACCATAGATTAATTTATGGTGACCTTGACCACCAATTAATCTATGGTGGTCAAGGCCACCATTGGCCCCACAACCTCATAAACATACAAAACTAGTGATAATCTCTTTGCTCACCAAACTGGTGAGGCAGTTCTTGTGAAACCAGTTGTTTAAAAATCCAAGATGGTTCTTTTTCTCGGCTGTTGGTTTTCTTTCTCTTTGGATTAAACCTCCCTTTTGTCGTTTTGGTATTTTCTCTTGTGCACACCATTACTTCCCTTCATTCCCCAAACAGCAGATGATCTGACACCTTTACTGAAGATGCTCTGCCTTTTGCCTTGAGGGAAAAAAAAGAATTGAGAGGAGCTTGGGGGTATTTGTTTTCAAAAGACCATTTTTCACACCTCAGAGGAAAAGAGTGGGGATACGGGTGGAGGGTGAGAAATAAAGCAAAACTATTTTTTTTTTGGTATGGATTTATCCAACTGTGAGCACGTATATCTCTGCACACTTTAAATTCATACATCCTATTTCAATTCAATTCAATTCAGTTTATTTATATAGCGCCAAATCACAACAAAGTTGTCTCAGGGCACTTTACAGGAACATTCACATACATAAAAGCCAATTAGTAAAGTTCTCTATCTAAGGAATCCAGCAGACAAGTTGAATCTTGGCTTTGTCGCAATCTCCCATCCTGAGCAAGCACAGTGGCAACAGTGGAAAGGAAAAACTCCCTTTTAAAAGGAAGAAATCTCCAGCAGAACCAGGCTCAGGACAAGTGGCCATCTGCTTTGACCGGCTGGTTGAGAGGACAGGAAGGAGAGACAGACGAACATAGAATGGTAGGTCCAGGTATAAGTCCAGGTGTATCTGAAAGACAAAAAAAACACATGTTAAGGATAGAAAAAATAATTACAAATACAAAACAGGTTGAGCAGAGTAAGTAAAGACAGAAGTAGAGTGAAAATTGTGGTCAATTTGTCCTCCAGCAGTCTAAGCCTATAGCAGCATAACAAAGGGACAGCTCAGGAAACCCAAGCCGACTCTAACTATAGGATTTAGCAAAAAGGAAAGTCTTAAGCCTAGTTTTAAAACTGGATAATGTGTCAGCCTCACGGACAGAGATTGGAAGTTGGTTCCACAAGAAAGGAGCCTGATAACTGAAAGATCTTCCACCCATTCTGTTTTTGGACACTCTAGGAACCACAAGTAAACCTGCAGTCTGAGAGCGATGTGCTATGTTGGGAAAATATGGAACAATAAGTTATGTAATATAAGATGGAGCCAGGTTGTTGATAGCTTTGTAGGTCAGAAGTAAGATTTTGAATTATATTCTGGACCTGACAGGGAGCCAATGGAGAGAAGCTAAAACTGGAGAAATATGATCTCTCCCACTAACTCCAGTTAAGACTCTGGCAGCAGCATTTTGGATCAACTGAAGACATTTTAAAGAAGTATTTGGACATCCAGATAATAAACCATTGCAATAGTCCAGTCTAGACGTGACAAATGCATGGACCAGTTTTTCTGCATCATTTTTAGATAAGATGTTTCTAATTTTAGTGATATTACGCATGTGGAAGAATTGTGATTTCCTCCACATCTTGGGCATCTTTGCTGTCCTCTGCACACTGCAGCTTTGTGTCCATATCTTTGGCACTTGTAGCATCTGACAGGAGGAGGGGTGAAGGGTCTGACTGGAAAACTTAAAAATCCTATTTTAATTCTTTCTGGGAGTTTGTCCACTTTAAATTCCAACATTATTGATGAGCTTGGAACTCATTCTCCATTAATGTTCCTTGATAATCTTGTCATTTTGTTGATTTCATATTCAGAGATACTCCAGGTGGATCTCTTCCATATTTTATATGGAAGAGATCGTGCACGAGACTCCTCCCCTGACACATTGAAAAATTGATGAAAAATGCTCTGCATGTGTGATTCTCTGCACAATCAATAATTATATCAAACACAGGAACTGTGAGTCAGAGATGCTTCTCGATAAGGTCGGGGAAAGAAAAAAATATTTGTAATTGTGTCCTGTTGTGTTTGTGCCAGGCACAAAGGGAAGTGACTGTGAATCTTCTGTTGTCAGAGCATCATACACCTGCAGAAATAACCAGAAGGTTAAGTTTTCAGACATCAAGGTGGGAGTGAAGCAAAGGACAACTACCTACCACCTCCCATGCAATAATGTTAGACACCTCCTGCTGTAGATGAATTACCCACTTATTGTAAATTATTGAAGTGAAAGACGGGGAGAGAGGGTACATATCTGCTGACAGTGCACTTCTGAGGCTGGGGCATTTCCAGTTTTATGCATGTGTTTAAAAACTCTATTACTGAACACAACAACACTCAACAGCTTCGTAGAACTTGAAGATATGAGTTGCTGCACATCAACAGAGCGTTTCAGCCATGATCATCATATGGATGAGCCCATGCCAACGGCTGACTCTGCACTGCACAGGGACAGATGTCAAATACCCGACCTGTTGGCCACTTCCCTCAAATGGCTCCACTGGAAGGAACGCCAGCATGGTTAGGTCTTGAACTGGCAATGCATGGCTCCTTCTACAGTAGTGTTTGAAAGCTTGTGAACACTTTATAATTTTCTATATTTCTGCATAAATTACCTAAAACATCTTCAGATTTTCACACTTAAGTAGATAAAGAGTTAAACAAATGATACAGAAATTGTAATGATTCATGTTTTATGTTGTCCTGCTGTGTTTTCTCTCTGTCCTGCTAACTTCTCCCTTCTCATCAGCTTTACTCAGCTCACCTGTGTCACTCCCAATCTACCCCTGTGTGCTTCACTTCGTAAGCACTCCCCAGTCTCTGCCTCCCTGCCAGGGTTGGGTGAGGCTCGCATTTTGGAATCAACAAACTTTTTGAAATTGGCAGTGGAAAATAATCTGGTTTTGGTTTGGGCTGGAGGGGCGACTCAAGCAGATGACAAAGAAGACATGGACATGACTGGATGCAGGTGAATGGAAGAAGACAAGGAAGAGGAAGAAACAAGTCGAAAGGTTGGGCTGTCAATGCAAAATGGTCTTTAGAGGAAATGAGTTCAGATGAGGGAAGCAATACAGGTCCTTCTCAAAAAATTAGCATATTGTGATAAAGGTCATTATTTTCCATAATGTAATGATAAAAATGAAACTTTCATATATTTCACATTCATTGCACACCAACTGAAATATTTCAGGTCTTTAATTGTTTTAATACTGATGATTATGGCATACAGCTCATGAAAACCCAAAATGCCTGTCCCAAAACATTAGCATATTTCATCCCACCAATGAAAGACAAGTGTTTTTAATACAAAAAACGCCAAGCTTCAAATAATCATGTTCAGTTATGCACTCAGTACTTGGTCGGGAATCCTTTTGCATGAATGACTGCTTCAATGTGGCGTGGCATGGAGGCAATCAGCCTGTGGCACTGCTGAGGTGTTATGGAGGCCCAGGATGCTTCGATAGTGGCCGTAAGCTCATCCAGACTGTTGGGTATTGTGTCTCAACTTTCTCTTCACAATATTCTACAGGTTCTCTATGGGGTTCAGGTCAGGACAGTTGGCAGGCCAATTGAGCACAGTAATACCATGGTCAGTAAACCATTTACCAGTGGTTTTGGCGCTGTGAGCAGGTGCCAGGTCGTGCTGAAAAATGAAATCTTCATCTCCATAAAGCTTTTCAGCAGATGGAAGCATGAAGTGCTCCAAAATCTCCTGATAGCTAGCTGTATTGACCCTGCCCTTGATAAAATACAGTTAATCAACACCAGCAGCTGACAATGGCACCCCAGACCATCACTGACTGTGGATGCTTCACACTGGACTTCTGGCATTTTGGCATTTCCTTCTCCCCAGTCTTCCTCCAGACTCTGGCCCCTTGATTTCCGAATGACATGCAAAATTTGCTTTCATCCGAAAAAAGTTCTTTGGACCACTGAGCAACAGTCCAGTGCTGCTTCTCTGTAGCCCAGGTCAGGCGCTTCTGCCGCTGTTTCTGGTTCAAAAGTGGCTTGACCTGGGGAATGCGGCACCTGTAGCCCATTTCCTGCACACGCCTGTGCACGGTAGCTCTGGATGTTTCTACTCCAGACTCAGTCCACTGCTTCCGCAGGTCCCCCAAGGTCTGGAATCGGCCCTTCTCCACAATCCTCCTCATGGTCCGGTCACCTCTTCTCGTTGTGCAGCGTTTTCTGTCACACTTTTCCCTTCCCACAGACTTCCCACTGAGGTGCATTGATACAGCACTCTGGGAACAGCCTATTCGTTCAGCAATTTCTTTCTGTGTCTTACCCTCTTGCTTGAGGGTGACAATGATGGCCTTCTGGACACCAGTAAGGTCGGCAGTGGTTTTGGTACTGTGAGCAGGTGCCAGGTCGTGCTGAAAAATGAAATCTTCATCTCCATAAAACTTTTCAGCAGATGGAAGCATGAAGTGATTGCGGTTTTGAGTAATGAACAAGGCTGGGAGTTTTTAAAAGCCTCAGGAATCTTTTGCAGTGTTATATGTGTGTAGTGGACTAGGCCCATGTAAAAACTAAGTCTAAGGTCAAAAATCTTGACCTTAAGAACCTTGTGGGACAGGGACTGTCATTTCATTGATTTGAACTCAGAAATACAGGTTCACCCATCCTGAGACTTTCTTTCTTGAAGATTCAAGTGAAAAGAACACTCTCTTTTTATTATCATTACTATTTTTCAAATGTTGATAATCAAAGTGTCTTAGTTCAAACCATTTTAGATGTGGCAGTGAACTAATCAATTTTATTAACTGTGTAATGATTTTTATTCTCATGTCAAAGCTGTTACAGAGTAATTATGCCTTTTCTGATTTCTGCTTTTGAATGAGCAAGTGTAAGTTGGTCCAAGGTTGGAATAAAACGCAAAACAAGTTGTTATGTTAAAACTGTCATGTTTTTAACATCCTCTCAGACGTAATATAGAGGTTTTTGGCACCTGTTTCTGAAACGCGCCAAAACAAAACTCTCTCTGTCTGTGAGAACATTTCTGATCTTTCCATAACAATTCTGGTTTTCTTCTAACCTCTTACGTCACAAAACACACCCCGTCTGGTTGTTTCTGTCCAATGGGGATACTCCCAAAAGTGAACCGGAAACAGTTCTTTAAAATGTCAGTACTTCCTGGTCTACTCAGTTCTGTAAGAGTTCTGTAAGAGTTCTGTAAGAGTTCTGTAAGAGTTCTGTTAGAGGTCGGATGGAGTGCTGATGGGGTTCGGTGGAAGTTCTGCTAGAGAGTTCTGATGGAGTGCTGTTGGAGTTCTGCTGGATACACAGTCCAACCAGTTCTGTTGAAGCTCTGGAGAAGTTCTGTTCTGTTCAGTCTCTGCTCAGTTCTGTGAGAGACGGGATGATCCTGACATGACAACAAGCTCTTCCGAGTTCCATGGGAGTATAACACCTTTCACTCGCCACTACTTCTGACGAGCTACAGCCATACTAAGGAGACGCTGGACAGGTAGCGTTAACGGAACACCATATCTGCTGATTATCATCAGAAAGGTAATGGGTCAAGTTTCCTACCAAGCGTACCGAGGCGAGCTGGGTTTCTGATGGAGAGTGCCGTTCTGGTGAACACTTACTTCCCCTCAAACCCCATCTTTTACTCTTCTCTAAACTTCTTTTTCATCTTTAAACTTTTCTCTCAAGTAGAAATTCTTCCAGATATTTTAGAAATGTCTGTGTAAAATGCTCACCCACATCCATGTGGGTAAAAGATCATAATTGTACAGTTTCATAAATGTCTGTGGTGAAGCAACGGAAAAATCATGGCCGTATGATTTTTCCTGATTGATTGCTTATGTTGTTATTTTCATAATTTGCCAAATTAATGTAAATGTTTGATGTTAAACTTTGATTCTGTAAATAAATGACCGCATTCATTTTGATGGGTCAAACGTAAATGACGTCTCACGTTTGCATTTCCTTAAATTCAATGCACGTTTTATTCAGTCCAGAAAAATGAGGAATCCGTGTTAAATGATGAATATATCTGAGCATCTGTTCATCTACATGTGCAGGCAACCCAGTTGTAACGAGACCCAGAACGACACAAGACTCAAGCTACAAAAAGTGATGTTTATTTACAGTGATACTAGAAAAGTATATACAATATATACAGGGCCCTGGGACTGGAACTCCTGGAAGAGGGAAATAGTTTGTTCAGGTCGGGAGCAGGTAAGTGACATAGGAGAAAAGGATTTGATATTTGTTGTTTCTGTCTTACAGCTTCTTCGGTACTGGAGTGAGTTCAGGAGTCCCAAGATGCATGAGTCCCAGCAACAGGGTTCAGATATCCAAGGTCCACAGGTCCGGGTTTCGTGAGACCATACAGGATGTCGAGAGATCAGGACTGGAATGGCACGGCCAAAACGAGGAACTGCTGGCATAGGAAGCACAATGTCAGTATCACAAATACTTGAGAACATAAAAGGCTGAGAGCACTAGTACCGGGAGGGAATCAATGCTCCAGCATCGAGTAGTCTTGACTGCAGCCTTAAATAGGAGTCGATGCTCATCAGGGACATGACCGCCAGGTGTAGGTCGTTAGCGGCCATCTTGGGAGCTGCAGCAGAGCTACTCTCACATTACCTCCCCCTCAAGAATCGCCTCCAGGCGACCTGAGGCGCTTTTCGGGGTGTGCTCTGAAGAACGTTGTGATCAGACTTGGGTCCAAAATGAATGAGCGGGGAATCCAGGATCTCTCCTCGGGACCGTATCCCTCCCAGTCCACGAGATACTGGAAACCCCTGCCTCGACGTCTGACGTCCAAAATGGTGTGAACCGTGAAGGCGGGATGGTTGTCAATCAGTCGGGTGGGTGGAGGGAGGTCGGTAGGCGGGCACAGAGGACTCTCGGAAACCAGCTTCACCTGAGAGACGTGAAATGTGGGATGGATCCTCATTGAGCTGGGGAGTTGAAGGCGGACTGCTGTGGGGTTGATTATTCTCGTGATGGTGAAAGGGCCAATGAATCGTGGAGCCATCTTTCTGGGAATGTCTTTCAGGTGAATGTCTCTTGTTGACAGCCAAACCTTTTGGCCCACCTGGTAAGACGGGGCAGAGGAACGATGTCGGTCGGCGTACTTCTTGTTCTGAGCTGCGGTGCATAGAAGGGCTGCTTTTGTTTGCAGCCAAACGCGTCAACATCGCCGGAAGTGGTGCTGGACAGACGGCACCGTGATGTCCGTCTCAAGACTAGGAAACAGAGGAGGCAAGTATCCCAGAGAGGCTTCGAATGGTGACATACCTGTGGCCGTGGATCTGTGAGCGTTGTGGGCATACTCTACCCACACCAGATGTTGAGACCAGGCTGAGGGATTGTTCTCCACGACACAACGAAGGGTGTTCTCAAGTTCCTGGTTACAGCTCTCAGCCTGGCCATTAGACTGTGGGTGGTAACCTGAAGTCAGACTTGCAGATGCCCCCAGGGTTTTACAAAATGAGCGCCAGACCTGGGAAATAAACTATGGTCCATGGTCAGAAACAATGTCGGAGGGAATACCGTGGATACGAAAAACATGCTGGATTAATATTTGTGCATTCTCAAGGGCAGAAGGTAACTTGACCAAGGGAATGAAGTGAGCCGATTTAGAGAATCGGTCAATGACAGTCAAGATAACCGTGTTACCTTCAGACGGGGGAAGTCCAGTGACAAAGTCCACCGATATGTGGGACCAAGGGCGGCTGGGTGAGGGTAATGGTTGTAGGAGTCCGGCCGGGGGTTGATTTCCTGTTTTATTGCGGGCGCAAGTAGCACAGGCAGCAACAAAGTCCTTAACGTCCTGGACCAATGTCGGCCACCAGAAGTGGGACTTGGTTAGGGACAACATGCGGGTAACTCCTGGGTGACAAGAAAGTTTGTTAGTGTGAACCCACTCCAGTACCTTAGCCCTCATGACAGAGGGGACGAACAGGGTTCCAGGGGGTCCCAGGCCAGGGTCGGGCTCTTCCTTGTGGGCATTGCGGACCTCCTGCTCAATGGGCCATGTGAGAGATCCCACGATGCACGTTGAGGGAACTATATGTTCCTCGAGTTCGGGACCATCTGAGGGAGAGAATTGTTGGGACAGGGCATCCGGCTTGACATTCTTAGAACCAGGCCTATAAGTCAATATATAATGGAAACGATTAAAGAACAGGGACCACCGTGCCTGTCTGGGGGTTAATCGTTTAGCGTCCCTAAGATAGGTCAGGTTCTTGTGGTCGGTCCATATGAGGAAGGGGATCTCAGTACCCTCCAACCAATGACGCCACTCTTCTAAAGCCAGTTTGACGGCTAGTAATTCACGATTTCCCACATCGTAATTACGTTCGGCTTGGGACAAACACCGAGAAAAGAAGGCACAGGGGTGTACCTTATTGTCTCTGGGGGATCTCTGAGAAAGAACGGCACCTACCCCAGTGTCGGAAGCATCCACTTCCAGGATGAACTGTCGTTTGGGGTCAGGATGGGTGAGGTTGAGAAAAGTTGTTTTAATTTATTGAAGGCGGAGTCTGCTTCTGTAGTCCATTTGAACGTTCTGTTAATTGAGGTAAGTTGGGAGAGTGGTGCGGCAATACGGCTGTAATCTCTAATGAAACGTCTGTAAAAGTTTGCAAAACCAAGAAAGCGTTGAAGCTGCTTACGGGTCTCAGGAACGGGCCATTCTACTACTGCTTTGATTTTCTCCGGATCGGTACGATAATGTCCTTCCCCGAATATAAACCCCAGAAAGGAAACAGATGAAGTGTGAAACTCACACTTCTCGCCTTTGACAAATAATTGGTTCTCATATAGCCTCTGAAAAACTGTTCTGACCCTCTTGATATGTTCCTCCTTGTCATGAGAGTAGATTAAGATATCATCAAGATATACAAAAACGAACTCCCCTAAAAAGTCTCTGAGTACGTCATTGACTAACGCCTGGAAGACTGCAGGAGCGTTAGTGAGACCAAATGGCATAACTAGATATTCGAAATGACCCAAAGGGGTCCGGAAGGCCGTCTTCCATTCGTCGCCCTCCTTAATACGAACCAAGTGATAAGCGTTACGCAAATCTAGCTTAGTAAAAATGGTGGCTGATTGTAATTGTTCATGTATGGAGTCGATAAGCGGAAGAGGATATTTGTTTTTTACAGTAATGTTATTTAAGCCCCGGGAATCGATGCATGGACGTAGGGTCTTATCTTTCTTGGCTACAAAGAAAAATCCAGCCCCCACCGGGGAGGTGGATGGACGGATAATACCGGAGTCAAGTGACTCCTCAATGTACTCCTTCATGGAGTCTCTCTCTGGACCAGAGAGGTTGAACAGACGACTAGCTGGTAAGGGAGCCCCTGGAAAAAGATCTATCGCACAGTCGTATGGTCGATATAGCGGCAAGGACAAGGCTCTCTGTTTACTAAAAACAGGAGAGAGGTCGTGATACTCAGGCGGAATGGAGGTTAGGTCAATTTGTTCTATATTGGTGTCTTGTTTTGTTGCATTAGAGATTCCAGAACGGAGACAGTGTTTTAGACACCTTCCGCTCCATTTCTCTATTCTGCCAAGTTCCCAATTTATGTGAGGGTTGTGGAGTTTTAACCAGGGGTATCCTAAGATTACTTGCTCATGGGGTGAATCGAAAACAAAGAAACTGACGTGTTCGTGATGATTGCCGGATGTAATTAAGTGTAATTCAGTGGTACGGTGTTGGACCTGGGATAGTGTATCGCCAGTGATACCTGTGATGGAAACGGTGGGTATTTTTTCGGTGGGTAGTGACAATTCGGACACCAGACTTTGACTAATTAAATTTTGTTCAGCGCCAGAGTCTATGAGTGCAGAAACGGGGAAGCGGTTATGATTATATTGAATGACCGTAGCAATGGTCAGTCTACTTAATGGGGAGAGCGAAGAGGTCCCCACCAATATATCCCTCTTTATTGGTGGGTGTTCTCGTTTCCCCGAAACGGGACAGGTGGCAACAAGATGCCTATTTTGACCACAATAGAAACATAACCCTTGTTTTCAGCGTTTTTGTCTAACTTCGGGAGTAAGACGGATGCGTCCCACCTGCATGGGCTCTGACTCTGGTAAAGAGAGTGAAGGGTGTGACGCGTGGGTAAAAAGATTTTGGAACTTGGGAAACGAAGGCGACTCTTTACCACGGACAACACTGAGTGACGGACCTGAACCGGAAGTGGCGGTACGTTGGGAGTTGTAGTCCCGTTCCCGCTGTCACTCGCGGAAGCGCTCATCTATCGAAATGGCCAGATTAATGAGGGCGTCAAAATTGGACGGCTCGTCCCTAGCGGCGATCTGGTCCTTTAACGGATCCGATAGCGAATTTAGAAAAGTTCCCTGTAGTGCTCTCTTGTTCCATCCGGTTTGTGCGGCGAGGATGCGGAACTCGAGGGCGTGTTCGGCTACTGGTCGCCGGCCCTGACGTAAGCCCAGGAAACGTTTCTCTGCGTTTGGACCCGATAGTGGTCTGTCGAATATCCTGCGAAACTCAGTAAGTACACTACTAAAAGAAATAACTTTTAGATCATGCTGGCGGAGAAAAGAAGTTGCCCACCGGAGTGCGTTATCCTTTAACTGGCTCGTAAAGTAGGTGATCTTAGCGTTTTCAGAAGAGTAGAGCCTGGGAGCTCCACTGAATGCGAGCTCACATTGGAGGAGAAAACCGTCGCATTGTTCCGGGTCACCGGAAAAAAGTTCAGACGGTTTTACCAGTAGTTGAGGCTCCGATGAGTGTCCCGCCGAGCATGTGCATGTGTGACTGTTCTCAGGGGTTTTTGCTGCGACTGTAGGAGGAGAAGGAGAGAGAGTCTGTTTAATTGAATAAACCATACCTCCCAGCTCCTGTAGATTAGCTTGAGTTTGCTGTTGTTGCTGGATCATTTGTGAAAGAATCTTCTCAAGTTGGTTTACTCGCTCCGTTTGCGACGAGGACGTGGCTTGGTCGTTCCGAGCCTCGTTCTGGGTTTGGTCTGGCTGGAGCATTTCTGTTGTATGTGCAGGCAACCCAGTTGTAACGAGACCCAGAACGACACAAGACTCAAGCTACAAAAAGTGATGTTTATTTACAGTGATACTAGAAAAGTATATACAATATATACAGGGCCCTGGGACTGGAACTCCTGGAAGAGGGAAATAGTTTGTTCAGGTCGGGAGCAGGTAAGTGACACAGGAGAAAAGGATTTGATATTTGTTGTTTCTGTCTTACAGCTTCTTCGGTACTGGAGTGAGTTCAGGAGTCCCAAGATGCATGAGTCTCAGCAACAGGGTTCAGATATCCAAGGTCCACAGGTCCGGGTTTCGTGAGACCATACAGGATGTCGAGAGATCAGGACTGGAATGGCACGGCCAAAACGAGGAACTGCTGGCATAGGAAGCACAAGGTCAGTATCACAAATACTTGAGAACATAAAAGGCTGAGAGCACTAGTACCAGGAGGGAATCAATGCTCCAGCATCGAGTAGTCTTGACTGCAGCCTTAAATAGGAGTTGATGCTCATCAGGGAGATGACCGCCAGGTGTAGGTCGTTAGCGGCCATCTTGGGAGCTGCAGCAGAGCTACTCTCACATGCAGGTGTTTAGAGTTACGCCATTGATTCAGATGGTTAGGTTAATAGCTTGTTTAGATAACCTTTTCATGATATGCTAATTTTTTGGGACAGGCATTTTGGGTTTTCATGAGCTGTATGCCATAATCATCAGTATTAAAACAATTAAAGACCTGAAATATTTTAGTTGGTGTGCAATGAATGTGAAATATATGAAAGTTTCATTTTTATCATTACATTATGGAAAATAATGACCTTTATCACAATATGCTATTTTTTGAGAAGGACCTGTATAGTTAGCACAAAAGCTGTAAGAGAAGAGTTTAAAATAATTCTAAAATTCAAAGAAGAAGATGGAAACATGCAGTTAGGACCCATAGCAGTGTCAAAAAAAATCTAAAAACGAAAGTTGAGGAAATACACTTCGTAAAAATACTTAGAGATGGAATTCTGCTGATAATTGTAAAAACCGAAGAGCAGAAAAATATAGTAATGCATATTTATAACATTTGTAAAAAAAAACATAAGAGAAAGAAACATAATAGGAGAAAATAAAATAGAGGCGTGATCACCGGAATCCCATTGGATGAAGAACTGGAAAAACTCAAAAGGAGTATCTCTGAATATGAAATCAACAAAATGACAAGATTATCAAGGAATATTAATGGAGAACGAGTTCCAAGCTCATCAATAATGTTGGAATTTAAAGTGGACAAACTCCTAGAAAGAATTAAAATAGGATTTTTAAGTTTTCCAGTCAGACCCTTCACCCCTCCTCCTGTCAGATGCTACGAGTGCCAAAGATATGGACACAAAGCCGCAGTGTGCAGAGGACAGCAAAGATGCCCAAGATGTGGAGGAAACCACAAATATGAAGAATGTGAAGAAAATCAAGACAAGTGCTGTAACTGTGGAGGACAGCACAGTGTGACATATGGGGGATGTGAGGTTAGAAAGAAGGCAGTGGAAATTCAACAAGTGAAAACAATCCACATCAGTTATGCAGAAGCTGTAAAAAAGAAAGTTAGAATAGAAAATGTAAGAATTCAACAAGTAGTAAGAACAAATCAAACACAGATGGAACAAACAAACTCAAGAGTCAGAAGTTACAGTAGAAAAGATGATGTTGTTCATTGCTCATGTTATCAACTGCACAGACACAAAACTGAAAAAAATCAAGATTTTAGTGAAAGGAGCAGAAAAAGTTTTTGGGGATAAAAGACATAACATGGGAACACATTAACAAGACACCTGGGGGAGATGGGAAAACGGGAACACCAGGGGATGACCGTATGATCATCTTACCGTGGAACACCAGAAATTTAATAGCAAATGAACAGGAATTTAAAGGTTCATTAAAAACAGCACAAATAAACCAGATATAATTTACATCCAGGAAACATGGTTTAATTCTAACCTAGATTTTGTAATTAAAGGATACGCAAATATAAGACGAGATCAAGATGAGGGTAAGGGAGGGGGTTATATTATTTTTATTAAAGAAGGAATTCAACACAGATTATTAATAAAAGGATCAGATTTACAGTTTATAATAAATGAAACATGGACAAAAAATGGAAATATCAAAATCATCAATTATTACAACCCAGGTTGTAATAATGTCAATAACTTTGGATAAACGTATTTTACATTTAGATGGGAAAGTGGTTTGGTGTGATGATTTTAATGTGCACAGTACATTACGGGGTACTCATAATGATCACAATGGGTTAATAATTGAAGAGATTATAGATAATAAAAATTTAGTTTGTTTAAACAATGGAAGCAGCACAAGAATAAATCAGGAACAGAATCAGCAATAGATCTCACATTAGTTTCAGACTCATTGGAAGGAATCAGTTCATGGCAGGTTCTTAAAGACACCACAATAGGCAGTGATCACCATTCCATAATAACCAAACTGGGTTTAGAAACACGACAATATGACACATGGGGAGAACATAGATGGAGTTTCACTAATGTTGATTGGGCATCATTTTTAGGGAATGAGCGACAGAGAAATGGCAAAAATAGATTTAGACGTAGAAATCAATCAATTAAACGTCAATTTGTTCAAGCATTGTTGAAGTAGCAAACAAATCCACAAAGAAGAAAGGAGGGAAGAATATCAAAAAGATTATTCCATGGTGGACAAAGGAATGTGAAAAAAGAAATAATTAAGTTGAGAAATAAGGCGTTAAAAAATTAAAAAGAATTATAATACTCAGAATCGTATTGAATATAAAAATTGCAAAGCATTGTAAGAAGAGCCATAAAAAATACAAAACGAGAATATTGGAGGGGATTTTGTAGTTCAGTGGGAAGAGAAACAGAAATAGGTAAAGTTTGGTTGATGATTAAAAGAATGAACGGACTGTAACAAGAATATGTGTATCCAGTTTTGAGTGATGGAGAAGTAAAGGCAGTTGAAAATAAGGAGAAAGCAGAAATGATGGCTAAAGCTTTTATTAAAATTTATAGTTCAAATAATATTAGTGAAGAAGGAAAAAGAGGAAGAGGGAGAACCATAACAGAAAATAGAAAGTTCTTAGTAAAAGAGGAAGGAGAAAATGAGATATTAAATATACCATTTACTAAAACTGAGTTAAATCGAGCACTTCAAAAATGAAAAATATCAGCACCAGGAAATGATCAGATTTGTTGCAAAACAGCTCGAGCTCAGTGAGGTTGGATGGAGAGCGTTTGTGAACAGCAGTCTTCAGCTCTTTCCACAGATTCTCGATTGGATTCAGGTCTGGACTTTGACTTGGCCATTCCAACACCTGGATACGTTTATTTGTGAACCATTCCATTGTAGATTTGGCTTTATGTGTTGGATCATTGTCTTGTTGGAAGATAAATCTCTGTCCCAGCCTCAGGTCTCTTGCAGACTCAAACAGGTTTTCTTCCAGAATGGTCCTGTATCTGGTCCCATCCATCTTCCCTGTCCCTGCTGACAAAAAGCAGGCCCAAACCATGATGCTGCCACCACCATGTTTGACAGTGGGGATGGTGTGTTCAGGGTGATGAGTTGTGTTGCTTTTACGCCAAACATATCGTTTTGCATTGTGGCCAAACAGTTGGATTTTGGTTTCGTCTAACCAGAGCACCATCTTCCACGTTTGGTGTGTCTCCCAGGTGCTTGTGGCAAATTTTAAACAACACTTTTTATGGATATCTTTGAGAAATGGCTTTCTTCTTGCCACTCTTCCATAAGGCCAGATTTGTGCAGTGTACGACTGATTGTTGTCCTAAGGACAGACTCTCCCACCTCAGCTTTAGATCTCTGCAGTTCATCCAGAGTGATCATGGGCCTCTGGGCCGCATCTCTGATCAGTCTTCTCCTTGTTCGAGATGAAAGTTTAGAGAAACGGCCGGGTCTTGGTAGATTTGCAGTGGTCTGATACTCCTTCCATTTCAATATGATTGCTTGCACAGTGCTCCTTGGGATGTTTAAAGCTTGAGAAATCTTTTTGTATCCAAATCCGGCTTTAAACTTCTCCACAACAGTATCTCGGACCTGCCTGGTGTGTTCCTTGGTCTTCTTGATGCTCTCTGCGCTTTGAACAGAACCCTGAGACTATCACAGAGCAGGTGCATTTATATGGAGACTTGATAACATACAGGTGGATTCTATTTATCATCATCAGGCATTTGGGACAACATTGGATCATTCATAAATCCTCACTGAACTTCTGGAGTGAGTTTGCCGCACTTAAAGTAAAGGGGCCAAATAATATTGCACACCCCACTTTTCAGTTTTTATATGTTAAAAAAGTTTGACACATCAATAAATTTCATTCCACATCACAATTGTGTCTCACTTGTTGTTGGTTCTTCACAAAAAAATAAAATTTTATATCTTTATTTTTGAAGCCTGAAATGTGGCAAAAGGTTGAAAAGTTCAAGGGGGCCAAATACTTTTGCAAGGCACTGTAGGAAAAGATTACTCAGATAAATACTACATAGAAAACGGGACACCACAGGGAAGCATAGTTAGCACTTTATTTTTCTCTTTAATGATCAATGACATGTTTGATGATATAGAAATGGGAATGGGAAGGTCTGTACAGGTCCTTCTAAAAAAATTAGCATATTGTGATAAAGGTCATTATTTTCCATAATGTAATGATAAAAATGAAACTTTCATATATTTCAGATTCATTGCACACCAACTGAAATATTTCAGGTCTTTAATTGTTTTAATACTGATGATTATGGCATACAGCTCATGAAAACCCAAAATGCCTGTCCCAAAAAATTAGCATATTTCATCCCACCAATGAAAGACAAGTGTTTTTAATACAAAAAACACCAACCTTTAAATGATCATGTTCAGTTATGCACTCAATAATTGGTCGGGAATCCTTTTGCATGAATGACTGCTTCAATGCGGCGTGGCATGGAGGCAATCAGCCTGTGGCACTGCTGAGGTGTTATGGAGGCCCAGGATACTTCGATAGCGGCCTTAAGCTCATCCAGAGTGTTGGGTCTTGCGTCTCTCAACTTTCTCTTCACAATATCCCACAGGTTCTCTTTGGGATTCAGGTCAGGAGAGTTGGCAGGCCAATTGAGCACAGTAATACCATGGTCAGTAAACCATTTACCAGTGGTTTTGGCACTGTGAGCAGGTGCCAGGTCGTGCTGAAAAATGAAATCTTCATCTCCATAAAGCTTTTCAGCAGATGGAAGCATGAAGTGCTCCAAAATCTCCTGATAGCTAGCTGCATTGACCCTGCCCTTGATAAAACACAGTGGACCAACACCAGCAGCTGACATGGCACCCCAGACCATCACTGACTGTGGGTGCTTCACACTGGACTTCTGGCATTTTGGCATTTTCTTCTCCTTAGTCTTCCTCCAGACTCTGGCACCTTGATTTTCGAATGACATGCAAAATTAGCTTTTATCTGAAAAAAGTACTTTGGACCACTGAGCAACAGTCCAGTGCTGCTTCTCTGTAGCCCAGATCAGGCGCTTCTGCTGCTGTTTCTGGTTCAAAAGTGGCTTGACCTGGGGAATGCGGCACCTGTAGCCCATTTCCTGCACACGCCTGTGCACGGTGGCTCTGGATGTTTCTACTCCAGACTCAGTCCACTGCTTCCGCAGGTCCCCCAAGGTCTGGAATCGGCCCTTCTCCACAATCCTCCTCAGAGTCCGGTCACCTCTTCTCGTTGTGCAGCGTTTTCTGTCACACTTTTCCCTTCCCACAGACTTCCCTCTGAGGTGGGAAGTCTTTGGGACTCAGCACTCTGGGAACAGCCTATTTGTTCAGCAATTCATTTCTGTGTCTTACCCTCTTGCTTGAGGGTGTCAATGATGGCCTTCTGGACAGCAGTCAGGTCGGCAGTCTTACCCATGATTGCGGTTTTGAGTAACGAACAAGGCTGGGAGTTTTTAAAAGCCTCAGGAATCTTTTGCAGGTGTTTAGAGTTACGTTATTGATTCAGATGGTTAGGTTAATAGCTTGTTTAGAGAACCTTTTCATGATATGCTAATTGTTTGGGACAGGCATTTTGGGTTTTCATGAGCTGTATGCCATAATCAGCAGTATTAAAACAATTAAAGACCTGAAATATTTCAGTTGGTGTGCAATGAATCTGAAATATATGAAAGTTTCATTTTTATCATTACATTATGGAAAATAATGACCTTTATCACAATATGCTAATTTTGTGGAAGAGGAAAAAATCTAAAGTTTATTATCAAAAAGGTACAGGAAGCAATAACAGTTAAAAAATGGTCAAATAGATGGGGATTATAATTTTCAGTAGAAAAGACAAAATCAGTAATTTTCACAAGGAAAAAACATACCTAACTATAGTGAACTCAGGTTACATGGAAAGGTAATTGAAAGAGAAAAACAATTTGAGTTTCTGGGCATATGGTTTGATGAGAGACTAACATGGACAGTGCACATTCAAAAAGTTATGGATAAATGTAAAATAATTTTAAACATCATGAGTGTTTAACAGGAAAAGACTGGGGAGCAGACATGAAAGCACAAAGGACCATCTACATTGGAATGATTAGATCAATAATAGATTATGGGAGTACTGTTTATAGTTCAGCTTCAGAAACAAATTTAGAAAAGTTAAACAGTATTCAATATCAGGCATTAAGGTTTATTACTGGGACATTCAAAACAACACATACATGATCAATATTAGTAGAAATGGGCAAACCACCACTGAACATCAGAAGAGATCAATTAGCATTAAATTACTGGGCAAATCTGAAAGGACACAAACAAAACTATCCAACACAAGAAATATTAAAACCATGCTGGAAAAAAGTAAAGAAACACATAAAAAGATTTGGCTAGATCATAAATGAAAAATCAGCAGGAATACAAATAGATTATCTTAATGTCAGCCCAACAGTTCCACTTCCAAACATCCATCCATGCTTATTCACAGACCCAACAGTTGACTTAAAAATATTAGCGCAAAATAGAAATGGATTGAGTTCAAATACAGTTGTTGAACACATCAATCAATATTATGAATATGTAAAAATATATACAGATGCTTCAAAAAATACAGCAGAGCAAATAGGTGCAGCATTCATTATACCAGAGTTTGGAGTTAAAGTAGGGAAGAGATTAAACAACAAATTATCAGTATACACAGGAGAAATGGTTGCAATATTACTGGCAGTTCAATGGATAGAAGATAATCAACCACTCAGATCAGTCATATGCTCAGATTCCAGTTCATCAGTTTTTTTTTAATTAATTTAATGCTTTCTGGAAGTATTCCTGAGCCCATTCTGTTATTTCCTTGACAGTGGCATTCCTGTTTGAGGTGCAGTGACGTTTATGGGCCCGGAGATCACGAGCATCCAGTAGAGTTTTACGGCCCTGACCCTTACGCACAGCGATTGTTCCAGATTATCTGAATCTTTTGATGATGTTATGCACGGTTGATGATGATAACTTAAAAGTCTTTGCTATTTTACGCTGGGTAACACCATTCTGGTATTGCTGCACTATCTTTCTGCGCAACAATGGTGGAATTGATGATCCTCTTACCATCTTGGCTTCTGAGAGACACCGACACTCTGAGAAGCTCTTTTTATACCCAATCATGTTGTCAATTGACCTAATTAGTGTTAATTGGTCTTCCAGCTGTTCGTTATATGCTCAATTTCATTTTTCCAGCCACTTATTGCTACTTGTCCCAACTTTTTTGGGATTTGTTGACACTGTGAAATTTTGAATCAACATATTTTTCCTTTAAAATGTTACATTTACTCAGATTAAACTTTTGATCTGTCATCTATGTTATATTACTAATAAAATATTAACATTTGCCATCTCCACATAATTGCATTCAGTTTTTATTCACAATTTGATTAGTGTCCCAACTTTTTTGGAATCCGGTTTGTAGATGCAGCCACACACCAAAAATGCAAGTCAGCACATTGCTTATTTTTCAAGTTATTGTGCTCACAACATGCACGAATGGATGGAGAGTATTTTCAGACACACCCCCACCACGCCCCCACCGGCTCTGTGACGGGGACAAAAAAGGCACAATAATAGCGATCATATCTGAGTGATCGAGATGTTAGGCAATGTTATTACAAGTCTAATTGGTGTATCAGTTTTTACTGCCTATGTATTTTTATGAATCAGATAGTTGGCAGATCTTTTGAGGAGTAAAAACAAGTCGTCTCGTCATCTCTGATTTGTGTTAAGTGAGCATCATGTCCATAATTAATACCAGCTTTTATTTCACAGTTTTTTATTGCCCATTTCATGTTGTTTATTTTATTAAATGTTTTAACATGCACTCTATTTTTGGTGTATTATTCAGTAGTTGTAAGGGAAGTGATTTAGGAGGCAGGTGAAAGTTGAGATAATGTAACGGGGCAGGAAAACTTTCAACTGAAACACACTGAGCTCTGTAATGAGGATTTATACGAAGGTAATTTTCTTCTCTTGACTGTGCTTTGTATTTCATCTCGCTTCACAGAGCTGCTTTTATAGCTCCGACATAGTAAAATAAATATTACGCTCAGTGTAACGAAGGAGGGGAAAGTGCTGCAGGCTGTATCTTTTAGCTTCAGTGAAGCTGATTTACAGCCTGAGTGCAGCTGGAATGAATTAGTCTCCACGGAAGTCTTTCAGATAGTTTAATTCAGTGCTTCTCAAACTTTCTACTCCATGGACCCAGGGCCCCCCGTAATCTACTGGTTGGCCACTGGGCTCAGCGGTCCTGTAGGCCCTCCACCATCCTTTATAGCTGTGCCCCCCACCCCCCACCCACTCACTCACACACACACACACTCATTCATTCATTCAACCTTTATTTATACAGGTTAGTTCCCATTAAGCCTCTAGGACTCATTTACGAGAGAGACCTGTTACAGACAATAGCTGTGTTTGTGTCTGAGTCATTCACAACATAGACTGAACAACAGTATTTTATTAAAGTTTGAGCAAAATGGCTTCAAGCTGTCATTTGTCACCCGAAGATGATCTTAGTTTGAAACTCAGGCCCTGTTTACATAAGGACAGCCTCTAGAAACATTAGTGTTTTTTCAATGTCCTTTGGCATAAATAACAAACAAACAACAACAAAAAAACCTGTTTACATGGCTCTGCCGTAACATAGTTGCCAGATACGAAATGATGAACTATTGTACTGTTGATATTTTGACTCAAACTGTCACATGTGCTGAGTGCGGGTGTTGTAAGTAGTGTGTGTTGTGTTTGGTGAACATGTGCACAGAAAAGGAGGAGAGGTTGGGGGACATATTTATGCTTATCTGGCAACCCCGTGCTCAGCTGTTACCAGATTTGACAGATCAGCTGTCACAGTTACATCCAAACCGGTGAGGACCCAGGATGTTGTTGGTTTTGGTCCTACATGTTGTAAAAAGGTGAGTAGCACAATAAAAATAAAAAAATAAAAAAAACTCTGCTCTGTCATTTTTTATAGCTGTTGTCAGTACAGAAGAAAAAAAAGCAACAACTTTGGACTGCAGTCGCCTGGAGTGCGTCTGTACGACTTCACACCTGTGGAGTGTTTCACATCTCTGCAGGGGTTTCTGCTGAAAACCTCTACTCTGAGACCTGGATTCAGAAACCTAAAGTTTCAGACACAACAAGCATTGTTGTCGGTTACACGAACGACTGAACCACAGTGGAAAAGCTGCTCTTTCACTCAAAAAATGCATTGTGTATATAGGGCCTCAGTCATAAAAGGATGCTGACAATATGCATTTCTTCCAGGAATGCTAAATCTTTAGTTTAATTGATCTCAAATGACAGATTTACTTACTGATGCTAAAATGAGTAGTCTGTTAATTTTCAGGCAGTTCCCAGAACAGACAGCCAATTTCAGAACTACACGGTCAAGTTGTATCGTAACTTGCACAAACCCAGTGAATGCACCGAAGAGGAAGATGCCACCGACTGTAAGAGTCAGCAGAACCCTTGTAAGTCTTCGAGTCACTCCATGGCAAAGGAGAATTATAACCTTCATAATGGCATCAACACAAACTGGAAGTATCAGTAAATGAGTTGATGAGAGATTACCATGAGCTCTGAATGCCAAAGGAGTTCCTATTACCTCTAAATTAGGTCCCTGAGAAGGAGGTGAGTACATTTAACGCTTCCCAAAGCCCCAGGGGCTCTTTTTGCACTTCTTCATGTCCTGTTGTCATATCCAGTGCTAATATGACACCTGATTCATTTACATGCAGAACAATAATTTTCTTCCTGTCTGCTGCCTTCACACTGTCTGCCAGCAATTTTGCTCCACCTCAATCATTTATGTAACCTCTGTCCAGCTATTTAGCTTTCTTCACTCCTTCCCTTCTCGCTGTCTATTTTATTTTATTCCCATACACCCAATCCCAATTTTCACTCATAAAGCTAATTATTTATCCCCGTATCAAGTGACAAAAGTTCAACAATTTACACATCAAAAATAAATAAATAAAAAATCAGAGAAATGTATTACCTATCTGTTTTTCTTCCTCTACACTTTCTGCTTTACTTTGTTTTAATACTTTTCCACTGGAACTTTCTCTATCATAATTTTATTATCAGAACCCAAACCAACAAACCTGAAACCATCCATCCATTCATCTATTCATTATCTTCCCCTTGTTCCGGAGTTGGGTCGCAGGGCCAGCAGCTTAAGCAGAGAGGTACAGACATCTCTTTCCACAGCCACCTCTTCTAGTTCTTCTGGGAGGACTCCAAGGTGTTCCCAGTCCAGCTCAGAGATGGTCTCTCCAGCATGTCCTGGGTCATCCCTGGGACCTCTTCTCAATTGGACAGGCCCGAAGCACCACAACTGGTTTCTCTCAATGTGGAGGAGCAGAAGTTCTATTATTCTCTACTGGGTAATTGAAATTGTCACCCTATCTCAAAGGGAACATACAACTACCCTGTGGAGAAAACAAACGTTGACTGCCTGAATCCACAATGCTGTTTTTTTTTTTTATCACTACCCAGAGTTTGTGACCATAGGTCAGGTAGGAACGTAGACCGACCAGTAAACAGAGAGCTTTGCCTTACATCTCAGTTCTTCACCACAACGGACCAGCACAGAGTCTGCAAATCCACAAAACACATGTAGATTGGATGGGCAAACCCACTGTAAAGGTAAAGAGCTGGTCCAGTGTTCCATGGCCAGGATGGAACACACATTGTTCCTCCTGAATTTGAAGTTGGACCATCGATCGGACTCGCTTCTCCAGCACTCATGATTAGAGCTTACCAGGAAGGTTAAGGAGAGTGATTGCCCTATAATTATAATGCACCACTTGATCCCCTTATTGGTTAAAGGGAACCACCACTCCAGTCTGCCAATCCAGTGGCACTGACCACAATATCATTGTGATGTTGCAAAGGCATGTCAACCAAGACAGCCCTGTAACATCCAGAGTCTTGAGAACTCAGAGCAGCTCACATTCACCCCTGGAGCCCTGCTACCAAGGAGCTTTTTAACTACCTTGGCAATGTCTACCTCATTTATGGAGAGACCAACCCAGAAGTGGGAGGGAGGGAGGGAGGGAAGGAAGGAAGGAAGGAAGGAAGGAAGGAAGGAAGGAAGGAAGGAAGGAAGGAAGGAAGGAAGGAAGGAAGGAAGGGGAAGTGAAGTCTGAGATTGTCATCATTGTATGTTCCCATCCAATGGCAAAATTAGTTATCTGCATTTAACCCATCACACCTGAGATACACCCAGGTGCCCAGGGAGCAATTAGGGATTAAGTGTCTTGGTCAGAGACACCACAACATGTGGGAATGGCTGGGAGTTGAACCACAACTTTTTGGTCCCAAGTCAGCTGCCCTACCTCTACCCCATCTCGCCCAACTCAGCTTCCTCCATGGAAGATGTGCAGTTGGGATTGCGAATGTTTGGGAAGCGATCCTTCCACTTTCAGATCATGTCATTTGTTGGTCATTGGCGCTAATGGGTAGTTAACCAGTACTTACTGGGGAACACACAGCCAAGCCTCAATAGGGGACAGCTGGTTTGTTAATACAGAAACAGAGGAGGGATTCTCCATGTATGTTCTGTATGAACCCTACACCAGTGAGTCACAGCTCGTAATTGTCAAAAACCTGTTTCCTAGTGATTACTGATTTTATTGGATTTTCTCTTTTATAAACCTATTGATGAAAGACATTAGCAATTTCATAAGCTTCTACTGCTGTCATCTTAACTTAACTATGTCTGACTATCACTTACTGAGTACCAAATCATTGCCTAGCTATTATTTTGTTCCCTGATGTAGTGAAGCATCATACCAAGTACTTACAGGTTAACTGGTTAAGTAAGTACTGGTTAACTACATATTATTTCCTGATTCATTCCACTTTGGTTTCAGGGCAACTATCCATTAGTTCTCAATTAGTTCCTCTTCATTTACAAGGTAACTAACAAGTAGTCCCCTAATAAGGCTTGGCTGTGTGTTCCCCAATAAGTACTGATAAACAACCTATAAGCTCTTTCGTTGTTCGTTTTTGGTTTCCTTGGTAACTAGACATTAATTCTCGATTACTTCCTCTTCATTTAAAAGGTAACTAACCAGTAGTCCCCTAATAAGGCTGGCTGTGTGTTCCCCAGTAAGTACAAGTTAACTACTCATTAGTTCTTGATTTGTTCCGGAAGCGTTCCCAAGTAGTTAATCAAATTTTGTGTACCTTATTGTAAAGTATTACCAAATTTCTTCTTTCATATAATATTAAAACCTAGTGGGTATAAACGTGTTTTTGTTAGGATTGCGCAAGGAACCCAGATGATATGAGACCCAGAATGAGGCAGACACAGGGGAAGTACAAAAGAACAGTGTTTATTTATTTACAGTGAAACTAATCCACACGCTGCTTCTCTGCAACTCCTGGAAAGAGGGGCAACAGGTTAATTGTTGGTCCAGAGGGGAAGACCTCAGTGGTTTGTCTGAAGAGCGTCTTGTTCTTACAGTCCAAATCCGAAGGTGGGGAGCTGGTCCTTCAGTCCAAGGAGTGAGCAGCGGAGGGAAATCCAACGAGGGTCCAAGGGAACGAGGAAGGCTGGCAACTGGAGGCAAAAATGGCACGAGGAATACCTGACAGGCCAAGGGTTCCAGATCAGGTCACGAGGAGGTCCAAAAAACATGAGGGATCAGGAAACTGGAAAAGAGAACACAGGTGAACAAATTCTTTTCACCTAGACATATCTAGCTCAACAGTACTATACCATGAGAGGTGATATGCTCCAGCGATGAGTCATACTGGGCTGCAGCCTTTTGTAGATGGAGAGGCTCATCAGGCTGATAGCTGCCAGGTGTTGTTAATCAGCGGCCATAAGCAAGGCAGGCTGCAGGCTGTGGGACCCTTACCGTACCCCCCCCTCAAGAATCGCCTCCAGGCGACCTGAGGCGCTTCTCGGGGTGGTCCCTGAAAAACCTGGAGATGAGGCTGGGGTCGAGGATAAAGGACCTGGGGATCCATGACCTCTCCTCAGGACCGTACCCCTCCCAATCAACCAGATACTGGAAACCCCTGCGTTGCACATCAAGGATGTATCTGACGGTGAATGCAGGGTGGTTGTCGATCAGGCAGGGCGGCGGAGGGAGGTCAGAAGGGGGGCACAAGGGACTTAAGGAGATGGGTTTGATCTGGGAAACATGAAAAGTTGGGTGAATCCTCATGGCCCTGGGGAGTTGGAGACGAACAGCAGAGGGTTGATAATGTGGGCAATAGAGAAGGGCCCAATGAAGCGGGGAGCCAGCTTGCGGGGGGTGTCCTGCAGTTTGATGTCCCTGGTGGACAACCAAACCTGCTGACCGACCTGGTAGGCGGGTGTCGCTGAACGGTGGTGGTCCGCAAACCATTTTGCCTGGGCCGCGGTCCTAAGGAGGGCCACCTTGGCCTGGCACCAGACGCGACGACAACGCCGGAAGTGGTGCTGCACGGACGGGACCGAGCAGTCGAGCTCCAGACTGGGAAAAAGAGGGGGAAGGTAGCCAAGGGAGGCCTCGAAGGGGGACATACCAGTGGCAGAGGAACAGTGGGAGTTGTGAGCGTACTCTACCCAAACCAGGTGTTGACTCCATGATGATGGGTTGGACTCGACCAGGCAATGCAGGGTGGACTCCAACTCCTGATTGCAGTGCTCAGCTTGTCCGTTAGCCTGAGGATGGTAGCCGGATGTAAGGCTAACGGACGCCCCGAGCGACTTGCAAAAGGAGTGCCACACCCGGGAGACAAACTGCGGGCCGAGGTCGGTGACGATGTCCGAAGGGATGCCATGGAGCCTAAAAACATGGAGAGTGAGAAGGTGAGCGGTTTCAAGGGCAGAGGGGAGCTTTGGAAGGGGAACAAAATGAACATCCTTGGAAAAACGGTCAACAATAGTGAGGATGGTGGTGTTGCCGTCAGACGGGGGAAGACCGGTTACAAAATCGAGGGCGATGTGGGACCAGGGACGACTAGGGGTTGGGAGGGGAAGCAGGGGGCCAGCCGGAGGTTGGGTACCGGACTTGTTTCTGGCACAGGCGGGACAGGCCGAAACAAAGTCCTTAATGTCCTTGGACATGGAGGGCCACCAGAAATGAGTCTTTGTGAGGGCGAGCATGCGGTTGACTCCAGGGTGGCAAGAGAGCTTGTTCGTGTGAAGCCACTGGAGCACTTCTGACCGCACGCTGGAGGGAACAAAGAGGGTACCGGGGGGACCACCACCAGGATCGGGTTGGGAGAGGAGGGCCTCCTGAATGGTGGCGGCGATGGGCCAGGAGAGGGAGCCGACAATGCAGGTGGGGGGAACGATGGTATCGGAGCCCTCAGGTGTGTCAGGAGGGGCGAACTGTCTGGACAGGGCGTCGGGCTTAACATTAGCAAGGCAGGCTGCAGGCAGTGGGACCCTTACAGTTTTAGTAAAAAAAAATAAAATAACATTTGAAAAAGCAGCTGGTTCTAGTTTAGGAGTTGCAACTAAAGACCTGATCCGCTCTGTGCACCAGCCTGGACCTCAGGACAACTAAAATTGAATAATCTAGTGGGCACAAAAGGCTGCAGGAGGTTAGACAAGTATACAAGTTTATTTATTTATTATTTCAGCCTGTATGATGTATGCAATAAACCAATAAACAAAGTATTTTTTTATTTCTTCAAGTCATCACACTATGACTCAACATCATCACATCATTCTCTAACCTCGCACAATCTTGTGATGAATCAGTTGTTTATTGTTGAGTTTTGAGTATTAGTATTTGGCAACAAAAACGTCTGTTTCAATCTTTCTGAATATCCTGATGCATGCTCAATTCATTCAAACTGTATTTAGACAGATAATCCCATTGAGCCTCGAGGACTCATTTACAAGAGAGACCTGATTTCAACAAAGAAAGATGACAACAATGGACAACAGCAACAAGAATAAAAAAATGCAAAAAGTCATACTGCAGTTTTTTATTTATTTTTTATTTTATTTGTTTTTACAAATAGGATGGCTAAAAGAAAAAAGGTAACAAAAAAAACAGCTAGATTCTAAGGCGAATGTAGAAAACTAATAACAGGAACATGTCTGCATTGGTCCCTGCCAGGAGTCCAACAGATTCTTAAAGCCACTTAGAGAGGTCAAGGTCGAGAGCTTCAAATTTTTTTGTAAGAAATTCCAGGAAACAGGAGCGGAGTAGGAGAAGGCCCTTTTGCCTAGTTCAGTCCTCATTGAGGGAACACTGCAGGTAATAATGTCCTGAGAGTGCACTCCGTAGCTGCACTCACACAGAGACATGTAGGAGGAGATGTATGAAGGCAGCAGACCAAGAAGTGATTTAAAGATGAAAATGTACCAGTGAGAGAGTCTGCGTGAAGTTAATGATGTCCAATTAACCAGTGAATACAGAGTGCAGTGGTGGGTACGATAATCACAGCCAGTTATGAATCTTAGTGCACCATGATAGACAGCATCCAACATCTGCAGTGTTCTTGTAGGAGCGTTCATGTAAATAATGTCACCGTAATCAATGGAGGGAAGGAAGGTCACAGATACAAGGCGTTTTCTAGCATTCAGGGTTAGACAGGATCTGTTTCTGAAAAAGAAACCCAGTTTAACTTTCAGTTTCTTTACCAAGTTTTCCACATGGAGCTTAAAAGAGAGATGTGAGTCGACCAAGATACCCAAATATTTATAGGAATCAACAAACTCAAATGGGGACACCATTTGAGGATAAAATCGGAGGAAGAACTGCTGGGACCAACTTCCTATTTGAAAAAAGCATCCCTTTGGTTTTGTCGGCATTTAGGACAAGTTTGAGGCGGAACAAATCTGTCTGGATGTAGTTGAATGCAGATTTCAAAAGCTGGAAAGCCTTAGCAACAGTTTTAGCTCGACAATAAACAACTGTGTCATCAGCATAGAAATGTATGGATGCATTAGGGATGTTTTTACCTACATTATGTATGTAGATTGTAAAGAGGGTGGGTCCTAAGACTGAGCCTTGTGGTACACCATTGTTGACTGTTAAATAACTGGAGGAAGTACCATTATGTTGAACACATTGCCTCCGGTCTGAAAGATAGTTAGAGAACCAACCAATGGTGTGTTCTGTGAAACCAATTTCTGAGAGCTTATGACACAAGATGTTATGATGCACAGTGTCAAAAGCTTTAGACAGGTCTAAGAAAAGTGCAGCACAATAATCCTTAGCATCCAGTGCTTCAACGATGTCATTAAGAACCTTCAGTGAAGCAGTGGTTGTGCTGTGTTGTTTCCTGAAACCAGATTGATGTGGAGGTAAGATGTTAAATGAGTCCAGGTAATTTTTGATTTGAGAGTTTATCAGTTTTTCTAGAACCTTGGCTAAAATGCAGAGTTTAGAGATTGGTCGATAGTTGTTCAGTGAGGTGGGGTCACCTCCCTTCAGCAAAGGAAGAACAAAGGCTGTTTTCCAAGTGTCTGGGATGGAGTTTTGTCTTTTGGAGAGATTGAAGATGTGGGTCACAGGGACTGTGATGATATGAGTAGCGAGCCTTAAGAAATAAGGTGGAAGTTCATCTGGAACTGCAGATTTTTTAGGGTCAATATCTTCTAACAGTTTATTAACCTCACTGACTGAGAATGGAGAAAAAGAGAAGGTGTGATTAACTGAGGATTGACTTGTAAGAGGGATTTGATTTGTAGAAGCTTGATTATTAAGTGAAGTGGCTGATTTTCCATTAGTAACTGTGTCAAATAAAGACCTAGAAGCAACAAAATGTTTGTTGAAACAGTTCAGGATCTCATGCTTATTTGACACAGGAACAACATTAACGAGAAGTTGTGATGGGAGGTCAGATGATTGAGGGCTGCCTGAAAGAGATTTGATGGTTTTCCAGAATCTGTTAGGGTAATTTAGATTTTTGGAGGTCTGAGATAAGAAATAGGTGTGTTTTGCTGCTTTGACAGCATTTGTGCATTTATTCCTCATCTGTCGAAAACTCAACCAATCAGTGTCTGAGTCAGATTTTCTCGCTGTGGCCCAAAGATGATCTCTCCTGTGCAGGAGGTCAGCTAGCTCTGGAGTAAACCAGGGGCTGTCTCGTCCCTTTATTCTGAACTGACGAAAGGGAGCATGTATGTTCACAAAATAAATGAAACTATTATGAAAATAGTTCCAAGCGGAGTTCACGTCATCAGTTAACAGAATACGATGCCAGTCAAAGTGAGACAGATCCCAGAGGAATGACTGTTCACAAAAAATGTTTCAGATCCCTTTTTTGAATTAATCTGGGCTTAGAAGGTGTAAGTTATGTATGGTCTGGAGACAGTGGCATTGACAAAAATACAGGAGAAAGAAATGGAAGTAGCAGAAACTAAGACGTTGAGGTTCTCTTTAGGAGTGACAAGGTTATATAAAATTAGGAATGAGATAATCATAGGTAGCACAGGTTGAACAACTGGGAGAAAAAGCTAGAGAGGCCGAATGAAATGGTGTGGGCATGTCTGGAGGAGACAGAGTGGGGATATTGGTAGAAGGATGTAAGAAATGCAGCTGCCAGGGAAAAGACAAAGAAGAAGGCCAAATAGAAGATACATGGATGTGGTTAGAGAGGACATTGAGTAAGCTGGAGTGAAGAGACAGGATGCAGAGGACAAAGTGAGATGGAGGAGGATGACTCCCTGTGGCGAACCCTGAAGAGGGAAAATATGAAATAAGAAGAAGTTGAAGGAGAAACAAAACTAGGTCTGCTTGTCTATGACAGTCTTACACAACACATATTCTGATAACTACACATTACATGACTCTGGCATTGACCATACATATCAACAGTCTTTCATTTATCAACATGTTTCATGAACCACTGAACAAGTTTTAATGAATCTCTCAGAAACTAATAATTTGACATGCAGCTTTTGGACACAACTCATTCATAGTGGCAGAGACACAACTGCTGCAGCTCAGCTACTAACAGGAACTCACAGGTTTGAGCACATTACTCCAGTTCTGTCCTCTCTTCACTGGCTTCCTGTACGTGTCAGAGTTGATTTTAAAATTCTCCTGCTGACATTCAAGTGCATTAATGGCCTTGCACCATCATACCTCTCTGACCTTCTTCAACCTTAAGCTCCTTCTCGGGCTTTGAGATCATCATACCAGCTGCTTTTGGCCGTACCAAAAACCAGGCTGAAGCTCAGAGGAGATCGAACGTTTTCAGTTGTGGGCCCTAAACTTTGGAACAATCTGCCCATCAACATTCGACAGGCCACCTCAGTCTCTGCTTTTAAATCTCTCCTAAAAACACATTTATACTCACTGACATTTAACACAGGGTGATTGGATTTAGATCTAGTTTTTCATTGATACTGATTCTGTTTATGCTTTTGTTATTATTCCTATTTAACACAAGGTCATCTGATCTGATTTAGTATTTCATTGTTTCTGACTGAATTTACGCTTTTTGTTATTATTTCCTTGACTTTTGACACAACGTGATCTGATTTAGTATTTCTTTGTTTCTAATTGTTTTTGGTTTTATATTTTTATTCCATGTGCTGTAAATATATCTTGCTACTTTTTTTTGATGATGTGATATTTTTGTTAAGCACTTTGGTAACAGTTTCTGTTTTAAATGTGCTCTATAAATACATATGACTTGACTTGATGTTAGCCAATGTAAAAATGTCTATCCACCTAGGATAGGGCTAGGCCTATGGGGCCACCTAGCCCCCATACTGCCTTGCGTGAATTATAGGCATGACTTCCTGTGTGCACCTATAACTGTTGTTTGTTTATATGCGACCGGTATGAGCTAAAGTAGTTTCTTTGAGCTTTGTGGATTTAATTTAAACATGTAGGAACACCACCTGTCAGAGCTCTGAAGGGTCAGTATAATCATACTGCTGCGTACTGCGGACGAGAGATGGGAGAACAACCTGAAGAAGTGGCTGCAGAATACATCTACTATCATATTTAGCTACTTCGATGACTTGGTTCTTCTGATGGTGAAGTGATGAACAACCTGAAAAGCTCTGAGGCATATTAGTATCTACATAGTAATAAGGTTGGTGGCATTTTGTTAAAAGAGGTGGGACACTATCTTGAAAATTGTGTCTAACTCACAATCACACACAATGTAGGATGCAGGCTTTCCTCTGTCGGCCGTTTGTCATCAATGTGAAATGAGCACACATACTTCCTACTTTATGGCTATGCTACAATAATCCACCGGAGAAGAGACGCAGGATCCTGAGAAGGATTGAAAACGGTGTGACAAGAATATCAGGAATGATTTCAAGTGTATGTGGGGCAAAGCATTGTGGTAGTTGTTTGTCTTTGGTATTACAATTTTCTCTGCAATTAACCCAAGCTCGGAGATGGAGGACTTTAAATCTTTGGCTGGGCTCTGTGTAGGGCTGAGTACCGAACCGAGGTTCTTTTATGGCACCGACCGAACTGCACCGGTCGGTGTATGTATTGAAACGTCACTCTTTTTTTGGTGTCAAGTTTCGGTATTGGCTGTAACGTGTCACGTGGTTTCAGCACGCAGGCAGGTAAAACACCAGACATATGACGAAACAGACTACGTGTTTACACCCAGAGCTTTATAGAGCTGCCGCACCTATTCTATGTACAATGTATGTCTATGGTGCTGGTGACACCCACAGACTGGGTTCACGTGTGCAGCGCGTGTTGTTTAACGGCTCCGACAACACACGCGCAGAAAGTTGCTCCGTGTTTCTCTGCAAGAAGAGAGATGGGCAGCAGCTTCCTCCCCCCTCCTCCTCTCAGCGTGAGTCAGTCTGTGTGTGTGTGAAACAGACCGAATCAATATCTCCACAGCCGGACTCGTCTTCATCAAAGAACTTCCGAGGACGGCTCTGTGTTTCAGCTGGTGAGTTTACGTTTGTTAACCTGACTGACTTGATTGAAAAATGTTGGATTTTATACCTGGATTATTGAGCATGGACTTTGTTACGTTTGTTAATGTTATTGCAGCTTAACACGTACATTGCGGTGAAATAACGCTAACTTTAAGATATTAGTGTGTAAATTTATTATATCTACGTTGCCAGCTAAACTCAGAGGCCAACTAAAGATTGACAGTAACAGATGAAGCTTAGCTTGTAAAACTGTTCATCCATCCAATCAGTTGCTTAAACAGTTCACTAATGTTCACTGTTCATGTTAATGTTCTCCTCACAGGAGGTTCTGACCAAGATGTGAGGACAGACAGAAAAGTGAGGTGGGGCCACAGGACAGTCACAAACTTTGTTGTTAAAAGTTTGCTGTCTTTTCTACAGTGGAGCTGCACAGTGGAGGTACTGTAAGTTAAGCTGTAAAATAATTTGTTGACCAGTTAAACTTTTCTCTCTCAGCCTAGATAATGTTTTTTGAGCAATAATAACACAACCATGTTATTGTTGATGTTTTGTTCTCATGTCAATTAGGGAGATGATCAGAGCCCTAAACCCCAGAGAACCACAGAGAAGAATCAGGCAGAGACACAGAGGTGCAGAAGTCTGAATCAACCCTAACCTCAGTGAATCGTGACCTGCTGGTGGAATGTGAGGGACAATATGTCAAACTGACAACCAGGTATCTGTGTGTGCAACAAGCATCATCCACAGCCTCAGAGTGAACATTTTCTACTGCTGGAGACACCATCAGCCAGGAGCATCTTGTTTGTGTCCAGAGAAAGCAGACATGTTCATTTTTCTGAAGAAAAACTGTTCAGTGATAAGGTCCTCAGTATGTAGCAGTGAGCATTAGACACTGACGAGTCACTGGTTTGAAACTGTTCTTTTGAACTGGAAATTATTTGTTTATTTTATCGTAAGAAAACTGCTTTGAATAGAAAAATACCAAAGTTAAAAAAATAAAATTCATAATTTGTAGTGTAATGTGTAACGGAATATTATTCTTGTTAGAATTAATATTAATTACAAAATTGGTACTGAAAAAAGAACCGTTCAGGAACTGACACCAAAGTGAAGGTATCGACACCGACACCGGTACCGATACCGATTTTTTTTAGAAAGGTACCCAGCCCTAGCTCTGTGTTTGCTTTAATGTAAATAAGATTGTATTCCACCTCGTTTAACAAAATGTCTCTTCAAGTTCAGATTTTTCAACCACATTCTTCTTAATTCCTCATTTGTAGCTAGGTGATAGAAACTACACCACTTTTCACAGGAACACTCTTTTTGTTTTGGGTCCATGTTCAAAACACTGTTGTTGTAGCCACTTTAGTTTGGCTTGGTTGTTTGTGCAGAACAGAACAACAAGTACCTGAACTCAGCAAGGTTATTTTAGTAAACTTAATGATTTTAAATAAATGTGCACAAAACAAAAACAGTGTTTTATCTGCAAAACTGAATGCAAATCACTTTCAAATAAACTGCGGTCCGTGCTCCGCTACCATGATTAATCAATGCTTACTGCTACTTCCTGTATGTCAGGAAGTTGTACCCATAATCATTTATACAATCAATCAATCAGTCAATGAATCAAAACTTTACTTCAGACACATACATGGTCCATAGTAAACAAAAACAAGCAAAAAAATATATATAACAACAAGACACAATAAAAATGCAATGTTCATCCATTGCCATATAAATTAAGTCGCCATTGATTCCACAGACTAGAAAAAAACCTAACCGAGCTTTGAACGAGGTTGGTCAGGGTATAAATTATGCTATTTACAGAGTCTGTTAGCCTACACATACTGAAAATCTCTACATAAGGTTTTGAAGCACAGAAGTCAAATAGATATATCTGCAGACAAATTTGGAAGGCGTATCTGGAGGGCCACATCTGATAGGACGATAAAACAATGGGCGTATCTGGAGAGTCCTTGGATGATAGAAAAATGGGCGTGTCCAGAGGGCCACATCTGATTGAACGAAAAAAAAACAAGCTGTTTGTGTTAACCACAGACATATTATGTCTAAAAACAAGGCGTTACTGGCAGATTGTGTCTATAGTGTTAACCGGTTTGACATCAGCGGCGTCTCCATAACTTCTCTTTCCGCCTCTCTTAACACAGAACTTCCGGTTACATCTCAAAATAAGAGCAACATAAATGGGTAGTGGGGAGGGCTAAATGTTTGTTTTTTTAAATACCTTGCCATAACATTAAAAAACAAAATTTGTTTTGTTTGTTCAACAATGTGAAAATAGTTACAATCGATTCATAAAGAAAGAAAAATAAAGTAAGCAAAATGATAATGATACTTAAACTGGCTTTGGGACAAAGGATGTTTCCTTTAACTTCAGATTTTCCCGTTCAACCTTTTAAATCAGTCACTGCAGATGAGTGATTGTCAGTTTCTGCAACTGGAGCAGGTATTTCTGTTTAATGGTTAACTTCCTCAGCTGTCTCACATTTTAAAGGTCAATCCTACTCCATGTTTCAGCTCCTTTCATAGATCAGATCTCATAGAAGAGCACTTCTAAAGAGCAAATGTTGTTTTTAGCTTTTGTTTTGGGCCATTATCTCGTTACAGGACTCATGATCTTTAACTGAGACCAGACTTTTTGACAAATGGGAGCAGGTTTTGCTTCAGATGCTTCATATTTCATTGTACCCAGACCACACTCAAGCCAACCTGTGTCAGGTGCAGCTACAACCCAAGAACAAACGAGAATCTTCTTGTGTTTGACAGCAGATATAACGCTGGTTCTTAGAAACCTTCAGTTTTAAAAATGAGCTGACATAACTTACCTAAAGAGTCGGCAAATACAGCTAGCCAATCAGTGTTTGCCCTCTACAAACGCCTATTCTCCAGAAACGCCCACTTTTGGTCTGCAGAGAACTCCTTCGCACAGAAATACAAGTTGGTACGTTGGCATTTACGAACACCTGACTGGCACTACTCCATCGCGGCATCTTAAGCAGTATCCTCATGCTATCATTGTATGCCACCTGAAGTTTATGCATACTGCCTTTTCTGTAATGCCGCCACAGGTGTGCAGTATACATTGGATTACAATATGCTTTAAAAATTACAGTTTTTACAGATACTGAGCACATAGAGAACTTCCGAAGAAGCACATTAGCTTGTACATGTTGCATACACTGCCTGTAAATGTCCCTATCATCAGACAGGTCAGCGGTTATATAATGTCCCAAGTATTTCACCTCATCACTGACTTGGAGGATGCTGCCAGACAGAGTGAAGTCAGGGAAAGATAATTTAGTGTCGTCTTTGCTCCTGACAATCATTATGTCACTCTTTTTTGCATTATTTTTATTATCAAAATCCAATCCATACCGAGAGTAAACCCTTAACAGTTGCTGCAGACCAGCACTATATGGACAAAGATTAATAAGATTGTCAGCATACATCAGATGGTTGATGGTTCTATTGCCAACCCAACAGCCAGTCCTACATTGATTCAACAGTTTAGATAAATCATCTATATACACGTTAAAAAGGCAAGGAGACAAAATGCTGCCTTGTCGCACACCATTACGCACATAAAAAGAAGATGATACAGACTTTCCCTATTTTACATAGATTGGTGAGCATACCAGTACACTAAGATTCTTAATAAATATTTCGGAACTCCTCTATTGTGAAATTTATAAAACAATTTGCTATGATTTACGTGATCAAATGATTTTGAGGTATAAAAAAACCCACATACAAATTGTGGTATTATGCCTATTGTATAAATCCAAGATTTCCCTGAGAGCAAAAATGCACAGTGCCAAGGTTTGGTTTGAAGCCGAACAGGTTATCAGATGTCACAATCAACTTCTCCATTCTATTTGACATAGTCCTCTCCAAAACCTTTGATAAAGTACTGGCCAGAGCTATAGGTCGATAGTTGTCTTTGCTATTTATTTGGCCAGGCCTTTTTTTTTTTTTTACAATAGGCACTAAAATCACAGACAGTATAGAATTAGGTAAAATGCCATGAATTAAAAACACATTGAAACAAATAGCTAAAAAAAAGAAAAAAGTTTGCTGCTTGCAAATTTTAAGTGCTCTGCAGATATCTTATTCGTGCCACATGCCTTATTATTTTTCAGCTTCATACCAATATCACTAACTTCTTGTGCAGAAATAATGACATCTTCATGTTTGTCTATGTTATCTATCCAAAGGGATTACTTTTACTATAATTAAAGAGTTCATTATAATGTTTCTTCCATAACTGAATAATTTTGTCTGGTCTGTTTGCAGCATCAATGTTCGTTGGCAAGGATGTTTTTGCAATAGAGCAGTACAGAGCAATACAGTAAAAACAAGTACAGTAGAGACCCCAGGAATAAGGTGGATAGCTTGGTAAAGTTTGTCCAGTATTGAGAGCTAACAGTTGTATCAAGAGCTTGCAATGAAAAAACACATTTCAATCGTATTTATTTGGAATACATGTTGGTACCTTTGTTTTAACTTCCATCACTTTACCTTAGAGCCAACTCAGCTGTTTCTGCTACACCTCAGAGTGCAGAGATACTTGTATGTTCTGTCAGTATTTGTTTAAAGACTTTCTGTAAGTGGTACTCTTTCAGTTGAGATAGCTAATACTAATCAGGTAGTTGATCTACAAAATCATAAGTTTATCCTTCTAAAGGTTAAAAAAACCTGCACACACATTAATTATAGCTGTGAAATAACAAACTACAGTACATCCCATACCTTCTTAATACATCCAATCATTTTTTTTAAGTTGACTGGACATAATGGACCTTCTGCTCCCTTCTGTTAATTATAAT
This sequence comes from Nematolebias whitei, assembly GCF_014905685.2. Lineage (NCBI taxonomy): Eukaryota > Metazoa > Chordata > Actinopteri > Cyprinodontiformes > Rivulidae > Nematolebias > Nematolebias whitei. The sequence goes on along the minus strand of NC_056501.1, from coordinate 38,373,283 downwards.
AATTAGTCATAACTCTAGATGAAATACACTTCATTAATGTCACGTTGTTAATGTATGTAAATGTGCTTGTTTAAATGGAAAATTGTAATTGTGCATCACAGAGCAACGTTGCTGCATGAATTGTTTAACCTTTCAGATTTGTCTAGAATGAGTAAATGGCAAGCTCTGTTTGAGATGACAATTACTATTATCTTGTTTTGTTAGGTGTTCTCTGGAAACCAATGCTTCAAATACAATTTATTTTTGATACTGATATTTTTTTAATTGTTTTCCAATTAAATTAAATTAAAATCATTTCAGTTTATTTCTAAGAAAAACATAATTTATTTTATACAGTCCAACATGTCTGGTTGGGGAGAGAGCTGTCAGCAATACGGTAGTCACTCGATATTTTGCGGTCTGACTTTTGCAGATTCACTGTTTCTCAGGATTTTAACGTAAGATTGTACAGGACACATGATTGTCAACTTTAATATCACTCATGTGATTGGGACTGTAGGGGATAAAAAGTTAACGGGAGCAGACGGGAGCAGGAACCAACCAATAGTACAAATATA
>NC_056501.1:38345129-38367726 GCF_014905685.2 Nematolebias whitei | reverse complement strand
ATATATATATACGCATATGTATACATATACATATACGCATATATATATTAGGTGTTGAACGAGTATATAATTTTGAAACTCGACATTAACATAATAAAATCTGAGGAGAACTCGTGTATTTGATGACGTCATAGATCTCAAGATACAAAAATAAATAAAACAGCAAAAAAACGTAATTATTAAAACAAAAAACAAAAGACCAAAAAAACATTGGGAGCATATATTGTGCTCCTACCATTTATCATACTGCAAATAAGTCACAGGAAAAACTAAACTATTAGTTATTATTATTTAACTGCAAACGTGAAGAAACATGCAGCACGTCAAAAACGAAACTTAAACCGAAACTGGTTCTGGTTCGGTGGATTGGACCCGGTGTTACACCATACTCTGTGACCTGCAACAGTGCAACACCACCCCCTACGGTCATACGGTGGTCACATAATATGACGTCACTACGGATACTCGATGTTAAATTTTTAACCTCGATAGATGTCCTAGCAATCGATGTGTATATTACTCGAGTACTCTGTTAATGCCCTAATATATATATATATATATATATATATAAATATATATATATATAATATATACCAACCACCTGAACCATTTAAGGGAACTATGCTTTTTAGTTTTTATTTTGATTAAACATACAGTTTCATCAAATGATTGGGGTGGCCAAAGATTGAGTTATGATGACCAAGGTCACCACTGGCCACCCTCTGACTCCTCTTCTGCACCTGGTGGTGAATAAAATGTATCCCTCTTCTGTCCAGGATCACTCACGCTGCACTTCCTCAGACAAAAAAAACAAACAAAAAAAAAACCAGAAAAAATAACCCCACCTCCCCACAGTGTAACTCCTACACACATGAATATTTTACACCAAAAAAACAAAGTTTATGTGCATTTTGTCAGTGTGAGATTTCCCTGGTCATTTTTCTCACTTACCTTTTTTTTTTTTTTCTGAGTTCTTCAGTTTATTCTTTCTGCTGGTTGTTCTCCTCTGTAATTTCCTTCACCTGTGTTTGTCTCCCTCTTCCCAGATGTTCCCCGTTCTCCTGATTAGTTGCTCTGCTTGTTTGTGTTCTGTTGTTCACTTCTGATCCATGCATTGTTTGTGACGTATTGTCCTTTTGGGGTTCTTCCCTCTCATATGATATAAGTTTTCCATTCCTTCTGAGTAATGTGCCAGGCAAGAGTAAATCCTGAAGAGTCATTTTGATTCAATAAATATTTTTGTTATGTCACCATCTGCGTATGCACTTATGTTGCTTCCTAAGCCTGAACCTCACCCATTCCCTGTACAGTTCCTGTGCAGAAAAACACTCGTCTCCAAAACCAAATATTCACTATTCAAATACCTCAAAGATGGGGGATAGATATATTGCTTATTTCATATATATTAAGAAAAGTCTCCATCCATCCATCCGTCCATCTAGCCACCGTCTAATCTGCCTCAACTGTCGCCTCTTGATGTGGAGCAGCAGGTCTTACTAATCCTTTTATTTCTGTTTGCAGGATCACTGGACTGTCTCCTGCAATGACAAAAATAAATTCAATTTGTCAAATGTTTTGAAAATGTTTCTGTTAGATAAATCAGTGCATAAATCTTTAATATTTCATTTTAATATGGTTCAAACAATTTTACTGTTGAAAGAATGCACATTATTTATGCGTAAATCAGGTTGTCTTTAAGTCTTAAAGGAAGTGTAATAGAGAATAAAATACACTTTGTGTAGATTAAAAATTCAGTGTTTTGTTAGCCTTGGAAAATAATGCATTCAAAGCAATACCAGGGATTCTATCAGAAAAGAATATCATATCAGTTATCCAAAAAAGTTCAATCTGGTCCTCTGGACATTCAAAAAAACAAAAACAAAACAAAGCAAAAAAAAATCTAGAAACATATCGTCTCTCATCCAAGAGACTTCCTCAGTCTGAGGTGCTGTATTCAGCTCAGTCTCTTAAATAGCACCTTCTCAGGGTGGATCAACCAGTTTGCTGCTGACAACCAAAACCAGCTGATCAAATGCTCAAGAAGGACCATCAGCCTAACAATGGGTCATTAGCACACTGATGGCTGTTTACTATTCTCAGGGGGTTGAGTGATACTAGCAATCACAGCATTGTAAGAGGGGGACAGTTGAACCCGGAGGCCTCCACCCCTGTTTAATGATGGATGATTTCTTTTCACAAAGATGGCCTCCTTTACTCCTCTCTCAAACCATCGTTCCTCTCTGTCCAGGATGTGAACATCACTCTTTCAAGGATGAAGATGTTCACATCCTGGACAGAGAGGAACGATGGTTTGAGAGAGTGCCTGAATGAAGCGATTTATATCAAACAAAAAATAACTTCAAAACAGAAGAAATTGTTACAAAGTTATGGAGATTCCTGGCACCCTTCAAAACCCATCCATCCATCCATCCATCCATCCATCCATCCATCCATCCATCCATTATATTTTACCCTGCTTTTTCCTTTTTGTATAACGGGGTTCACTGGTGCCCATATCAGCCATCACTGTGCGAGAAGCGGCGGGGGGGGGGGGGGGGGGACACCTGGACAGGTCTCCAGTCAATCACAGGGACACATAGAGACAAACAAGACAACCATTCACTCTGTCTCACCCAGGGACAATTTAGATGTACAATCAGCCTAACATGCATGTTTTTGGTCTGTGGGAGGAAACTGGAGTACCCGGAGAAAACGCACGCATGCACGGAGAGCACATACAAACTCCACCCAGAAAGGTTCCCAGCTGGAATTTGAACTGGCCACCTTCTCGCTGAGAGGCAATAGCTCTACCAACTGTGCCACCATGCCACCACCCTTCACAATCTCTTCAGAGATTTTACAATGCATTAATTTACTCTTCAGTTTTCAGTTCAAACCATAAACATATCTGCTAAATCGCATCCCAACCAGACTGTTCAAATAAGTGTTTCCCTTACATGATACTCCTCTTTAAGGTCTGCCTGATATGAACAGACATCTTTAATGAATGGTTATGTACCCCAGGGCTTTAAGATTGCTATAATTAAAACTTTGCTGTAAGTGGGTAAAGATGATGAATGGATGGATGGATGGATGGATAGATAAAACTGATCTTGATTCAAGAGCAGGTTTATCAGGTCTCTCTTGTACAAGTAAATGAGTCCTCGAGACTCAATGGGATTAACCTGTCTAAATAAAGGTTGAATGAATGTAAAAGGATCTCTGCCAATTATAGACCTATATTTGATATCTTCGAGCTCATTGTAGCACAGAAACAGTCCTGCTGAAAATTACTGATGATATTCTCTTATCTTTAGACAGTGGACGTGTGTCCATATTTGTCCTGTTAGATCTCAGTGCTACATTTGATACAATTGATCACAACATTTAATCACTGATAAACATTACATTTCTGAAAATGAAATGTCACAGGTTTGACTTTGCACCATTCCCATATGTCATAGTGTCTCTGAGCAAGACACCTAATCCCTAATTGTTCCCTGGGTGATCACATAGCTGGCCACTGCTCCACCTGGGTGTATCTCATCTGTGATGGGTTAAATGAAGATAATTAATTTTGCTATTGTCTGGGAACATACAGTTCAATTATGACAACACATAGCACTTATTATCTTATTATTTATACATTTTCCTCAACTGGTCCCTGGATGCTTACTTAGTACTTCTAACATACAAAAAAACTCTTAAAAAAAAAAACAAGCTCAATTTTATAATTAAGATCTTATTGCTCCATCTTTTCCTACTGCTTCACTCCCAGTCTGCAGGTTTACCTGGAGTTCCTAAAGTTTCCAAAAGTAGAGAAGGAAGCAGAAATTTCAGCTATCAGGCTCCTCTCTTGTGGAACCAACTTCCAGGTTTTTCTTTATGAGGCTGTCACTCGTCTTTTCTGAGACCAAGATCATAACTTTCCTTCTTGATAAACCCTATAGTTTATAACATAAACGACACATTCAGTGGAAGACAGTTACATGACAGGGAGACAGAAAAGTGGGTGAAGAATTTATCTGACAGACAGCTCACCCAGCCGGAGACAGAGATTCTTACCAGGGGACTGAACTTTGTGGTTGCACAAAGAAGAATCCCTCTGGTGGAGATGATCACAGCAACTGAGTCAGCCATCCGCAACAACAAAATTAAAGAGGGTGAGGCAGAACAGCTCAGAATCAAAGTTTCAGCCTGGCTCAGCAATGCCAAACCACCACCTTCCAACATCAGTAGAGAGGAGAGGGATGCACTCACTATTCTTAGCAAGGACAAAAACATAATTTTCCCAGCATACAAAGGAAGGTGCACAGTGATTTTGAACCAGAAAGACCATCATGAGAAAGTTATGACACTCCTTAGTGACTTAACCTCTGAAAAGAGATCCAGGAAGTGGTTACAAGAAGAAGTTAATAGATTGCCTGAAAAATTTGGAGCAGGACAAGGCTATTGACCGTATTCTGTATCACAGACTGTACCCAGGGGAGGCCACACATAATCTGTATAGTTGATCTAAAATCCACAAACAAGGTGTACCTTTAAGACCAATCGTTAGCATGATTAACTCTGTCACTTACAATGTTTCCGAATATCTGGCGTCTGTACTCATCCCTTTAGTTGGCAGCTGTAGTGAACTAGGCCTCTGACCAAAACCTGTCTCTGAAGACCTTCATGGGACAGGAACTGTTATTTCATTGATTTGAATACAGAAATACAAATTAGCTTATCCAGAGACTGTCTAATTATATCCTGAAGTAATCAATTGAAAGAGCACTCTTCTTTTTTATTATCATTAATATTTTACAATATCTTGATAATCAAAAGTGTGTTTAGTTCATATCATTTCTAATGTTGAAGTGAACCACTTATTTTTTAAACCTCATTTAAATGAGAAATCAAGTTAAATGTCTATTTACAAAGTAATTATGCATTTTGATTTTCTGTCTAAAGGAGAAGTCAGTGATGTCGGTCGAAAGTCAGAGACAGTCAGAAAACAAGTTAGTAGAATGGGCTGTATTGTTTTTAAACCTAGCAGACGGTAAAAAGATAAACACTGGCATCTGCGTTGTCTCACTTCGCCATAACATTTCTCTGTCTGTACTAAACGTTCCTGAACATTCCTGAATCCTCTGTTGACTTTTAATAACCCTCTGACATCACTAGAACCACCCCCTGTTGGTTGTTTCAACCAACCAGGAAGTCCTAAGTGACCAGAAGTGAGAACGCTTTTAAAAGTCGACACGTCCTGAGTCTACTCAGTCTACTCCGCCTACGGAGTCTTCTCCGTCTTCTCAAGTTCTTCTGAAGTCTTGGATCTGGGTTGAACTCAGTCTTTGATGGAGTCTTTGCAAGCCTTCGGGAGTCTTCCACTCCTGAGTGGGATCTCTGACGGAGTCACAGCGACTTGCTATGAATCCACCCGGGTGTAACGCCTCCAACTTTGAAGGGAGCTGAGCCTGTTTGTTGAACGGAATAAATCGACACGACTTCTGACAATGACCAGCCGCTCTCACCGGAGACGCTGGAAGGTAGTGTTGAAATGGACCCGACACCGGAGCTGATTTATCTCCTGCGAAGGTAACGAGTCGTCACGTGCTAAGTGTACCGGAGGTTTGAGCTGGTGATTGAAAGAAGCGTGCCAATTCTGGTCAACAACATACACCTCTCTTCACCCATCTTTTCTTTAAACCTCTAAACGCCTTCCTTTAAACTCTTCTATTTTGCCAGTAATCTAGATGCCTTCAGAAATGTCTTGTTGTCTTATTAGTAAAGCGTGCCAAGTTTTATTAATCACAACCAGATCAGCTAATCACGTGTACATGTTTTGATGTTAAATTTTGTTTCTGTTAAATAAATGACCACATTTACTCTGATGGGTCAAAGGAAAATTAACGTCTCTTGTCACTGATTAAACAATACTCACAGTTACCTCGTTACATGGCATTAATTTAACTCGAAAAAGAAAGAACTCGTTATATTTAAATAATTAATTAGTAGTGAAGGTACAGTAAGCTGTCTCCCACTTTCACTACATTTAGTGGGACTGTACGTGTTTTAAATAACACATTTTGTGGGACAGTATGTCCACAGCAAAGCTGTCCTTGACACACTACACAGCTCAGAACACCACATACAGAACACCATGGACTTTGTGGATAAGGTGAGGGATGTCATCATGGAGACTGATGAAACAATGGTCTTTTTTGATGTCACATCACTCTTCACTTGCATTCCTGTTGATGATGCAGTAGAGGTGGTCAGTTTAAGATTAAAATCAGACACCACTCTGAGCAGCAGGACCACGCTTTCCATAGAACAACTGTGTCAACTCTTGAAACTGTGCCTGCAGGCAACCTACTTCACATATGGGGAGCAATATTATAGGCAGAAACATGGGTGTGCTATGGGGTCTCCAGTTTCTCCTATTGTTGTCAACCTGTACATGGAGGAGGTAAAAAAGAGAGCCTTGACATCATTTTCAGGGACACCACCGTCATTGGTTCAGGTATGTTGATAACACCTGGGTTAAAATTAAATCTCGGGAAGTCCAACATTTTTCTGACCACATCAACTCTGTGGATAAATACATCAATTCACACGAGAAGATGTAAAAAATGGCAGGTTGGCTTTCTTGGATTGTGAGGTTTCAGTTTCTGATAGAGGACATTTGCAAACTGAGGTGTACCACAAAAACACCCACACAGACCAGTATTTGCAGTTTGACTCGCATCACCCTTTGGAACACGTTAGGAGTCATCAGGACTCTGAAACAAAGGAGTATTGGTTCTACTCTGAGTAGTCCCAGATAACTGAACTTCTCACCCTATCTCTAAGGGAGAGTCCAGCTACCCTGCGGAGAAAACACATTTCAACCACATCTATCCGCAACCTCATTCTTTCGGTCACTACCCAGAGCTCATGACCATAGGTGAGGGTAGGAACGTAGACCGACCGGTAAACAGAGAGCTTTGCCTTACAGCTCAGCTCTCTCTTCACCACAACTGACAGGCACAGATTATGCAATACTGCAGATGCTGCACCAATCCGTCTGTCAATCTCATGCTCCATTCTTTCCTCCCTTGTGAACAAAATCCCGAGATACTTGAACTCCTCGACTTGAGGCAGAACCTCACCCTCGACCTGAAGAGAGCAAGCCACCCTTTTCCGGTTGAGAACCATGGTCAGCTCAGCCACCATCATGGACGGATCAACCCCAAAGTCCCCTGACTCAGCTTCCTCCATGGAAGACGTGCTAGTGGGATTAGAAGGTCCGAGAAGTATTCCTTCCACCTCCCGACGACATCACTGGTTGAGGTCAACAGCACCCCACCTTCACTGAACACAGTGTTAGTAAAGTGCTGCTTTCCCCTCCTCAGCCATCTGATGGTTTGCCAGATTCTCCTCGGAACCAACCAAGAGTCTCTATCCAAGGCTTTTGTCTCAGCAACAGCCAAGGCTGCACACTGCTTGGCCCTCAGGTACTCCCCAGCTGCCCCCAGAGTCCCACTGGCCAACAAGGCCCGATAGGACTCCTTCTTCAGCTTGACAGCCTCCCTAACCCGGGGTGTCCACCACCGAGTTTGTGGATGGCTACTGTGAGAAGCACCGACAACTTTGCGGCCACAGCTCAAGGCAGCTACCTCAATAAGCGAGGTGCGGAACATGGCCCACTCGGACTCAATGTCCCCCATCTCAGCTGGGATGCGATTAAAGCTCTCCCAGAGGTGTGAGTTGAAGATCACTCTGACGGGTTCTTCTGCCAGGCATTCCCAGCAAACCCTCACTACACGTTTGGGTCTACCAGGTCTGTCAGGCATCTTCCCCCGCCATCTGATCCAACTCACTACCAGGTGGTGATCAGTTGACAGCTCAGCTCCTCTCATAACCTGAGTGTCCAAAACAAATGGCCACAAATCAGATGACATAACTATGAAGTCAATCATCGATCTAAGACCTAGGGCGTCCTGGTGCCAAGTGCACTTATGGACACCCTTATGTTCGAACATGGTGTTTGTGATGGACAAACTATGACTAGCACAGAAGTCCAACAACAGAACACTGCTTGGGTTCAGATCAGAGAGGCCGTTCCTCCCAATCGCACCCCTCCAGGTCACACTGTCATTATCCACCTGGGCACAGAAGTCCCCCAGCAGAATAAAGGTGTGTGTTTTAATATAGTGATTATAATTTTCTGTGCCTAGTAAGAAAAGTGTATTTTCCCAGTAATGCAGTAAATCTGGTAAGACTCAGATGTCACCAGCTTTGAACACAGAATTACTTTTGTGAATCTGGAGCAGTAAGAAAGTCTTAAATGTCTCATTCAGAGGCAGACTGATTTGTGCACATGTATTAGATAATTTGTACGCACAGCATATTCCCTAAGGTAAAGCACAGTTTTGAAGAGAAGATAAAGTTAGAAAGGCCATACTGAGATGGTTTGGACATTTCCAGAGGAGGGACAGTGGGTATATTGGTAGAAGGATGTTAGAAATTCAGCTGCCAGGAAAAAGACAAAGAGGAAGGTCAAAAAGAAGATATATGGATGCAGTTGAAGAGGACATGGATGTAGTTGGAGTGAGGACAGAGGCTGCAGAGGACCAAAGCTATGTTTACATGCACACATTTTTTTGACCGGATTGAAATGTTTTCAGATTAAATAATTAAAATGTATTGTTTACATGGGCACAATCTGAGTGTTTACATGCAGCGGGCTTTGTTTTGAACAGAAGTACTGACATGCGCAGAGTGGTAAACTCTCCTTATAAAAAACACAGAAGAAGAAGTTCTACTTCTGGTTACTTCTGAGATGGATGTAAACAAACCTGAGCTCCTAAAATGGACCCGCGACAGGTTTTAATGACGGTGGAGACGTTACTGCACTCCCTGACTGAGCTACTGGTAATACAGATAATTTTGAGCTCTTTCAAAGTTTCTAGTAGAAATGTTGTGTCGCTCACCGACCAGTTTTACTTCCCTGACATGCTAATATTATTAGCATTAGCCAGGCGGAAATGACAAAGTCGCACATGCACAGTCAGGTCAGTTTTTCACCATCAGATAAAAACGAACAGATCAAGTGTTTACATGTGCACCAATCGGGTTATGAATCGGCGTAAACCACCCGTTTCTTTCTGATCACAAATTATTTCGGATCACGCTGCTTAAACAAAAAATAACCTGAACGGGGTGTTTACATGACGCGTTTTTATTCCGAACGGCCGTTTGATTCGATTACTTATGTCCATGTAAACATAGCTAGAGTGAGATGGAGGAGGATGACTCACTGTGGAGACCCCTGAAGAGGGAAAAGCTGAAAGAAGATTTTATTTTTAACAAAACTTTATTTACACAATAAGTTAACACAACAGTGTTTTTTTTTTTTTTTTAAAAAAGGGGATCAGGACAAGCTTAAAATAAACTATTTACATGAGGACCTTGTTGTAGTGTAGTTCTCCCTGATCAGAAATGAACAGGTTTTCAGGTCTCTCTTGTAAATGAGTCCTCAAGGCTCAGTGGGATTTACCTGTCTAAATAAAGGTGGAATAAAAAAAAAGGTGCATAAAACCTTCTTAAATCCCCACAGTTTCACAAAATTATCCAAGTGTCCAGTGTATTTGTGTAAGGAAAACTCCAATGCCAGTCTGGCCTTGACATTGCACTTCCAGAGAGCCACGGCATCAAGTTGGGGTCCAGCCTGCAGTCTGTCCCTGCGAGACAAGCAAACAAGCCATTTTTGCTTCGGCCACTAAAAAGTTTAAAGTTTGGCATTTAAACTTAGCAGCTTTACTGTAATGTACTCCATTAATTAAAAACAGATTTGGTGAAAACTGTGTCAAAAAAGCTAAAGATCCTCGTCATTAGATTAAACAGAGCCGTCAGCTGTACACAATCTGTAAAAACATGAAAAATACTCTCAGACAACCTGCAGAAAGCACACTTGTTTAAAACCTCAGGGTTGATGACCAACAAAACGTTCTTTTTTCACTTGCGCCGTGAAAGATCCTCCATTGATGATCGCCAGTCTGATTTTTTTTGTTGGAGGTTTGTAGAGTCCTCCACTGGGGCTTCTGACCTCCGAGCTTGTCTTACAAGTCTTATAAAGTACTTTTGGACCCGTTCTGCACAAGTCTATATTTGGGTCTGTGTCGCATAGCAGAGGACCTTTGTCTTTCACAAAGTTAGGATCCAGGTGAATGTCTGGGAAAGGATCCATTGGGTCAGGTGGGCGATTCCCCGTGGACCACAGCTGCAGGAGATGTTTCTCTCCGGCTGTCATTCTCTCCTTCACCAGGTCCAGCACCAGTTTGGCAGACCAGACCTTAAGCAACGAAACCACCTCTCAGACGCTTGAGAAGTCTGGTCCGGCCGTCTCCACCAACCGCCTCAGGGTCACCGTCCCAGTTTCACACAGTACCTTTGACAGACCAAGAAGAAGTATGCACAGACTATTCCTACTTGTGCAATTTGAAACGTGTAGTGCAATTCAACTTATTGCATAAATTTGGAAAACCTTTGGTATACTAGTGGATCTTGTAGTACAACAGTTCATGGCTACAGGTGACTGGGTTGTTGGTTTGTGATAATTCCTGACAGTGTCTTTGTGTCCTTAACCTACACACACATCTGAACATAACACACATGCTATAATTGTATATTTTATGTCCATTTAATCAGCTAATGAAGAGCTTCTGTAAAAGAAAGAAAGACCCAGCATGTGGTTAATGTGTTGCCTTGTGGTGGATGTTAATGGTGCTGATGCTGTGAATGTCTTTAACACACCTACTCAAAACTTTACACACAAACAAACACACACAAGCTCAAGTGTACTGCAAACTGATACAGTCTCTCGCACAGCAGGGGGTACTCTCTGGTGTGTTTATTGATTTTACTGGCCCTGGCTTGTCAAGCAGAGATCATGTAACATGTGACACATAAACACACACCATGCTGTACTCACAGTTCAGGGTAACCCGAGCTCAGAAGGCTCTTGCTTCAAAGAAGAAATTATTTAAAGCCATGTGTGGTGTAAAATTATACTTTGGTCACGCTTGAAATGGATAAACAACGGTTTTAGAAACTGGCTGGAATTCAGTATCTTTTGTAGCAGAAGTTATTTAAGTAGTTTATAAAGTATAAAGATGACTTCCCCACCACCTACACACACACCATCCATTTTCTGCCCTTTGCTCAACGGTTGCATTAAAAACTATAAAGAATTTCCAGTTGTAGTCAGTAAGGTTTGATAAATGGTAAACTGTTTTTAGACAGGGTTTTGATTAAGTTTGGCCTATAGTACGACCTCTGTTAGGAAACTCCCAATGCTGTTAAAACTTGAAGCTAACTAAATTTCACTTCATTATTTTATACAGTTAAAAACAGCCTGTTTGAGTCAATAGCATTACTGTCCCCCTTCGCAGAGCGGAGGGCAAATTCAAAATACCCTCCATCCATCTGTGCATGTTTTGAGCACGATAACTTGAAAAACTTGAAAACAGGTGAGATGTTGACTTCCATTTTGATGTGTGGCATCTGTGTGTGGGGGGGTGGGGGTTGAAAGTAATTGTGTAGTACATTTCCACAGTCATGGATGGAATATCACTAACATGTTTGGATGTTAGTTATAAATAGTTAGACAACAGTGATAATCTCTATAATAAATGCATTGAGAGACTAAGTGCAAAGTAAGTGTGGTGAAGATAAATAGATATTTAGTTTTACAAGAAACTACAGTGGCCATTTTTTCAATAACTTGTTAGGTTCTCAATATAAAAATTTGTTGAGCTGAATATGAAAAATTTTAATCCTGCCCTATTACTGAAGGACAAAATAGTTAAGTTACAGCTGAATTTTGATTGTAAACTGATTTCTCACAATAAAAAGACAACACAACCCTGCCCCAGCTATTAGACTTCTTGGGAAAAAATTACATCACACTGTGCACTGGTTATTGTGACAACTGAAGGTTTCTGGAAAGAGCCTTAGAAAACAAAGATAAGATTGATGCCACTCTTGTTTGTAAAGTACAATCCCATTAGCAGCTGGCAGCCAGTTTTCTTAGTTTGGCACAAAGATAGACGGACCAGATGGCAAGAGTTTGTTCAAAGCTAAGGGCGTTTGCCTGCTGAGCTCATTTTCATTCCCAGCACATCGGATACAGCTGTTTTCTCAAATAGCTTCTGAGGTAATTAGGGACAAATCTTCTTTGTTGTCAGTAACAGTGAACATAATCCAGAGCGTGTCACCTGTGCATGGCCACAAACCCTACAAACAGACAGTGGCTAAAGCTAATAGTTGTGAGACTTTGATCCTGAAGACTATAAGAAACATCTTAAATACATAAATAAATATTAATACAGACAGACAATGACTTTATTGATCCCAGAGGGAAGTTCAAATGCTTTATAAACAGCATATTAAAAGTGTCCAAACCCTTAGATGTGTTATGCTATCGTTACTGTTATAAATCAATCAGTCATGGTCAATGAAAACTGGCCTAATTTACATTTTAAAAATTGTTGTCAAAAGGAAATCAATTTTTTTACAAACCGATACAAATTAAATACAATACATGATGTGTGATGGTATGTGAATGCACAAATATTCACCCCCTTTAAAACGACTGTCCTAATTTATTATATTAATCATCCTGCCCTTAGCCTGGTGCCATGGGAGCAGTACACACATCGTTCACCAGCAAGCTCCACCTGGGCTGATCCTCAGTAAGATGGATGAGGACACAGAGAGGGAGCCCTGTCCAGCTACAGATGTCATTGTCAAGAAGGACACCCCCATTACAATTTTCTTCAGCTTTTCCCTCAAGACTCATGTTTGAAAGAGTTTCCTTGGATTTCACCAAAAAAAAAAACTCAATTTCTTCTTCTTAATTTGCATTAGGAAGGAGTCACGAGCCCCAACAGACTCTACACCACCATGGACTGATAGACTGTACAGCAGATCTCAGCATGTGTAGTGTGGGAGGACCAGAGGACCTGAAGCAGATGTCGGGAGCAGGTCACTTCAAATGCACATATCCTTTTCTCTGTCTCAGCATTTAGAGTCCATGGGGGGCATGTGTAAATTTACCAAGAGCAGGTCATCCTCACCAACTGAGAGACCGTGAAGATAGAGAGAATTGAAGAGACCACCTGAGAGCACTCTGAAAGAGTTAGAAGCTTCAGCAGGTGAGATGGGAAAGACTGAAGAAACAACTTTTTCACTTCACCACTCGCTCCCCACGAGATCGGATGCTTCTCTCCCTCCCTCTCCACTTTGCTTTGCTGCTCTGTCTGTCTGTGAAATTGCTGTGAGACTCTCGTGCATTTCTTCCGAACCATAATTTTGGACTTGTTTCGACCAGTTGGTCCTTCAACTCAATTTACAACATTTCTTCGAAGAGAAGACAGGCTTTGGGCGAGCCGATTTAACCTGTTGGCACGCAGCTGGATATCTCATCGACTGGAAGACTTGATGATGTGTCTATCTCTGCTGCCATCTGTGGATGTTAAGGACACATATTTAATTGGATTTTCGATAACTGGTTCCTGCTTTTTGGATTCAGCTGGTGCTGGTTTTATCTACAATCAAGGAAGTCGTCAGCAGCAAATTTGGACCCGATCATGCTGCTTGCCTTTATGATGGCTTGGTTCATGTTCTGGAGTACCCGGACTCAAATGCTTTGGGCTGAATGGATCAGATCTTGGGGATTTTTACTCAGACACGTTTCCATCGGTGTTGGCCATGTTAATTTGGACATTTCGTAACCAAGTAGACCGACACAGACTGAAGGTTGATGTCATTAAGTTCTGCCTGTCCCCAAAACAACTGTGTGTTTATCTAAATTTTGGTCGCCTTGGTTGTCCTTGAAGGCCATCTTCTCTAAAGTCGCCTGCAAAAAATGTGATCTGACGCTCACCACCCCCTCCCTGAGGAATTTCCAACTGATAACCAGACGAAACCAGCTGAAAAAACTTTGTGTCATAATTTCAGGACTCTGGATTCTTATAGAGGTTATCCTTGGACATTTCTCGACATACCTCGAGAATGTTTATGGATCTCACCGGAGGACACTGACTGATTACAGTGACCTCAAGAGCATCTATAAGCATTGTTGACTGCTCTCGTCTCTGACTGTAGAATGTCTTCGTATATATGTGCTTGTTTGTGCAAGGTATTTTTTCAATATTATGGGGTTTTCTCACCCAAGAAAAAAAGTCTGATAGGATTTTTTTTCACCTCCAACTCCTACATGTGTCCAGTAAACCACTGTTTTTTTCTGTCCAAACAGGTTTCACTTGTAAATGAGTCTTTGAGGCTCAATGTGATTTATCTGTTTAAATAAAGGTTGAATGAATTAAAAAAAAAACTGTTGCTTCACTGGATTATTGAGCGTGGACTTTGTTGTTGTCAACCAGTTTGACATGACTGTCAACAAGGAAGAGGGCCGGCAATGGAGGAAGGGGGCATACCAAAGAGACCATCTTAGCACCAACAAAACTGGTTTGTTTCACTTTGGAGTAAGCTGTTGGGGGAAGAATCAGTTTTGTTGTGTGTTTCCTTGACTGATGAAGCCTTCCGGATCAAAGGTAAAACGTTTCAGCACAAAAATAAAAGAAACTGTCCAGATGACCTGACTGAGAAATGTTGGATTGTATACCTGGATTATTGAGCATGGACTTTGTTGTATACCTGGATTATTGAGCATGGACTTTGTTGTTAACTGTTGCTTCAGTTCTTCACCAGTCTGAGCTTCATGGGAAAGTATCAGAGAAAATCATTGTTTAAGAAAACTCAGTAAATCTTAACTGGAGTTTGTCAAGCGACATATGGAAGACTCCATTTTCAAGTGCGTCTCTGCAGCCCACACTGGAACACTTTAAAATACATGTATAAATATTTTCATCACCCAAACAGACAAAGAAGGATACAGGCTGACATGATGACTATATTGCATGTTTGCATTTTTCTCGCTTTCTGTATGAAAATGTTTCAGACTAAACTTGGTTTGGTTGAGAGAAAGACTGACTCACCTAAAAACACATTCAGAATTGTAAATAAAAAATACAATAACAAGAAAACATTTAATGCACTTTAAGTTTCACCAATCATTGTGGGGTTCCTAGGTATCCAGTCACAATCACTTTCCCCACAGCTGCTAACCATCTGATCATTCACTACTCCACACCTGCAACAGATTTCAAAGACTGCTGCGCTGAGTATTTAAACTCCTGCCAGATGTCCATCCAATGCTGGAACATTATGATACCTTATGGTAACTTAGTGGACAGCCAGTACACTTATTCCTTGATAAACTTTGACTAACCATGTGATGGCAAAATGAAGCCAACAAAATTAAGCAGCTTTAACATTGTGGGGCGGCTGTGGCTGAGTGGTTAGAGCAGTCGTCCTCCAATGCGAGAATGGGGGTTCGAATCCACCAGCAGTCACATGCTGAAGTGTCCCTGGGCAAGACACTGAACCCCTCATAGCATCCCTGATGTGTGTCCCATCAGTGTTTGAATGTGATCTAAAGCACTTATTAGTCTCATTAGAATGATTTGTTCAATTAGCTTTGTAGAGATCTAGTAGAGTGCTGTACGAATGGGTAAATGAGGACACAGATTGTAGTGTAAAGTGCTTTGAGTATCTTGAAATAAGATAGAAAGGCGCTATACAAGTACAGTCCATTTATAACATTACTACACACCCACCTGCCCATAATGATGGCAGAAGCATCTATTTATTTTATTATTTTTATTCAAACCCGTTGAATTCTTCATCCTCTGTGTTGCTGGCGAAGAGTTCTGCCAACTCCTGAGGTAGGTGATGTAACGCTGCCTCCTCTTCCTCCTGGGTCTGTCAGAGTCTCCTCCGCGTCAGCTCCAGCTAACATCCCGGCCTTTCTGAACCCAGACTGGATCGTTTCTTTGGTGACTGAGGTCCACACTTTATCAATCCAGCCTAGGACCTGCTGGAACGTCTCGTGGCGCATCCGTCCCGTAGCAGTGAAGCTGTGCTCTCCGTCCACCATCCACTGTTCCCAAAGGTGGCGCAGAGCTACTTTGAAGCTCCGGTTCACAGAAATGTCCAGAGGCTGCAGCACTTTTGTCAAGCCTCCCGGGATGATGGCAGGGATGGAGTTGCACACTTTAATTTTATCTTTAAATTGTAGCATGATGTGTTCACTCATGCTGCCCATCACCAGCAGGGCTTTTTTTGCTCTTAAAAAACCCATCTGGCCACTTCATGTTTCACTTTGTGAGCCACACATTTATCATGTCTGTGTCCATCCACCACTTCGCATTAACTGTCACAACCACGTGCGGGGGAAGCTCCTCCTTCGGCATGGTTTTACGCTTAAAAATCACCATGGGCAGCAGCTTTGATCCATCCTTGCAGCATGCCAGCACCACATTGAAGTGACCCGTGGTGAGGATGGTCACGCTTTTTTTCCTCTTTCTGTACCACACTCGTCCCATTGGAACATCAAAAGTTAATAGAACTTCATCCATATTAATAATGTGGTCAGGCGAGATGCTGTGCTCCTCCACCTGCCTGTCCACAAAGGCGTGGAAACTCTCCACCTTTTTCTGTAAAATCAGCCAGCAGCTTTTGGCACATAGAGGTCCGCGCTCTGATGGAGAGACGGTTCCGGCGCATAAACCTGGAACACCACGACTGTCCACCTGCAGACTCTGTGACGTCCAGCTCCTTGGTAACCACCATGGCGTGGAGATGTAGCTGCACTGTTGACAGCCCTCTGCCAGAAGCTCGCTCCTCCAGCACCCACATCTTCATCTTTTCCTCCACAGCTGGTCACCTCGCCTTACTCCCGCGGTTCACCCTTTTTGACCACTTCATACCATACCATACCACTTTATTTATAGAGCACTTAAAACAGCGACAAGGCCAGCCAAAGTGCTGTACAGACAAAACAACAGGTAACACGCAAAGCAAAATACAAAATGAGGTAAATCAGAATATAGACATAAAAACGATGCAGATAATGATGACTAACCAGTGTGGAGCATACAGGATCAAAACACAGATCATCTGGTGTTGAAAGCTACTGAAGAGTAGTGATTTTTTAAATGGGACTTGAAAACCGAGAGGGAGGGGGCCAGTCTGACAAGCAGAGGTAGCTCGTTCCAGAGTCTTGGTCCTGCTACAGAGAAGGCCCTGTCACCTCTGCGCTTAAGACGAGTTCCTGGAACTGTGAGGAGCAACTGGTCCACTGACCTCAGGGAATGTGGTGGGACATACGGTTGTAGCAAATCAGAGAGATGGGGGGGGGGGGGGGGACACTGTTCAGTGATTTGTAGACATACATGAGTATTTTGAACTGGATTCGAAAGTGAACTGGTAACCAGTGCAGTGAGGCCAAAACTGGTGTAATGTGCTCTCTTTTGCCTGTACTGGTTAAAAATCGCGCTGCTGCATTCTGGACCAGTTGTAGTCGTGCAATGGAGGTTTGACTGATACCAAACAGGAGTGAATTGCAGTAATCAAGCCTAGATGTAATGAATGCATGTATTACTGTCTCCAGGTTATTTTTGGACAATGTGGGCTTCAGTTTAGACAGCCGCCTCACTTGGAAGAAACATGATTTAACAATCTTGTTTACATGATTGTTAAGTTTCAGGGAAGGGTCAATTATCACTCCCAGATTAGTGACTCTTTGTTTTTCTGACAGGGTTAGAGCGGAGAGGTCGATGCAGTGGTTTGTAATCGTGTCATTGGGAGGGAACAACATGACTTCAGACTTCTTTTCATTGAAACTTAAGAAGTTTAAAGCCATCCAGTCCCTGATGTCAGCCAGGCAGTAGAGCAGCAGTTGAATAGAGCATGTACCATTGTGTCTTAGGGGGAAGTAATTTTGACAGTCATCGGCATAGAAGTGGAAGGGCATGTTGTGTTTCCGGAAAATAGCACCAAGCGACAGCAGGTATAAAGAAAATAGGAGGGGACCCAGGATGGACCCCTGCGGAACCCCCATTTAAGCTCTGCCTCTGCGGAACTAAAATCCTTGATGGAGACACAAAAGGATCTGTCAGTGAGGTAGGATCTGAACCAATTGAGGGCTGACCCTGTGACGCCCACCCACTGCTGTAACCTAGCAATGAGGATCTCATGGTCGATGGTGTCAAAGGCGGCCGTGAGGTCCAATAGGACAAGCAGCACAGAATCACCAGTATCTGTGGATCTGAAGATGTCGTTAAAGACCTTCAGCAGGGCAGTTTCACTGCTGTGGAGAGGTATAAAGCCAGATTGGAATAGCTCTAAGATGGTGTGACCTTCTAGGAAGCACTTCAACTAGGACTCAACTATTTTCTCCAGTACTTTAGAAACAAATGGGAGTTTGGAGATAGGCCGGAAGTTGGACACGACTGAGGGGTCAAGGTTTGTTTTTTTCAGGAGAGGCTGGACGGCAGCATGTTTAAAGGATTTTGGCACCACGCCAGTGGATAAACTACTGTTTACTATATCAAGAATGGACGGACCTAGAGTGGGAAAAACCTCCTTTAGTAGTCGAGGGGGGACCACATCAAACGGGGAACCAGAAGGTTTCAAGCTGCACATGACCTGCTCTAGAGAAGATAGAGTGATGGGTTCAAAATGGTCAAATGGAGCTACAGATTGCGGTGGGATGGATGGGTCATGAGTTGGAGGGGAAATGAGAGCCCTAGTGGTCACATTTTTTTCCAAAAAGAAATGTAAGAAGTTGTCGCACAGCTCAGTTGAGGCTTCCAGAGGAGATGGTTCAGTGAGGTGGAGAACATAGTATAGGGTGGAGAAGAGGACATGTGGGCTGCAAGAGTTTGAGGTAATTATATCAGAGAAGTATTTGGATTTAGCAGCTTTCAATGCTTTCTGATAATGGCGCCAACTCTCTTTAAGTATTTGAAAAGAGACCTGCAGCCTGTCTTTCCTCCACTTCCGTTCCACCCTTCTACATTGCTGCCTAACAGCCTTGGTGACATCACTCAGGCAAGGTTCTGCTCTGAGTTTTTATTTTCTAGTTTTAACAGGCGCAACATGATCCAGAGTCTTTAAGCAGACAGAGTTGAACTGGGATGTCAGCTCTTCAGTAGTGGAGAGAAACACTGGGGGCTGAATTATCATTTCAGAGTTATAAACATCTGTGAAACGTGTGGCAGTGAAATGGTTAATTGCCCGGGTATTACGTGCAGGAATGCATGACTTAGGAGTTAGATGGGGGAGGGTGAACTCAAACTGGACTGGCATGTGGTCTGAAGAAACATTATCACCAATAACAAGATTATTAACAGTCACATCATTAGTTAAAACAAGGTCCAGTGCATGTCCACGCTCGGGTGGGACCGTTTACATGCTGAGTTATATTAAACGAGTCCAATAAATCTAAAAAGTCCTTAACCAAGGGCTTCTCAGGACAGCACACGTGCAAATTAAAGTCCACAATAATGAAAACATGCTCAAATTTGGTGTGATTTCAGCTAAGAAGTCAGAAAACTCATTTATGAAATCCTTAGATTGAGGTGGGCTGTAGACGAGTGCAAATAACGTCGGAGGTGAATGTCCGAGTTCAAAGACGCTTAGCTCAAAGCTGGCGCGGGAAACTGGGATGGGCAGTTGTTTACAGTCAAAAGTTGATTTGAATATTGTTAATAATCCACCACCGCGTCGGCCTGATGGCCGCAGTGAGTTAAAATACAAACAGTTTGGTGGCAGTAATTCCGTCAAGGCGCTGGACTCACCCGGAGACATCCAAGTCTCTGTGATACACAGAAAGTCTAACTCGAGCTCTTGAAATTAGTCCCTGAGGATAAAAGTTTTGTTGGTAACAGATCTTGCATTGACCAAACGCATCCGGACACTGTCAAAAGTGGAGTCAGCAGTGGTGGAGTTATCGCGCTAATGGCCGCAGATTTTCAATAACAGCCCCTCCTGTTATGGGCGGTGGGCGGTGCAATGAGCTGTTGCTGAGAACCAGGAAAAAACTGTGCGTGAGTATTATGATAAAATATCCTGATGCATGCTCAATAATCCAGGTAGAAAAATCTAAAAAAGTTAAATCTGGTCCTCTGGACATTCAAAACAAAAAAAAAAAAAAAAAAAAAGCAAAACAACAAAAAATGTAGAAACGTTTCGTCCCTCATCCAAGAGACTTCCTCAGTCTGAGGTGCTGTATTCAGCTCAGTCTCTTAAATAGCACCTTCTCAGAGTGGATCAACCAGTTTTGCTGCTGACAACCAAAACCAGCTGATCACATGCTCATGCTCATTTTTTTTTTTGAATGTCCAGAGGACCAGATTTAACTTTTTTAGATATTATGATAAAACTTTGGTAAGTCCGTATTTATTTAAATAAAAACTGTTTAATTAAATATAAGATCATTAAGAAAGTCCTAAATATTACTAACTAACTTTTCATTCAATCAAACAAACTGGACGAGGAGACTTTGGAGAGCCTGGAATTGTTTGTTGACAAGTGTTTTGACAGCTTAGTCATGGGTAAACCTAAAGATTCATCCGGTGCTGCTAGCAATTCAGCTAACATCCCCACTGCTAAGCGGCACCGACGGGGAAGCTCAGATAGCGTTACGGCACCGTCTCCTGATAATACAGGCTTAAAGGAGATATTAGAATCAATTGACCAGAAGCTAACTAGCTTGGACGCCCGACTAGCGTTGGTAGAGATGCTGCATAAAGAGTTTCAAGGCCTCAGGGAGTCTTTAGAATTCAGCCAACAACAGGTAGCATTACTTGCTAGTGAAAATCAGGAGCTGAGAGGAACGGTCAAACAACTCACCGAGGAGATGACGCTGCTATCCGGGGATAATAAAAAAATAAAAGAATCAATCCTGGATATCCAAGCCCGGAGCATGCGGGACAACCTCGTCTTCTCGGGAATCCCGGAGCGAGCGGACGAGGTCCCTGAGGCCTCCGTCCGTGACTTCATTCAGAATCAGCTGAAGTTGCCGAGTGACACGGTTAATTCCATCACTTTTCACCGAGTCCACCGCCTTGGAGGTAAGAAACCTGGAAACAATCGGCCGTGGCCGATTGTAGCTAAATTTGAACATTATAAACAGAAAGAACAAGTAAAAAGCCGAGGTAGGGAACTGCGTGACACGAACTACAGCATGAATGACCAATTCCCTGCAGAAATTCTGAGTAGAAGGCGCGTTCTGTTCCCGATTAGAAAGAAAAATATAAACGAGGGCAGAAGAGCTACGGTGGCTGTTGATAAACTTTACATCAATGGTCAGCTGTTTAGAGATCCAGAGGTTACTCCCTGGCTCTATTAGTAATATAAATAAGGTAAGTATGATTTCCAGTTGCTAATTTTACTTAAAATTTATTAGCAATAATATATATTCATATTACTTACCAGATATATATGTAATTGTTCAGCACAGCTCGGTTGGTGGGTTACACAGATAGTGGTGGTACACGGTGGCATGGCACTTAATATGGTAAGGGGGTTCTTTTTTTATTTTTTCTTCTTTCATTTATCTTTACGTGTTTATTATCATTTCACTTTCTTTTTTTGTCTCTATTTTTCTGACTCAACAATTATTAGCACACAGGCACAAAGGGTTATATATATCCATATACATACATACAAATACTTCATAAAGGGATACATCCATGATTTACCTTCAAAAACAGCACTTAGTTTATCTATAAATCATAAATAATCAATCATTAAGGATTATGTTATTGTCTGGGTGTTTTACTATTTTTGATATTTGTGATAATGGGTGTGGTTTAATTATATTTTCACAAGCACAAGTATGGGCATCTTAAGGTTTGTCACATGGAATATTAATGGAACCGGTAGCCAACATAAAAAAATAGAATCTTTAACCAGATTAAAAGATTAAAGGCACATGTTGTATTACTCCAAGAAATTCATAAATTACTGTCAACTGTGGATGAGCTAAAATCTCCTGAGTTTCCTAATGTTTTCTCAGCCTGCTATAACTCAAGACAGAGAGGAGTAGCAATATTAATACATAAAAATGTGAACTTCACAATATTAGACACAGTTATAGACCTGCAAGGTAGATATATAATATTAAAATTATCCATACTCAGTCAAAAATATTGTATTGTTAGCTTATATGGGCCAAATGTGGACGATGCCGCTTTTTTCATGATCTCTTCTCTACTCTATCAAATCACATGGATTGCTCGCTGGTACTGGGAGGTGATCTTAACTTTGGTCTAGATAACAAAATTGACAGGCTGAATGCAGTAGGAGCTCCACGCAGTTGGCAATCCATAAATGTAGTTAAACAGTACATGAGTGATTATGGACTCTGCGATGCATGGCGGTCTCTTCACCCTAATAGTAAAGAGTATTCTTTCTTTTCACATGTGCATCACTCTTACTCTCGTCTGGATTATTTTATAATCAGCAACTCATTGCTGACCAACATTTCAGACACTAAGATACACCCTATTGCTGTCAGCGATCATGCACCAGTTACTTTAAATTTAGATAATAAGAAAGAAATCCCAAAAAGTATAAACTGACGATTAAATATTTCACTGCTTATGGACGAAGAATTTATACAATACTTTAAAAATGAATGGACATCGTATTTAGA
>NC_056501.1:38321371-38335129 GCF_014905685.2 Nematolebias whitei | reverse complement strand
ATAAAATCAGTACAGATATTTTAGAAATATCTGAAGCAAAGTCCTCGTTCACCGCCGAGTGATCGATGTCCCTTTTCTGTGAAACTTGTCTGTTATTATTTTCATATTTTGCCAAATTAATGTAAATGTTTGATGTTAAACTTTGATTCTGAAAATAAATGACCGCATTCATTTTGATGGGTCAAAGATAAATAACGTCTCTCGTTACATTTCTGTTAAATTCAATGCACGACATTACACAGTCAGAAAGATGAGGAACTCGTGAAAAGTATGCATATATATCTCATATATTGTCATACTACAACTAGTGGCACGTACCCACGTGACTACTACAGCAGCAGTTTAAAAATGCCAGAGGTCAATGGATTCGCTCATACCCTTTTTTAATTAATAGGTTATGCAGATAGATAAAACTTAAAAACTGACATTATAATTTTCAGCAAAAGCTTCAAATAGACAATTTCCATTAAGGTGTGGCTGTTCAAGTCTACGTGAAAATTAAAAACGCAATGTGTTAATATGCATAGCGATGATAATTGTCCTTGCAATAGGTACCTAAGGGCACCATTAATGAGGTCTAATTATTGCTCAATCTAACGACAACACTAGAATGCTGTGGTGAAGTAACAGCAGTCTTTTTTACTGTAATAGATGTTATGTGTCTGATGCTGATGTAGTTTTTTTCACTGATTCTAACCAGACTGCGTTGAATCCACAGACTAATGGGCCGTTTACACAGCGCATATTTTGAGTGAAACTGCACATTTATCTCTACAGTTTGGCTGTTCATTTACACGACACCAGCTCCAGCTCCCCCAACCCCCATCGCTGAATCGGAAGGTTTTACAACCCAGGTCTCAGAGTGGAGGTTTTCGGGGCGACTGCCCGCAAAGGTGTCAAAAGTCCAGCAGAGGTGTTAAAGCACATGCACACTTCTTCTTTCGACTTTTTCCTCTTCAGGGGTCACCACAGCGAGTCATCCTCCTCCATCTCACTATGTCCTCTGCATCCTCTGTCCTCACTTCAACTACCTTCATATCCTCTCTAACTGCATCCATATATCTCCTCTTTGGCCTTCCTCTTTGTCTTTTTTCCTGACAGCTGAATTTTTATCAACCTTCTACCAACATATCCACGGTCCCTCCTCTGGACATGTCCAAACCATCTCAGTCTGGCCTCTCTAACTTTATCTCCCAGTTGTTCAACCTGTGCTGTACCTCTGATAATCTCATTCCTAATCTTATCCATTCTTGTCACTCCTAAGGAGAATCTCAACATTTTCATTTCTGCCACTTCCAGTTCTTTCTCCTGTCTTTTTGTCAATGCCACTGTCTCCAGACCATACAATATAGCTGATCGCACCACTGTCTTGTAAACTTTTCCTTTGACCTTTGTCGACACCTTTTAGTGAAAAATCACTCAGAGCCTTTAACAGCTCCTCTAAATTTCTCACAACATTTTTCCTTCTTCATCTTCCACCATTTGGTCTTCTTCTCTGATTTTACTCTTTTTCTCTTATTCACAACAACATTCATTCTACACACAACCATCCAATGCTGTCTGGCCACGCTATCCCCTGTAACAACCTTACAGTCACCAATCTCCCTCAGGTTTCTTCTTCTACACAGAATGTAATTGACCTGCATACTCCTTCCTCCACTCTTATAGGTCACTCTATGTTCCTCCCTCTTTTGGAAAAGGTATTGACTATAACCATTTCCATTCTCTGGGCAAAATCCACCATCATCTGTCTTTCCTGGTTTCTTTCCTTGACACCAAACCTACCATCACATCCTCATCCCTTCTGTTTCCTTCACCAACATGTCCATTCAGGTCTGCTCCAATCACCACTCTTTCCTCCCTGGGAATACTCTCTATCACTTCATCCAGATCTTTCCAAAATGTATCTTTCTCCTCCCCATCACATCCAACTTGTGGGACATAACCACTGACGATGTTTAGCATCAGACCTTCTATTTCTACCTTCAGGCACATCACCCTATCTGACACTCACTTCACCTCTACTTTATTCTTTGCCAACTCCTCCTTCAAGACCACCCCTACTCCATTTATCTTTCTATCCATACCACGGTAAAACAGTTTGAATCCTGCTCCAATGCTGAAAACCTTGATGTCCTTCTACTTGGTCTTTTAGACACATAAAACATCTACCTTCCTTCTCTGTATCATGTCAGCCAGCTCTCTACCTTTGCCTGTCGTCCCCACATTTAGAGTTGCAACCCTCAGTCCTACATTCTTCACTTTCCTCTTCTCCCTCTGTCTCCTGACATGTTTCTCTCCTTGTGGTCTTCAACTAACAGTTGCACAATTTCTGCTGGCACCCTGTTTGTCAACAGCACCATTGGTGGTCATTGTTAACCTGGGCCTCGACCGATCCAGTATGGTTTTGTTTTGATGAACTCACATTATGGTTTTGGCAAAAATGTTTTACATCGGATGCCATTCCTGACACAATCCTCACCATTTACCCGGGTTTGGGACTGGCACAAGAGATACACTAGCTTGTGCTCCCTAGTGGCTGTTTTAAAGCACATGCACACTACAAGCGTATATTTCACGCATGTGCAGACCAACGGCATGTTTCTCTCAACAACAATGGTGCCGGAGTATAACATACTGATTTCTGTGCTATCACTGATGGAATATATTTTGGATTTCTTAGTTAATCTACATTGGAATGTAGCTGCTGTGACCGACATCTGTGTTGGGAAGAGATACAAGTTAGATCAAGTTCAAAATCACTAATGAGCCTGTATTGCGGGGCAGGAACTCCGGGGTGAACTGTGGGGAGAGACACAGGATGAGTATGGCAGCAAAAACAGGGAAGTTGTCAATACTTGTCCAATTGAGCTGACTTGTAAGGCTTACTTGAATGTTTGTCTTGCAGGCTTGGAAGTTGGATCCAGGGGGAGATTTGATGGGCGAGCCAGACCAAGGAAACCAGATTGGAGGAGAGAATGAGATGAAGGTGGCAGGGCGAACCTCTGAGCTGGATGCTGGATGGATAATTGGTTGTCCTGAGTAGAGGCTTGAATGAGGGAGAAGACTCACGGAGGAAGATTTCTGGTGCGTGGAGGCACGAGACAGAACCAGGATGACGAGGAGACTGGGCTTCACAAGTAGCTACAGGAGGTAAGAAAAAACAGGTTTTTAGTCACAGTAGAGAACTCTGAATCTAGTCTGAGCTGGACATGGTACCGTAAGTGGGACAATGTTCCAGCAGAGTCCAAACGCTTCCCAGGGCCTTAAGTACTGGAGTCTTCTCATCAAGAGAGTGGTAGCAGCTGGGAGTAATCAGTTTCCTCCTGCCACTCAGGAAACTGAAAGTAAACCTGTACTAACAAACTAGAATCTCTACAGTGCCTCCTCCTCAAGATTCGCCTCTTGGCGATCTCAACCTTTTTTCTGGGTGGTCCTTGTAAAAAGTTGAAATGAGGCTAGGGTTAAAAAAAAATGATCGGGGAATCCAGGATCTTTCTTCTGGGCCATATCCCTCCCAGTCAGCGAGATATTGGAATCCCCTGCCCCTGCATCGAACATCCAAGATGCAGTGAACAGTGAATGCCGGATGGTCAGCAATGATACGGGTAGGCGGAGGGGGACAGGCTGGAGGGCACAAAGGGCTCTCAGAGACAGGCTTTATCTGGGAGACATGAAATGTGGGGTGGATCCTCATGGATAAGGGCAGGGTAAGTTTCATAGCCGAAATGTTAATGATACTTTCGATGGGGAATGGGCTGATGAATCTAGGGCAAAGTTTATTGGGGGTATCTTTAATGTTGATGTTGTATGATGAAAGCCATACCTTCTGTCCAACGTGGTAGGTGGGGGCTGAGGCTCGGCGTTTATCCGCAAACCTCTTGTTCCGTGTTACAGTGCGGAGTAGGGCCTCCTTGGTCTGTCACCAGATCCTGTGGCATCAGCGTAGGTGATGCTGAACAGAAGGGACTGCCACCTCAACTTCCTGACTGGGAAACAGCAGCAGTGAGTAACCAAGGGATGCTTCAAATGGGGACAGGTTAGTAGCAGAGGAGGTTAAAGAATTGTGTGCATATTCAATCCAGACCAGATGCTGACTCCAGGTTGAAGGAATATTATTGATAACACACCTTAGGGCTGCCTCCAATTCTTGGTTACATCTCTCAGTCTGACCATTAGACTGAGGATGGTAACCAGATGAGAGACTGACCTAGGCCCCAAGAGCTGTGCAAAATGACTTCCATACTTGGGAGATGAATTGAGGACATCTATCAGATGCAATGTCTACAGGGATCCCATGGATGCGGAAAACGTGGTGACCCATGAGTCGGGCAGTCTCTAGGGCAGTAGGAAGCTTGGAAAGTGGAACATAATGTGCAAACTTTGAAAATCGATCAACACTAGTCAGGATTTTAGTATTACCTGCAGAGGGCGGTAGACCAGTGATGAAATCTAATGCTATGTGGGACCAGGGTCTACTAGGGGTAGGCAGTGGTTGGAGGAGGCCAGCAGGCGGTTGGCTACAGTGTTTACTCCTGGTGCAGAAAGGACAGGCCACCACATACTCTCTAATGTCCTTGTGCATCTTGTTCCACCAAAAATGTCGCCTGCAGAAAGACAGCATGTGGTTGAAGCCGGTATGACAGGTCAATTTGGGTGAGTGGAACCAATCCAGAACCTGTTTCTTAGAGGAAGCAGGAACAAACAATCTATTGGGGGGTCCAGTACCGGGGTCGGGATCTGTTTGTTGAGCTTCCTTGATAACCTTTATGATGTCCCAGGTGATCATGCCAACCATGCACGCTGATGGCAGGATATTCACATCTGCCTTGGAAAGTTCTGAGGAGGAGAACTGACGAGACAAGGCATCAGGTTTGACATTTTGAGAGCCTGGGTGGTAGGTAATGAGGAAATTGAAGCGGGTGAAAAATAATGACCACATAGCCTGTCTAGTGTTTAACCTCTTAGCATTCTGGATGTAAGCAAGGTTCTTATGGTCTGTCCAGATGATGAATGGAAGTTCAGTTCCCTCTAACCAGTGCCTCCATTCTTCTAGGGCTAGTTTTATGGCTAGGAGTTCACAGTTACACACATCATATTTCTGTTCAGCTGGGGACAGAAGTCGGGAAAAAAATGCACATGGGTGTAATTTACCATCATCCTCAGCTTGTTGCGAGAGGACAGCCCTGACCCCAGAATCAGAAGCATCGGTTTCAAGATACTGACCATCAGACGTTAAACTGTCCATCCGGATGCTTCGCTGATCCACTCAACTCCAGCCTACTACAAGTGGCCAGGCCTATGAATAAAGAATTCAATAAAATGTTGTTTTTCTGACTATTTTAACCTGTGATATAAAGTGTTTTTTGTACATGTTGTTGTGAGTTACCCAGAGGCCTGAGGAGGAGGCCCGGCCTGCCTCCTCCTGCACGCTATCTAGAGGTTTTCTCACCCTAGCTTCTCATGCTCCCTCATTATCTAGAGGTTTTTTAAACTTCTCACGTTCTCATGCTATCTCAAGGGTTTTTCACAGACTTTAAGTCCAGGTGGGCATGTTCTGTTTACTGGGAGATGTTCCCATGTAATGCAGAGAGTATTAAAGTGTGACACTCAGAATTAGAGTTGAAGTCTGCTATGGATCCTGATCTGATGCCCAGCCTGAATTGATGTTACCTTTTTACTTGGACTGAAACGGCTTCTCGTTCTGGTGTCACGGTGAGGGGCTTTTTACATCAATATCTGATTTGTACTGAATGTACTTGTGCTTTGCTGTATCTGTGGTGGTGTAATAAAATGACACTTATTATTCTAGCAGAAACAGCCTGTGAGTTTTTATTCATTGTTTCGACCATTCACCCGACCCTGTATTTTGTTTAAGATAATTTCATAGAACATTTCTGGCATCACAAACAGGATATCGGGAAGGCTGAGCAATGTTTAAAACCAAAAAAGGAAAAAGAGATTAAAGTTGAGAAAAAGTTGAAGCAAACGCCCGAGGAGGCGTGAGTTGAACAGAGAAAAAGTTGAAGCAGACGCCCGAGGAGGCGCGAGTTGAACAGAGAAAAAGTTGTACCGGGATGGGAAGAAGTCCCATTCCAGTGGTTAGCGTTGTGTTTGAGAGGTGGAGGGGGGCACCCCGAGCCTTGGAACAATTCTCTGAAAGCAGATAATCTGGGTGATGTTTTGATCACTTTGCAGGCAACAGAGGTCAGAAAGACAGGGCTACCGTGTCGCATGCGAGTGTGTGCGACTGCTTGGAAAATGTTGTCAGAAACAAGCGCCTGAGGAGTCGCGAGTTGAACAGAATGACTGATGTGGCTTTTGTTGCTCATTTGGGAACTGGATGGGATCCGTCGAGTTGGGACGGTTACATCTGGGGAGACGAGCAGCTTGCTCACTTGTCTAAAATATATAAACAACAGACTGTACAACCCACAGATGTTTGGGTAGCTAGGCTGTTGGATAAAGGTGGAGGTCAGGTAGGAGTGAATTCAGCGCATCGACAGGGAGTCAGAGCTTTGCAAAGACTCGAAACCTTTGTTTGAAGTTTACGTGGAGGCAGCCCGACAGATGTTTCCTGGAGCATCGGATTGGCCTGATTTACAGGGGCATTGGGTGACCTTAGGGGAATGCGAGCAGAGATTGGTTCGACTGTGTCTAAGGAATGCGCTCGCTGTGCGTTGGGTAGTAGATTATCAGGTACATGTTTTTTTTTTTCAAGGACTGATGTTCGAAGCCGAGTGTTGAAACTGGGTGCACTCGGAGATTGGAACACAGAGAGAAACACAGAGCTGAAAACCGGAAAAAAACAAAAACAAACATTTAGTCAACCCATGGGTCGTGGGCCGAGAAGGGACGGCTGGAAAAACATGTAGGAACCTACCCGTTCTGCTTTCTGGAGGGCATTAATACAACAGGAGTGCCTCCAGCTGAGATGGATGGTGTGTCAGCAGAAGAGCTGAGGGCTAGATGCCATTATTTGTATTAAAAGGGCCAAAAGTAGAAGGTCCAGAAGTTGACATCAACCTTCTGAAAGCAGATATTGTCAACATTGAACATCAAAGGTCCAGAATTAGAGAGCCCAGATTTTGACGTTAAATTAAAAGGCCCCAAACATCAAGGTGATATTGATGTTAAAATGCCAAAGGTCAAAGGAAAAATTAAAACACCTGATGTTGACATTAAAAGCCCAAATGTTGACATTGAGGGCCACAAAGGATGAATTAAAATGCCTAAAACCAAGATGATTGAAGGGAAAAAGGGTGGATTTGAAATGTCTAAAATAAAAATGTCATCAGAGCACTTAAAGGGGATGTGTTAAGCTGGTTGCTTTGAAGGAAGTGCATCATTATGTTGTTTGTAAATGGTTCATCTGCAGCTGAAGTTTTGACGGCATCTAAAACAACCCGAAGTATCTGAAAATATCTGAGATGAAAAAAATCACCATCTTGTTTTGCAGTTGTTTCACATTTAAAGTAAAAGTTCAGCTCTTTTCAAGAGGGGTTCTGTGGAAAAGGTTATGAACAAGTAATATCTTACCTGCTGCACATATGCTTTAGAACAACCTCAGTTTGGAGAAACTGATGAGCTAAATATTCTGAGTGGGGCCAAGACCAGAAGGATTTCTTTTTAATAAATAAAAGTTAATTGCTGACACTTTTGCATGAAGTGGTTATGTATGAAGAATTGTCTGATTAATTGTAGAGCAAAACGGATGACATAAAACTGCAATACAGCAATGTGAAGCATGTCAGCATCAGAAAAGAGGGTCACCACAGCATGTGCAGGGACGAATACACAGAGGAAAGAGACCAGGTCAGATCTGTCAGATGGATTTCATTGGCCCTTTGCCCATGTCACAGGGGTGTAGATATGTATGTACGGCTGTAGATACATATTCAGGTGTGTTGGTGACTCATCCTTGTAAATATGCAAATCAGACATCTACTTTAAAATGTCTTAGTATGATAGAATCATTTTATGGGGTTCCCCTTCAGATACGAACAGATAATGGGACCCATTTTACTGGAAAACAAGTGAAAGACTGGTCAGCTGAAAAACATGTTGAATGGATGTATCACATTCCTTATCATCCACAAGCTGCTGGGTTGATTGAGAGAATGAATGAACTGTTAAAAAAATGCTGAGAAAATTAAATGACAAACATGATTTGACTAACTGGAAAGTAAATTTGTAGCAGGCTGTGTCTCAATTGAATAACAGACCCATTGCACCAGGCACCACTCCTCTAAATTGAATGATACTCCAGAAAAAGAACCAATCAGAATGTGGAAAATTGATGACAGAGCAGAGCTGCCTGTCAGAACAACTCCTGGATCTGCTGGACTAGATCTGAGGACCCTAGAGCCAGTGACATTGATTTCAGGTCAAATTCAAGTTATAAAATTGGTCTGGGTCTGCAATATCCTAAAGGCAGGAGAAGAAAAATGGGTGAATGTACCTGTAAACAAATGTTATATAAGAGAAAACTAATGATTCTTCCTCTATCTGTAAGCAGTACTTTTTGTCTCTACAGCTTGATGTTTCCTTGGTCATTGCTGACTGGACAATCGGGGCTGCCCAAGAGCCAACATGGGAGAAGCTGGTGGCAGGCGCCCGTCAGATGAGAGTGCAAGCTGTTGGGGCATCACGTGCCTTGTTGCAGGTGCCGTGGTGTTCCCGGTCGACCTCTCCTCAGACAAAGTAACTTCACATGTTTGAAACACACAAAAAAAGAGGCTGCCTGATAAGGCACAACTGATTGTCCTATGTACAAGTGTTGGGCACACTACAACAGGAAAACCATCCCAGTGATACCTAAGGGATGTCAGATTAGAATTTATGTGGAAACCCCACTGTGTAACATGTATAAGAACAGTACGTGTAAACCGGATGAGGAAAAAAAAAAAGGAACAAAGTTTGACTTTACTGCCAATTAAACAAAGGAGAAGGAAACATGCTTCGTTGGCAGTTACCCAAATTGGAGTCTGGATGCCCTCAGTAGTCATGACTCAAGAAGAAACGGCCAAAATACTGCTAAAAGAAATAAACTGGCAGTTGAAGATGTGGGGTAACACTGAAGAAATACTCCAAAACATAACCCAGGTGCTGAACTGGACCGTGTGTACCTTGCAATTTTTTTCCATGCACAGCTGCTGAAGGAGCGTTTCCAGATGGTGGTGACGACATCCAATCACCACGAGTGGAGGAAGCTGTGGAACATTTCTAGTACATATTGGGTAGCTATAAAGCCCGAATTGACAATGTGTACTGAATATATGTGTGAAGGTTATTGGGTTCAGTGGCTTGTAAGTGACATAACTACAGTATGCAGGTATCATGTGTTACCTGTAATAACTGTACAAGGATATTGTTTTTTGAAAATACAAGGTGAATGGTTTGAGCCACAGACAAATCTCACCTATGACATGAAACTATGTGAGACGGCTAATAAAGGAGTGGTATGTATTCTGCAAACAGGTCATGTTAACCCATGTTTAACCAAAGACGAGGTATTGTGTGATTGGACTCATGACATAAAAAGTCATCCTCAATTACCTAAGGTGCCTTTCTCTGGATGTGTGTATGGTGTACATTTGTGGACTTGGAACAACCAGACTTATCAATTAACTAATTATAGTTCTACCACTCGACTAACAGAGATACAATGGCAAACTTTGCACGTACCCTGGCGAGTCTCCCTAGACCGTTTCAAATGCGCATTGAATGGGTCTACAGAGCTGAAACGAATGATTGAATCACATAAGTCAAACGTGTCTGATCTAACAGTGTCCACCTGCATTGCTCAAGGAAAGGTTTTACATGTGGCTAAGCTAATAGAGCAAGCATCGGCTCACCATTGGTGGGATATATTCATAGGAATGTCATCTATGGCGCAAAATATATGTAGTATCTCCTTTGCTTGTTTTGATATTATGTATTACCGTATGAACATTATGTAACCTGGGCACTTGTTTCTATATTAGAAGAGTGAAAAGAAGAATAACTAGTTTGATTTATAACACTGCTTTATAATGAAAATAGTATTACTAATAGAGGACCATGGGTTAGGGACGGAAAAAACCACCATGACAATTGACCCTACAGTCCCAGAGGATATCATGATATTGAATAATCATGTTAGTGGCAATGTAATTAATCATACTTTTCAGGGTTTTAATTCCTGTTTGGAATTTTTAGATTTTATGTGTGAATCTTTCCAAGAATGGGTTGGCAGGCAATATCCTGAAGATTTTGATTTTGAAGGGAACAATTTTCAAAATTAGTCAGAAAACCAAAGGGTGGAATGAATAAAGAATTCAATAAAATGTTGTTTTTCTGACTATTTTAACCTGTGATATAAAGTGTTTTTTGTGCATGTTGTTGTAAGTTACCTAGAGGCCTGAGGAGGAGGCCCGGCCCGCCTCCTCCTGCACGCTATCTAGAGGTTTTCTCACCCTAGCTTCTCATGCTCCCTCGTTATCTAGAGGTTTTTTAAGCTTCTCACGCTCTCACGCTATCTCAAGGGTTTTTCACAGAC
Source organism: Nematolebias whitei (assembly GCF_014905685.2). Lineage (NCBI taxonomy): Eukaryota > Metazoa > Chordata > Actinopteri > Cyprinodontiformes > Rivulidae > Nematolebias > Nematolebias whitei. The sequence goes on along the minus strand of NC_056501.1, from coordinate 38,324,589 downwards.
TTTAAGTCCAGGTGGGCATGTTCTGTTTACTGGGAGATGTTCCCATGTAATGCAGAGAGTATTAAAGTGTGACACTCAGAATTAGAGTTGAAGTCTGCTGTGGATCCTGATCCGATGCCCAGCCTGAATTGATGTTACCTTTTTACTCGGACTGAAACGGCTTCCCGGTCTGGTGTCACGGTGAGGGGCTTTTTACATCAATATCTGATTTGTACTGAATGTACTTGTGCTTTGCTGTATCTGTGGCAGTGTAATAAAATGACACTTATTATTCTAGCAGAAACAGCCTGTGAGTTTTTATTCATTGTTCCGACCATTCACCCGACCCTGTATTTTGTTTAAGATAATTTCATAGAACAGCCTGGTATGCACAGTGGGCGCGAGTGCAGCGGGCGCGCGTGCAGCGGGCGCGCGTGCAGCGGGCGCGCGTGCAGTGGGCGCGCGTGCAGCGGGCGCGCGTGCAGCGCGTGCAGCCGTGGCGGTTTTGGTCGTCTCCAGTGGAACCTAACCAACTCTGGACTGTCTGCTGCATCATCTCCTGCCGACCATCTGCTGGATATTCGTCTCTCCGGGTGCTTCATTGATCCTGCTGGGTCCTGCCTGATCCCCGTAGTTGAGCCTGGCTCATGCCACGGGCGCGCGCACAATTGCGGTGTCTCTGGTCCTTGAAGACGCGGTTCAAACTCCAAAAATCTGAAAGAGCTGATCTGTGCTCTGAGCTCAGCTTTTCCTTCAGCTACTGGTCCTACAAAGATTGCTCTGCTGAATGTGAGGTCACTGGCAAATAAAACCTTAATCTTAAACGACTTTTTCTGATCAAATGGGCTGGAATTCATGTTTGTTACAGAGACCTGGCTCGTCCCTGGTGAGTTAAGTGTTTTTTCTGAACTTATGCCGGTGGATTATGCCTTTTTTAATGCTCCAAGGACTTTCTGTCTGGAATACTGCTCAATTACAACAGGGTCTTGATTCTGGGAGACTAATGTACACGTTTGATGTCCTGACAAGCCTTTGTGGCAGGAGTTTCTAAATCTGATACAATCTTTCAACCTTGTTCAAAATGTTGTTGGTCCAACTCATCAACAAGGTCATACACTTGATTTAGTTCTGTCTCATGGATTGTCTGTGGTTAATCTAGAAATTGGGGATGCTATTGTTTCAGATCACAAACCCATTTCATTCGAAACCTGTTATTCAGGAGTCTAAATCCCCCGCTCCAGCCAAGAGTTGTCGGATATTTAACTCTTCAACTGCTGCTCTTTTTTCCTCTGCATTCATTACTGATGCAGCCTCAGTCCCTAAAACCTCTGCCTGTATTAGTACGCAGGAGCTGCTCAGTAGGCATGATGCGACCTGCTCTAAGATTTTAGACCTCGTGGCCCCGCTAAAAATCAGGCGACCAAAGCGGGCACCACACCCCTGGTTGAACACGACCACACGAGCAGCCAAACGTCTATGCAGGAGAGCTACACGCAAGTGGAAAAAGGACAAATTACAGGTTTCTTTTATTATGTTAAAAACGTGTTTGATGCGATTGGTGTCACCTGGTGATGAGCGGCTGAGATCACGTAGGAGCTGTGCAGCGTAAGTAAATGACAAAATTCAGGTAAACCAAACAAATTAAAATAAATTAAACTCAGGTAAAACAATCGAATATATTAATATTTTTCATACATTTTTTGTTATTACTAACCTGTGCTTTTTTGTTTCAATAAAACAAACTGGACGAGGAGACGTTGGACAGTCTTGAGAGCTACCTGGACACGTGCTTTGAGAATATAGTGATGGGTAAACCTCAGAACACCGCGCCCACCGCTACTCCAACATCCAAGCGCACGCGTTCGGAGAGCTCAAGCGGCGCGTCCACGTCTCCTGAGAAAAGCTTCACCGATGTTCTGGAGTCCATCGACAAAAAGTTATCAAGTTTAGATGCCCGACTGGCTCTCGTTGAAGCTCTCCACAAAGAATTTCAAGCGTTGAGGGAATCTCTGGAGTTCAGCCAAGCTCAGGTGGCGTCGCTAGCTGCAGAAAACCAATCTCTGAGGGGAGACGTTAAAGATCTCACAGAGAGGATGACGCAGATATCCGGAGAAAACAGGAAAATGAAAGAGTCCATCCTGGACCTTCAAGCTCGGAGTATGCGGGATAATCTTGTCTTCTCTGGGATCCCTGAACGAGGAGAGGAGGACGCAGAAGCTACGATCCGTGAGTTTATCCAACGTGAGCTGAAACTCCCAAGTGAGACCGTAAAAAAGTTCACTTTCCATCGTGTTCACCGGCTCGGAGGTAAGAGGCCCGATAACAAGCGACCTCGCCCAATTATAGCTAAATTTGAGCATTATAAACAGAAAGAGCAGGTGAGAAGTCAGGGCAGAGAGCTGCGTGGAAAAGATTTCAGCGTTAATGATCAGTTTCCTAAAGAAATACTCGATCGGAGGCAAGTTTTATTTCCAATTAGGAAAAAATTCATGTCTGAGGGCGCCAGGGCTACAGTGGCAGTAGATAAACTTTATGTTAACGGTCAGCTGTTCAGGGAACGAGACATCACTCCATGGCTTTATTAAAAGGAACAACAGCTTGGTTTAAAGCAGGGCTGTTCAACATATGACCCGTGGGCCAGGTCAGGTCCACGGATGGGCCAGGTTCGCTTCAACAATGAGTTCTTTCTTTTTTTTTTTTCTTTTCTTTTTTTTTCTTTCTTTCTTTATCTATGTATATATATGTATATGTATGTATGTGTATATGTGTATATGTATGTATATTTGTGTGTGTATGTATGTATGTATATTTGTGTGTGTATGTATGTATGTATATTTGTGTGTGTATGTAGGTATGTATATATGTGTGTGTATGTAGGTATGTATGTGTGTGTGTATGTATGTGTGTATGTGTGTATGTATGGTGTGTGTGTATGTGTGTATGTATGTATGTGTGTATGTATGTATGTGTGTATGTATATATGTGTGTGTATGAATGTATATATGTGTGTGTATGTATATGTGTGTGTATGTATGTATGTGTGTGTAAGTATGTATGTATGTGTGTATGTATGTGTATATATATGTATGTATGTATGTATGTGTGTGTATTGTATGTATGTGTGTGAGTATATATGTATGTATATGTATGTATGTATGTATATGTATGTATGTATGTATATGTATGTATGTATGTATGTATGTGTATATATGTATGTGTATGTGTATATGTGTATATAT
>NC_056501.1:38286203-38306371 GCF_014905685.2 Nematolebias whitei | reverse complement strand
TCGGAACCAGCCCAGAACCGGACCTACTCCAGAGTTTTACTTTATTTCACAATAAATCTTTTAACCCTCTCAGTGGTTGTTGTTGTTGTTTGCGATCCGGCCTCTGGTTCTTGACATATATATATATATATATATATATATATATATAAACATACATATATATATATACATATATATATATATATATATAGGAGGAGTCAGGTATTCCCTCACGTGTGCTCAATTCCACATTGATTGAGATGTGCAAATGAAGCGTTCTTGAATTCATGAATTTTTGTGCATACTAAGTTTTCTCAATTGAAGCATATGCCATGTTTCAATAGTAAATCCACACAAGTCCTTGTACATATTGTCATTTAATGGAGGATGCAGGCTGCACCAGGTCAGTGTCAATGTATTTACCTGTATATAGCACATAAAACAACAAAAGATGACCAAAGTGCTTTACAGTTTAGTCAAATTAAAATGAAAGCAATTAGACCAAAAAAACAAATACATCTTGTGCTACGCAGGAAACACAAGAAAGTTAATAAAATACAATTAAAATCGGCTCCAACTTGTTCTCAGACTCTGCATGGATCAAACACCAAGGAATACAGATGAGTCTTGAGCAAAGATTTGAAAGCCTCAACAGTTTGAGCGGTCTTTAAATTATCAGGTAAACTGTTCCACAGTTTTGGAGCAGCAACTGCAAAAGCCCGATCACCTCTGGACTTCAGTTTGTATCTGGGGACATCTAAGAGAAACTGGTTGGTAGACTAGAGTGCTCTAACAGGAGTGTAGGTGTTAATATCACATAAGAATGATGGGGACAGACCTTTTAAGACTTTAAACACAAGCAATAAAATCTTAAAATCAATCCAGAAGTGAACAGGAAGCCAGTGGAGAGAAGCCAGGACAGGGGTTATTTGGTCATGTTTTCTAGTTGTTGTTAAAAGATGAGCTGCTGCGTTCTGGACGGTTTGTAAACGATGCAAAGATGATTTATCTAAACCAACATACCAAATGAGAGGTAATAAAAGCATGAATCACCTTTTCAAGGTCTCTGAAAGGGAGACAAGTAAGTAAGTAAACTTTATTTAAGAACCACTCTTCATAAATAAAATCACAAAGTGCTTTACAGAAATCCAAAATACAGGCTTAAAATAAAACAAAAACAGTAAGAACAGCTGATAACAACAGTAAGTACAATATTTAACTAAAAGCTTGTCTGAATAAAAGTGCCTTAAGCTGATTTTTAAAGGAATCAAAAGAGACGGTCGCACAAAGAGACGGGCAGGGCATTTCACAGCCTGGGGATAGGTCATCCCGAGTTTTAAATCGAGTCTTAGGGACGTTTAAGAGGTTCAATGCTGAAGACCGAAAGGTGCAGGCTGGAGAATAAGGAGTCAACATTTCAGTGATGTATTGTGGTGCCTGTCCATTTAAAGCTCTAAAAGACCAAAATGTAAAAATTAATTCTAAATTTGACAGGTAGACAATGTAGATAAGATACAGCTGGTGTGATGTGTGACCTTGTATTAGTTTCTGTTAAAAGCCTCACAGCAGAGTTCTGGACCAACTGGAGACGAGCGACAGCAGATTTATTAAAACAAGTAAAAAGGGAAGAATCAGCACCTCCAAATCTGAGGCCATGGTCCTCAACCACAAAAGGGTGGATTGCTCTCATCAGGTTGAGGATGAGGTTCTGCCTCAAGTGGAGGAGTTCAAGTATCTCTGGGTTTTGTTCACAAGTGAGGGAAGAATGGAGCGTGAGATTGACAGATGGATTGGTACAGCATCTGCAGTATTATGGACTCTGTAGCGGTCCGTTGTGGTGAAAAGAGAGCTGAGCTGTAAAGCAAAGCTCTCTGTTTACCTGTCAGTCTATGTTCCTACCTTCACCTATGGTCATAAACTCTGTGTAGTGACTGAAAGAATGAGATAGCAAATACAGGCGGTTGAAATGAGTTTCCTCCGCAGGGTAGCAGGACTCTCCCTTAGAGATAGGGTGAGAAGTTCAGTTATCTGGGAGAGACTTGGAGTAGAACTGCTACTCCTCCACATGGAGAGGAGCCAGTTGAGGTGGTTTGGGCATTTGTGATGCATTCAGACACCACTGTATCATCTGCAGACTTTACAATATGACAGCCTGGATGGGAAGGTGTACAGCAGAGTGAACAGGAGAGGGCTCAGCACACATCCCTGAGGGGAGTCAATGCTGAGGATCATGGTGGAGGAAGAGAAGTTGTGGATCCTCACAGACTGTGGTCTGTTTGTTAAGAAGTCTAGGACTCAGATGCAAATGGAGGGGCTTAGTCCTAGTGTGAGTAGTTTGTCCATCAGGGTTTGGGGGATCATGGTGATGAAGGCAGACCTGAAGTCCACAAAGAGCATACGGATGTAGGAGTCCTTCTGCTCCAGGTGGGTGAGAGCAGTGTGTACCACAGAGGAGATGGTGTCTTCTGTTGATCGATTCTCATGGTATGCGTACTGATGAGGGTCCTTGCTGATCTGTTGACTTCCTCACATGCTCTGTGCATCAACGGGAGTCCCCCCTCCCGTTATTTCCTCCCTTCCCCATTTCATTGGTTCGACTGTGACCTTTTTGTTAATTATATTGGCGAGATTGTTTTTAACCATTTATTTATACAGGTAGCCTCTGTGAGTCACTAGGACTCACCCCCCCAAGAGTGATGTGTATTGGGCGGCTATGTGAGTGTCTGGGTGTGACAAAGCTATATGTTTTTGGTGGCAGGAAGCCCTTTAGCCTGTCGAAAAATAAATCATAAATTAGCTGCATCATTGTATAAACCGCCTTGAGACGACTTCTCTTGTGACTTGGCGGTATTTAAATAAACTGAACAGAATTTAATTTAATTTAATCATTTTGATACCAAACTATAACCAGCCAACAAGGATGTGGCACTCGGACCATCAGAAGGGTTTTTTCTACTAATATGTCATTGACCCAAGCAAGAACTGAACATGAACATTTTACTTTTATCGGCTGTATTCCCACGACTCGACTTTGGAACAGGCGGAAGATAATGAATGGACAGATATTTCTACAAATGCATAAGACCTTGAAACAGTTTCAGGAGGGCATTTCATCGTACAGGATGAGGTGGTCAGATTTTTGTATCTGGGATTTTAAGTTGGTCTGGCATCAAAATCCCAGGGGTCAAAATAATCCAGTTAACGGGAGGTGATTCTCTGAAAAATAGATGACGGTGCAGGGCATTATCTTATAGGAAGTGGTAGACAGATTCAGTTATGTTTGGTTTGCACAACCTTAGTTTGAAAGATCAGGCAGAAAAGAGCAAAAAGTGTTATCTGAATTCGTTATCAGAAAAAATAAAGTCATACATTATCAACAAGATTTGTTTTGGATCAGTAAAAAGACATGCAGTCAGTGTTAAAACAATGAAGTTCAATTCAGTTTATTTATATAGCGCCATGTCACAACAGCAGTCATCTTTTGGCACTGAAAAGAACCATTCACATACATAAAAGTCAGTTAATAACTTTATTTATTATTATTATTATTATTAATAATATTTATGTGCTCACTCAGGATGGAAGACTGCGACAAAGTGAAGCTTCAACAAGTCTGCTGGCTTCCTTAGATATAAAACTTTACTAATTGGCTTTTTTATGTGAATGTTTCTGTAAAGTGCCCTGAGACAACTTTGTTGTGAATTGGTGCTATATAAATAAACTGAATAGAATTTAATTTATTTGAGGAGCAGACATCTTTGAGTCTTCACTTTGTCACAATCTCCCATCCTGAGAGAGCATAAAGGCAACAGTGGAAAGGAAAAACTCTCTCATGACAAAGAAACCCCCAGTAGAACCAGGCTCAGGACAAGTGGCCATTTGCTTCAACTGTCTGGTTTGAGAGGACAGAAAGGAGGAAAAGACACAGAATGGTAGGTCCAGAATAGAGGACATCAGGATTTTCTCTAAGACAAAAGAAAAGCACATGTTAAGATGCAAACAATTCCAAATGCAATATGCATTTGTAACTGTTTGATTAAATTAGGTCAGTTTGTCCTCCAGCATTGTAAGCCTATAGCAGCTTAATTAAGGATAGGTCAGGAAACCCAAGCTGACCCTAGCTATAGGATTTATCAAAAAGGAAAGTCTGAACCTACTTTAAAAACTGGACAATGTGTCAGCCTCACAGACTGAAACTGGAAGTTGGTTCCTCAAAAGAGGAGCCTGATAACAGAAGGCTCTGCCTCCCATTCTGCTTTTTAGGAACTCTAGGAACCATAATTAAACCTGCAGTTTGAGAGTGAAGTGCTCTTTTAGGAAAATATGGAACAATAAGATCTGTAATACAAGATGGATCTAGGATGTTGAGAGGCTTTGTATGTTAGAAGTAAGATTTAGAATTCAATTCTGGACCTGAAAGGGAGCCAGTGGAGAGAAGCTAAAACTGGAGACGTATGATCTATCCTACTAACTCCAGTTAAGAATCTGGCAGCAGCATTTTGGATCAACTGAATGTTTTTTTAAAGAAGTATTTGGGCATCCAGATAATAAACCATTGCAATAGTCCAGTCTAGACGTGATAAATGCAGGAACGAGTTTTACTGCAACATTTTTAGACAAGATTGCTTGCTCTTGCCGAGATTGGATGCTTCTCCCTCCCTCTCCACTTTGCTGCTCTCTCTGTCTGTGAAACTGCTTGTGAGACTCTTGCATTTCTTCCAAACATACAGGTCCTTCTCAAAAAATTTGCATATTGTGATAAAGGTCATTATTTTCCATAATGTAATGATAAAAATGAAACATTCATATATTTCAGATTCATTGCACACCAACTGAAATATTTCAGGTCTTTAATTGTTTTAATACTGATGATTATGGCATACAGCTCATGAAAACCCAAAATGCCTGTCCCAAAAAATTAGCATATTTCATCCCACCAATGAAAGACAAGTGTTTTTAATACAAAAAACGCCAACCTTCAAATAATCTTGTTCAGTTATGCACTCAATACTTGGTCGGGAATCCTTTTGCATGAATGACTGCTTCAATGCGGCGTGGCATGGAGGCAATCAGCCTGTGGCACTGCTGAGGTGTTATGGAGGCCCAGGATGCTTCGATAGCGGCCTTAAGCTCATCCAGAGTGTTGGGTCTTGCGTCTCTCAACTTTCTCTTCACAATATCCCACAGGTTCTCTATGGGGTTCAGGTCAGGAGAGTTGGCAGGCCAATTGAGCACAGTAATACCATGGTCAGTAAACCATTTACCAGTGGTTTTGGCACTGTGAGCAGGTGCCAGGTCGTGCTGAAAAATGAAATCTTCATTTCCATAAAGCTTTTCAGCAGATGGAAGCATGAAGTGCTCCAAAATCTCCTGATAGCTAGCTGCATTGACCCTGCCCTTGATGAAACACAGTGGACCAACACCAACAGCTGACATGGCACCCCAGTGACTGTGGAAACTTGACACTGGACCTCAAGCAATGTGAATTCTGTGTCTCCTCTCTTCCTCCAGACTCTGGGACCTTGATTTACAAAGGAAATGCAAAATGTACTGTAATCAGAGAACATAACTTTGGACCACTCAGCAGCAGTCCCAGGTGAGATGCATCTGACGCAGTCTCTTGTTCAAAAGTGGCTTGACCTGGGGAATGCAGCACCTGTAGCCCATTTCCTGCACACGCCTGTGCACGGTGGCTCTGGATGTTTCTACTCCAGACTCAGTCCACTGCTTCTGCAGGTCCCCCAAGGTCTGGAATCAGCCCTTCTCCACAATCCTCCTCAGGGTCCGGTCACCTCTTCTCGTTGTGCAGCGTTTTCTGCCACACTTTTCCCTTCCCACAGACTTCCCACTGAGGTGCCTTGATACAGCACTCTGGGAACAGCCTATTCGTTCAACAATTTCTTTCTGTGTCTTACCCTCTTGCTTGAGGGTGTCAATGATGGCCTTCTGGACAGCAGTCAGGTCGGCAGTCTTACCCATGATTGCGGTTTTGAGTAATGAACAAGGCTGGGAGTTTTTAAAAGCCTCAGGAATCTTTTGCAGGTGTTTAGAGTTACGTCGTTGATTCAGATGGTTAGGTTAATAGCTTGTTTAGAGAACCTTTTCATGATATGCTAATTTTTTGGGACAGGCATTTTGGGTTTTCATGAGCTGTATGCCATAATCATCAGTATTAAAACAATTAAAGACCTGAAATATTTCAGTTGGTGTGCAATGAATCTGAAATATATGAATGTTTCATTTTTATCATTACATTATGGAAAATAATGACCTTTATCACAATATGCTAATTTTTTGAGAAGGACCTGTAATTATGGACTGTTTTGATCAGTTGGTCCCTCAACTCAATTTACAACATTTTCTTCGAAGAGGAGACAGGCTTTAGGCGAGTCGATTTGCCCTGTTGGCATGCACACAGCTGGATATCTCATCGACTGGAAGACTTGATGATGTATCTATCTCTGCTGCCATCTGTGCATTTTAAGGATGCACATTTAATTGGATTTTCAATAACTGTTTCCTGCTTTTTTGGATTTTTTTTATCATATCTTGCTCATATCATATGTTCATTTCTTAGATCTTATTACTGTTTTTCTTTTACATTTTAATGTTGGACGTAACTGGGACCCTTTGTACATAATCTTGTTCCACCACATGTACCACATGAGATGCGACTGACAAATAAATATATCTGACTGACTGATTAAACAAATAAACATATTTAAACCATGACATTATGTAGTGAATTCATAATAAAAACATATTCAATTCAGTTTATTTATATAGTGCCAAATCACAACAAAGTTGTCTCAAGACACTTTACAGAAACATTCACATATATAAAAAGCCAATTAGTAAAGTTCTCCATCTAAAGAATCCAGCAGACAAGTTGAATCTTGGCTTCGTTGCAGTCTCCCATCCTGAGCAAGCACAGTGGCAACAGTGGAAAGGAAAAACTCAATTTTAAAAGGAAGAAACCTCCAGCAGAACCAGGCTCAGGACAAGGGGCCATCTGCTTTGACCGGCTGGTTGAGAGGACAGGAAGGAGAGACAGACGAACACAGAATGGTAGGTCCAGGTATAAGTCCAGGTGTATCTGAAAGACAAAAAAAACACATGTTAAGGATAGAAAAAATAATTACAAATACAAAACAGGTTGAGCAGAGTAAGTAAAGACAGTAGCAGAGTGAAAATTGTGGTCAGTTTGTCCTCCAGCAGTCTAAGCCTATAGCAGCATAACTAAGGGACAGCTCAGGAAACCCAAGCCGACCCTATCTATAGGATTGAGCAAAAAGGAAAGTCTTGAGCCTAGTTTTAAAACTGGATAATGTGTCAGCCTCACGGACAGAGATTGGAAGTTGGTTCCACAAGAGAGGAGCCTGATAACTGAAAGATCTGCCTCCCATTCTGTTTTTGTAAATTCTAGGAACCATAAGTAAACATGCAGTCTGAGAGTGAAGTGCTCTGTTAGGAAAATATGGAACAATAAGATCTGTAGATAGGATAATAATAAGATGGAGCTAGGTTGTTGAGAGCTTTGTAGGTTAGAAGTAAAATTTTGAATTCTATTCTGGATTTGACAGGGAGCCAATGGAGAGAAACTAAAACTGGAGAAATATGATCTCTCCTACTAACTTCAGTTAAGACTCTGGCAGCAGCATTTGACTGACTCTGATTAAACAAATATACATATTTAAACCATGACATTATGTAGTGAATACATAATAAAAACATAGTATCATATTAAAAACATATTAACATATTAAAAACCTAAGTAGGAAAAATGTATTTAACTTTAACAAGTTTTAAGTTCATGGATGTTGTGGTTATCTTAAGTTTCACTGAAAGCTAAGCCAATAAGTACTTGTATGTTTTAAACACCACTTGTCATCCATCCATCCATCCATTATTTTCACCTGATTCTTTCTTTTCGGGTTGCGGGGGTCACTGAAGCCCAATGGGAGATGGCTGTGCATCCAGGGTGTACCCTATGAGATGCAGGGGACACATGGACAGGTCTCCAGTCCATCACATGGCCACATAGAGTCAAATTGGAGTACCCGGAGAAAACCCATGCAGCACGGAGAGATGTGCAAACTCCAGCCAGAAAGTCCCCCCGCTGGGATTTGATCTCGTGACCTTCCCACTAAGAGGTGGCAGCTCTACCAACTGCCCCACCGTGTTGCCCAGGTCACATGTCTGATAAATGATATTATTTTGGGGTCTTGCCTTCTTGAGTTTGTGACTATCTGGAATTCACCAAAAGTCTTGCATTTTGTAGAAAACAAAAAGAGTTCTCATGTGAGTGGACAAAAGAAGCATCTTAATAGGATTGGAAATCTGATTCATGTCTGATGATAGTATAAATCCACACCGTCCATTTTACAACCATTGAGGTTCTCTGACCTTGGATCAACAGCTCTGTGGGGCCTCTCCATTAGTGGCTGGTAGTTTGTGCTGCTAGGCATTGAAGGAGAACAGTCAAGCTAGTAGGTGTGGGTGGATGAATGGATGGACAGAATGTTTAGATAAAACACTGGTAGCTGTAAAACCAATTAAACAAGGTGAATTGTATGCCCCTGCTGAACATTTTTTCCTGTCATAAAACATAAAGCTGATCACTGGTTAATACAAGGCAGCAGCACATGCTTCTTGTACCACAACAAGTTCCAATAAATGTTTCAATGTGAGCCTCTGTGTACAGCAGGTCATAAATAATACATAAAGACCCCTGACACTTGTATTACTTGAGCATGTATAATTTAATGGTTTAGACACTCTAAACATGCATGGCAACACTTAACTGTTGTCTTCCCTTCAGAGATTGCTCATTTCCGGATTTTTTTGGTAACCTTGACCCCTTCCACCACCAGCACCACCCATGATTCACTGCTTACAAATATCCATGTTCCCCACTTGAATATAATGACTTTTGTTATGTAGACTTAATTTTTGTCAAAATTTTACAGCACCCTACTATTGTCCCTAACAAAGATTTTGTAATTTATATTTTCCCTATTCTGTGTGTATTTATTTTTCAAAGTTCAACGTTCAAAGTTCATTTTCCATTTGTGCAAAGACCAGCAATCCAGGCACACTGGAATTCTGCAGAGATCTCTATCTGCTCTACTGTGTCTCAGGTTATATGAACATTTTTTGTGTCTGATAAGAGAGTGAGCTGAATGGAGTGAGTCCTTGATAACTCCAGCTGCTTTTTTCGACAGTGCTGTACATACATCAAGTCCGTAGAAGGAAGTTTTGTCCCTACGATCCTGTCTGCAGTCTTTATGATTATTTGCAGTGCCTTCCTTTCTGCTTGTGTGATGTTCCCATACCAGACGGTGATGCCTGCAGTTAGGATACTCTCTATCAGTCCTCTACTGTACAGGCTTGGAGGAGAGGGCACTGGTTCAGACCCGCTTTCCTGAGCAGCTTAATGAAGTAAAGTCTTTGCTGGGCTTTTTTCACTGTGGCACTGTGGCTGTAGTGTAGAGAGACCAGCTCAGGTCCGAAGTAACCTGCATTCCCAAAAATTTATATATGTCTGCCCTCTCTACCTCAGTCCCTTTAATGATGAGAGGCTGTAATGGGGGATGGTTCTTCCTGAAGTACAATATGATTTATTTGGTCTTGTCTGTATTGAGGATGAAGTTGTTCTTTTCTCTATAGCTTATAATGTTGTCTACCAGAGTCCTGTAGCCTGATTCATTCCCCTCTGGGATGAGGCCCAATGTAGTGGAGTCGTCAGCATATTTAATGTTGTGCTGGGGAGACACAGTCATAAATGTACAGAGTAAAGAGTTTAGGGCTGAGGAAACAGACCTGTTTTTCAGTGTAATGTAATTTGTATTGAGGAATGATGTTAAATAGCTGTTTTGGTATCAGTTGACACACAATGCTTTGTTGTAAAAGTAAGTGGTGATGGTTATGATGGTTGTCAATTGTGTAAGATCATCCTTGTGCATGCTAAGAAGCACTTTGCTTTTACCCAACACCTAACTGCTAATTTCTGACTTTTTAGTAGGATTTATTTATTTTTTACTTTTTTAGTAAAATCACTGATTGTTTAATAAAGTAGGAGAGAGCAACATTTTCCCACAAATGAACAGAACATGTAATAACATAATATTATTTTATACTTCGTTTTCTTGTTGTATTTTTTTCATGGTCAATAAAGAATCAACCCAGAAAGCAGTTAGGAAGCAGAAATCTAAAAGTTTTAACTTAATATAACAAAAAGTCCTGACAAGTCAGCCACTCTCCTTATAGTAATTGAAAACTTAGGGAGGATTGTGATGGCATGTAAAACAGCCTAACACTCCACTGAGGGAGTCACAGAGAGACATGGAATATAAAGTGCTACACTGGGAAAGAACTGGGAACAGGTGAGTGGGTGGGGCCAGACAAAAACTGAGATATAAAGAACTCTGAAAACATCAGAAAACACTGAAGAACCAGCAAACAACCAGCAAACACTTGAAACACCATTGGGTAAAATACCCCCACAAGAATCACACAAACTTTCAATAATATAATACAAAAGATTACTAATAAACCACAAAAAATACAGATCCCTTAGCATCCCCATCTTAAAGAGTCAACACCCGACAACCCCCCCAAAAAATACAAAAACACATACTCAGAAGGGCAGAGGGAAAGCACATGATCGGGGATTGGTGGGTGGGGGATATGCAAAAAACACACTATATATAAGAAAAATGTATCGGCATTGAGCCCAGGACCACAAAACAGTATAAACACCAGTAGTTCATGCTGGATGGCTAGGGCATGGCCCTATGAAACAGAGTATGAAACAGAGTTCTGGTGGATGGCCTGGGAACTGTCCTGACTGGCAAGAAAGATACTTCATCCTCCACGCCCTTGAATGCAGAGCAGAGAGAAGGTTTGTCCTTGATTCTGAAGTATGTTCATTCAACCTTTATTTATACAGATTAGTCTCATTGAGCCTCGAGGACTCATTTACAAGAGAGACCTGTTTATAGACGTGTTTATACACCTGTCTAGAAAGATCCCTAAAGCACAAAAAAACTCTGGAGGCCTTACAAATGGCACAGAAGGCTCTGATGGGCCATCAGAAAGGGTGTTGCAAACTGCAACAGAGCACTGGAAGGCCTGCTGACTCAGAAAATGCCGGCAACAAGAGACTCTGGGTGACCTAATAACAGACAATGTAGGAGGTGGTGGGGACTGTGGAAGACCAGCAGGTTGCTCAGGGGGCTTTGAAGGTGGAGTCTGCTCACAAGATGCAGTTGGCTCTAGAAGCATGGGAGGCTCTGAAGATGCTGGGAAGAAATCAAGTGAAGACAACTGGTCCAGCTCACCTCCCAGCTGATAAATGGTACTGATGATCTCCTAGTACTCTGAATAAAGTAGTATCTCAGGTCAAGACATCAGGGTCCTCAACCATGAGGAAGACGTCCATCTGCTTCTTACAGCCTGAGGTCAAATGGAGAGTGGTCATTAAACCTCAAGCTTCTGAAGTAATCCCTGAAACTTCAATGGTAACAGCACTGGATCCAGATCTGTTGATGGAGATGCTGGAGACAGCAGGGGGGCCACGGGCAGTGTTTAATTTGAGCCGGAAACTGTTGAAACAGGATCCGAGAACTCTTTTATTTTGAATGGGTGTGTTCCAGTAACTGTTTGTTTGGATCCAGTAAATCTCAGGCATAAAGTTCTGGACAAATTTGACTGCCTTGAACGAATAAAATGTATATTGGATATGTAAACTGAAAATAATTACATACCTACTCGTTTTAAACACAACAGCCACTTACTACTTCTTAATATCACATACGATCATCTGCCCCTTCAAGTGAATAATTTTTGTCTCTACCCTTAAAAAAAATCTCTGCCCGTCAAAGAGTGAGTGAGAGAGTGAGTGCCGAGCTAACCAGGCAGTCGTACGCGAGCAGGAGCCCAAAGGAAGAAATCATGAACAAACGGTGGTGGTGCCTGGAGGTTTCATATGGGGAGTCGGACAGTGAATGCAGCAGAGAAGAGTCGGCTCAGAACCATCAAGGAAGGGGGTGGTGGTGGGGGGTGTGAGTGTTTACACAATTTCAAATACAAACTATTAATTTGAAGAAATGAGGTCAGTTTGTCCTCTAGTAATCTAAGCTTATGGCAGTATAACAAGCCAAGCCTAATTACAGGATTTAACAAAAAGGAAAGTCTTAAGCCTAATCTTAAAACTGGACAATGTGTCAGCCTCATGGACAGAAACTGGAAGTTGGTTCCACAAGAGTGGAGCCTGATAACTGAAAGATCTTCCACCCATTATGTTTTTGGACACTCTAGGAACCACAAGTAAACATGCAGCATGAGAGCGAAGTGCTCCGTTAGGAAAATATGGGACAATAAGACATGTAATATAAGATGGAGCTAGGTTGTTGAGACCTTTGTAGGTTAGAAGTAAGATTTTGAATTCAATTCTGGATTTGACAGGGAGCCAGTGGAGTGGAGCTAAAACTGGAGAGATATGTTCCTATTAACTCCAGTTAAGACTCTAACAGCAGCATTTTTTATTAACTGAAGACTTTTTAAAGAAGTATTTGGACACCCAGATAATAAACCATTGCAATAGTCCAGTCTAGACGTGACAAATGCATGAACCAGTTTTTCTGCATCATTTTTAAATGTTTCTAATTTTAGTGATATTATGCCGGTTCTAGTAAAGTTTTTAATGTGGGGGATAAAAGACATGTCCTCATCGAAATAACATCAAGATTTTTAACATTAGACCTAAAGGTCAGATTAATGCCATCCAAGGATGGTGAAAAACTGAAAAATGTATTCCTAAAATGCTCATATCCAAAAACTTAAACCTCAGTCTTGTCTGAGTTTAAAGACAGAAAATTAAGGGTCATCCGTTTCATTAAAGAAATGTGAAGAAGAACCCGTTTGTACTGATTCACAAAGGTGCATCATTAGAACAGCTGTGAATCGATGCATTTTTAGGAATGAATCCAAACACCTGGATGGTGAAGTGGTTAGTGATGTCACCTCACAGCAATAAATGGTAAATGGACTGTACTTATATGGTGCCTTTCTATCTTACTGAGATACTCAAAGTGCTTTACAACATAATTTGTGCCCTCATTTACCCATTCATACAGCACTCTACTATATTTTACAAAGAATAATCAGAGCTTTATCACATTCATAGATCGATGGGACACACATTGGAGGTGATGAGGGGTTCAGTGTCTTGCCCAGGGACACTTTAGCATGTGACTGCTGGTGGAATCGAACCCCCAACTCTAGCATTGGAGGACGACTGCTCTAACCACTCACCACAGGACGCAGGTTTGTCTTTGTACCTTTCTGTGGGAAGTTTGCATGTTTTTCAAGGTCTCTGGTTATTTAGTTTTTTTTTTTTCCACAGACCAAAAAAGTCATGCTAGGTTTATTGGTAACACTTAATGGTGTGAGTGAGAACATGGACTCATTGTGAGAAATCACTTTACTTCCCTTGTTAAAAGGCAAAATCCCAGTTTTTTATCAAGAAAACTATTCAAAATTTAAATGATCCCAAGAAATTTTGGAGAGTGATTAAATCCTCAATCGCAGATGAAATAGCTAACAAATTATCTACTTGTATTGTCAAGGATTCACAAAACGTAACTGACAAAGTAACTATTCTTAACTGTTTCAATGAACATTTAATTTCCTCAAGATCCTTGTTTGAATCATAGCGTCCCCAGAGGCTAAATGTGCAAGAAGATTTCTCTCAAGCACACTTGAGTGATTCAGTTCAAGGATTTAGTTTTGCCTCTTTTGATGTAACTGAAGTTCATAGAACTTTACAACAATTGGATCCTTGTAAATCTGCTGGACCTGACAAACTCAAGCCCTTTTTTATTTGAGGGCAGCTGCAGATTTTATAGCAGAACCTCTATGTTCCATCTTTAACTTAACTCTTGCTGAAAATAAGATTCCCTGGATGTGGAAATCTGCCTATGTTCTTCCCTTGTTAAAAGGTAGCAATCCATCTGTAGGCAACAACTACAGACCAATTTCTAAATTGTGTGCACTTTCCAACGTTCTAGAAAAATTGATCGCAGAACAGCTGAAAACATTTTTAGATTCAACAGGCTTACTCTCACAACACCAATCAGGTTTTCGAAAAAGCACAGTACAACAACTGCTGCTCTTAAAGTGGTAAATGACATTACAGATGCCTTAAACGGCCGAAAATATTGTGCAACTCTTTTTGTTGACCTTTCTAAAGCGTTTGACACTGTAGATCATATGATCCTGATGAATCGAGTCTACAAAAGTGGGTTATCTGTACAGGCTGTTAACTGGTTCTCATACTATTTATCTGATAGAACTCAATGTGTCCTAGCGGCTGGGTCTTGTTCCTCCCTCCTTCCTATTTTATTGGGAGTGTCTCAAGGCTCCTTACTAGGCCCTTTGTTGTTCAAAATTTATGGAAACAATCTGTGCGATAATTTACCTGACGCTAAAGCTCATCTTTATGCTGATGATATGGTTAATTATTGTTCATCTTCAGTTTTACAATCATTTAAACTGCTGCAATCTGCGTGTGGTACTGTTCAGTCCCGTCTGGCTGAGCTTAAGCTGGTTTTGAATGCAGAAAAAATAAACACTATGTATTCACAAATGGTAAGCAGCTTCCCCTTATCCTCCCCAGCTTGTTAACTGTTCAAGAGGCTGAAATTGAAGTTGTCAGGTGCTACAAATATTTAGGTATTCTGATTGATGAGAATCTATCCTTCAAATACCATATTGAAAAACTGGTTTCTAAACTAAAACTTAAATTGGTTTTCTTTTTTAGAAATAAAAAGTGTTTCTCACACCAAGTCAGAAGGCACCTGGTTGTTTCAACTATTCTGCCCCTGGTGGATTATGGAAATCTGCTATTTATGAACTCTTCAGCCCAGCTTTTGAAAAAAATTGGATACTGTATATTATTGTGCCCTCCATTTTATGACTGACTGTCCTGGAGGGTGCGTGGGAGTTTGCCCAACCAGTCTACATGTGCTTTGTGGACTTGGAGAAGGCGTTCGACCGCGTCCCTCGGGGGGCCCTGTGGAGGGTACTCTGGGAGTATGGGGTACCGGGCCCTTTGATACGGGCTGTTAGGTCCCTGTATGACCGGTGTCAGAGCCTGGTCCGCATTGCCGGCAGTAAATCGGGCTTGTTCCCGGTGAGAGTTGGACTCCGCCAAGGTTGCCCTTTGTCACCGATTCTGTCATAACTTTTATGGACAGAATTTCTAGGCGCAGCCAAGGTGTTGAGGGGATCCGTTTTGGTGGCCTTAGGATTGCATCTCTGCTTTTTGCAGATGATGTGGTCTTATTGGCTTCATCAGATCGTGATCTACAGCTTTCGCTGGAGCGGTTCGCAGCCGAATGTGATGCGGCCGGGATGAAGATCAGTCCCTTCAAATCCGAGGCCATGGTCTTGAGCTGGAAAAGGGTAGAGTGCCCTCTCCAGGTCAGGGAGGAGGTCCTACCCCAAGTGAAGGAGTTCAAGTATCTTGGGGTCTTGTTCACGAATGAGGGAAAAATGGAGCATGAGATCGATAGGCGGATAGGTGCAGCATCTGAAGTGAAGTGGGCGCTGTACAGGTCTGTCGTGGTGAAGAGAGAGCTGAGTCAAAAGGCGAAGCTCTCAATTTACCGATCGATCTACGTTCCCACCCTCATCTATGGTCACGAGATTTGGGTTGTGACCGAAAGAATGAGTTTTCTCCGCAGGGTGTCTGGGCTCTCCTTTAGAGACAGGGTGAGAAGCTCGATCATCCGGGAGGGACTCGGAGTAGAGCCGCTGCTTCTCCATGTCGAGAGGAGCCAGTTGAGGTGGTTTGGGCGTCTGTTTAGGATGCCTTCTGGACGCCTCCCTGGTGAGGTGTTCCGGACACGTCCCACCGGAAGGAGGCCCAGAGGAAGACCCAGGACACGCTGGAGGGACTATGTTTCTCGGCTGGCCTGGGAACGCCTCGGGATTCCCCCGGAAGAGCTGGCCCAAGTGGCTGGGGAGAGGGAAGTCTGGGCCTCCCTACTTAGGCTGCTACCCCCGCGACCCGACCCCGGATAAGCGGAAGAAAATGGATGGATGGATGTGGCTATCGAACACATCACTGCACTTTGTGTGCTACAGCAAAATGTCCTTCTTTGACTGACCGCAGACTTTCTCACTTGTTGGTTTTTATCTATAAATGCATCCTTGGGCATCTTCCTACATATTTATGTTCACTTTTATCTAGAACTTTCAACCATTATAGTATGCACTCTCAGGAGATAATTTTGATGCAGTTCCCAAAGGTCAGAACTGAACTGGGTAAAAAGGCTTTTAAATATTTCGTCCCTGCCAATTGGAATATTCTGCAGATGGATTTAAAACTTATCATTTCTTGTTACGTTGGGACATTTTAAATCAATTCTTAAGGAACGAGAGATCAGATCACTTGGCTCCTGTAACTGTCCTACGTGTAATTATGTGATTTCTCCTGGATATGTATTTTGTGTATTTGGTTTTGTATTTGTTGTATGTTTGATGTTGCTGTCTTGGCCAGGTCACTCTTGGAAAAGAGATTTTTAATCACAAGGATACATACATGGACGATGGACTTGCCTCTTGTTCAGATGTACCCCTGTATTCATGCACCAGCTGCCTGTGACCTGAAAAGAACAAAGAAACTAGATAGATGGATCTGAAGGCATCAGCTCATGGACAAAAGCACTTCACATATGTAATTATGAAAATATACCTCAGCAAACGTTTTTACTTTAAACCTTTTGATCTTCTTAGATGAAGAAATGTTTCTCTATAAAAAAAAATATAAGCTTCAGTTTTAGACATTTTTATTTTTCTAAAAAAAAAAACGACTAAATGATTGTCTTTATTTAATTTTTTTTACTAGATTCATTATTTAGTTGTTTGGTGTTGATTAACAGCTGAAAGTAACATCACAGTGGTTACAACACAGAAACATGTTGAGAACTCACTGATGTAAAATTGACCATGTCATAAAAAATGACAGACAAAACAAACCGATAATTTTATAAACTGAAGAGGAAGATTCTTTCTTTCTTTAAAAAAAACCTAACACATAAAACTAAAAATAGCAGAAGGTGAAGTAAAGGGTACAAAGATCTTCAGAAGCCACTGTGAGCATGTCTTTCACTGATTTGAGTAGATTAATGGATCATCACAGCAGGTTTTTAAAACGTTCACGTCTCCTTTACATGGACTTTCACTTCTGACAGTAGCTGGATGAGAAGACACCATCAGGACACGACAACGCATGGTCTGTCTGCTCACAGTCCAAGTCCTACATCACAGTGATGGATTGTACCTCCAGTGTTCTTCAGCTGCTGAGAATGGAAGCAGAAAACTTCTGAGAAAATAAGTCCAGTTTACTTTCATAGGAACAAATTCATCCATCCATCATCCATCCATTCATCCACCAATCCATCCACCTATCGATCCATCAATCTACTAATCCATATTTCTGAGTAAGGTTGTGGGAAAACTACCTTTGAGTTTCTCAGATCTTCCAGCAACGGATGACGTGATAATGATTGTTCTTATCCTCCCTGTTCTGTTTTGTGTATATCTAGTAATTTGATCTAATAATCTGTACCGATCTACGTTTGGCCACAGCTCCTGAATCAGGATCCAATTTCTTAAGCAAAGTTTTATTATTGTGACGTGCTGCTGGAGTTTCCCATTCATACAGGGTGTAGCAAATATATTGTCAGAATCAGAAGGAGCTTTATTATCATTGCACCGAGATACAACGAGAACATGCCCGTACAGTCGTCCGAAAGATGGGCGGAGTGCGCGTAGCTGCTGCTATCAAGCGCGGCCTTCTTATTCTTTTCAGAATACATCTTTTAGATATGTAAATGTCAATGTTTAAATGTCAAGTCAATGTGTACATTTAAGAAAAAGATCAAAGCTGAATTGTTAAAAAAGTATATATGAAGCAGCTTAGTGTGTGTTTTGTATTAGAATTAGAAAAATTAGAAAGAGTTATTCATTTTGTTCTGTTACTTGAAAATTATTATGATTGAAATAATTGTTTGAAAAAAGGGGCAGATATAATAAGATTTTTTCTTCTTTCTGCTGCCTTTCATTTTAAATCTTTTGTATCTTTTTTATATATTGTTATGGAATTGTTTTGTACTTTTTTAAAATGAATAAACTTTATACTACTATACTACTACTACTACTAGATAGAAAAAGAGGCAAAGCCATGAGGAGAGGATAGTGGCATTACAAAAAATATCACTTCACACCTTGTCCTAACAGGACACGATTTAAGACATAAATAATCTCTGCCAGCAGCACATTTATGAACACGTTACATTGACAACGAGGCGGTCCATGAAGCACTAACAGATAGTCCATAGTCCTGATAAGATGAGATGATGGTCAGCTGGCACAGTTTTGATAAGCCTTCACAGAAAAGGGGGGGGGTGATAGATGAAGCTTTTCAGAATCAGAATAAACTTTATTGGCATTGCACTGAGATACAACGAGAATATGTACGTACAGTCGTCCGAAAGATGGGCGCAGTGCACGAAGCTACAGCTATTGAATAGCGCGGCCTTCTTATTCTTATTCAGAATAATATTTTGCTTAGATGAGAAAAAGAAAGAAAACATGAGGAGAGACGGTATTAAAAAAAAGATCTCTCACACCGTGTCCTAGACAGAGCATGATTTGACGCATCAAAAAAAACTACCACAGCAAAGCAACATAAACAATAAACAGACGTTACACATTTACATATAGGCGGTGAAAACATTTAATTTTTAAGGGAAAGTCGTAGCATAGCCCAGAGCCCCCCTTCAGCCATTGTCCAGATAAGAGGTGACATTCATCTTCAGGTCAGCTGAGGTTCTGTCACATGTCCACGGCCTTGGGGAAGGGAGGAGTGAGGAAACGGTCAAAGCATCTTTGTTGTTTCCAAAACATTCCAGGAGGAGTTGAGATAAGTCCGGCATCAAGGCCACAATTTGGATCAGGCAGAACTTGTGAATTGCTGTTTCTGCCTTTTTTAAAGTCTCGCTGGTATATATTCCTTTGAAAGAAACTCCAAAACAGCCAAATTGATCCTTTATGCCAAAAGTCAAGCTCACAGCTTCTCCAAGATTATTCCCACCATTCATGAGTGCTGCCAGTGAGTTCACAGTCCTGATAACAGCCTGCTCCAGCTCCTTGCCGCAGCTCGCCAAATTCAGTCTGAGCACTGTCGAGCTTCGACACATCCACACAAATTTGTAGACAATCCAATATTTCACCAACCCAAACAGTAGAATCTAGTTGTCATCATGAATTCAATTTGTCTCCTTACCCTGACTCCTGTCAGGAGAAGTTGATCGATTTTGTTGAGACACCAGCTGATCCTTCCAATTAAGAGGTATGCAGAAAAAAGAGGCTTTTTAAGGGTTCACAGGACGAAAGAATGCAAGCAGGGAAGCGGGGGAGGTATGGAGCGCCGGGAAACATGTCTGTCTTCACCGGACTAGAGAGGGTTAGTTTACACATTTCCCAGGAGAAATTGATAAGTCGGCCTGTTCCGAGGCCAGCTGGGGAGTTAGATTCAGATAATCCACAATTGTTGATTTATTGAGGCAGACTATTTTTCTTGTCAGCCTTGAGTCTGTACTGTTTACTGTACTGTACCAGTTTTGGCCTCACTGCACTGGTTACCGGTTCACTTTCGAATCCAGTTCAAAATACTCCTGTATGTCTACAAATCACTGAACAGTCCCCCCCCCCCCCACAGCCGTATGTCCCACCACGTTCCCTGAGGTCAGCGGACCAGTTGCTCCTCACAGTTCCAGGAACTCGTCTTAAGTGCAGAGGTGACAGGGCCTTCTCTGTAGCAGGACAAAGACTTTGGAAAGAGTTACCTCTGCTTGTCAGACAGGCCCCCCCCCTCTCGGTTTTCAAGTCCCGTTTAAAAATTGAGGTGGGTCTGTGCCGGTCACCACCTCATACCCCATTTTAAACGCACTGTATAACAACATGCATCAACACCATATTCGAGTGGGAGGAGGAGGAAGTGAGTCTGTTCATAATTTATTTATGCATATATAGATTTTTTTAATTTTTTTTTCCCTTTCACAAACACCTCCTTTCTCCGTGTGACACTAGGGGTCGGGAATGGGGGGGGGGGGGGC
>NC_056501.1:38280286-38286103 GCF_014905685.2 Nematolebias whitei | reverse complement strand
GTTCTCCCTGTTGGGAGACTCCTGGGGCTCCGGGCCTGTGGGCCGCTGTGTGTCTGTGGCTCCGGTCCTCCCTATGTTGCCATTGTGTCCTGGGGGGGCGGGTCTGTGGGCCCCCGCGTCCACCATTGGGCATTCTTTTGGAGAAATCTGGTGGTGGCGGGCGTGCTTGCGTGGGTGTTTGGATTCAGGTGCTTTGACAGATGCACGCTAGGTTGGGTAGTGGTGGAAGCTAGATGATTCCTTGTGCTATGTCGAATGTTTCATGGTGATATTGTGGGTGGCATTGTGCTGTGCATGTTGTTTTGTCATGGTGGTCTCTCGTTTTATCTATTTCTCTTTTATTTATTTATTTATTTATTTATTTATTCTTCTTTCTTCTTTTTCTTTAAAAAAATTAATAAAAATTGAGCGATGATGATAAGTTCATTGAAACACTTCACAAGGTTTCTACACTTAAACTGAGCTCAAAAAAATAAATAAATAAAAACCCACTACTATTCAGTAGCTTTCAACACCAGATGATTTGTGTTTTGAACCTGTATGCTCCACACTGGTTGGTCGTCATTATCTGTATCGTTCTTTTGTCTATATTTCTGATTTACTTCATTTTGTGTTTTGCTTTGTGTGTTACCTGTTGTTCTGTCTGTAAAGCACTTTGGTTGGCCTTGTCACTGTTTTAAGTGCTCTATAAAGAAAAAGGTATGGTATGGTACTGATACTTCCAAGATTCAAAATGGCCAGATTAGGGTGCATTCTACTGGTCCATGCTTACGAGCCTCTTCAAGGTCGTTTTCATGCTGACGAGTCCCAAAGCCGCAGGTGGCTTGCGATTCAAATCACTTCCAACGTACGGTTTAGGTTGTAAATCAGCTGATTTTGAGTCTTCAAAACACGAACCAAACCTTCACATAAGCAGCAGCCTGACGAGGGCCAAATTAGCTGCAGCCGTCTTCTTTGTACATTGATAAACCAGAAACGGATCCAGATGACATGAATTAACTTTTTTTTTTTTTTCAGGATCCAGACTTTCGAAACCTGCTATCATAAATCCAGTTATATGCATTTTGGCGTCCTCGCTCAACAGCAGAGGTAGACACATCACATTCCACTTCCCCAGAGATATATCCAGCTGCATGCGTGTCATCCGAGCAGATGAGAGTTTTGCAGGACCCTGTTGCTTTTTGAAAAGATGTTGTCATTTGCGTCGAAAGTCCAGTTGGTCAGATCCAAAACAGTAGTTTTCATTTCGGAAGATGTGTAATAATAGGAGCTGCTCCGATACACAAACAGAGAGCAAAACAGCAGGAGGAGAACAGGGAGAGGGATTGTAAAACCAATCAAAGGAACTTCTGTTCTGTACTTTTACATATTTTGCTTTTTTTTGTTTGGTTGCATTGCTTTTGTTGTTTAAGAATATTACAGTGACTTTAAAGCACTGTGGTACAAATCCATTCACTAAAGACAGACAGACGGATTCTAAAACTGTCAGAACCCTCTGTCCAAGTGCAACCACTTGAATTTCATAACAAAATTCTTCCTTTCCACAGATCCATTCTGTCAGCTGGACGTTATTTTCCTTTTAGCTAAATGGTCAGAGTGTGAGCGTTATCTTTAATGCTCTTCATGTTTTTATCACCGTCAGAGCAGCGTTATCGTCAAGAGGGGAAGAAAACAACGTTTTAATGATTTATAGCTTCTTATCAGGCTTTACAGAGTGCAGCGCGGCACAATTAATTTTCATTCAGGCCTCTGTAAGCTGTTTCTTTACGAGTGGAAAACCCTGACCACTCCCTGCCCCTCTGACTCGAGGCTTTGGACTCTCGTATTTGTAATTTACGATGCAAATTGTTCTAATCTTCACAGAGTAAATCAAGTTTTTATGATGTGGAGCTAAGTAAGCCTTTACTTTACTGAAGTGAAGCAGAACCACAGTGACCCTCCATATGCAGAGCTCATGAGTTTTGACTGATCGTATATTTACATACACGTTCATGGCTTTTCCATGATGTGTGTTTTCTTCCCAAACTGTGACGGATGTCTTTATGGCTGTTTGAGTTAAATTATACATTCACACAAACACTTGGATTTGACTGAAAGCCTCTGAGCTGATGCCTTTATAAGTCTTTTTAGTGCCAAGTCAGCTCCACGGAGGAGCCGATGAATATAAATCCCTTCCTATAGCTTATCCTTTTTCTTTGCACAAAACCTTCCTGCTACAATCCCCCATTCACCCGTCTTATACTCGTACCCTTCAGATGGGTTCTTGCATTAAAATGGTATTATGAGGGGACGCTGCAGTGCATCACTGAGCAGGATGAGTTTTGAGCTCCTGCAGGACTGCTGGTTAACAGTTTCACACTTAGATTGTTTTAGTGTGTGCTCATCTGCTCATCTTCAGCCCCCCCTCGGTGCAGTCCATTGTTTTAGAATACAAATATTACTTTAAAATAAAAAAATAACATTACATTGTTTAAACTAGCCACTCTTTTTGAGTTTAACTCATTATGGTTAAGCACAATTTATCTTTTTTGGGGAAAATAGTTTTATGTGTGTGTGTGTGTGTGGAGGGGGGGGGGTGCAGTTAAAAAGAGGGGTAACACTTTTTTTTTAAAGGGGTGTTCATAAGACTGACATGACACTGTCATAAACATAACATGACACCTATCATGAACATGAACGAGTATTTATGAATGTTCATGACTGTTGTCATTAAGTGTCAGATCAGCCACACAGGAAATCTCCAGACCGTTCCGCAGCCACACTGGACCTGATATTAATTCGCTCGTGACAAATTCCTTCATTTCTCACCATTTCAGTCATGGCATCAACGGAGGAGGAAGAGATCGCTTGCCTCTTGGAAAAAAACAAAAACAAAAGAAAAGGCCAGATCAGGGCTCAAGAAGGGGAATTTAAGACATTGGTGTTGCATACAAAACAGTCCGTCGCTGGGCAGTTTATTGTGCCACACCGCATACGCGGTCTTAAAAATTCAGCTTTGCATGAACATGCCTTGCGGAGGTACGCGCATACCGCCCCAAACGGACGTACTGTACACGGGAGTATACCGGGGGCTTAATGCTTTCCACTTTACTTGAGGTAAATATAAATATTAATGACTGTTATTAAAGAATTGGACAGGGTAATTACACTTAATGACAACAGTCAAACATTCATAAAGACTCGTTCACGTTCTTGACAGGTGTCATGTCAGTCTAATGAACACCCCTTCAAATAAAGTGGTACCAAAAGAGATTTGCATTCATCAGAATAATAAGTCTGTTCCATTAATCCATGTGGTACAAGTAGAAGTGTAAATTAAAAAAAATAAAGACATATTCTACAAGTTTAGTCAAAATGAGAATATATCAACAACATTCTGAAGAATGGCTCAGTTGGTAGAGCTGCTACCACTCAATGAACAGGTTGCTGGTACAATTTCAGGCCAGGGACCTTTCAGGGTGGAGTTTGCATGTTCTCTCTGTGCATGCGTGGGTTTTCTCCGGGTACTCCAGTTTCCTCCCACAGACCAAAAACATGCATGTTAGACTGATTGGTAACTCTAAATCGTCCCTAGGTGTGAGTGAGAGAGTGAATTGTTGTTTGTCTCTATGTGTCCCTGTGATGGACTGGAGACCTGTCCAGGGTGTCCCCCGCCTCTCACACAGAGTGACTGCTGGATATGGGCACCAGTGCCCCCCCCCCCCCCAAAAAAAAAGGAAGAAGCAGGTAAACCTAATGGATGTATGGAGTTTAATTATGTATATTAATTAATCAATTAATAATTACTTTATTTATTTATTAGGACAAGACTTTGTCTAAAGACTCAAATGAAGGGTGTCTACCTTCTGATTCCTCGTGAAACATTCCAAACTTTATCAGGAGGTTAAACTTGTTTCCACCTGGGGCCAAAATTAAAAACTTGATTTTTAAAATGTGTTAAATTTACCATGTTTGCAGTTGTCAGTGTTTTCATGCAGAAAAATGCAATTAACTTTTCTCATTTTATTTATTGGTCTGAACAGTTTACTGGAATTTTTTTGATTAAAATATTTTATCCATTTCCTTATTTTTTCTTCACCTGTTTTTAAAAAATAGCTGTTTTCTAAAGAAAACATTTCACCAAAAACATCAGAAATACTTAAGAAAATGTTAAAATATTATGTTAATGTTACAAGAGAAAACACAAAAAGCCAGAAAATGTTGCATTCTATCTTAAAATTCAGGATGAATACTGACTTAATGAAGTGTACTGAAGAAGCTGAAACTAAGTTGTTAAAGCTACAGAAAATAGAGCACTAGCTAAACATAAATTAAACATGGTAGCAAAATGCTAAACACAAGTAGCAGAATGCTTTGTAAAAGCTAAAATGAGCAAAAAGGCTAGCTAAAACCCAAAACTAGCAAAGCGAAAGTAAAAAGTAGCAAAAGGGTAGCTAACATTTAAATGTAGCAGATCAGTTACTAAAAACCGAAAGTGGCAAAAACTGAAATGAACAAAAGAGTAGCCAAAAAGCTAAAGTAGCATTTTTTTTCTTTTTTTTGTTTGTTATGAGCTAAAATAAGCAAGCAGCTAGCCAAAACATTATAATGAGCAAAACACTAAAAGTAGCATAATAAGAACAGCGGAGCATGTGTGCTGAAGCAGATTTGTCAATGTATTTTTGTAGCAAGAAGGATTGTAAGTGACACGTTTTAAGTTACAAAAACAAAGTAAAAAGCACTGATCTCCTGAACGAGCTGAATATTTTGATACTGGCTAATATATTACAAGGTTGGTAGATAGATTGAAAAAAAAAAAAACACTGCAAAAGCTAAGTCAGCATTCAGAATGTAGACAAACGTATGCTGTACATATTCATAAATTAAACGGATTCTTTCATTTTTCTGGACTGTATAATGTCGTGCATTGAATTATTAAAAACGTAACGTGAGACGTTAATTATCTTTGACCCATCAAAATGAACGTGGTCATTTATTTACAGAATCAAAATTTAACATCACACATTTACATTAATTTGGCAAAATGATTTCAACAACAACATGGCTTAATTTTGCAAGCTGTACAATTTGATTAACCATACGGCGATGGTTGAAAACCTTGCTTCACCACAGACATTTCTAAAAATATCTGGAATGATTTGCTAGCAGACAGAAGAATTTTAAAGATGGAAAGATGAAGTTTAGAGGGAGGGAGATGGTGTGTGTGAGTGAAAAGAGTTGAACAGAACGGCACCCTCCATTCGAACCCAGCTTTCCTCAGTACGCTCGGTAGTAAACTCGACTCGTTACCTCTCTGACGATGAATCAGTGGAAACGGAGCTCCAGTTAAGCTACTGGTCCAGCGTCTCCGTAGGATGGCAGAGAACCGTCCGGAGTGGTGGCGGGACTTCATCAACAACAGTTCACCTCACGAGTGGACTTCACATGAGTGGAGTCCTTCAGAAGTTCCACTCAGATGTGGAAGATTGCATAATTCCAACAAGACTCAGAAGAGCTCTGGATCATGCTGGCCTTCTGTTCTCCCAAACGACTGGAGCTGCAAACTCTCCACCCGACTGGTCTGAACTAGGAAGTACCGACATTTAAAGAGCTCTATTTCTGGTTCATTTGGGAGTTTCCTGATTGGTTGTTTCGACCAGACAGGGTGTGTTTTTGTGACGTAAGAGGTCACTAGGAGTCAGAAAAACAGCAAGAATGTTATGGAACAGATTGAAAATGTTTTTCAGACAGACGAGAGGAATATTTAGACGAGTTGGGGGAAAACAGGTGCCAGCCTCTATATTTACGTCTGAGAGGATTTTAAAAACATGACAGTTC
>NC_056501.1:38273422-38280276 GCF_014905685.2 Nematolebias whitei | reverse complement strand
CAGCCTCTATATTTACGTCTGAGAGGATTTTAAAAACATGACAGTTCATTCCAACAACTTGTTTTGCGTTTGACTCCAACCTTGGACCAGCTTACACTTGCTCATTCAAAGACAAAAAATCAGAAAATGCATAATTACTCTGTAACAGACCTCAACATGATTTCTACTTTTCATGAGGATTAAAATCATTATTAGTGTTTCACAGTTGAATTAAAATGATTAGTTCACTGCAACATCTAAAAATGGTTTGAACTAAAAACACTTTGATTATCAAACATTTGTAAAATAGTAATGATAATAGAAAATAGTGTTCTTTCACTTGATCAATTCAAGAAAGAAAGTCTCAGGATGGGTCAACCTGTATTTCTGGATTCAAATCAATGAAATGACAGTTTCTGTCCCATAAGGTCCTTAAGGTCAGGATTTGACCTCAGGCTTAGTTCACTACAACAATAAAAATTAAATAAAAATGCAGGCAGCCGAACCTGTAAAAACCACAGAGGAGTTTGTCTAAAAGTCTGCGTCATGGAAACTCAGGTCTGATACGAGTGAAATTATTGTCAGAGGATTTCTGGTCAAAGTCAAGGATGTTTCTCACGAACTATTAGGCCCGAGCAGCGAAGCGCTGCGAAGGCCTATTGTAATCGCTCTGTTAAGGCCCGAGCTACAATTTTTTCCACCAAATGAGTTGGAGTTTTGGGGGCCTTAACATATCCCAAAAGTCACCAAATTTGGCAGACGCATCAGGACTAGTGAGAAATTATGTTTTAAGGGCGTGGAAAAAATGGCAACAGAAACAGCTCAAGAGCGCCACCTAGAAATTTTCAAAATACACTCTGCATTAACCTTAGTTTGCCATAGAAATATGAAATTTGGTATGCTTGTCCAATTCCCCAAGATGCACAAAAAAAACCCTGGCACCAATGTTGTACGATAAACAGGAAGACGGCCATTTTGGAATGCCGGCCCAATTTTCACACCTTTTTGGTGGTTTACAGCCTCCACATTTGAACAAACTCCTCCTAGGGATTTTGCTCAATCGGTTTCAAACTTGGCCATTTTGGTCAAAAGGCACGGGGGACGCAAAGTTATCTAAACGGTTAATTTCTGATTATGCTGAAGGGGCAGGGCCAGACCTCAGAGTTTGACATCTCACCATGAAAAACGAAATGCTAATAGGTCCTACATGAAAACTGTCTGAGACATCAAACCTTCAGTGATTGATCCATATCCGGTCCCCTGCAAGACTGAATGGCCAAATCATGACATCACTTAAGCCACGCCCCCTGACAACAGGAAGTATAAAGTTTTTCATTGAACGATCCCTTGATGACCCCCGTTACCTGAGCAGCATGATAGTGTGTCCAGTGACCAAAGACATGTTGGTGTAATTTGCTTTCCAACACTGACAGTTTTGGGTGGAGCATGTGGGCGGCACAGCGTGGCGAAGTAAGACTGTCGTCATACGTTTTGCTCTAAATTCCACAGTTTTGAACTGAGGTGCACAAAAAAAGTATGATCAATCATTATCCACCCCTTGAACAGGAAGCCATGATAAGTGGACAATAGCCTCCACAGCGCCCCCTACAATATTTTAAAACCTCAGCCCCAAGCCATTTTTGGACCGATAATTCTGAAACTCGGTGAACATATGTATCTTGTCAGGACCTATGAAAAAGTTTTTTGGAGCCCTTGTCCAAACACAACAGGAAGTCGGCCATTTTCGGTCAAAGGATCAATTTTCGGCGTTTCTAATGGCACATTTGAACAAACTCATCCTAGGGATTTTAATGGAATGCCTTCAAACTTGGTTAATATGCCCTTAACACATTGGGGAGTAAAAGTTATCAAAAGTTTGCGTTTTCGTATATGTTAAAGGGGCGTGGCCAGGCCTCAAAGTTGAGCTTCACGCAATAAAATTCCAAATACTACAACTATCACATTGAAAGACCGAAATGCACCAAACTTGGCATGAGTCATCCCTGGCCGATGCCCGATGATCATCTGAGGTCATATTCTTACATCATCAAAGCCCCGCCCCCTCACAACAGGAAGTCACTTGTTTTGCTTGGAATGCTTCCTTTCTGACATCCTTGACCTAATCAGGATGATCCTGTGTTAGAAGACAATTAACAAGTTGGTCTGACTTGCTTTAAAGCACAAACTGTTTTTGCTGGAGAATGTGGACGTGTCGGCATGGTGAATTCAGAAGTGACGCTGTTACAATACGTTTGGCTTTGCACAGATTTAAGCTAAGGTGCACCAAAATCACTATGATCGATTGTCATCCACCCCTTCAACAGGAATCCATGATAATTGGCCAATAGACTCCACAGCGCCACCTACATTTTTCCTACAGCTATATCTCAGTGAAATATCATCCAATATGTACTAGGGATGTGCGATATGGCATAAAATTATTTTTTCTTCATTTACCCTTTATTTATACAGATAGTCTCATTGAGCACTAGAACTCATTTTCAAGAGAGGCCTGTTTAGGGAGCAGATGGGGGTTAAGGGCCTTGCTCATGGGCCTAGAGTGGGGCGAATGAGGGTGGGAGCAGGTGTGGGTGCTTCGCCTACCCTACCCACATTTGTGATGTTGTCGGTACCGGGGCTTGAACCGGCAATCTTCCGATCACAGGCCCACCTTCTGCGCCACCTATCCCCCATCCCATATCACAATATGTATTGTGGAGGGTGGCGATAACGATATATATTGCAATATATTTTTGGTATAAAACTTGCAATAGGAATAAAAAAAGCATAGGTTGTCCTTTTGCCATAATTTATTTTTAATTAAGAAAATTCCACTACTAGGTCCAGAGAGTTTTTAAATAATACACAAATCAAGTATTAGGTTTATTTCTGTTAGTGCAAAACAGTGCAAAATATATCAAATGTAGTTTTAGCCATATGTTTCAAACTAAAGAACATGTTAACTCTTAACAGTTTCCATAATTCTCACTTAACAAATGAACAGCAACAGAGCAGCATTTTACACTGAAACACTTCATCCTCCAACTCTCTAGTGGGCCCCTCTTTCTGCTTTAATGGAGAGCTGACGCAAAATGACCGTGGATTTGACCAGAGGGTCTTGCAGTAAAATCACAAAACACAGTCTTCTTTTCACAGATCACAGAGCAGGTTTCTCTAAAGATGACCAACGCTTACTTTAACTTACGACGGGAAAAAAAAAAAAAAAAAAGAAAAACTGTCAACGGAACACAGCGTTTTGCGCATGCGTCCAAATACGGCAAAACTACGGCAAGCCGGCCATAGATAGCTTGTAGCTTCGCTACTTAGCTCTTGAAGAAAAGACTTTAACGCCACTTGCGCAGTTTTCAACAAAAAAAGTAACTATTAAATCTGACAACTCTGATTTTACATCAGCCACAGCATTACTGCGGTTAGCCGGTAGAAGACAGATCTCTATCGTAAGCTACATTTCTATCGTTTCTACCATGTAGCGTATATATCGCGCATTCCTAATATGTACCAGATTTATTGTGCATGATCAGTGAGCACTTATATACACATTGGTATTATTCTTTAACATATGACTGAAGTGCGCCCCCTAGATTATTTAATAAGTTATAGCTCAGTGATATATCATCCAATCTAGGCCAGATCTTGGGTACGTCATTAGTGAGCACTTCTAGACACACTGGTATTGTTGTTTAACTTTTGACTCCAGTGCGCCCCCTAGATTATTCTAACAGTTATATATCAGTGAGATATCATCCAATATGTACCAGATTTCATGTACGTGATCAGTGAGCACTTATGCAAACATTAATATTGTTCTTTAACATTTGACTCAAGTGCACCCCATAGATTATTCCAACAGCTGTATCTCAATGAAATATAATCTAATATGTACCCAATTTTATGTGTGTGATCATTGAGCACTTATAGATACATTGATATTGTTCTTTAACATTGGGCTCAAGTGCACACCCTAGATTATTGCAACAGTTATATCTCAGTGATACATCATCCAATCTGAACCAGAGTTTTTTTTTGCTTCATCAGTGAGCACTTGTAGACACATTGGTATTGTTGATTCATGACATCACTTAAGCCCCACCTACTCAGAGAAAAAACTGTTGATTATTGAATGACACTTCCAGCTTTGCACTGTGTAAGATATTAGACTGAAACTTTGTTTGCTAACTGTTGATTACCACACATGACATGTTGAAAAGCATAAATAAAGTGCTTGTCAAACATTAGCAACAAAACAGGAAGTCACCATAACTCCTGTCTGGAAGGTCAGATTTGGCCTATACTTGTAAAACCTGCAGCTGGACAAGTAACGACATGGACGGAAGGCGATGTCGAAGATTCGGGAAATGCACCCCATGGTGAACACGTGCAGGAATGGCACGAGAGTATTTGCGATGGTGACTGGGTGGACTAGCTGGGGCTCCCGCGGTCGCCGTAAGGCCGGAGCGGCACTTTGCTGCGAGGGCCTCCAATGCTGCTTGCAGATTTAATGTCAGTTTGTTGTTGTCTTGCTCTATTCAATATATCATTGTTTTTCGGCCTTGTATGTTTGATTGAAGTTATAAAGTTTATCAAGATTCAAGGTTATTTATTGTCATTTGCATCACGTGTGGTACATGAAGTGGAACAAAACTGTGTAATCAAGGTCTCAGTTAAACCCCAAAATAGCACAAAAATGTGAAGTATAAAAAATAAACAGTACACAAGGATCTAAGATACACTAAACAATGATAATGTAATATAAGAAGGTGTATTAAACAGCAGTCTGAACATGAGTCTGTTTTGAGCAGATGGGCATGAATACAACAGCTTAAAGGCAAGAGATTAGCAGCATGGATAATCAGCATCACAAATAAGTCACATGTCACCAATTAAAGTATCATTACAGTGAAAGTCCTGATTAGGGATTCATGAGTCTAACAGCTTCAGGGTAGAAGCTGTTCCTCAGTCTAGTGGTTCTACACTTAATGCCCCTTAACCTCCTTCCTGAGGGGAGCAAGGCAAAAAGTGTGTGTGCTGAGTGAGTGGGGTCCTTCATGATGCAGGTGACTCTCTTCCTGCATCTGGAGGTGTAGATGTCTGTGATTGTGGGGAGGCTGACTCCAACTTCTTCTGTGCAGCCTTCACCACTTTCTACAAAGCTTTTTTTTTTTCTGCAGCTGTGCAGCCTCCATGCCACACATTGATGCTGGAGCACAGGATGCTCTCCACTGCACACCTGTAGAAGGATGTGAGGACTGAGCTTCCCAGACCAGCTCTTCTCAGCTGCCTGAGGAAGTAGAGTCTCTGAGCTTTCTTGATCAGGCTGGTGGTGTTGATGCCCCAGCTGAGGTTGTTGTTCAGGTGCACACCCAAGTACTTGTAGCTGGAGACCACTTCCACTGCAGATCGTCTTATGTGTGTGTGTGTGTGTGGGGGGGGGGGGGGGCTCTAGATGTAAAGACTTTGCTCTTAGAAACTGGTCTCTGCAACACTAACACAAGCATGTAACCTGCCACGTATGGACTAGAGCTGGTCAGTTAATGACTCACCCAGGTTTAAAGATTCAAAATTTCACACTGAATGAGGATCCACCAAACCAAAGTTTAAATGACCCAGGTTACTCTAAGTCCTCTGGCAGACAATAGCTAAGTCAGAGTTAGCAAACTTACAAAACACACACAAAATGCAAAATTGCAGGAAATCATACTGACTGTAGTGACTTGTAAACAATGTTATACATTACTACATAACATGCAGTTAACACATGTTAACATTTTGTTTACCTTTAATTAAATTTGCACATTTAAATTTGCAATGTGTTTATCTGTTTATTGGTGTGTAAAATTGTAAACATCTCTCAATACTGCACATCTAAACTCATTTACATATGTGTTGTGACGAAGTATGAACAACTCAGGTGACTCGGGCTGCTGTAGTGAGTGCTTCAGAATAAGCCATATATTTACAGCTTTAATTTGGAGACCATCTTCAGTTTCAAAAGATTTCATTCAGGCTGTCAATGTGAGAACACAACAGCCAATGCTCAAGGATTTTCTGGAATCTGGTTTTGAAAAATATTGTTTAGGAGCTCCTAAAATATAATTTCCACGTGGACAAAAGGCTGAAACCATTCAAAGTATTTCCGCATCCACTTAATGTCGCTCCCTTGAGGTACGGGCCTAAAACTGTGGGAATGTTCAATATCCACTGTGAGCTGTTGGTAAATGTCATGCATGCAGAAAAGTGAACAATTTAAAAAAGACTCATCTTCAGCGTTCTCATTCATGAAACCACTCTGATTTATTGAGCAACAAGGGTTTCTGTTTGGGACATACGTTGCACCAGTTTCCTGCTGGTGTCAGCTTAGAAGACAAATCAAACTGTTTCACAAAGGCAGACAAGGAGTCAGATTAACAGAAAAATTAAATGTCTCATCCAAACAGCTGGATATAATTAAACTACAATTGTTCAGGCAGGTGAAATACTAGTGTTGACATCTCCTTTGTGCCATATCTTGATTACCAACATTGTGGTGAGGTCTGAATGGGAGAAAAATAACTTTCCTTTATGTAATCACTTCATTAAACTTGTCCAAAAAACAGCAGCAACTGAACACAGCTGCATTCAGAATGAGTGAAATAAGTAACTAGAAAGGTTTGCTCTGCAGGCGTCATCTCCACTAAGAATCAGACAGCCATCAGTACAGGCATGTCCACGTTGCTACGATGATTGCTCTGATTTTAAACTGTGCCTCTCAGTAATTTGCAAACATTTACTTGGGACTTTGCAATCTACTTTGTAATAGGGAAGTACAATATGCATAATATATATATATATATATATATATATCCATCCACCCGGAC
>NC_056501.1:38266064-38273322 GCF_014905685.2 Nematolebias whitei | reverse complement strand
CAGCCTCTATATTTACGTCTGAGAGGATTTTAAAAACATGACAGTTCGTTCCAACAACTTGTTTTGCGTTTGACTCCAACCTTGGACCAGCTTACACTTGCTCATTCAAAGACAGAAAATCAGAAAATGCATAATTACTCTGTAACAGACCTCAACATGATTTCTACTTTGCATGAGGATTAAAATCATAATTAGTGTTTCACAGTTGAATTAAAAATGATTAGTTCACTGTAACATCTAAAAATGGTTTGAACTAAAAACACTTTGATTATCAAACATTTGTAAAATAGTAATGATAATAGAAAATAGTGTTCTTTCACTTGATCAATTCAAGAAAGAAAGTCTCAGGATGGGTCAACCTGTATTTCTGGATTCAAATCAATGAAATGACAGTTTCTGTCCCATAAGGTCCTTCAGGTCAGGATTTGACCTCAGGCTTAGTTCACTACAGTCCCCCCTTTGGAAATAATCGCCTGTCCATGGGGATGAATTCCAACATGAACTTACGCCTTCAAATGTCCCTGGTCTTGATGTAATCCAGCAAGGAAAACAAAAGTCAAAAGTAATCCAGCAAGGAAAACAAAAGTCAAAGGATGTAATCCACAATGTTTTTGGTAATTCCATTGTGTTGATGGTAATTCCATAATGTTGTTGGTAATTCCATTGTAGCAATGCTTTAACCCCTTGGAAACAAAGTATGTAATCCATTTGAAAAAGTCATATAATCCACAACGGTAAATCCACAACGAATGGAGGTGTTGATTGATCAGCATACAGAGGGGTTCCCTTGAATTGAACTGAAGATGCGGCCACTGGATGAAGAGTGGAGACCAACGTCAGGATTGCAGGTCTCCTCCAGCGAAGGTCGTCGCTGGGTGGATGTCCAGTCTGTGCCGTTCTGGTTCAAATGTGACATGCAATTATGTGGTTTAAGGTGGGCTTATGAAGGGGATTTTACATAAGGCCTTAAACTATATGCACCTGGTGTGTAAGCTATTATGATTGGGAACAGCTACAGCTACCAGTTAAGGGGTGGAACATGCTGAAAAGGGTAACTATAGGGGTCTATACCTATAGAAGAGTGTTCCAAACAATTTTTCCATTCCTAACTTGGTTTAAGTTAGCTTTACATGGTAAAATATAGTTTGGTTCAATTGTCTGTTGTCTTTTAGACGAACGACTTGAGATTGGGTGTTTGGTTTCCCCATAAATGTTTTTGGAAGTCTATGGCGAGACTCATCAAAAAGAATTAGCTATCCCCCCGAATAGAATTGTTCGAGTAGGTTTGGCTTAAGCGTTGTGAGACCAATGTAGATTATGGTACTTAAGGTAGCATTAATATACATCGACTCCGCAAAGATTACATTTTAACAAATGAACTGCATGTTGGCATGGTTAAAGGCCTCTTAGTCTCTAACTTAACTACACACAAAATTCATTCTTGCTTGGGGTGTTCAGAAACAATACCAAAAACCAATTAAACGATGTCTCAACATCGACAAAAACAGTGACTAAGCAACCAGTTAAACAACGTTTCAACATTGACAAAAGCAGTGATTAAGCAACTAGAAAACAACGTTTCGGTGCGTCACTCACTCTGAATGTCAGATTTGCTCACGTTATCGCGTCTGGTAGCATTATCCTAACTGGCGTCACCCCCCTTCGGTCATGGGAGACCGCGAACACGGGTGAGGATGTCGCTCCATGAGCTAAAGTTAGGTTGTCCTTGAGTAGTTTCAACTGTTTGCGCAGCTGAAAGAGGACTTTAAGGTCTGGATTGGAATCTAGTTCACCTTTCGATGGAGTGTATTTGTCTGGGTCAGACAGATACAGTATCATCGAGTCAATTGCAGGATCATCCAACTTCTGAAGTTGGATGATGTCTGGGTCAGGTGAAAATGACTTTTCACATTTTAAAAGAACTTGGCGTAGTTTGTCTCTTTCTTCATCAGATGTCAGAGCGTCGGCTTGGGCGACCACCTGTTCAATCTGTGATGAGACTGATGAGGGTTCTTGCTCCTTGGGGAGCTCCAACGAATCCTTTTCTGAGTCGTCGGACCTGTCTATGGGTAAGACACCATAGGTTTGAGGTCCTTGGTCGACGTCATTGGTTGAGAAAAGAGCTGTGGCCTGTGTTGGTTTTGTTAACCATACCGGCCCAGTTTCTTGACTCGGTACCAGGTTATCTGGGAGTCCTCCCAGAGCTGGAATGCCTAGTTCAAATTCATGAAAATCAGGTTCTGAGTGCTCAGCTTGCGATGACTCATCATCGTTTGTGTGTGAGTTTACCCCCCCCCTTCGTCCGATGAGGGGTTGGTGGAGGCAATAACAGCAATGTCTTGGTGTGTTTCACCAACATCTGTAATGTTGTCATTCGCGCCTTCAGATTTAGTAGCGATCACCTCACTACACATCGTTCCAGGTTGGTTTCCCATTTCAGCGTGTATCAAAGTTTCTAAAAACCTTTGAAGTTTCTCTGTCTCTTCCGAGCTCAGAGGTGTAGGGCCTTGTTTCTGGAACCTTTGTGATCTTATCGCCTTGGTCCGTTTCGTCCGAGGTGGGGGAGGGTTAGGTACGTCTTTTGGGGGTTCCTTTTCGGACTTCCCCTGATAATATGGGTCCTCTTGGATCCCATATCTTTGCGTCCTACGCATACCCCATTTACGATAATCACGTCCATCCTCTGAAAGAGGAGCTTTTCTGTCCCAGCGTGCACCTTCATGACGCGGTTTGTTAGTTTGAAAATACTGCTTTTTCTCGCCTGTTTTAGGAGGAGGGGTCAATGCACACCGTCCTTCCATTTCTAGGGAGTGGGGTTTAACCTTTATACCAGGAAACACCTCTATTGGCGTCTTAGCATGAGAACATGCCTCAAACACATTCATAGCACACTGTTTGATCTCATTGATGGATTTTTCTCTGAAATTTGCCATAATTTGTACTGACATGCGTATGTCAGTGTGGAGATTTTTGCTGAAAACAAATTTAAAACCTTCTTCTTCCTCCATTCCGGTTTCATTTCTGTAACCAAAATAAGCTTGGAAGATTCTTTTGTAATAGACTTTTGGATGTTCATGCTTGCCCTGCGTGACCTTGTCAGCGGCTGGGAAACCAGCAGGTCCCGTGCAGGGGTCGTACTCTCTGATCAAAGCTTCACACAGAAGGTTGTAATCCCTTCTCGTTGTATCAGGTGGACGCTCGATGAAGGTGAACACCTCTCTGTCCGAAGTGAGCCTTATCAGACTGATCTTATCCTCAACCGTAGCATTAGGATAACCTTTCAATCTGAATTCAAGATCTTTCAGGTACGCTTTTGTTCCAGTTGAACCCATCGGTCCAGGTACAAAGCGTTGTACATATTTTGAGAGTTTCAGCAGAACATCTATTGAAAGAGGAAGTTTCCATGCTCTCTGTTGCATGTTTGGTAGAGGAGACCTGTTCAGGTCTGTCCCTATCACCCGAGATGAGGGTGGAGGTGTTTCTCCACACATATGTGGAGGTGGCAGAATGGGATTAAGAGCAAGAGGTGCACCAAAATCTTTCTGAGGTGTTGGCGGATGACCCGGACTCTGTCCACGGTCTTCTCTGAGTTCCAGACAAACTCGCCCCACGTCAGAAATCTTATTTGTTGCTGTGGCTAGTTTCTTCTCACAAGCTTTCAGGCGTTCCTGTGATGTTTGACATTCACCTTGTAAACGCACACAATGTTGGAGTAATGCCGCTTTTTCCATTCTGCATTCGGCAAGTTGTGTTTTAAGCACATCTATCTCAGCTTTGCAGCGGGAAACTTGTGACACTGTCACGACGTGATCCCGTCTTAATGCAAAGTATTCTCTGGACAACAGCTCTTTAGCATCCCTGGCTTCAGATAGTGATGCATTAAGTAACTGTATTTTGTTGTTCAGTGAATCAATTTCTGCCTGTGCATCTTGCTGTGATTGAAACATCTGTTCAAAATGTTTTGTTGTGAGGACCTCGTGTTCACTTTTAAATTGAAGGAAGTGTTCTTCAATTTCCTGAACCACCTCTTTTTCGCTGTTTAACCTTATCTCAAGGTCATCAGCTTTTTCTACCACTGTATAGAATGATTCTTTCAGCAAGATTGCCATTTTAGCCAGCTTTTCATAGCTTGACCTTGTAATTTCTGTAGAGGTCACACTCTCTGCAACCTCCATCAGATTGTCCAATAACTCTTTTGGGTTCATGCTGTCCACCTGTTTATCATATGGATGTAAGGATTCTGTCAGCAGTGCTAACGCTTTCTCTAAACAGTCCTTCATCTCATAAGGATCAAAATCCTTTTCTATCACACCTGTCATGGTATTCGCTGTGTAGCACTTTATCTGGTTAAAACAGTTGCCAGCTTCAGATATTTTACAGGTAAATATTTGTATTCAAGTGTCATTGAGTTTCACACTATTTTAGCTCTGGATTTACACAAAAGTACTGTTATAAGTCAACTTATTCAGAGGAATGGGCACCTGTCATAGGTTTTACCCCAATTCATGAATATTTAAGTAAATGCTTCTCTGCAGTGTTACTTTTAATGTGCTTATTTTTTAACAGATACTAGATTACCAAGCTTCTCAGTGTTTTTTACTCTAAAGCACTGAACTTAATAAACCTGCAATTTTTCTAAAAAGTCTCACAGCAACATCAGTTTAAAAACGCTTTTTAAGCCGTTTGTTTCCAGAAATTCGCTATTTTAACAGTTACTCATTGACCCAGGTTGGGTGAAACGAGAAAAGAAAAAATGATGATGAGGAATAATCAGTCTCCCCTTCAGGAAAACTGTTATACTCCTCTTCTCTTCCCATTATCTTCTATTTAAAAATTAAATAGGAAGATGTAGTGTTTTAAGGTGGTAAAAACAAATCATAAAAGTTTCCTTTTTCTGATATATTTACTCTTATTTAGTGATCTAGCAATTAAACGTGTATTATCTATTCAGCAAATGAGTAAACTTATCAACTCTGTGAATATCTGAACTGTATCTTTTTAAAAAGTTTCTAATTTTTTATTTTGCACCTCCATCAGAGGAATTACCAGTGAATAAAAAAAATGTTTTGGTAAATGCCTTTTTCGCATAAATACCTTAATCACTTTTTAAATGCAAGATAACAGTAATAATTCAGCTTGAAGAACATTTATTAACTCAAAAATGCCTCTGACAGAAATAAGCACGTCTAATTTCACCAAAAATAACCTAAAACGAAGTGAAACTGTGATATCAAGTTTCTACAGGAGGGGGCAGTGTTAGCTTTCTACCAGCAGGAGACTATGACAATTTCCTGTGGACGTTCTGTTGACATCCTGTCGTTAGCCGCTTAGCTTAAAATTAGCTTCGGCTAAACTCGGTTAAATCAACATTTCTGAACGTATTTCAAGCTAAAACGTGGCGTTGTTTCAACAAGCACGACTTTTTTGCATGAACATGAGTTTTGGGGACATGTGGCACGGCACATTTAGTGATTTTAAGCACAGAAAAGGCTTCGGTGCAACCGAGCTCATTCCCAGGTCACGTGACTGAATCTACCAATCATAGAACAGCAACGGGGGTGGGTTCTTATATCGCTGACTTAGAGGAAGTGACGCAGACACGTCACTCATTTCTCTGCAAATCAGAGTGTTCCACACGGCCGTTCTCAACCAATCACAGAGACAAACAGCGGGGGTGGGTTCTATATCGCTGACTCAGAGGAAGTGACGCAGACACGTCACTCATTTCTCAGCGAATCATAGCGTCCCAACTCAGCGGTTTTCGACCAATCACAGATCGTTTCTCTAGCTAACGTGTAGCATTAGCCTGAACAAGTCCGGTCAACTTTTCGTCTTTTAAACTGTCAAAATGTACCATTTTCTGTTAAAAATGTAACGAATCAACTCTCAAAGCTGCACGGAGTCGGCGCTCCGGTCTTAAAACGTCTCTCCAACCATTTAAAACAACTCGTTCGAACTTATCAGAACCAAGCCGGATCAGAACCAGAACCACGTCTGGAACACAGTTTAAACAGAATAAAGCGTTTTAACACAAACCCAGCTTCAGTTACACACAACAGACGTACAATTTCAGCTTTCAAAAAGACTCATTGACTCTATTTCAGCTCTCAAAACATCACTAGCTACAAACATGTATGTAAGCTTTCTCTGAGCATCGCAGCTGCGCTGCGTTTCACACAGCCACTCTCTGCACTTTTTTCATGCCAACATGATAATTCAATTGTTACACGAATACAGTCCATTTTATGAACCTGTCACGGGCCACCAGAAGTAGATGAACATATGCTGTATATATATTCATAAATTAAATGGATTCTTTCATTTTTCTGGACTGTATAATGTCGTGCATTGAATTATTAAAAACGTAACGTGAGACGTTAATTATCTTTGACCCATCAAAATGAACGTGGTCATTTATTTACAGAATCAAAATTTAACATCACACATTTACATTAATTTGGCAAAATGATTTTAACAACAACATGGCTAATTTTGCAAGCTGTACAATTTGAT
The DNA here is from genome assembly GCF_014905685.2 of Nematolebias whitei. Classification (NCBI taxonomy): domain Eukaryota; kingdom Metazoa; phylum Chordata; class Actinopteri; order Cyprinodontiformes; family Rivulidae; genus Nematolebias; species Nematolebias whitei. The sequence continues at coordinate 38,266,809 of NC_056501.1, read as the reverse complement.
TAACCATACGGTGATGGTTGAAAACCTTGCTTCACCACAGACATTTCTAAAAATATCTGGAATGATTTGCTAGCAGACAGAAGAATTTTAAAGATGGAAAGATGAAGTTTAGAGGGAGGGAGATGGTGTGTGTGAGTGAAAAGAGTTGAACAGAACGGCACCCTCCATTCGAACCCAGCTTTCCTCAGTACGCTCGGTAGTAAACTCGACTCGTTACCTCTCTGACGATGAATCAGTGGAAACGGAGCTCCAGTTAAGCTACCGGTCCAGCGTCTCCGTAGGATGGCAGAGAACCGTCCGGAGTGGTGGCGGGACTTCATCAACAACAGTTCACCTCACGAGTGGACTTCACATGAGTGGAGTCCTTCAGAAGTTCCACTCAGATGTGGAAGATTGCATAATTCCAACAAGACTCAGAAGAGCTCTGGATCATGCTGGCCTTCTGTTCTCCCAAACGACTGGAGCTGCAAACTCTCCACCCGACTGGTCTGAACTAGGAAGTACCGACATTTAAAGAGCTCTATTTCTGGTTCATTTGGGAGTTTCCTGATTGGTTGTTTCGACCAGACAGGGTGTGTTTTTGTGACGTAAGAGGTCACTAGGAGTCAGAAAAACAGCAAGAATGTTATGGAACAGATTGAAAATGTTTTTCAGACAGACGAGAGGAATATTTAGACGAGTTGGGGGAAAACAGGTGCCAGCCTCTATATTTACGTCTGAGAGGATTTTAAAAACATGACAGTTC
>NC_056501.1:38256323-38265964 GCF_014905685.2 Nematolebias whitei | reverse complement strand
AGTGCTTGATAGGAATTATAAAAAGGTATAAAATATTAAATCCAACATTCCCTCTTTTGAACTCCCATATTCATGGGAGTTCACCCTCTTTATGGATTTATTTATCAATATGGATGTGACCCAAACTTACTGCACTCCCCAGGGGTCCTAGACCAGACCCCTGATCCAACACCTGTGAAAAGTACCACACACATAAACCTTTATAAAAAATACAAAAAAGCAGCAACACACCTCCTAGAGAAAGATAAATAAGTGAAACTATTTTAAACCACCTTTAAAATACCTCGTGGTATTTTAGAATGATCAAATGCCTAATTGAATGGAGTAAAATATTTGAATATTTAAGTTACTGAATATTTAAATTAAGTCAAGTTAAGTTTATAGTCAAGTTAAATGTATAGTTAAGTTTCCAATTGAATCCCCGACCCTTCTCTGGTTGTTTTTCAGAATGACTGAAAGGTAAGACAAAATACTCATATTAAACAGGAAAAGCCAACACCCTCAATTTAAACATTTCTATCTAGCAGGTCTTCGGTTCTTGAGCTTGAGGTGGGAGCCCTTGTTCGTCCACAAGGGTCCTTTGGTGCTCGGCGGGATTCGGCCCGCGGAGTTATCTTCATGTAAAGTCCTCAGAACCGTATCAGTTTGATTAAACATTCTAAATGACGTGTGTGTATTGGGACAAAACTAAAATCAGTTTGACGCGTCTTCTGTTCTTCACGGTCAGGGCTGGTAATCTTCCGTCCTTACCCGATCCACCCCACCGACTTCAGGCAGAGCGGAGACTTCTTCTCCGATGTTTGCTACTGCCTTTTTCCAACCAGAACAAAGGGGCAAAGAATGAGCTCCCACGAAGGTCCTGTCACCTCCTCCAGGTGTAGCGGGGAGCTGTCTTCAGATCATCCTCCATGTGGTCCAGCGATCGATTCCTCTCCTCTGCAGGGGTGTCCTGGTGGGGTCGTACAGGTGCCACTCTCCTTCTGGGGACCGATGACATATGATGTTCTGTCCATCACCTGGTGGGGTCTTGTCCTGTCCCTCTTTTCAGCAGGACTCAGTCTGATGTGAGTTTGTCTCCTCGGTCAGAGTTCCTCCCTCCTGATGAGAAAAGCTGGACACGAAAGCTCGCGAATTGTTAAACACCCTGCATGGCCTTTTGATTATTTTATCTGTGGGATCCATGACCTGGGCCTGGAAAAACTGACTGTGGTTACTTCTGTAGTGAATAAACCTATTTTCTGAATTATTGGGCACCCTAATGGTTGTTATTGCTACTGATAGGTGTATTATTACACTGCAATGTTATGCTAAAACAGAATTAGTAAAACTAAAATAAAATGCTCTTCTTACATGCATCTGTTCACTTGAAGCTGAATTGTGTTACATACTGGACTTCTCCAGGTATACCTGTGTGCTCTCATCCCATCTGTCACCCTTACAAGCCTTCGTCGTCAACCGGTCTACCTACAATTAAAATTAAACATACACAATACAACAATAACAATAATAATCAACCACGCCGGCCCCTCTTCCCAGAGCCTGTGGAAGAAACTTCATTAAATCGCTTGCGCCAACAGCATCAATCAAAATACAATATAAACTTAAAAGTTTAACCAACTGACATACAACATTGTGAGAGGAAAAAAATATTTAATCTTCCATCCAGGTACCTGTCTGTGCTAGAGAAAGGAAGAAACAGAGAGAAAGGGGAAAAATAAAAGAGAAAGAGAACGAGGAAAAAATGGTTAAAATCCTTTGTTCATGAAACCTTTTCTTATTCGCCCAATTAAACTCTAAGTCCAGTCCAGTCAAGTCAGTTGTGTTTAAAATTATCAAACCACCCTATTTCCCTTTAACATTTGCTCAAATCCACCTCAGGCTAGGGGCGTCCCCCTTTCTGGAATCTGTACACATTACAACAAAGAGAAAAAAAATACTTCTGTTAAACCGATATACATATATACAAGTGCAACCTGTTATGTAGGTTTCTGATTTATTAATTTCCCACTGTCAATTTGATTACCCTACATGATATGATCTTTTAATCGCCTCAGAAGAAGTTAATTTTGTATAATTTGTAATGATCTATGAACTGCTTCCTGCTGAGAGCTGCCTACACACCTCCCCCCTTTTTGAAACGGCATTGTTTCAAATCTGAAGCATTACCGTCTGCAATCCACTAACACTCAGATTGAGTATTAGTTACAGAACTAAAAATATGGTGTAGTTTTAAACTTCCCACTACTGTTATTCAACCCAGGTTTTGCAAACAATTACCCAACTACAACCCAAGCTCTCCTATAAATTAGCAAAAGTTAATCATTAAATAAATTTCTTCTCTTGTATCAAACCAGACCCACCAAAATTAGCCCCTTCAAGGCAAAAACAATCATCCAGTGTTATTTTAGAAAACATTAGTGAACTCCATCCAAATCAGGTCTCAGGTTTCTCCTGAATGAGACTTCCTGACCTGTATAAACGGAAAGTTAAAATCAATATTTAGTTCAGGGGTGTGGAGCATTTGAGGTAATAAAACAATTTCCATCTCAGACCAGTTGGAGCAGGTCGAATCGTCTAGCACTCCCACCTCTGTACGTCTGTGTCCTGTTGTGTCACCTGTTTTAAAATGAGTCTATGTGAATGATTATTATCAAAGCCAGCTGCAGTTTTTGATCACGACCCCAAAGTGCCTAGAAGACCATCACAGAACAAAATGTGGGGTCGACACCTCCGTCCGGCTGCAGTTGATGTTAGTGACCTTGGGCAGAGTGACCACCAGTTCTTCGTTCAGCCTTTATGTCCCCAGATTCGTCTCCCGTCTGTTTGGAGACCAGTTCAGCTTTGTGCAGCAGTTCATATCTCAGCATACAGCAAGTCTTGACTGGATGTTCTTGCTGTGTACAAACTCCATCCCCCCTCTGGAGAGTTAGTTCAGTTTGCTCTTGGACTGTTAGATCTTTGAAAAGTCACGTTACTTGGCTGAAAAGTTCTTTGTTGTTTTGTCAGATGTGCTCGACTGACAACTTATTTGAACCGTCCCATTGGTCAGTTTCACAGACCCCAACGTCAGCGCCCACCTGAACACATCTGTATCCGATCCGGCCCCCGGCACTCGAGAGTCCTGATCAAAACTCAGATGGATGCTGTATGCAGTTAAATGCTACCTTCCATGTTTTGTGGGCCTAAGTAGACTCATCTTCCCACTCCAAAGTTCTGTCATCTCTAGCTGCAGAGAAGAAAAGAGATAATCAAATTATTAAAACCAGATTCAACATTCATCTGTTATCCACATTAATCGTTAGTTAGCAAGTTTTATTCTGGGACCACAGCGTTTACCCCAACGGAGTCATTCTGGTGTTCTGGATCGTACAATAGATGTTTTAACCGCTCAATTACACAAGAGTGAAAGCTTTAATTAAACACTGCACAAGCCAATTCTTTACGCCTACTGCATAAAATATTCCCCTCCAAACAATGTCCTCCATCTTGTAGAGTATGTGTGTTGACACATCACCTGACAGTGAAGTCCACTCCCAGGGCCACATTATCGTCCAGACCTTGTAAATTTAGGCAGCGTGTTAATATGTAATCATTTATTGTTATGTAACCAATCTGCAAATCATCTCTTGTCATAACTATGCTTTCCCACTGTATCACAAACAAGATACTTTTAATACAAATCAATTAAGACTATGTATACCCTTCAAGACATCACAGAGTCCATTATCACTGCACAAAAACGTGTACATGCCCTTTGTTCACAAAGTACAACTTCTTAAACTCACCATGTACACCTCTCTGTTGTCCTTTTGCACTCCCAGGACCTGTGTGAAGTCTCAAACAATAAAGTTAAATTCATGGACCCACTAGAATTGTTGTCCCCTAAATAACCTAGTCCCTGCAGCTCTCAGAAGGAAACAGCTCCTAAATGCTAAACATTTCCAATACGTGATCAACTCATGTGGACTGGTTTCTTAAACTGAAGTTTTTCAATTCGAGTACAATTAAGATTGATTTATTTAACCCAAGTATTTACAATCTGAGTTTAGTTATGGCTGTATAATTTAATCTAATTTTTTCAATTTGAGTTTAGTTTCCTAACGTATTTAACTTTTTCAATTTGAGTCCGACAAGGTATTGTTTGACCAGAATAAAATTCTATATTTTACAAGTGTCAAGGATTTTGTCCCTTACTCATTTTAATCTGTTGTTTCGCAGTTGAGTTTAAAACCTGAGTTTATTGTCAATTCCAAGAAGAAAGTTAATCTAATTTGTTCAGGACCACCAAGGCCACCTCTACAATATTTCTTTTCCTCTCGTTCGCTTTGACATCTCCACCCTCTACTGTCTAAGCTGACTCCAAGATGATTCAACCTTCTCCAGCAGACTCACTCCGACTCCATCTCCTGGTTAAATACAGCTCGTACACGTGATGTCCCCTCTTTCCTTGAGATTCAAACCATTCTCTGTTTCAGAGTTCACTGCCTCCTTCCTATCTTACAGAAAATTGTTTCGTTTAACCTTGTGTCTGCTCCCATCTCCGTTTCTGTCTGGCCTCCGACGGCTATCAGCAAATATTTGAAAGATCTTCAGCTATCCCTGTTCCCATATCAGATATCATTTAGCTGTGACACGCCAATCAGCTATATTTTTAAATTAATCCAACTTGTACAGCCTAAATCATTAAAAATCAAGCTCTACCCCCTTAATTTTGGTACATAAAGCTCATTTCCGCTTGTTTGTGCTAGTGGCCCCCTGATCTCAAACTAATTACCTCCTGTTCATTTTGATACTCCCTATAAGTCATGCAATTTGCCTCTGATATGATCCTATAGATTTTTCCACAGGCTTCACCTGTACCACATTCATGAGTTCCACACCTGATAACAACATTCACACACCCAGGCATTCAAATATGTTATTGTCACTCACTCCTGGCTACTGCCGTAATAAAACAACACAAGTCTGGTACGGAACAACCCAGCAGCCAGACCCGTCCTTGCCTCACAGCAGCGCCCCCTTCCGGTCATGATACGGAAGCGCCGATCACACAAGACACCTCTGACGCAGAGACGAAGACAAAACAAAACACGCGTACACCTTCACCTCGTGTGTGGAACAAAGAAACGCTCCCTTCCCCCACACGAGTGCACGGCTCCCAGCAGACTTTCCCCGACACACAGAAAAAAAGAGAAAAGCATCCCTGAGCTTCCGCCCATACACAGCTCACTCCCCCCTCTCTCTTTTTTTGTTACGTCTCTCCCAACGCGTCCCCCCTGAAGCTTCCACACGACATACAAAACACGGCTCAAACAAAGTTATTACAACGTCCTAAAACTAATGCGATCCCCGATCACATGAAATTTGGTAAACACTACGCTATTTCACTCATTTTCTCTCAAAGCTAAAGTAATAAATGGAGTCCAGTATAGACGGCAGTCAACACTCGCCAGAGGAGGCCCGACCCTCAGCCCCTACAGACGCTTGTGAAACGCTGTAGACCTACGTCCCGTCAGACGAAAGTTATGGATGGCAAATCCCGCTGAATTATGAGAGAAAACGTTGTCACCCACGTGACTTCCGGTAGGCCTTCAGCCGTCCACCGGTACAAGTCCACAAAACTTGTGAAAACTACCTAAAAATGACTAAGTAAGCATTCAGCGATAAAACCGTCTGAATATCGTAATCCATCTCGTCAGAATTAACACGAATCACTGGAAGTTAGCTTAAATAAAACCATCTTTATTTTCCGGAGATGGCCCGCATGCACACGAACAGAGGAAGTTGAATTTAGTCTTAATTTAGTTTACCGCTGAAAAGCCAGAAACTCCGGACCGTAAGGTCCAAACAGTTAACCAGCTTACCTGAAAGTATTGGGCCCAGTTCCTCTCTCTGTGTGCACTGCAAGCCACCTCGATCCAATTGTGTAGGCCGCATCACCTCGCCGCACGTCCGGGGTCACCATTTTGTTGTGGATAGAATACCACGTCGTGTTCAAAACGGCGGAGGCGTCGCCCTTCGTATAAAAGATTTATTTGACACAACATGGGTTACAGATATTCAGAGACAAACAGTTACATTAATAAGATATATGCATATAAATGGAGCATTAAGAACAAACCGCCTCCAGCGTGCCTCTCTGAAAATGCTCAGTGCGCGTGCGTCATTCCCGGCCTTTTATCCCCGTCTGAGAAGGCTAGCTTCCTGATTGGTTCAGCTTCTGTAGCTATGGTTACGACGTAGCCCGCCCCCTCAAGGACGTTACGTCTATATTTCAGATAAGTTTTGGTTCGGCTTTTGTTTAAAGTTTAACTTGCTATTATACTTTAGGGATATAAAATGATTCGTGTCTAAATTGTTTATGCGTAATAATTAATAACTATTAATTATTACCTACCTCCTGGGTGTTAATTCACTATCTGTTGGAGGTCTGGTGATTCTGTTTTAAAGCAGATTCATCTTAAGTTTCTGTGTCTGCGTTTAAAACTGTTAACACTGTTTGTTTAACGTGATTATACCTTAGTGATAACACTGATTTGAAATAGTTGTTTATTTCTAGAAATAATTATATTATCTAACTTATGTTCGTGTTTTTATTTGGATCATGGTTATACTCTTAATTTGAATTTACTTAGTCAAACTATACTGTCTAAATTAAAGAGCTGTTCTAGCTTTATTTATGTTAATCAGTCTGCTCTCTGGCCTGATTTGATTGCTTGTAATTTATCAAATGTGAACTTGTAAAATTATCTTTAGCTACTATGAGATTATATTTAAAGGTCAACTAGTTAGACTTAGCAAACACTTTCTATAAACATAGTTCAACCTTGGAAGAAAGACACACACACACTTTATATGACCTGACATTTGAGTGCTTGATAGGAATTATAAAAAGGTATAAAATATTAAATCCAACACTCTGTAAACAGAAGCTTGAAGATATTTGATTATTTGTCCTGACACATGCTCTTGGTGAGCTATATAATATTTTTAACCAATTAATGAAATGGTCCCCAAAACCAAATTTACCCAAGGTAGCAAATAAAAATTTCCAGTTTACCCTATCAAATGCTTTTTCTGCGTCCAAAGACCAAATAGCTGTTTCAATATTTTTACTATATGAATACTCTATTAAATTATATAATCTGCATGTGTTTGTGGTCGAGTGTCTTCCTTTTATGAATCCAGTTTGGTCAGGATGAATAATGAGAGGAATTATTTTCTCTAATCTTTTAGAGAGGATTTTACTAATTATTTTAACATCCACATTAATAAGAGAGATGGGGCGATAACTGGTAGGTAGTACTGGGTCTTTGCCTGGTTTTAATAGTAGACTAATGTTGGCTGAATTCATATGTGTTGGAAACCTGCCATTTTCTTCTGACTCATGTAGCATTCTGTGAAATATTGGTTCCAGGATGTTCCAGAACTCTTTATAAAATTCTGCTGGATATCCATCTGGGCCTGGAGATTTCTTATTAGGCATGTTTTTAATGGCTTCACGGAGCTCATCTGTTGTTAATGGTGAGTCTAGTTCTGATGATGGACTGTCTAGTTTTGGAAGTATTACTCTCTCCAAGAATTGATTAATATCTTCATCTGTTGGATTTATGTGTGACGTGTATAGAATTTTATAGAAATCTCTAAAAACACTTTACTTTTTCCTCGTCAAAAGTTATGTTACCATTTGTGTCTTTAATACCACATATAGACGTTTTTTCTTTATTTAATTTGAGTTGATTAGCTAAAACGCGCCCTGATTTATTACTGTGTTCAAAATGTTCTAATCGAAGTCTTTGTACCAAGAATTTGTTTTTTTTGTCAATACATTCATTTAGTTCTAATTTTATCTTGCGTAGTTTTTTCATTTTCCTCTACTTGTAAACTTCCTAATAATTTGATAGATTTCTCTAATTCCTAAATACGTTTATTTTCTTTTTGTTTGTTGAGTAGGATATTATTTTCCCTCTCATAACTGTTTTCCCAGCCTCCCAGAGTGTACATGCCGATGTTCCTGGCAAGTCATTAAACTCTAAATACGATGTCCATTCATTTTTAAAGTATTGTATAAATTCTTCTTCCATAAGCAGTGAAGTATTTAATCTCTAGTTTATACTTTTTGGAGTTTCTTTCTTATTATCTAAATTTAAAGTAACTGGTGCATGATCGCTGACAGCAATATGGTGTATCTTAGTGTCTGAAATGTTGGTCAGCAATGAGTTGCTGATTATAAAATAATCCAGACGAGAGTAAGAGTGATGCACATGTGAAAAGAAAGAATACTCTTTACTTATAGGGTGAAGAGACCGCCATGCATCGCAGAGTCCATAATCACTCATGTACTGTTTAACTACATTTATGGATTGCCAACTGAGTTGAGCTCCTACTGCATTCAGCCTGTCTATTTTGTTATCTAGACCAAAGTTAAGATCACCTCCCAGTACTAGCAAGCAATTCATGTGATTTGATAGAGTAGAAAAGAGATCATGAAAAAGCGGCATCGTCCACATTTGGCCCATATAAGCTAACAACACAATATTTTTGACTGAGTATGGATAATTTTAATATTATATATCTACCTTGTGGGTCTATAACTGTGTCTAATATTGTGAAGTTCACATTTTTATGTATTAATATTGCTACTCCTCTTTGTCTTGAGTTATAGCAGGCTGAGAATACATCAGGAAACTCAGGAGATTTTAGCTCATCCACAGTTGACGGTAATTTATGAATTTCTTGGAGTAATAAAACATCTGCCTTTAATCTTTTAATCTGGTTAAAGATTCTATATTTTTTATGTTGGCTACCGGCTCCATTAATATTCCATGTGACAAACCTTAAGATGCCCATACTTGTGCTTGTGAAAATATAATTAAACCACACCCATTTTCACAAATATCAAAAATAGTAAAACACCCAGACAATAACATAATCCTTAATGATTGATTATTTATGATTTATAGATAAACTAAGTGCTGTTTTGAAGGTAAATCATGGATGTATTCCTTTATGAGGTATTTGTATGTATGTATATGGATATATATATATAAGCCTTTGGGCCTGTGTGGTAATAATTGTTGAGTCAGAAAAATAGAGACAAAAAAAGAAAGTGAAATGATAATAAACACGTAAAGATAAAAGAAAGAAGGAAAAATAAAAAAGAACCCCCTTACCATATTAAGTGCCATGCCACCATGTACCACTACTGTCTGTGTAACCCACCAACCGAGCTGTGCTGAACAATTACATATATGTCTGGTAAGTAATATGAATATATATTATTGATAATACATTTTAAGTAAAATTAGCAACTGAAAGTCATACTTACCTTATTTATATTACTAATAGAGCCAGGGAGTAACCTCTGGATCTCTAGACAGCTGACCATTGATGTAAAGTTTGTAAACAGCCACCATAGCTCTTCTGCCCTCGTTTATATTTTTCTTCCTAATCGGGAACAGAACGCACCTTCTACTCAGAATTTCTGCAGGGAATTGGTCATTCATGTTTTAGTTCGTGTCACGCAGTTCCCTACCTCGGCTTTTTATTTGTTCTTTCTGTTTATAATGTTCAAATTTAGCTACAATCGGCCGTGGCCGATTGCTTCCAGGTTTCTTACCTCCGAGGCGGTGGACTCGGTG
>NC_056501.1:38254824-38256313 GCF_014905685.2 Nematolebias whitei | reverse complement strand
AATGAAGTCACGGACGGAGGCCTCAGGGACCTCGTCCGCTCGCTCCGGGATTCCCGAGAAGACGAGGTTGTCCCGCATGCTCCGGGCTTGGATATCCAGGATCCATTCTTTTATTTTTTTATTATCCCCGGATAGCAGCATCATCTCCTCGTTGAGTTGTTTTACCGTTCCTCTAAGCTCCTGATTTATACAAGCAAGTAATGCTACCTGTTGTTGGCTGAATTCTAAAGACTCCCTGAGGCCTTGAAACTCTTTATGCAGCATCTCTACCAACGCTAGTCGGGCGTCCAAGCTAGTTAGCTTCTTGTCAATTGATTCTAATATCTCCTTTAAACCCGTATTATCAGGAGGCGGTGCCGTAACGCTATCTGAGCTTCCCTGTCGGTGCCGCTTAGCAGTAGGGATGTTAGCTGAATCGCTAGCAGCACCGGATGAATCTTTAGGTTTACCCATGACTAAGCTGTCAAAACACTCGTCAACAAACAATTCCAGGCTCTCCAAAGTCTCCTCGTCCAGTTTGTTTGATTGAATAAAAAAGTTAGTTAGTAATATTTATGATTTTCTTTTTTTTTCTTTTTTTTATAAGTGATGGCCGCCCTTCTCCCCTTACAGCCATCCTCTCCACACCATTATTATGAAATATTTATTGTAGTGACTATCTAGTGTAGGTGTTGTTGTTTATTTATTTATTTTTTTTATTATTATTATTTAATAGAATAGAAAGAAAGAAAAGACAAAGTAAGACTCCAAAATATAAGAAATATACACAAAGAGAGCACACGTCAAAACACCCGGCCACTGTCTGTTCACCTGCAAAGAACATGACAAAACACAGCAACAAAATACATATGTATAAAGAACTTAAAATATTCATGGCTTTGTAGTAAGTTTCCATAAATATATATACTGTTGTGAAATAAAGATTGTGTTCTTTGTTGAATCTAACATTCCAATTCTTATTTTATTTTGAAATTGACCCACTTCCTGTTTTACTTTGAAGAGGCTCCCACAGATTGATTTCATTTCCTGTTTATCATGTAACACGAAGTTCCACACTTTTGATTCGTCTGAAAACTGGCCAATCCCATCGCAGGCAGACTCAGAGCGCGCTGAAAAGTTAGTTTTGCTGTGTAAGGAACGCCCTTTTTTCTTTAAACAAAGGAAAAGTGTAGTTTCTCCTCGAGGGAGTGAGCAGACGGAGGAGAAGCGAGGAGACGCAGCAGCAGCCAGTTTGGAGCACAGAAAGACAACTTCAAGGTTGTATTGTACAGTTTAAAATGGATGCATCCAGTTTTTAATATGTTAAAATAACGACTGCATTTAACTAATCCACTGTTTATGTTTGTGAATCTGTGACTATGACTTCTGAGTTTCTTTACTTATTAAATATTCATAAATTTGAAGGTGCGTTTGTCGTATCTGATGTGCATGATTTGACTGACCCCTGCAGGATTGAAAAGGTAACTTCAGACTCGGGTGGAGAAATAAG
>NC_056501.1:38242435-38254724 GCF_014905685.2 Nematolebias whitei | reverse complement strand
TATATGTATTTATATATATTCATATATATTTATATACATATATATATGTATTTATATATATTCATATATATTTATATACATATATATATATATATATGTATTTATATATATTCATATATATTTATATACATATATATATGTATTTATATATATTCATATATATTTATATACATATATATATATATATATGTATTTATATATATTCATATATATTTATATACATATATATATGTATTTATATATATTCATATATATTTATATACATATAAATTCGTATATATTTATATACATATATATGTATTTATATATATACATATATATTTATCTATATTTATTTATAGATATAAATATATATATGTATATAAATTACATATATATGTATTTTTATATATACATATATATTTATCTATATTTATTTATAGATATAAATATATATATATGTATATAAATTAAAACTCTGATGAACCAGATTCTACAAAAACATTACATTCAAATTTTTATAGGTTTTCATCATCATTTGATGTATTTGCACTCATTGTGTCTACTTTTAATGTTCATTTTAAATGTGTGGTTTCCTTTCTTGTTCACATATATACATTTTATTTTTAGCTTTGCTTTAAAGTTCTTGTTTTGTGATTTGTACATTCGTGAGTTAAAATAAAGTTGAACTGAAGGTCGTCTCTTTTCTTTAAACATGTTTGAGGGAAATATTCCTGATATCCAATAGTTTTGTGTCTTTTTATGATTTTCAGCTGAGTTAACAGTCATTAAAGTGAAAACAGGATTTCACGATGAAGCTGGCACCGTCTTTTTTTTTTTTTTTTAATCTTCAACGCTCTGCTGGTCTCGCACGACACTGCCCGCAGTCACACGATCCTCTCCTCCGGAGAGTAGGAAGCTGGGAGGCTCATCCTCCCAGCTCCAGCTCAGCTGGTGACTCACAGAGTCCGTTCCAAGGCTCCAGCCGCGCGTAATCATGAAGGTCCGACCCGCGCAGACAGGCGGGCATAGACGGTCTGCGACGAACGGTGGAAGCGATTTTAAAAAACATTTTACGTGTAAAAAAAAAAAAAAAATCATTTTTAAATCGCTTCAGCATTTTTTTAAAACATTTTTTGTATAAAAACAAAATGTTATTTTATTTAAAAATCGCTTCCAGCGTCCGTCCCAGACTGTCCAGTCCGCCTGACTGCCGGGCGGGATCGGGATTCAGCCTTCATGATTACGCGCGGCCGGGGTCTGGCAACGTTCATCTGCGAGTCCCCATCTCCAGCTTCGCAGTGACCTGCGGAGCTCTGAGCACACAAGGCTGGTATCCAGAACCCGAGCCTCCGAGTCGGCACATCGAAGGTTCTTCCGCGGTGACCAGCTGAACTTGGAGCCGGGGAGATGACGCCCTGCCCGGCCTGGCGCTCCAGGCTACGGAGGGAGGATCGGGGTACACCAGCAGAGCTCCATCCAGCTTGCTCTGAATTATGTTGTCGGCCACCAAGCACAAAAAATGCCAGCACATCAACATTAGACCAAGATGTTGTCAGTATTGTTTTAAAAATCTTTAAAATAAGTCCAGCCGCTGCTCCAGTCCGAGAAATTGCAAATGGTGGATTATTGTTTTGAAACGTTTCTGAAGGATCCAGTGACTCCGCCCCCGACTCCGCCCCCGACCAACCAGTGACCGACAGTGTACTGACGTCACGTTTTTGTACCTCTTCGTACCGGTTAGAACCACAGAGCCAAGGGTACTGAAAATAGTAACAGGTGCTAAGTACCGGTACTAATGGAAAAGCCTCAGAACCGGGCCAAGTAGGGTCGAGTCGGCCCGTACCGGTACTAATGGAAAAGGGGCATTAGTGAATTTTGTCTGTATCTGAAAGGCACAAACACACACTCATAAACACAAACACTCATATGTTACAGCACCTAGTCACACAACAACAGTGCATTTTGATGAGTAATATCACACATGTCTGTGCTTCTGCAGCTCTACAATATTACCTGCCATTACAAATGTTTCTGTAGCTCCAGCAAATATTCATTCATCTCTTTTGCTGCTTTTTCTTATCGTATCTCCAGAGGTTTTGTTCAAGAGGCCACACCTTGGACAGGTTGTAAGTTCATCAAGACAAACAACCAATCACATCTGAAGACAACTTACCAATTCTTCTTGCTGTAAGATTGATAGCTCTAACCATAGCTCTGCCATATTCAGATTTAGATATGTATGTGCCATTATTATTATTATTATTATTACTGCAACTACTAATGATACTACTACTAAGCATATACATTGAAATATCTAGGCCTAATTAGCATGTATTGCATTTATTATTGTTTATTTATATACAGTAGTCCCTCACTACTTCGCAGTTCATTTCTTGCGGATTCGCTCATTGGTGGTTTTTCAAAGTAAGATTTGACATGACACACAATTGGCTGATTGATGGATGAGCCGCACAATAGGCATGGAATTTTTATTTAAAATTTAAAAAAAATAATTATTTAGCACATGCTGCTCCTTTGTGCAGTCCAGAGCTGCGGAAAAAGCTTCCTCCTGCAGCTGAACAGTTGATATGCGTGCAGAGTGGAGAAATGGGTGTGGCCGAGAGTACTTGCTGGTGGCTGAGAGCGGAAGAGGCACAGAGAGGGAAATCCTGACATTCTGTGCTCTTTTAGAGCGTTTAGAGTTTAGAAACATTGTTTAGAATATTGCAAGAATGTGGCAAGGGTTTAAAATGCCTTTATATATATATATATATATATATATATATATATATATATACTAAAATAAACTACTACTTACTACTTGTATTACTATTCCTACTTTGCGGTTTATCACTTTTTGCTGGGCTTCAGGGTACGAATCCCACACAATAAGCAAGGGACTACTGTAATATAATCTTAAAAATTGTTGGTGCGTTACTGTGACAGTAATTCTAAAGGCATTGTTAGACTGATCCTGATTGGAAAAACATTTTAATGTGCGCATGCTTTTCTTACAGGCATTCCAGATTAAACATTAAAACCAACACTGAACCAATGAGATGGTCTCAGCATCCATCTTTCTTCTTTATTTCTTCTTTCAGCTGCACCCTTCTTCAGGGGTCACCACAGCGAACTAAGTCGCACAAAGACATGGCAATTATTTTTATGCTGGATGTCCTTCCTGACACAACCACAGACCACTGAGCTCCCACAGCCCTCTGTGTGGAGCAGAGATTGTAATGAATAAGTAAACTAAGGACCCAGAAATGCTACCAACACACAAAAATCATTTACAGGTTTTATTTTAAATGAAGACTGCAGCTCTGGACACTGGACCTCAGGGACTGATTTGCAGATCTGAAGCAGAGAGAGGCAGGTGAGTGACAGGGGCAAGGCAGGTCAATATTAGCTCAGAAAGATTAGACCAACCTGTCAAGGATTTGGACATCCCAGGAAGAGCACGGTCCAAGCAAATGGTCCAGATAGATGATGAGGTCTTCACAGAACAAAGGGGCTAGAGAAATCGGCAGGCTGAGCAGAATCCAGAGGGCCAGGCAGGGGTCAAACCATAAGATCCGAGAGCAACAACTTGTCAGGCAGAGGAGCAGGCAGAGCAAAGTAAAAAGCCAGGCAGGGGTCAAAACCTTGAGATCAGAGAGCAAACGTTGGCAGACAAGGATCAGGCATAAACAGGGGTTCAGAAAAGGCAGAAATGGGTCAGGTTCTTAAAAGAGCTTGGTTTGGCTTGGCTTGAAAAGGCTGGATCTCTTTGGCTGAAAGCTTCAGATAATCTGGCACTGGTGCAGTGGCTGAGAGAGGCTTTTAAACAGCTTGAGATAATTAGGCAGACACAGGTGAGCTGTGTTAAGTGATTGGAGTTGAGGGAGAGCAACAAAAAAAAGGAAACATTACATGAACAGTCCAGAAAACATGAATCATGACAGAGATATGCTATCTAAGGCGCTCGTGGGAGCAGATTGGGTGTTAAGGGCCTTGCTCAAGAGCCCAGAGTAAGGCAAATGTTGGTGTAGGCAGGTGTGGGTGCTTCACCTATACCACCCACATTTTGATGTTGTCGGTACCGAGAGTTGAACGAGTGATCTCTCAATCACAGGTCCACCTTCTCTAACTTCTGTGCCACCACTCCCTCAGCTTCCATCTTTCTAACTCATGTAATCCAGCTTTGACTTTTCTCTACAATCAGTTTAACAACTGTCTACATTCTGAAACCTGTGACCCAAACAAGTCTGGTGAGAACAACCCTAATAGCTCACAGAATGAAGGGGTGGGTCACCAGCTCATGTGACCTATCAGCCCTGTTATTCTCACTCCCAGATCCATCCATCCATCCATCCATCCTTATCTTTACCCGCTTCTTCCTTTTTGGGTCGAAAGGGTCACTGGTGCTTATATTCAGCAGTCACTGTTAAAGAGATGGGGTATACCCTGAACAGGTCTCCAGTCCATCACAGGGAAACCTGGACAGGTCACCAGTCCACCACAGAGACACCTGTACATGTATCCAGTTCAGCACAGGAACACATAGAGACAAACAAGACAAACAACCATTCACTCTCTTACTCTCACCTAGGGACAAATTAGAGTTACATGTACCAATCAGCCTAACATGCATTTTTTTGGTCAGTGGAAGGACATCAGAGTACCTGGAGAAAACCCACTCATGCACGGAGAGAACATGCAATGTCTACCCAGAAAGGTCCTGGGCTGGGATTTTAACCGCCGACCTTCTCTCTGAGAGGCAACAGCTCTACCAGTTGCTCCACTGTGCCCCTGTCACTCAAAGAGCTTAGAAAAGTCTGTACCTTGAACTTTGACTTTAACTTGTTTTGACCAAATTAATTTAGTTATGTCTAAACAAATTTAAGCCTTCAGTTATCTTAGTAGCAAATTTGAAAACAAAAGATATTTCATGGGAAAGCTTAAGACTGATCAGTGAAGAGCACCGGTGTAGGAATAGCTGAAGAAGACATATCAGTCTCATTGTCAGGATTGTTTCTTTCCTGTCCACTAACCACATTGTGCAGCTTCTTGAGTGGCATGTCTTAGTGATTACCAGCTGTTCTTGTTTCTGGCTGACCAAAACAAGAATTTAAGGTCCTGGGCAAAAGTTTCTCTTCACTGGAACATTTCATGCCATTCAGTATTTTTGGAACAGCTTTAGCAAGACTAACCTAATTTGAGACAACATTAACCTTGATATTCCTTGTGCTCTTCAGCTCCTGGTTCCCTGGTTTATCTTCCTTGAGACCCTGATCCCCTGGTGTCCGTTCCCTTTGTGAGATTACTCCTCGATAACTTGAGCTCCTCATCAAGGATCTATAGCCAGAGTGAAGTGTAGCAGCCGTCCTGCCACTCTTATACTACCTGCCTCCACCTGGTTTGCTGACCACTTCTGGAAACCCCATATCATCTCCAAGTCTGTGAAACACAAGAACAATTAATCTACAACTAAACTACTCCAGAAGAATAAAATACTCAACCCCATTGTTCTACAGATCCTCCAGTGTCTTGTGAACCACATCACTTGTAAATAAAGCTTTTTTTCCATTTTACCTACCAGAGAGGAGTCTTTTCATTGTTGGTTTGACACTTGGTTTAACAAACTGTAAAAGTTTTAAATATTATATTCACCCTACAGAGGATCCTATTAACAAGAGTGAGGGAATGATTTAGGTTAGAGCTCTGTATACAGATGTTTTCTGAACTAGTAACAGTTTAAAAAAAACAACCTAGTATTAGAAGCTGTGAAAGATTTGATTATTTTCCATAAAATGAAATTCAGCAGATAGTCAAATTCATGCTAAAATTTGTAAAAGTATACATTTAGTCTGTCCACCACTTTCCATAAAATGAGTGATTCATGGATTTCTGGTTGGTAGAACATTCCCAACATGCTCTTTCATAAAGTAGTTCTTTGTGAAACTTGGTTGCTGTAATGTGAGCTTTTCACAGCCACAAGTCTCAAAAGGAAGACAATTATATTACTATTTTACTGTTTCCTACACTTTTGTGAGAGTTGTTCATAAGTGAATCCAGCTGCTAGCATACTTGTTTGGAATAAAAACCATCAGACTCTCAGGAATCAGTGGACCATGTTTGAAAAGAATTGAGGTGTAGTTTTCAGAAGCTGACATTGAGATGCTTGGACTCCCTTAAAAGAAGGGGAGTATCCATTAGTGTAGAAGAAAGTGCTGTCCATTTTCTTTACCCACTGTTTCATTTTCAGGTCAAAGGGGTCACAGGCTCCAGCAATCATTGTGCAAGAGGTGGGGTACAATTTGGATGGGTCACAAGTCCATCACAGGGAGACATAGAGACAAACAACCATTCACTCTCATTCTCACCTAGGGACAGTTTAGAGTTACCAATCAGCCTACATACATGTTTTTGATCTGTAGAAAAAACACCAGAGGAGCCAGGAAAAAAAAGACAGACAGGAGGTGCAAACTCCACCTAGAAAGGCCGAGAAGCAAATGTTTTATAATGTTTTGGTATTAATCTGGGTCATGCTTCTCAGAGAATGTAGGACTTTTCAGAAAGTAAATGGACTGTACTTATATAGTGCCTTTCTATCTTATTTCAAGACACTCAAAGCACTTTACACTACAATCTGTGCCTCATTTACCCATTCATACAGCACTCTACTAGATCACTACAAAGCTAATTGAACAAATCATTCTAAAGAGACTAATCAGTGCTTTAGATCACATTCATACACTGATGGGACACACATCAGAGGCTATGAGGGGTTCAGTGTCTTGCCCAGGGACACTTCGACATGTGACTGCTGGTGGATTCAAACCCCCAACTCTCGCATTGGAGGATGACTGCTCTAACCACTCAGCCACAGTTGCCCCTAATGTACAGTGAAAGTCTTGTTCCATGCAAATATAAAGTGTGTTACTTAAGAAGTGTATTGTTGTTTGGATCCAAAAAAGAAGGTTCTGAGGTAAAAGTTTTCCTTTTTTCAGATTTGTTCAAATCATTTTTGTCTTTCATTACTTTTTGTATTAATTTGTTGCCTTTCTATAGAGAACCATTTCAACAACTGCCCTGCAAAAATATATTTATTCATCCTCTAAAGGTAGCAGCCTGTGGATGTTATTTAACTCACTGTACATAATAAACACTGTTCTTTTGTATTTCCCCTGTGTCTGCCTCGTTCTGGGTCTCATATCATCTGGGTTCCCCGCGCACTCCTAACACCCGTGTGCATAACTACGCGTTGCGTAATTATGTGCCATGCACAGACGCATGTTGTGTAACTATGCGTACTGACAAAAACATGAACGCCCCGGAAATTTTCAACGGGGAAAGGATGTTGAAAAGAAGGGGGGGGGGGGGCATGAACCAACTGGTTCATGGCTAAGTAGTATAAACAGATCAACGAAAACTCTCATCCCTGCTCTGTGTAACAGATACTTCATCCCCTGAAAGGAGAAAAAATGCAGGAAGTTCATTATTGATCAAATTAACTGATTGGTAACAATAGTCATGAACTGATTAATGACAATAGAACCAAAATCACAGACACAACTTGTGACTGATAACAACATCTCACACTGTAATACATGCAGACAGAAGTGAGCTTAAACAGAGTTCCATGAAAAACAACAATATTCATTCTGTTAGAGCACTAAGGACAGAATGTGTCATGGAACGAGCCGTCACATCACGTAAATAAAAGCGAATGAATGAGCAGGGTGTTGACCACGCAGCCGCAGTGCAAATGTCCTGCATTGACATACCATTATGCAGAGCAGTCGAAGATGCGATAACCCTGGTCGAGTGTGCTTGAGGTTGACAGGAGGCTCTAAATCTGATGCTTGTAGGCTTCAGAAATGGCCTCACACAGCCAGTGTGACAAGCGCTGGGAGGATAAAGGGCGACCTGCAGATGCATCTCTATAATGCACAAACAGGTGTTGAGTTTGACGCATTACAGCTGTGCGCGCTATGTAACACGTCAACGCCCGCACCGGACAGAGAAGATGAAAAGATGCTTCTTCTTCTGATCTGTGAGGGGGGGAGGGAAAAAACCCCTCCAACGATATCGCTCTTGATTTAAAAGAGCTCGTGATGATTTTAGGCATAAAAGCTGGGTTTGGTCTTAAATCAGCTGAACTACCGTCAGCCTGAATTCTGAGACATGACGGAGCGACAGAGAAGGCAGATAAATCACTCACCCTCTTAGCGGATGTTAAAACCAGCAGCAGGCTGTTTTAAGAGACAAGAATTTAAGTGAAACCTGATCCAGAGGCTCAAATGGAGCTTGATCAGGGCTCGCAGGACCAGCGTTAAATCCCACTGTGGAGCAAGTGGGCGTGAAGCAGGCCTGCATCTCTGAACACCTTTTAGAAACTGCTCCATCAGCGGGTGATTAAAAGCTGTTCTGTCTCCGAACCCTTCGTGGCAGGAAGAGATGGCTGCAGCGTACGTTTTAATCGTGCTGAATGCCAACTTCCTATCCATCAGCTGTTGTAAAAAAGACAACACGCCGCCTAATGGGCATGAGGTGGCCTCTACACCTTTCTCTGTACACCAGCGCTGAAAAGCCGTCCCCTTTGATGTGTACAGAGCTGTGGTAAATGCAGCACGTGAATCTAGAATTGTGCGCACTACCTCCTGCGGGAGACCCATCCTCTCTAAGCGGGACCGCTCAGCGGCCAGACCCACAGGTGCTGACCTATTTCTGAGTAACTCCTGATCGCTCCTCCTGCTTGAAGGAGAGTGATCTCCCTCTACGGCAGTTTCCACGGACGACCCGACAACAGACGTTGCATGACTGGGAACCATGGTGCGTTCACGCGCTCAGGAGCCACCAGAAGAGCTGTCAATCCCTCCTCCTGAACTCGGTTCAGGAACCGTAAAATCAGAGGAAGTGGGGGAAACGCGTACAGAAGCCTTTTGGGCCACGGGCTGTGAGCAAATGCATCCACCCCCAGCGGAGGATCGTCTCGCGGGCTCAGGGGAAAACCATAATTGACACTGAGCGTTTTCTCGTGTCGCAAACAGGTCCACAGCTGCTTTGCCAAACTTCTGCCACGTCTGAACCATCAGGTCTGGATGGAGAGTCCAGTCCCCGTGACGTGGGCCGCCCCTGGACATCACATCTGCCCCTCTGTTCAGAACACCGGGTATGTAAACTGCTCTGATGGAGAGCAGGTTTCGGTGAGCCCAACACAGTAGCTTGCGCAATGTGTAACATCTGGGCTGAACGCACACCCCCTTGATGGTTATGTACGCAGCAGTCATCATGTTGTCTGAGTGAATCAACACATGTTGATTCTGTAGCCCGGGAGCAAAGTGTTGAATCACATTCAGCACTGTGCGACACTCCAAAGACATTTATGTGGGCTGATGTGTGGTGGGGCCACAGCGCCCCTACTGCTTGAGATAGGTATGTCCCCCCCCCCCCACCCCCAGCCTGACAGCGAAGCGTCCGTGAAAACTGACACGTGTGACACGGGTCTGCTGACAGGAACTCCCCCTGACAGAACCAGGGTGTTTCCCCAGTGTCGGAGGTCTGCTCTCACGGAGGGAGGGGCAGTGATCATCCGTCTCTTTTGTTTTACTGGATCCACATGCAGACGCGCAAACCACCTGTGGAGGCGTCTCACGTGTAACAAACCCAGCGGAACCACTGTATGAGCTGATGACATCATTCCTAACAGCTTCAAGACGGAAATAGCTGTTACCACTTTGCCAGGTCTACATGGCGGAGTTGACTTTTAAAAGTGTCGAACCTCGTT
This sequence comes from Nematolebias whitei, assembly GCF_014905685.2. Lineage (NCBI taxonomy): Eukaryota > Metazoa > Chordata > Actinopteri > Cyprinodontiformes > Rivulidae > Nematolebias > Nematolebias whitei. Next base: position 38,244,970 of record NC_056501.1, on the reverse strand, counting down.
TGTGATAAACGAGCCTTCATGGTGGTTGAATTTAATTCCACTCCCAGATAAACAATTGTCTGGGCCGGGAAAAATCGAGCTTTTCTTCCAATTTATGGCGAAGCCCAGATTTAACAGGTGTGATGTCAACACCTGAGCCTGCATCAGCGCCTCTTGTCTGGAGTGACAGGAGCAGCAGATCATCCAGGTAAAACAAAAACTCTCATCCCTGCTCTGTGTAACAGATACTTCATCCCCTGAAAGGAGAAAAAACGCAGGAATTTTCTGTGTTTTGGGATGATCGGTATGCGTTTCTCTGGATGTTGTACAACAGCTGTCTGGTTGTCAACATGTGAAAAATGGTCTGTCAATGATCATCTTGTTGAAAAAACTGACAGATCCACGATCGGTCTCATTCCTCCGGTCCGTTGGAAACCGGGAAGTAACGTGAGTAAAACCCTGTGTTTTCTCTCTGTTGGGGAACTCTGGAGATTACTTTTATCAGAAACACTTGGACTTTTGCATTTAGGGATGAAATTTGGACTGATGATGACAGGACCATTTCTATAACTCCTCCGAACGGAGGGGGTCGGGTTGCAAACTGTAACTTGTAACTATTTGCATAACGCCCTGTCCATCCATCTGACCGGCGAGCATGTTTTAGCCACTCTACGTAATGTTCGTGGAGTGAACGTGCGTTTAAGTGATGCGTCACGTTTTGTACGGCCGTCAGCAGTCCGCCCCTCGAAAACCGCTGTCGTGCATCGCGGGAATGTTTTCTGCGTGACCCAAGGCGAGGCTTCCTTGAAAAAAGGCTCTGAACGCGCTCGTGCGCTGCGTTCGGGCCGCGGACCAACCTTCATGTACAGGTGGGCCGGTGTGTGCTGAGGCAAAGTGTGTGACAGCTGATGACGCCGTGGGGCTGCGCGTTTGATGTCGCTGTGCGAAGGTTGAGAGGCGGAGAGCGTGACTTCATCTACGCCGTGCTGTTGGAGTGAAGGCTGTGAGCCCCGCGAGAGCACACGTTTTCTCTGGAGGGACGCGCGGTTCGGTGGGGTGAGTGTCGCTCTTGTGAGAGCGAAGACCTCCACCTGACCCAGCCTGCGGTCCACATTTACCATACCATACCATACCAATTTATTTATAAAGCACTTTAAACAGTGACAAAGCACATCAAAGTGCTGTACAGGGACAAACAGAACAAGAACACAGCAACAGATTACATAACAGGACACCAAAAACGTAGAAACCAACAAAAACAGTAATGGATAACAACAACAACTGCAACATGACCAACACAGTGTGATGCACACAGACTCAGCACAGATCACACAGTGCTGAAAGCCAGGGAATAAAAGTGTGTTTTTAAGCGAGATTTAAAAACTGTGAGGGAGGGGGCCTGTCTAACGAGCAGAGGTAACTCATTCCAAAGTCTTGGGCCTGCTACAGAGAAGGCCCTGTCACCTCTGCGCTTGAGACGGGTTCCTGGGACTGTTAGGAGCAACTGGTCTGCTGATCTGAGAGAACGTGGTGGGACATACGGCTGGAGCAGATCAGTAAGATAGGAGGGGGCAGAGCTGTTTAGTGATTTATAGACATACAAGAGTATTTTGAATTTGATTCAAAAGTGAACTGGAAGCCAGTGTAGGGAGGCCAAAACAGGAGTAATGTGCTCTCTTTTGCTTGTGCTTGTCAAAAACCGGGCTGCTGCATTTTGGACCAGTTGGAGTCTAGCTATGGAGGTCTGACTGATACCAAAAAGGAGTGAGTTGCAATAGTCGAGCCTGGATGTAATGAATGCATGAATTACTGTCTCCATTTATACCGATGTGAGCCGGAGAGCACCGGGCAGCTGTGTGTGTGTGTGAGCCATATCAACACAGCGCCGTTGGATGGAGGCTGTTTCATCCCACGAGTGCGAGTTTGACACCGCTTGGGTGAGGATCGTGCCGCTCTGGATGATAACGAGTTATTTTCGCTTACCATTGTGTCGTGTGATCGACTCGTCATGTCTTGGAGCGACGGTGAATTAAAAAAACCTTTATGTAAGGACACCGGCTCATTATGTGTGAAGGATGTGTGCGCAGCCGCTGTGAGTTCATCCGAGCTTACAGACTGGCTAAAAAACAGACACTTTGATCATTGAATGATGATTTATTTCAACTTTCGTGTCACTTTTACGCACATCCTCTGGAGACCGTCATTTTCAAGGCTTCTCCCTCTTGAGCTCTGCGATTTGTTCGCCCAGAGCGCTGTCTTGCAGGCGAACTCTGGGGAAACGTTGAACTGCAGGTTGCCGGAATGAAGAGGGCTGGATACTGACGGGCGGGGCTGGTGGTGGAACTGAGCGAGAGCCGCGGCCATGGAAACATCGATGCTTTGCTAGCGACGGTCCCTCCAGTGGGCCGGGGGGTGGGATGAGCCGCGCGGCTTCATGAGGTGGCACACAGCCTCTGGCACCTCCTCCGACTGCTTCAACTCGCCAGCATGGATTTGAAGCTGCTCTCGAACAGCGCGTCCGCCGTGATGGGCCCTCCATCAGGTCTTTGTGCAGTT
>NC_056501.1:38240226-38242335 GCF_014905685.2 Nematolebias whitei | reverse complement strand
TATGAGTATCCCGCATATCATGAGGAATATCGTCATTAGCAGGGCTACGATTAACGTGTCTGCACTTGTCCACGCATAGGCAATCGGTTGGATTGGGTTATTATTCTCGGACCTGAGAGACTTGAGAACTCGGTTTAACGGTTCCACGTCGACGACCTTAGTACCCTCGAACCGAATCCTTCCCAAGGTTCTGGGATCTATGTCTATAGTCATGTTTTCTAGGTACTCTGAGTCGTCTAGAGTTGTTTCCCATTGTCCCGGATCGAGGTGATAGAGCGTCAAATCACCAATGTGTATGGTTGTTCCCTGGGGAACACTGATCCACATTGTTTTGTCCGGTAAGGTCAGGGGTCTATTTGCTCCAGGCTGTTCGTAGGCCATGATCGCCTTTCTTTGGGGGGCGTTCACTAGCCAACGTGATCCAACGATTTCAGCCTTTGCGGTCTTAGCCAGGTGTCGCGGCGTTATGGTCGTTGACCACTTAGAGTTTTCCCGGAATAGGTGTCAACCCGCATATGCCCGCGGTTTTATTCCACACAAACGGTTTGCTCGGGCACAGATAGTGTATCTCCCGAGTGAGAACACACATCTGCAGGTTTGGAGCTAGGTAAACTGAGGGGTTGTCGTCGTGGTACGCAACCATCCTTGGTGTGTCAATTTGAACATGGTTTTCGCCGTGCCAATTGCCAACATTTACGACGTCCCTGAGTCTGTATATGCCGTTTGAGGGAATTATCGGTAGGTTGATAAGGAATGCCATTTCAAACGTCTTGTGATTGACGTAGATTGGGATCGTGCTACCGAGAGTGTAAGCCAGGTGTGCCTGCGTTTGCGTAACTTTTTCGCGCGTAGCGGAGCTGAGGATGTCGTCCACCATCTGTAGCGAGACTAGATACAGTGGAATCCTACCGGTGGCTAGTGTATCAACCGACGAGCTGATATCTCTAAGCATGTCAGCAAAGATCCTATCCATCAGGTGTGCGACAGCGTAATCCATTTCAACCTTAAGAGTTAACTCATTTACCGCTTGTACGAGGGCTTTGATTTCCTGGGTGTGAGTATTTAGCACTAGAACAGTATCTTTCGCGGTTTCAGTCACTTGTCTCAGTTGTGTTTGTTGAAGGTCCATTAGTGCTCGGATTTTTGGGACCTCACTCTCTACTTCAGACACGTGTTGTTTTAGGGACGTTATACTGACAGTGTTGTATGCGGACAAACCTAGGCTAAACAGTGATCCTAGTGACGACGCAGCAAGCAAAAGCCCGCCGATGCCGCGCTTTTGCCTTCTACTTGTTCCGCCCAACTCTTGTTGGGTGTAAGTGAACTTATGTAGTTGCTTTAGGACGTGCCGGATCTCTCCTTTTGCACTCTCTAGGGATACCGTATACCATGTTTTGTTTAGCCACTCGTTTTTAAGGTTAATGTGTTGTCTGATCACGTTTTGGGGGTCGAAGCGGACGAAGACCTTCCGAGTGTATAGGCGGCAGTCTGTGATGAGCAATCCCGGCTGGTCCCTCAGAGCGATGCCTGAGGTGGGCCCAAGGGTTATGATCTCAGCTTGCCCTTCTTGGATGGCACCCAAGCGGGTGAAGTGTCACGGTCAGCGGCCCCCGCTGCCCCCCCATCTGCCTAAGCCTCTGCTCTTCATATCATAGCCCCTGCTTTAAGATCATTCACGTTTTTTCCTGCCTCAGTTTTCTGTTTATTTCATCCTGTTTGGTCCTGCACTGCCTATCACCCATTTTCTGCTCCTGTCACTCTCTCTCAGCAATCTGCCCTCATCTGCTGCACCCTGTCTCTGCAATCACCACTCACCTGCCACACCTGTTCAGCTCACTACTTAAGCTCCACTCTCACTCTCCTCAGTGCCAGATTATTGAAAGCCTCACAGCAAGTAAATTATCCAGCATTCCTCGTCCACAGTTTCTTTGTTTATGACCACAGCTTTGTTCTTGACTCCTCGCCTTGTCTTGCCCTTGTCTGGATACCACGCCTGCAGCTTACACGCTCCTGGCTCTCGACCCCTGCTACGTCCCTGGATTCTGTTTCCTGCCCAGCCCTCCAACGTTCTCTGTCTCAGCTCTGCTCCTGCCACAGAAGGTTAGTGAC
>NC_056501.1:38238797-38240126 GCF_014905685.2 Nematolebias whitei | reverse complement strand
ATATATATATATATATACATATATGTATGTATATGTATGTATATGTATGTATATGTATGTATATATATATATATATATATATATATATATACAGTGCCTTGCGAAAGTATTCGGATCCCTTGAACTTTTCAAACTTTTGCCACATTTCAGGCTTCAAACATAAAGATATAAAATTTTAATTTTTTGTGAAGAATCAACAACAAGTGGGACACAATCGTGAAGTGGAATGAAATTTATTGGATGTGTCAAACTTTTTTAACAAATAAAAAACTGAAAAGTGGGGCGTGCAATATTATTCGGCCCCCTTGCGTTAATACTTTTTAGTGCCGCCTTTTGCTGCAATTACAGCTGCAAGTCTCTTGGGGTATGTCTCTATCAGTTTTGCACATGGAGAGACTGAAATTCTTGCCCATTCTTCCTGCAAAACAGCTCGAGCTCAGTGAGGTTGGATGGAGAGCGTTTGTGAACAGCAGTCTTCAGCTCTTTCCACAGATTCTCGATTGGATTCAGGTCTGGACTTTGACTTGGCCATTCCAACACCTGGATATGTTTATTTGTGAACCATTCCATTGTAGATTTGGCTTTATGTTTTGGATCATTGTCTTGTTGGAAGATAAATCTCTGTCCCAGTCTCAGGTCTCTTGCAGACTCAAACATGTTTTCTTCCAGAATGGTCCTGTATTTGGCCCCATCCATCTTCCCATCAATTCTGACCATCTTCCCTGTCCCTGCTATTGAAAATCAGGCCCAAACCATGATGTTGCCACCACCATGTTTGACAGTGGGGATGGTGTGTTAAGGGTGATGAGTTGTGTTGCTTTTACGCCAAACATATTGTTTTGCATTGTGGCCAAACAGTTCGATTTTGGTTTCAACTAACCAGAGGACCTTCTTCCACATGTTTGGTGTGTCTCCCAGGTGCTTGTGGCAAACTTTAATCAACACTTTTTATGGATATCTTTGAGAAATGACTTTCTTCTTGCCACTCTTCCATAAGGCCAGATTTGTGCAGTGTACGACTGATTGTTGTCATATGGACAGACTCTCCCACCTCAGCTGTAGATCTCTGCAGTTCATCCAGAGTGATCATGGGCCTCTTGGCTGCATCTCTGATCCGTCTTCTCCTTGTTCCAGATGAAAGTTTAGAGGGACGGCCTGGTCTTGGTAGATTTGCAGTGGTCTGATACTCCTTCCATTTCAATATGATTGCTTGCACAGTGCTCCTTGGGATGTTTAAAGCGTGGGAAATCTTTTTGTATCCAAATCTGGCTTTAAACTTCTTCACAACAGTATCTCGGACCTGCCTGGTGTGTTCCTTGGTCTTCATGA
>NC_056501.1:38233568-38238697 GCF_014905685.2 Nematolebias whitei | reverse complement strand
GTATATACATATATATATATATGTATATACATATATATATATATATAGTGATATATATAGCAAAAGGTGAACTTTTGGACAGTTTTTATTGCTTTTTGACTCTAAACAATTAATTTTAGTTGATGTCACTTTTTTGTAATTTTAGGTATAATTAATTTTTATTTTGCAGCAATAAGCCACATTTAGTTTGATATTTAAGTACAAGTAATGTCATCATTGCAAAATTTGACAATATTTTTGCAGATTTTTTGGAACATTGTAAAAATGTGATAAATTATTGAAGAACTAACTAAGGAAATGTTATCAAAATAAACATAGATATGCAAACACCTCAAACCAAACATAAAAACGTGTTATAACTTTTGGATTTAGATGTTACTTATCAATCTTTAAAATATCTTATATAATATTTAATAATTTAACTTGGAGTTACATGAATAAAGCATTTTGTATATTTGTGTTCTACATCTGGGGACTGGAAACTTGCATCAGGAGAGAAGAGATTTAAAGTAAACAAACGTTCATGTAGCAGCCTTTAAGTTAAAAATCAAAAGGTGATTCAGCAGTGTATTAAAGTTTAAGATATGTAAATAATTTCTCAAGGCACTGTAGAGATTAGTGGTGTTGCCGCTGCGTAACACATCAGTAATCAAAGTCAAAGTCAAATTTATAAAGCACATATAAAACAGCAGCTGTTACCAAAGTGCTTAACAATAGGATCAAGGCAGTACTGGTAATTAATGAAAAAAATAACAACAAGAAGTAATTAAAAGCCTCAAAAATAAAAACATAAAAACACAAAAACAATGAGAAACAATGAAATATTAAATCAAATTACACTGTGTTAAACATCATTGAAAACTGGTGTGTTTTTAGGAGATGTGCAGTGTGTCCACTTAATTCGGACGTTTGAGATTTGTGAGGCCCAGCAAAGACTCAAGGCAGACATAAATCAATAAAGGTTGGCCTATCCCCAAAACCAATGTTGTTTATCTGAATTTGGCTCCCCAGCTGGACTTGACAGGCCACCTTATCTCAGTTTGCCTGGAGGCCCTGTAAATTCAATGCTCTGCCCCCTCCCCTCCCACCAAGGAAGTCTGCGGACCTATCAGAGGGACCCGGCTGAATAAACATTGCGTCTTCATTTCAGGACTCTTGGATTCTCTCTGGCCCCGTCCTAGGTTGACCACAGCACCCCTCGAGAGTGTTTACAGATATCCCCAGAAGGAACTGACTGATTGCATCATTCTTATCGGATCTTGCTACAGTGCCTCTGGAGTGTCCTTGGACACGCTCACCGCTCTTGTCATCTCCCCTCCCCTGCGGAATGTCTGGGTCACTGTATGCCTATGTGCGGGGTGTTTTTTCCAATTCCAGGCTATTTCTCCTCGGCCGGGGAGTGAGAGTCTGTCAGGATTCTTTCCACTCCAAATCCTTTACATGTGTCACTTTCATTACTTTTTGTCTGTCTAAACAGGTCTCACTTGTAAATGAGTATTCAAGGCTCAATGTGATTTATCTATCTAAATAAAGGTTGAATGAATAAGGCTGAAGAGAGTCAAGATTTACAGGAACAGAGACAGCAGTAGAGCTAGGGCTAAACACAATGAGTTCAGTTTTATGATCATTGAAACTCAAAAAAAAAAATATATAAGCCACCCATGCCTTAATGTCATCCAGACGTTTTGACAGAGGGTAAATGGGGCAAGAACTATTAGGTTTTAAGGGCAGATAAATCTGACCATCATCAGCATAACAGTCAAATGAAAGACCATGTTTCCTCAGAATCAGTAAACAAGCGTTACTCCATTCTCCCCAGTCAATGGGTGATTTGAATAATGAATGTTTGTAGTTTTAGAAATGAGTGTTTTTTTCTGGACTAGATTGAACAGATAATATAAGCAAACCTTAATGTTTCTGGTGCAAGATATTCAAGTGTAGAGGAGTTACACTGTGGAGAAGAAAAAAGGGATGTTTATTTCATTTTATTTTTTTTATAATTTTTTTTTTTTTTTGCTTGTCTGAGTGGAGGGAATAATTTTATGTACTATAAGATGCAAAGATGGCGCAAGGGAGTGACCACTGGGGTACTGGACACCATAGATCAATCTTTGGGGCGGCTGTGGCTGAGTGGTTAGAGCAGTCGTCCTCCAATGCGAGAGTTGGGTTTCGAATCCACCAGCATTCACATGTTGAAGTGTCCCTGGGCAAGACACTGAACCCCTCATAGCCTCTGATGTGTGTCCCATCGGTGTGTGAATGTGATGTAAAGCACTGATTGGTCTCATTAGAATGATTTGTTCAATTAGCTTTGTAGAAATTTAGTAGAGTGCTGTATGAATGGGTAAATGAAGCACAGATTGTAGTGTAAAGCGCTTTGAGTATCTTGAAATAAAATAGAAAGGCGCTATATAAGTACAGTCCATTTACCATTTGTCCACACCAGTTATTTGAGGAATCTACAGTATACTTTTAATTAATAAAAAAAATCTAAGCAAAGTTTTCTCTAATGATAGGACTGGCTTACTTTTATTTTTTGTTGTTCTTTTTCTTTTGGCTGCTCCCTTCTTCAGGGATCACTACTGTGAACCAACTCTCATGAAGACTTGGTAATTGTTTTTATGCTGGTTCCCCTTCCTCACACAACCACAGACCACTGAGCTATCACAGCCCTCTGTGTGAAGCAGAGAGCTGCCATAGAACACCCGGGGGAGCAGCTAGTGGGGGTTAAGGGCTTTGCCCAATGGCCATGAGTGGGACAAATGAGGGTGGAGGCAGGGTGACATGGGTGGGGGTTTCACCTTTCCCACCCACATTTTGATCACAAGCCCACCTTTTCTAACCTACACACACATAGCATACAGTATATGGAGGTAGCCATCTTGGATTTTGTTGTGGCAGCCCAATTTTCAATTGTGACATTTCTTGCACCTAAATGTAGCCAAACACCAAAATTAAAGTCAGCATTTATTGTTTGTTTTTTGTTATTGTTTTGTTTGTTTGCTTTTTAAGTTATGCAGCTCAAAAGGATACATAAATGATGGCAGCCATTTTGGACTTTGACATGACAACCCATTTTTTTTAAAAGATAACCTGTCTTACTCCTAGATGTAGCCAAATACCAAAAATGAACCCAGTGTTTCATTTATATTTCAAGTTTTCATGCTCACAACATGCACAGACAGACCGATGGATGGGTACTTCCAGTTCCTCCTCTTTATTCTGTGAAGGGGACAAAAATAGAACAAACCTTAAAGGATATGGTTGTTTTTATATTTTTCCTCTAAGTGTACCTGCTTCATCTCACCCTATCCGTCTCCTATCTACTTGTGATTGTGTCGCTCCACCTGTACCAACACATCTGCCTCCACTTTAACCTTCCACATGTTTGAGAGGAACAGACGTTCACAGCTCGAGCATTCCTTTGGATACAGACACTCGCCAGGGAGAAATGCCTTTGGCTGTAGTCCAGCTGTGTAAAGTGATTGACTATGGACATAATGGCCCATGTTGTGCAGGGGTAGGGGATACGACTGGAATGACCAGTGGTAGGAGTGGAATAAATAATCCAGGCTGACAGTAAAGCAGTCACTTTCAATGTGACCCTTTGGTATCATTTCTTTAAAAGCTGTAGTTCTGGGTCTTTTATTATGTCACCATGTTTGAATGGCACATACAATGATATTATTCTCAAAATAAACCTCTGTGACTGCTGTTACCGGTTCAGTCAGGACATATTTTAAACTTCTGGTTGTACGATTCGAGTCATAATTGAGGTAAAAGCACAAATAAATGTTTCACCATTGTCATGTTAAAATGTTAAAATTTTTATTCTTGATTTTGATGTAACATTGTTGAAAATACATGACGGATATATGCAGTTGTCGTTTTTTCATTTTTATTTGCCATCAGAGCACAGTTGAAAGTGACTGCTGGTTCAGACATCACATATGTGCATGCTTCATCTGACAAGTTATTTTAAAGTTGAAGATCTTTTAAAAAAATATCCTCAGTAGATCATGAGAGTGACACCAACTTCCCTTGTGCTCTGTAGACAGTATGCGTATAAACTGCCTGACTTGCTTTGTACTCTGATAAAACTTCTCAGACAGTTGTCAAACATCAATGATTTTGTGACAGTTTGTCTGCCTCCCCCCTCATAGTCTTACCCCTCACACAAGGACGTACATTGACAGAATGGTGGCTCAGGCGCACATGTGCTATTCAGAATGTAAAATAAAGGAGAGGCTAATAAATATAGGACTAATTTGATCATATTCCATATTTCATTTTCAACTTTGTGTCTTAGCTATCAATGGCTCTGCCAAGTGTTTTATTGTATTATAATCCAAACGTCTAAACGTTTGTAAAACTCTGACAAGACATCAAAAAAGGTTGAATCATGTCATCTGGACTTCGTTTTTTGTTAAAAAAGAAACGTTTCGCCCCTCGTCCAAGAGGCTTCGTCAGTCTGAGGCCTAGCCATCTGGTATTACCCAGAAGCCACCCTGACTCTTGTGTTTCAAGCCTGCCTCAGATACCCCTGAAGTCTGGCCTTTTCACTAATGGTTTCAAAAACACAAAGTTTGTTTTCTCAGTCATCCAGGTATATAACAACAAAATGCAATAAAACGTTTCTTTTTTAACAAAAAACGAAGTCCAGATGACATGATTCAACCTTTTTTGTTGTTATATACCTGGATGACTGAGAAAACAAACTTTGTGTTTCTGACAAGACATGTTAGCAGAAGGAACACAGACAGACAGACAGAGGAAAAAAGCCCAATTTCTCCAGCTGTTCCTGTGTGAGAAGTGAGGGACACCTTGGACAAGTCTCCGTCTATCACTCAGACACAGAGACAAACAAACATTCACTCTCACAAATGCATGTCTTTGATCTGTGGGCGAAAACTAAGTGGAAGAGATACTAATTTTATAGTGGGGTGGAGTTGGAGGGCATTGCCCCAACGGTCTTTGATATGACAGAGTTGCACTCGGGTCCAAATAATCCGAACCGACCAGCCCCAGCCCAAAGCCATCATCTCTGAACCCCACCCAATCTGACAAATTAACAGTTAGTTACAGGTACAAACCCCCCAAAAAACTGACATTTTTAATTAAGCTTTGAC
>NC_056501.1:38226299-38233468 GCF_014905685.2 Nematolebias whitei | reverse complement strand
CGCATAGTCGAGGAGGCAGAATATCAGAGCTGAGGAGCCGTCAAAGCGCATTAAATACTTCCCCTGCTTCTACCTGCATCCTGCTCTAACAAGTCAGATATTTTGTAATCTCATCTGTTTGGGTCGTCGGCCGCGTGCTTCTGCTGAGTACAGCGGCTGAATGAACGTCCATTTGGGTGATGGGTTGCTGACAATAGTTCATCTTAAGCTTAACTGAACTTTTTACCTCTTTCAACCAGCTGGTCAGCGCACAGTCAAATGGTCACATGCGGCTAGTGATTTTATGGCAAGCCATGTTGGCATATAATTGGATTGTCAGTCGTGCGCATCTCTGACACAGTAAAAAGCCCAACACCAACCTGGCCCACACATTAAGCACATTATTATGGCCCGGTCCGAATCCAGGTCGGGCGGGGCAGGGCTAAGGGTTATAAATGACAGCTCTAATATTACAGGAGACATCTGCATGGGAGAGCACAGGCATGAGATTGAGTTCAAATCTACAGTATTATTTATTTAAAATGTCAGAGGAAGGACACACAAATTATTAAAACAGTATTCATAATATGCTAAGGCTGCCATTATTATTGGTAAAATAAAATAAAACAAGATGTATAATTTTTTTCACACCCAATTTTTCTAGAAATTTAGGGGGATTGAAATGCAATGGACATTTTAGTGAGAAGAAGGTGAAATGAGTGTCAGCTCTTCTAAGTTTGAGGTCATGGTCCTCCAATGGAAAATGGTAGAATACACTCGTCCTGTGCGCAGATGACTCATTGAGTTATCCCCCTGATCACTCCAGCACTGTGAAATACAGTGGTGGCACCCTTCTCTTTGAGTATTCAGGAGTCTTGTTCACAAGTGATGGTAAGATGGAGTGGGATCAACAGATCAGAGCCTCATCCTCATTAATGAAGGTGTTGGTTTGGTTTGTTGTGGTGAAGGATGTACTGGTTCATCTACATTCTGACATGTACTTATGGTCAAGAAATGGACTTCCTTCACTGGGTGACTGGGCTCAACCTTAGCAGCAAGTTGAGGATCCACATAATTTGTGGGAACTCAGATTAGAGCAACCTCTCTTCTGTATGAGATGGAGTGAGTTGAGGTGGTTTGGTCATGTGACTAAAAAGTCTTCTGGACACCTTTATTCAAATGTTTTCCATGGAGAAGACCCAATTAAGGTGGACCCTAAATTTGCCAGAGTGATTATATATTATTATCACCTCCAGGAGGAGTGTTGTTGGGGAGATCTTGGGCTGTTGCCTTGGTGGCCTGACCACTTAGGCAGTAGAAGATGGATGAATAGATGTTTCTGATTGCACATCTTCAGAATTGATATACACACTGGTGTGGATCATGCATATTTACCTTCATAAACATGTGACTTTACTTCTTTTTTTAACTCATGCAAGTCACGTCAGTAGACTGTTCATATCGGAGTCTGATGGGTCACAGTTAAATTATGTGAACAGCACTCACACAGTTGGACTGAGCATGCAGCCTGAAAGCAACATAAATCCTAATGTGTTTGAGATGTTTTAGCTTACTGACAACAAAAACAGAAAATGATGTGAGTGAGAGCAGCTTTACTTGGAGTTCAGTCTGAGTCCTTGGTTTTAGGAGGAGACACGCTGCTTCCTTCTTTCTGGGCTGCCGTGTTCTTCTGGTGCTGCATTCATGCTGCGTTCAGGGAGCCTGTGCTCATCTCATCACTCTCGGCTTCCCTTTGTGTGCTCAGCTTGCCATCTTAGTTTTACTCTTTTAAAACATATTGCTCATTTTCTGACATAATATTGTGATATCAGCCTCTGCCCCACCACAGGTGTAGGTATTAGTAGATATTGTACAATAGTCTCTGCAAATGCACCAGCTCTCTGTAGCACCTAGAAACAGTTCAAGAAAACGAATGGAAGTTTAGTTAGAATTTTTGTTTATTATTTGAGCTGTGCCATGTTTTAGCTATGCAATAGTATATTTCACCATTTGTTCCTACAGCATAGAAAGAGGTACAGATCATCCCCCCCCCCCCCAAAAAAAAAAAAAAAAAAAATCATGGAAAAGTTGTTCAACTTCCATAATTCCATTCAAAAAGTTAATCTTTAATAGATGATAGATTCAGGGCCAACAATTTAAAATGATTAAGTATTTATGACAAGAATCAGATTTAGGGATTCGAACCAGATCACAGACAACGGGAAAACTTAAAAAAGATTTGATAAACAGCTTCTGGTGGAGATCTGAGTCCTTGGGCTAGCACAATCTGAAGAGTCAGGAAGGTTAGTGAACTGGAGTCCAAAGGTTTTGGTTTGATTGTTCAGTTTATTAACACCAACCTTCGTTAATAGGTGAGGGAGGATTTCCTTAGAGTTGGATTGTGTGATGTCAATGTTGGAGAAGGTGAGCTGGTTTTGAGGCAGAGCTGAGCGTGAAGCAGTTAGGAGGAAGATCCAAAAGACAGGTCCAGGGAGACAGGCGAGGGTCATGCACAGATCAGAAATCCGAAACCAGACTTGAATTGTGATCCAGTAGATGTGTTTGTAGTAGAGAAGGCAGAGGTTGTTACCATAAGCAGAGTAGATAATCCAAAGCAAGCAGGGGATGGTCAAGATGGGTACAGGCATGAAGTCAGAACCAGGAAGACAAATAAAACTGTGTCATGGACGCTGGACATTTAGGGTGCATTCACACCAGCCCTGTTTAGTCCGCTTTAATCGAACTCTAGCTCGTTTTCCTAGAAAGTCCGGTTAGTTTAGGGAGGTGTGAACACGCCATCAAACTCTGTCACGGAACAAAAAGGCGAACTCTGGCCCGGGCTAAAACCTAGGTCTCGGTCCGGTAGAAGAGAACTCCAGCGCGGTTCGAGTACAGTGTGAATGTAAACAGACCGGGCCCCGCTCCACAGGACAAACAAACACGCATTTCTCTTATCTATATTCTCCTGAAAAGTATCTGGCACTGAGCTGTGTGGTTGTGGGGTTTAAGTACAGGTGACAACAGGTGAGCTGCATGAGAGCTGATTGTGGTGACTCAGCTGAGTGGGCGTGGTTACAAGAACAGACTGAGGTGCAGGTTGACAGGAGCTGAGATGAAACAAACATGAACAGGAACTATGGCAGGCAGAGCAGAAAACATGACAATTTATTTGTTTATTTTTATATAATTTGGGCTTCCAGCTCATGAAATCCACAAAAACAGGATTTCAAAAAATTAGAATACTGTGAAGAAATCAGCCCAAATGTTGCAGGGCATGAATGTTTTAAACTGAGTGTGACACACTAATCATTTACTAAACTCAAAGCACCTGCACAGGTTTCCCCAGGGGTCATTAAATTGCTTCATTTCGGTTCAATATGGGGAAGACTGCAGACATAACAACTGGCCAGAAGACCATCATTAATATCCTCCATAGGATGGGTAAGCCACAAAAGTTCATAGCTAAGGAGGCTGGCTGTTCACAGAGTGCTGTGTCCAAGCATATCAATGGAAAGTCTAGTGGAAGGACAAGATGTGGTAGGAGAAGATGCACCGGCAATAGAGATGACTGTGGGCTTCAGTGGATTATCAAACAGAGAAGATTCCAGAATCTGGCAGAGATCAAGAAAGAGTGGAATGAGGAGGAGTCACCGCTTCAAAAACCACCACATTCAGACACAACTGGGAGATGGGCTACAACTGTCAGGTTCCTCAGTCCTCTTTTCCGATGAAAGTAAAGTGTGCCTTTCATTCAGTAATCAAGGTCCAAGGGTTTGGAGGAAGAATGGTGAGGAACAGATCCCACACTGCTTGAGATCCAGTGTGAAATATCCACAGTCAGTCATGATTGGGGGTGCAACGTCCAGTGCAGGTGTTGGTAAACTCTGCTTTCTTAAATCCAAGGTCACTGCAACAGTTTACCAGAATGTTTTAGAGGACTTCATGATTCCTTCGGCTGAAGATCTGTATGGAGATGCAGATTTCATCTTCCAGCAGGAACTGGCCCCTGCCCATGCCACCAGAAGCACCAAAACCTGGTTTGATGCCCATGCCACAGTGCTTGACTGGTCAGCCAACTCGCCGGACCTAAACCCCATTGAGAATCTATAGGGTATTCTCAAGAGGAACATGAGGGGCACCAGACCCAACAACAAAGAAGAGCTGACGGTAAGCATCAAGGAAATCTGGGCTTCCATAACTCCCAGTCAATGCCACAGACTGATTGCCTCAATGCCACGTCGCATCGAGGCAGTGATTAAGGCAAAGGGATTCCAACCAAGTACTGAAGATTGACAGATCGTTTTGAAAGTACCATATTTTGATTGATTTGTTGTGATCCTAATTTTTTTTTTCTGCAAAAACTGAGTAGTGTGGACTGATGTCTTCATAGTATTTTTTTTATTCTTGTTTTCGTGGGGTTCACGTGAGCTGCAAGCCCAAATTATGTAAAGATAAACAAATAAATACTTGAAATCGTTTAAATTGTGGGTCCGGAATCTATCATTTATTAAATATTAACATTTTGAATGGATCTATGGAAATTAAACAACTTTACCATCATATTCTAATTTTTTGGAAAGGGTCTGTATTGTTTGTTGTTTGCTGTGGTGTGCTGGGGCAGCAGACTGAGGGCACTGGATGCCAACAGACTCAAACTTATCCATAAAGCAAGTGATGTTGTGGAGGTGGAGCCTGTGGTGTCTGACAGGAGGATGCTATCAGTTACATGGCATTCTGGATAATGTCACCCACCCTCTCCATGTCGTGCTGATCAAACACAGAAGAACATTTAGGGTGCATTCCCACCAGCCCTGTTTAGTCCACTTTAATCGAACTCTAGCTCGTTTTCCTAGAAAGTCCGGTTCATTTAGGGAGGTGTGAACACGCCATCGAACTCTGTCACGGAACAAAATGGTGAACTCTGGCCCGGGCTAAAACCTAGGTCTCGGTCCGGTAGAAGAGAACTCCAGCGCGGTTCGAGTACAGTGTGAATGTAACAGACCGAGCCCCGCTCCGCAGGACAAACAAACACGCATTTCTCTGACCTTATATGGAGCCGTCAGCTACCTTGTGTGGAAAACAATATTCTCAATGGTCTTCTGTCTCATCTTCTGCTCATGCTAAGTCCATTTTTGAAAAATTACAAAATATAACTCCTAAAACTGCTAAAACTTGATGCCACTTGTTTTTTATTTTTATTCACAGAAGAAGAAGAAGACGTGTCTTCAAAGGTTTTTGTGTTGTTTCTTTCAGTAGTTCTTGGTGCAGTGCCCCCACAGGGGAGTGGGGAAACAGGTTGGTTCAACAGGTTGACTCGACTGCACAGTGCAGTGTGAATGCAAACGCACCAGCTCAAATGTAAACAAAAGGTCATGAATATTGGTCCCCAACTGAACCGAGTCTACCAGACTATCTGGTGTGAAAACGACCTTAGTGCAAGACTGAGATCACCTAAATGCACCACAGAGCGCCACAAGAAGCCATTCTGCCTGCGGTCATCCAACTATACACCTGCTCCCTCTGAGTATCAGAGAGTTCAACACTGGATTGTTTACCTTGCCAGCTTTGTACGTATGCACATATTCATAATTGCACTAGAGCTTCACATACTTTGAATGTATAGAATGCACATATTGTATATAACAATGTTTTACTGTTGTTTTTTAATCTTATTTATTCTTTATTTTCATTTTGGTTAATGTATACTTTGATATTCTTTGTATGTTTATATTTTTATACATTTGCATGGAGCATCCGTAACAAAGTCATTTTTCCCCAGGACTAACAAAGTGTTCTGATTTGACTTGTATTAAACTAAAAACTAAGTTTTTTTGCAAAGAACAAGTATTATTACTGTAGCAAGGTCACCGTCATGGTTCCATGATTAGCATGTTTGTACCTGAACTAAGCTGCACAGTTCTAAAACGACTCGCCCATGATTCTGATTGTAAATGACCCATTTGTGCTTCTTTTGGGAGATAGCTTTGAAATGAGCAGGCTGTGTCTGTGTGTACAGATCAGGTGTTAAGTCGATGAACTGGAGGGCAGCCACTTCCATCTGTGCTGATTCTGGCCTGGGTTCCTTACGTTAACTTCCTTAGCTCAATAAATCAGGCACCAGGTGTCTTTTGTTGTGACCTAACGAGTTAATGACAGGCCCCGGTGAAACTTGGCCTCTGCCTATCACGATGCGTCACAGCACTGAGTTCACCTCTCCATCTGCAGTCGGACTGTCCCTTAACCTGTGTGTCCTACCAGCTGCCACTTAGCGTTTCACCCTCTAATTACAGTGGATAACCCAACAGTGGCCAAGCAGCACGCGACCCAATCTAGTGAGGGAAATCACAAAACTAGATTGTTTCCATTGAGTATCCACAGCAAATTAAATAAGTGCCTGTACGCACTATAACTGTGCACTATTTGCAGAACTAGACTTGTGTAGCAAGAGAAAATAAGGGCAATCAAGGACAACAGATCAAACTGCTAAAAACATAAAAATAACAGGATTTAGATAATTTATTCAACCACACCCGTTCTTAGATCAGAAATGTTGCGTGCATCTTGGGTGCTGTTTACATGAGAATGACCTCTGGGGACATTATTTTTCAATATTTATTGGAACATGGATTCAGGAGAGTGGTGGAGCAGAGGTTGTAGAAGGTGGGCCTGTGATCGTAAGGTCGCCGGTTCAACTCCCCGTACTGACAACATAAAAATGTGGATGGGAAAAGGTAAAACACTCACACCAGCCTCCACCCTCATTTTCCCCACTCTGGGCCCTTGAGCAAGGCCCTTAACCCCCAACATCTACTCCCCCGGGTGCCCTAGACTGCAGCTGTCTGCTCCACTCAGAGGGCTGTGGTAGCTCAGTGGTCTGTGGTTGTGTCAGGAAGGGTAAAAACAATTGCCAAGTCTTCATGCGAGTTAGTTCCCTGTGGAGACCCATGAAGAAGGGAGCAGCCGAAAGAAAAAAAATGGAGCATGGATCCATTGTAGTTTCCATACCAGGCAGGGTTGCCAGATAATAAATATTATAGTACTGTACCGTTCCTTTAATTTTTTTTGTTGTTCGACCCAACCTGTCACACGTGCTGAGTGAGGGTGTTGTAAGGCGAGGTGTTTGTTGTGTTTGCTGAACATGTGCACAGAAATGGAGGGTGTAAGAAAAATTGTTCATGTTTATCTGGCAA
>NC_056501.1:38216088-38226199 GCF_014905685.2 Nematolebias whitei | reverse complement strand
CCTGACTTAACTTTGCTGGATTTTTAACCTGGATTATTGAGCATGAAATTCAAAAATTTTAACCACTTTGGCTATGACTGCCTCAGAGGAGTCGGCAGGGAGAAGGCGGACTCCAGAACCCATCTTATCACCATCAAACTGGTTGGTCCACTAAATGAGTGTGGACAAGCTATGGGACTGAGTTTGTTGTGGCTCCTCGGACTGATGAAGTCTTTCAGATGAAAGATAACATGTTTCATTATAAAGAAACTGTCCAGAGGAAATGATTTGACTTTGTTGAATTTTTGACCTGGATTATTGAGCATAAGAAGTTCAGTTATCCAGGAGAGAATTTAAGTAGAGAGAGTGCTCCTCCATGTCAGGAGATGTTGACGGAGGCAGTTCAGACATCTTACAAAGTGTCCATTGGGTGCTTCCATAGAGAGATGTTCCAAACATGCAGGACACTCTGGAAAGACCATGTCTCTCAGCTGACCCAGGTACACCTTGGAAATCTTTCAGAAAAATGGAAGAGATGGCTTTGGAAAGAGATGTCTGGGCCTCCTTGCTCAACAAGCTGCCCCTGTGATCTGGCCCTGAAACTTATAGGATTTCTTGTGACTGGTTATTGTTTGATCGCAGATGTTCCACTAACATATCCTGCAGCACATGTGAGAGTAGGCAGTACTTGTCTCTGATGATGCCTAATTATTTCACTGACTACTGAAGGCTGAGTTTAACCATGAGTTGGACCATTGATTAACACTTGGTGGCATCATACTGTTCTCTGCGCAAAACATGTAAAAATTATTAAGAATTTTGTTTTAACATTTTGAAAATACCAGTGCCCTGGCAGGTACCTTGTGGGCTCCATGAGCCACTGGTCCTCCATACAACACCATGGGAAGCTGTGGTGCAGTGGTATGGCAGGTGCTTGGGACCAGAAAGCCACTGGGTTGAGTCCCTGTTGCATGCCTACATGCCATGGTGTCCTTGAGCAAGACACCTGATCCATAACTGCTCCCCAGGTGCTCACTTAGCTGCCTGTTGCTCCACTTGGGTGTACCTCAGATGTGATGGGTTTAAATGCAGAGCACACATTTCATCATTGTAAAGAAATATATGATGATGACAACACATTCACTTTCATCAAACCCAGCTCTGGTGAGATCATCTGCTATCCAACCTGGAATATGACAACCCTAAAAATCAGGAACTACTCAGTCTGTTGTCTTCCTACGCTCAACTGTTTCACTCGGCACCACCTCCACTTTTCTGAAACTCATCTCTACAAAACCTGAATCTTTAATCTTACCGATCTCACTTTCTGGACCAGGAAGAACTTTCAATGTTTTATTTCTGACTAAGCTTCAATAAGTTCAAGTTCAAGAATCTTTATTTCCCCAAGGAGCAATTTGTTTCACAGTCAAGTAGGCACACAAAATCGTCCATACTGCACAAGACATTGAGACGTTAATAAACAGTACTGTTAGTAAATTATCTAGACTGGTCCTGGGGTTTTCTGATCTGCTCAGAGACGGGATTATAATGAAATTATGACCTGGTTATGACTGGGTTTAACGGGGCCAGCAACTTTAAAGAGTCTCCCAGGGATTCAATATTTGTCAAGGAATAGAGTTCTTTTGCTTGCTATGCAACACGCAGAAAGGTTTTTGAAGCACCGTCTCATTTTTCCTTACACGTCAAACCACGTAAGATCCGTTGAGATCACACTTAGTCACGCCCCCTCATACACGTGACCGGTTGTGCGCCCCTTCTGCGAAGGAGGAGTCTAGGCCCTATGAATCTGTAATGACTCGAGACATCTGCCCCTTCCGGTTTTTGATCTTGTATAGTGCATCGGAGAGGCCAGTGCTGTAAACTGTAACCTTTTCCTGCCTTGATTTTAATACAATTGGAAAAACTGAATTCACGTTTCCTTGATTTATAGTTAATGTGAGTACCGCTTCTGACGGAGGTCTGAGCTGGGGAGCAGCGTGGGCTGGAGGCGGGCCCTGGGTCCGAGAGGGGGTCTATGGCCCACTGGCTAGCAACAGCTAGCTGCAGTGAACCGTGACCCGCAGCCAGCTCCCGTTCCAACAGTACAGACGTCTAAATTGTCTGCAAACATAACTTCCTGCAGTCCTGCAGATCCCTTTTCCCTGAGGCTCCCTCTCCACACTATAAATAATGTCAATACATTTTACCTGGTCTCATTTGAATCCTTTCAGTTTTTGGTACTCTGAACCTTGGTTTAAATTGTTTAAAGCATTCAAAAAAGTATAGAAACAAGTAGCTGATACTGAATAGCTTATTATTTTACAAGGAAAACTTTGTAGGTATTCCAGATTTTTTTTGTAGGAACATACAATTTGGCACATATGAGTGCAAAATGTATATATATATATATATATATATATATATATATATATATATAAACACAAAAGAGGTCTCCTATAGTATTTTCAGTTTGCAGAACACAATTGTTTAGGGTAAATGCGATTAAAATCAGGTCCAGCCTCTAATGCTTTAGCGTGCAGTCCATTACTGTTTTCAGCTAGCCGTCTTCTTTTAATTAACAAATAGCTTGGTGAGTTTGAGCTCTCAGTGTGTTTGACCTCGTCAGGTTTCATCTACTATGCTTTAGTTTCCCCCCATGGCCTTACTGTAGAGATAATCATCCTCTTCAATATTTAAAATGCTTGCTGATTGAGACTCAGCTGCACGCTCGGAACACAAGACAAGCAGAGAGGTGAAATTAAAGTCCCTCTCCCTCACACCAGCACTGCCCTACAGTCCCCACTGATTCTTCATCAAGCTGAAAACAATGATGGCAAGTTGCTGCTGTGTCACCAAATCTGCAGGGGATTGGCCGTGTGTGGACTCTGTAGAGGAAATCATGGTTGTTCTAACAGGAGATTAAAAATTGATGGCCCGTGTAATCCTCCACATTGTGTTTATGGTGACGATTGACTGATGTACGGGGGCTAAATTAACCTGGAACAATGGAGGACTGACACAGTATTAGTATGTTTTGCTTGCAGGATCATGTTCTGGGGTGATCATGTTTCGATGCTGACAGTGAGGAAAATGTTTTCTTTGATTGATTTGAAGCAGCAGAATGAGGTCCCAACAGTCTGTATTCATGAGGCAGCATGACACAGAAGTTATATTAAATTGTGATTTGTGTTTATGCAGAGGAGCTGTTTGAAGAGAAAATAAATTCTTTTTTTTTTTACTCGGATGTGATTTTTAATGTAATAATTTAACAAGTTTATTTTTCAATTTACATATTCAGTACATTTAAATATTTTTTTCTAAATAATTGATTAGTACCTGAATACATGCCAGAATTTTATACTAGAATACTAGGTGATCTGTTACCGTGACTCCCAGATACTACCACTTTGAATTTTACCAAAATGTCTATAAAATTTACAGAGTTAGATCAATTATAATTTATATGAAGTTCCTTGATATGCCCCATGGGGAGGGGCCAGACGAGTGCGTAAGTGAGTGCTATATATTATCTTCATTGTATGTTTCTATAATGAAATTAGTTCTCTGCATTTAACCCATCACACGTGAGATACAACCAGGTGGAGCAGTGGGCACCTGGGATCCATCTACAGGATGGACTTACATACAAACCACTCACCCAGGCCTAACTCCAGTAATCTTTGCCCTAGAACAAGGATGGGCGAACTTTCGGACTTGCGGGCCACACTGAGTTCTAAAATTGGAGCAAAGGGCCGGGCCAGGAACAGATGGATGGAGTGTTTGTGTGATGTTACACCCCAGTGCAATAACAGCCGCCGGGACACTATTAATTATGGGCGATTCCACCTTCTGCACCACTCAAGCAGCCACTAAGTCAGGATTATATGATAGAACAGTGATTTTATTTACAATAGTGAAATGATTGACTTTGTGGATTCTTACCAACTTCAAACTAAAATAACAAACAAAACAAACCACTGTATTTTCTCTTACCTGAAGAAAAATAAAATGAACCAAACCAGAAGTCTCTTACCTCACTATGCTAATGGAAAACAAGAGCAAAGTGAAAATAAAGTGGCAGTTCAACTACAAAACCCTCACTAAACTTTTTACAACTACAGGATCTAAAGTTGATGAGAACAGGTCAGCTGGTTGGGAATGGAAGCAGACATCATCCTCCTGCAGCTCCTCTACGCAGCATCACAACAGAGTACCTGCACAATAATTCACACACACTTTTTTGTCTTTCACATTTTTTTTTTTTTTTTGATAATTCACACACAATTAACAGTTTCACACACGCACACACACAAAACATGACTTACAGCAATTCTTGATGGATGAAAAATAACATCCTGGTCGGGTTTTCCTCTTTCACTTTATGCTGGATTCTTTTCAGCAGACTGACATGTTTTCCACTTACATTTGGTGATCTGTCCGTTGTAACACTGAACTTTACTCCTCGTAGCTTCATTCTCTCGATGGCAGCAGATGGTTATAAAAATCATCTCTGTGTTTTGTTTTGTTTTTCTTTCAGAGACTCCAGGGTCAAAAACACCTCCATTATCTCAAAACTGCTGTTAATCCCGCAGAGAAAAAAAAAAAAAAAAATAGGAGATGAGCAGTGTCCTTTACATCATTACTTTCATTCAGTGCTAACAAATATACTGTAACTTAAAGGACTCTCTGCCTTTTAGCTTATTTTTCTGGCTAAATCTTCATCAATCAGTTCCACAAGGTGAGTCACAGTCCTGCGTGATAAACTGCTTTTTTCTAATTTATCTTGGCCCTCCGGACACAATAGACCTGCTCTGTTTTTATCATGTTTCTTTTTAAAAAAATTGCCATCGGAGAAAGGCTTGCTAGCATAGTTAGCAGTTAGCAAAATGTACTCTTTGAAAACCACGACAATTTCTTGGCATAAAAAACTGCCTTTAGTTGGACCTCAGTGAAACATGTTGTTGTCCACTACATTTTAAACACTCGGCACTCACTGTACACTTTTCTTTTCTTTGATAAACTCGTTTTTACAGAAGAATCCGTAGGGCAAAGTGTAAATAAGACTGAAGACGAAGAAATTACTTCTCCACTTTGCCTCTAATACACGGCCATGTCTGTAGTGCACCTCTACTGGGGAAATGCTGGAACTACAAGTAAAACGACACCAGTTTTTTTTTTTCCTATTAAATGCAGTTTTTTATATATATATATAATTTGGACCAGTGGCGATTTTAAACTCTTTTAGGGGTGCGTGTGCACCCCTACAATGTAAAGTAAAAAAAAAAAATTACGGTCCAAATTTTGGACAATTTCGGCGGGCCAATTAAAAAGCCCAACAGGACGTATAGAGCCCACAACAGACATTTGTGAAGTAAATTCAAATTACTGAACAGATTAACTACACTGTAGTTACCACTACAGACTTACTGAACAGGGTATAAGCTGTTCCTCAGTCTAGAGGTTCTAGACTTAATGCTTCTCCGCCTTCTATTCACAACATGTGTTCTGATCATGACATCCTACAATACCACATGAGGTCACACATTCTGTTAATTTCTAGGTTTGACCAAAATGGCTACAACTTTCATTTTTCAGCATAAGAGTCTAAAAGTCTAACATGAAATATGCTTTCCTTCAAGGGATGTTAGGCCTTTCATTTCTGTTTTTACCATCAGCTTGAATCTTCATTTAAATGTTTTGACTCCTTTTTGGCCTCATGACTGAACAGGCCTACAGGGATCAGAGCAGAGGAGGTCACAGAGCCCCCGATCCACAGCCTTAATTTAAAGTGACTCGAGCCGACAACAGACTCTTTCCAGCTTTAAATCTAATATGACTTTTAGATAGTAATCAAGAAAAAATCCATTAAAAAAAAGCTAATAAGATAATACGAAGGTTTATTACAAAAGAGGTCACACGAAAGAGGACATTGTCCCCAATTAAACAAAAAATACTCAAAGATTAAAAAAAAAACATTTGCAAAAGATGTTAGCAGGTGAAACTGACTGGATGTAAGGGAAAGGTGGCGGATCAATGTTTTTAAGGAAAACTGAATAATTATCTTAGCCTTAGTTCATCCCTAATTTATATGAGCATGTTCCTGTTGGATGTTTCTTCCTGTTGAAATGAGTCATGTTTCTTGACGTCATTTCAAATGAAGATTTGATGCAATCTGCTTGTGTCCCCAGATAGAAAACTTTTTATGAAGTGGGTTTTTTTTTCTCAATCCACTGAATCTAATTAGATTAAATCTGACTACGTTTAATGTGATTTAAATCTGAATGTTTTCAACTCAACTGAACTGCCTGTATTTGTATTCTGTGTGTGTGCGTGTGTGTGTGTGTGTGTGTGTGTTGGACTGATGTTAATTTAAATGCCCACTCGTACAACTTTAAACTCAATAACAGTGTCCTAGAACCAGGGTAAAAAATAAAATCAAATAAATAAATAAAACAGAAAACCTGACAGCTTCTTTCTCTGAGACTTCAGACTCTTCTCCACACTCCGTCTTACATCTATTTTGGATGTGACTGTGCGTCTCTGTGAGTGTTCACATGCTGACACTTTGTTCAGAACGTGAGAAGTCTGTCTGGAAATTTCTCATGGGTTGGTGTTGAGTTCTGGTGAGACACCGTCCTGTCACTTCAACAGGCCTCACTGTATCGATGTATATCCACAGACTCTTTGAGTGTGACAGCTCAACAATAGCAGCAATGCAAAGCAGTGGACCCCTCTGTAATCAGCCATTACCCAAGAGCATAGGTAGACTGAATTTTAAATGGAGCCTCACTTGTGTCTGTCACACAATAACAATAATTGATTTCTGTGTTAAGTCTGTTAATGCATTTCCCCTTTCACCACCACTCCACGTGTTTCAATTAGTTTGGCAGAGGGTGGCTTTTACCATGAAGATATGCGTGACAGCACTAATACATGAGTGTGAGTGAGGAGGGGAGGGAAAGTAAGAAATAGGGCACAGCACAAGTTTAATAGTAATAATAATTAGATATAAATGCCATGATAGAAGTGTTAATATTGGCGCATAATGGACCAATTATCACTGATACCGACATGCCAGCAAATGCCTATATCTGCCAAAAATATTGCCCCTACTGATAAATTGATCAATACACTAACGTGTATATATATACAGTATCTATCTATCTATATATATATATATATATATATACAGTGCCTTGCAAAAGTATTCGGCCCCCTTGAACTTTTCAACCTTTTGCCACATTTCAGGCTTCAAACATAAATATATAAAATTTAATTTTTTTGTGAAGAACCAACAAGTGGGACACACTCGTGAAATGGAATGAAATTTATTGGATGTGTCAAACTTTTTTAACAAATAAAAAACTGAAAAGTGGGGCGTGCAATATTATTCATCCCCTTTACTTTCAGAGCAGCAAACTCACTCCAGAAGTTCAGTGAGGATCTATGAATGATCCAATGTTGTCCCAAATGACTGATGATGATAAGTATAATCCACCTGTGTGTAATCAAGTCTCCGTATAAATGCACCTGCTCTGTGATAGTCTCAGGGTTCTGTTCAAAGCCCAGAGAGCATCATGAAGACCAAGGAACACACCAGGCAGGTCCGAGATACTGTTGTGAAGAAGTTTAAAGCCAGATTTGGATACAAAAAGATTTCCCACGCTTTAAACATCCCAAGGAGCACTGTGCAAGCAATCATATTGAAATGGAAGGAGTATCAGACCACTGCAAATCTACCAAGACCAGGCCGTCCCTCTAAACTTTCATCTGGAACAAGGAGAAGACGGATCAGAGATGCAGCCAAGAGGCCCATGATCACTCTGGATGAACTGCAGAGATCTACAGCTGAGGTGGGAGAGTCTGTCCATAGGACAACAATCAGTCGTACACTGCACAAATCTGGCATTTATGGAAGAGTGGCAAGAAGAAAGCCATTTCTCAAAGATATCCATAAAAATGTCATTTAAAAAGTTTGCCACAAGCACCTGGGAGACACACCAAACATGTGGAAGATGGTGCTCTGGTCAGATGAAACCAAAATCAAACTGTTTGCCCACAATGCAAAACGATATGTTTGGAGTAAAAGCAACACAGCTCATCACCCTGAACACACCACCCCCACTGTCAAACATGGTGGTGGCAGCATCATGATTTGGAACTGCTTTTCATCAGAAGGGACAGGGAAGATGGTCAGGATTGATGGGAAGATGGATGGGGCCAAATACAGGACCATTCTGGAAGAAAACCTGTTTGAGTCTGCAAGAGATCTGAGACTGGGACGGAGATTTATCTTCCAACAAGACAATGATCCAAAACATAAAGACACATCTACAATGGAATGGTTCACAAACAAAAGTATCTAGGTGTTGGAATGGTCAAGTCAAAGTCCAGACCCGAATCCAATCGAGAATCTGTGGAAAGAGCTGAAGACTGCTGTTCACAAACGCTCTCCATCCAACCTCACTGAGCTCGAGCTGTTTTGCAAGGAAGAATGGGCAAGAATTTCAGTGTCTCCATGTGCAAAACTGATAGAGACAAACCCCAAGAGACTTGCAGCTGGAACTGCAGCAAAAGGCGGCGCTACAAAATATTAACGCAAGGGGGCCGAATAATATTGCATGCCCCACTTTTCAGTTTTTTATTTGTTAAAAAAGTTTGACACATTGTCACATTTGGACCCCTGCCCATGTATTTATCTGTGTTTCTGCCCCTCTGATCATCTTTGTTTTTTGCTCTTCTCTGGCCACTCTCCCTCTGTCATTTCTAGCTGCCTGTCAATCACCCCTGCAAAGCCTGCCTACCTGATCACAGTAATCAGGGCTTATGCTCTACACCTGGTGCCAGCCCTATATAAACTCAATTTGTTGATATTTTCTGGGTTGTTAATATAAAAGTTTGATATGTTTACACAATTTACAGTTTATTTTAAAATGATCATTAAAGTGTTTGCCTGCATTTTTAGCTCTGAGTCTCAGAAAGGATCAGTACTTTGTGGAAATGTAAAACATTGATACCAGTTTATTTTGTTCAAGTTTATCATCACACTTATTAGTCATTTACTTTATATCACACTCTGTTAAAGCTTATCAGCTAAATCCCCTCAGCATCAGTGTGTGAAGCTTTGTAACTTCCGTTTTTCAAACCCAGCTCCAGAACCAGTCACCGACCTCAAACGTACTGTCTGTTTTTTTTCTCTGATAAGATTACAAATGAGGTAATGGCTGTTGTATCTAAGCAAGATCTGTTACATGTGAAGATGTATAAATGAAGCTGCATTGCTCATGTTTTTTAGAGAACACACAAGAATTCTTGGGCTGCGTTTCCATTCCATTTGTTCTCTCCTTCTGCAGAAGAGAAATAAACCTTGCTACGTGTTTTTTAAACAAAGTTCTCAGTCTGCTAAATTTTATTGAACAAAGTTTGATAAAACTCCACAAGTTCTTGCCTCTGCAAGATGCCAGATTATTGAAAGCCTCACAGCCAGTAAATTATCCAGCATTCTCTCGTTCCTAGTTTCTTCATTTTTGACCACAACTTCACTCTTGACTCCTCACTTTGACTTGGCCCCTGTCTGGATACCACGCTCTCAGCCTACATGGTACAACCTCGCTCTCCTCTTCGACCACGACTACGGATCATCCTTTTGCCTGTTCACACTGTTCCTGGCTCTCGACCCCTGCTATGTCCCTAGATTCTGTTTCCTGCCCAGCCCTCCAACGTTCTCTGACTCAGCCCTGCTCCTGCCACAGAAGGTTAGTGACGTGCACTCCACCTCTCTCAGCTCCCAGAACCTTTTTGCAGTCACTAACCTGTCTGTCTTCATAGATTGGACCAGAACCGAGGCTCGGATCCTCTCCAGACGAATGCCTTTTATAAATAAAACCTTTTTTGAAATATTGTCCTGAGTCAGGTGTTGGGCTGATCCATACAGACTCGTTACACACATCCAATAAAATCCATGCCACTTAACGATTGTGTCCCACTTGTTATTGATTCTTCACAAAAAAATAAAAATTTTATATCTTTGTTTGAAGCCTGAAATGTGGCAAAAGGTTGAAAAGTTCAAGAGGGCCGAATACTTTTGCAAGGCACTGTGTGTGTATATGTATGTGTATATATATATATATAT
>NC_056501.1:38214185-38215988 GCF_014905685.2 Nematolebias whitei | reverse complement strand
TATGTATATATATATACTGTGTATATATATACTGTATATATATACTGTATATATATACTGTATGTATATACTGTATGTATATACTGTATGTATGTATATATATATATATATATATATATATAACATGACCATATTTCTTTTGGAATTTATTTTTAGGTAGTCAAATTGGTTCTTTTAGTCCTGAACATTTCATTGCGTTGTTGACCTTGTGTTATCCTGCACTTGACAAATAAACAACATAAAATAACACCCACATGGCACTTACACAGCCGGACACAAAAGGAACATATGTGAGAATTATTTTTGACTAATTTTTTTTTTTTTTACTTTAGTTCAGTTTTCTGTACTATCACCCTTAGCAGGCTGGTCACCAAACTGCTTGGTTTGGTTTTTAACGTGTATGACTTCCTCTCCAAACATCTACAAATACACACCTATCCCCTAGCTTCACTCTCACCACTGGGGTTCCTCAGGGCTGTGTGCTGAGTCCAGTGCTCTTCACCCTTTACATCTTTGACTGCATTACCGCCCATCCTAGAAACATAATTATTACGTTTACAGATGACACATCAGTTGTGGGGTTCATCGGATTCAATATCGAAACCTCATTTGCAATGTAAGAAACAGGCTGACAAACTAGTTCCTAGACAAAATAAACAAACAAACAAACACAAATTCAACTTAAAAAAAGAGAAAACAAAAAGTTCACACAGCTATAAGCATTGGGGAAGAAACTGGACATGGTTACCATTTTAAAGTTTTGGGAACTAACATTTAAGAGGACATCACATGGACTGTGAACAACATTTCCAGGCCTAGAAAGGATCAGCAGCAGCTATGTTTCCTATACACACACAAAAAAGAAAAAAAAAAAAAGAAAAAACAAAGACCTGTCTGCAGAGCTGCTTAGAGCCTTTTCCTGCTGATACAATGAAGAGTTCTCACATAGTTTGACAGCCTACCACGTACCCTTCGCAGAGACAGATCACAAAAGGCTCCACAGAATCAAACAACTTCAGAATAAAATCCCTGGACTTTCAGGACCCTCCCTGGAGAACACTTTTAAGACTTGCTGTCTAAGGGGAGCTTACAACATCCTGATTGATCCATTCCACCACTGCAATTCCATGTTTTCACTGTTACCCTTTGGGAGGACCTTTAATGTACTGAATGCGCACAACCCAAGACAAAAATATACCCTTTATCTCTGAACAGAACTGAGTTGAACACTAATAAAATCCTGTTGCAACTGCAAATGTGGCATCATCAGCTTTGTGTGCAATTGTATAAAATCTGTGCTGCTTCTCTTAATAGCTTGTCCTATGACCAGATCAATTAGAAAAGTGAGCAATGTATGTGTGAAGGCACAGAAATAGATATTTTCATTTTCTCTACATGATATTTACTGCCAGGGCAGCACAGTGGTGCAACTGGTAAAGCTGCTGCCTCTCAGCGAGCAGGTTATCCTGGTTCAAATCCCTGTCCGAGAGTCTTTCTGGGTGGAGTTTGTATGTTCTTGCCGTACATGCGTGGGTTTTCTCTATGTACTCCGGTCTCCTCTCACTGAACAAAAACATGCATGTTAGGCTGATTACTAACTCTAAATTGTCCCTAGGTGTGAGTGAGAGAGTGAATTGCTATTTGTCTCTGTGTCCCTGTGATGGACTGGAGACCTGTCCAGGGTGTACCCCACCTCTCGCACAGTGATGGCTGGACAGGACATGGGCACCAGTGACCCCCATGACCCAAAAAAGGGAGAAGCGGATAAAAGATAATGGATGGATGATATATACTGCATATATA
>NC_056501.1:38208950-38214085 GCF_014905685.2 Nematolebias whitei | reverse complement strand
ATATATATATATATATATATATATATATATATATATATTTTACTGCTTATATATTATATAGATATAAAGTATGTGTGTGTGTGTGTGTTTGTGTGTGCGTGCACATGTATATATTCAGATACATACAGGAAATGTGTGGAGTATTTGGTGTGCTTTTGACCATAATTTTACTACTTTGGCATTGAGGAGTGTGAGTTATATTCTTCTATTTCCTGTTGGTTTACTCAGGGACAGAATAGCAAATATTTTTATTGTACTTTGTACAATGACAATAAAACTTTTTTGTTTTTTCTTCTACATTTATGTATTACATTTATGATTGTGTTGTGATTACAATCAACACGTTTCATTTATTCTTTTATATTTATTTGTTTTCCTACTGTTGCTTTGCTGCAAGCTTCTCAGAGCATAAATAGGTTTGTGAGGCTATTCAAGTTTTTAAACACACACACACACACACACACAAACGTACATACACAATTACGTATTATTGATGCTGGCTGATACAAACAGTTCTATTATTGTCTCTGTCCAACTTAAAAAGCATAATTCTGGCAAAACACATTGCTTCTTTAGTAAATGATTTTCAGTCTCCTCAAGGAGGTTTTATGTGTGTTGTTGGTATAGTTGCTGAGGAGAAACATAAAATAAGTAGGGAGGAAGCTGCTGTAGCAGGTCTTAATCCAAATTACAATCACAAGAGAAGTCTTTAGAGCAATATGTGGGCGCTAGCAAGCTGAACAATAAAATCTAATGAAAAGCTGACATGATGGCCTTTTATCTTAAAAAGGATGCCCCCTGATGACTATTCATTTCAGTGGGATCACCATTATTGGATTTTTTTTTTTTCTAGTTTAAAAATTGCTAGTCAGTGTTTCCCGTAGATTACTTGTCTCGGGAGAGCGCTCATCTTTTTGGGGTTTTGTCAACAAGGGGGTTGGGCAGGTTGGTTAGCATAGCGCTACATTAGAGCCCTGGCTGTTGTATATGGGGGTGGGGGGTGAAGAAGCAAAGTGCTACATTTGCATTGTGAGCAGTTTGGGAGGCTGGGGTTGGTTAGTGTAGCAATACATTGGGGGCAAGGTGTTCGTTTATGTTGACAGGTATGGCATCGTCCTTGAATAATGGTAGGGGAAAACACGGCTAGTTAATCCTGTTTGTACTGAAACCTTTAAAAAAAAATGATTTGTCAGTAAAATATCTTTGCAGCATACAATCATATTGTTTGTGTGCTCATTCCAACAACTGATATCCATTCATTCATCCACCCTTGTCCGCTTGTCTTTTGATTTACAGCTAGTCTGGAGGTAGGGTGACCAGACGTCCCTGATTTCTGGGGACAGTCCCCGTTTTGGATGACCTGTCCCCGGCTAAAGTTTTTCCCAGAAATGTCCCCGATTTTAGCGTTTCATGAATGAGAAAAAATGTTACATGTACACTGTTATTATAGTAGCTGGGCGTGAGTATGTTGCTCACAACAAAAGTTAATATTGTAGCTGGTCGCACTGCTGTTAACATTACAGACATAAGAAGACGAGCCAGGTGTGCTGCCTTTAAAACAGAAGAAGAAGAGCAGCGCGTCAGCACGAGCTTGTCACCACAGACGGGTAGCTGTCCTGTGATATGGTATGTGGGCACCGAGTTATTTTGTTTGAACTGGGCTGATCCTTGCCATGATAAACATTTGGTTCGTGGTAGGCAATGTTTCTAGTGTTGTCAGCTGTGTCCAGGTAAAAAAAAAAAAAGACAGGTGTGTTTGTTTACTCAATTTGGACGTATAGGTCCTCAGTGACAACAAAAAGATTAAATTGTGTCATCTGGACAGTCTCCCTTAAAGAAACTGGTCCAGATGATGATTAAACCTTTTTTTTTTGTTATCTACCTCAATAATTGAACAAACCTTTTTTCCTCAGTGACAAAAACTGAATGAGGCAAGAACTGAACTGAATATTAGATCATCATCTGCTTAAATGGGCATTTCTTCTGTTCAATGATCTTAAACATCGTTTTTTGCTAAAGATAGGGTTTTTGGCATTTCAACTGGTTAACTGGACATCATTAACTTCACACAGACTCTCCCATTGGTACATTTTCATCTTTAAATCACTTCTTGGTCTGCTGCCTTCATACATCTCCTCCTACATGTCTCTGCTTGAGTGCGCTACAGCGTGCACTCTCAGGACTTTATTACCTGCAGTGTTCCCTCAGTGAGGACTGAACTTGGCAAAAGGGCCTTCTCCTACTCCACTCCTGTTTCCTGGGATATCTTGCAAAAAGATCTGAAGCTCTCGACCTTGACCTCTCTAAGTGGCTTTAAGAATCCGTTGGACTCCTGGCAAGAACCAATGCAGACATGTTCCTGTTTTTAGTTTTCTACATTCGTCTTCTAAGCTAGCTGGTTTTTGCTACTTTTTTGCCATCCATCCATCCATCCATCCATCCATTTTCTTTACCCGCTTATTCCATTTTGGGTCACGGGGGTCGCTGGTGCCCATGTCCAGCAATCACTGTGCGAGGGGCAGGGTACACCCTGGACGGGTCGCAAGTCCATCACAGGGCCACATAGAGACAAACGAGACAAACAACCATTCACTCTCTCACTCACACCTAGGGACAATTTAGAGTTACCAATCAGCCTAACATGCATGTTTTTGGTCTGTGGGAGGAAACCAGAGTACCCGGAGAAAACCCACGCATGCACGGAGAGAACATGCAAACTCCACCCAGAAAGGCCCCTGGACCGGGGTTTGAACCAGGGACCTGCTCGCTGAGAGGCAGCAGCTCTACCAGTTGCGCCACCGTGCTGCCCACTTTTTTGCCATCTTATTTTAATTTGTTAAAAAAAAAAATCTGTATACCTCTCTTATGATTGCCTATTGTTGTCGTTGTTACTCGCTGTTGTCTACACTCTTTGTTAAAATCAGGTCTCTCTTGCAAATGAGTCCTCAAAGCTCAATGGGATTAACCTGTCTAAATAAAGGCTGAATGAAAATCAGTGGAGGAAACCAGTCAAATATTCAGAGACAGTTATGCTAGTGACAAGATGAAATAAATTGTGTCTTATTTCTTATGTTTGAAGTACTTCACTTTACTATTATCTGTGAGGAGTGGTGGTGCAGAGGTTAGAAAAGGTGGGTCTGCGAGGTCACTGGTTCAACTCCCCAGACCAACAACATTAAAATGTGGGTGGTAAAGGTGAAACACCCACATCTGCCTGATCCCTCATTTGCCCCACTCTGGGCCCTTGAGCAAGACTTTTAACCCCCACTACTTGCCCCCCTGGGCACCCATAGATAGCAGCTCTCTGCTCCACACAGAGGGATGTGGTGGCTTGGTGGTCTGTGGTTACATCAGGAAGTGCATCCAGCATAAAAACAATCACCAAGTCTGTGTGCGACTTAATTCACTGTGGCGACCCCTGAAGAAGGGAGCAGCCATAAGTGGAAGAAAACATTTTACTATTATCTGTACATAACCTTTTCTGCTCTTATTTTATCCAGACCTCCATGGTACCATGGCTGATGGCTCATCAGACAGAGGAGGCCTCGCAGAACCAGATTAGTTCACCCAGTGCTGTTTTTATTTCTTCATGAACAAATCCATTCCACTTGATTAATGGAAGAATACTCAAACCACCATGCTCTCTAAAATAGTTATTGAATCAAGTGTTTACTTATGGAGGTAAACGTAGTAACAACCTAGTGACAACAACCAACAACAACAACAACAACCCAACAACGCGGCCATCCAAGATGGCCGCGCTCAGAGCAGTTGCAGCTTCACAGGCTCCCGGTACCATCCCAGTTTTTAGAAGTTTTGATATTGACTCTGTGCCTGACTCCGCGCGATTTATGCGTGTGAACTATAGCCGAACCGAACTGATGAGAATAGGAGCGGATTTGCCACGAAATATAGCAGAAATCAGCAACAAACTCAAAGCTACGCTCGGCAGAATGCAGATCTTAAAGTCATCTACCTGGAAGCTGCAGCAGAGGCGTTCCAGCGGGCAGAAGAGGAAGCGCTGCTCCCGGCTTAAGAGGAGAGGATGCCGGGCGGGGGTTATGGTGAGGCTACGAGCTAACGCTAAAGCCGGTAAACTCCCCATGCCGTCTCTCTTTCTGTCGAATGTCCGCTCGTTGGACAACAAGGTGGATTTACTTCGTCTGAGAGCGGGCGCCTCAGAAGAGATGAAGAAGTGTGCGGTGCTTTG
The DNA here is from genome assembly GCF_014905685.2 of Nematolebias whitei. NCBI lineage: Eukaryota > Metazoa > Chordata > Actinopteri > Cyprinodontiformes > Rivulidae > Nematolebias > Nematolebias whitei. The sequence continues at coordinate 38,209,875 of NC_056501.1, read as the reverse complement.
CCTCACGGAAACGTGGATTACAAGTGAAACGCCGGACTCAGTCTTCCAGCTGGATGACAGACTTTTATTTCGAGCGGACCGCTGCAGCGAGCTAACGGGGAAATCACGGGGGGGCGGAGTGTGCATTTACGTGAGTAAAAGTTGGTCCACGAACTGTACTGTTGTAAATAGCTCATGCTCGAAGGCTTTGGAGCAAATAACAGTGAAATGTCGGCCACATTATCTACCTCGAGAGTTCACAGTGACTTTTATCACAGTTGTTTACATTCCTCCGGACGCTAATGCTAATGAATCACTGCAGGAGCTTCATGATATCATCAGCTCGCTGCAGAACAAACACCCCGAGGCTCTTTACGTGGTAGCCGGAGACTTTAACCACGTGAATCTAAAGGACTGTCTCCCAAGCTTTAATCAGCATGTGACGATTCCGACACGTGGAGACCGCACGCTGGACCGTGTTTACACGAACGTAAAAGATGCATACAAAGCCGAACCCCGCCCCCACCTAGGACTGTCAGACCACATCTCAATCTTCCTGGCTCCTGCTTACATGCCCCCGCTGAGACGCTCCAGACCGGTACAAAAGAAAGTTAAATGTTGGATCCAGGACAGTGGCCCCATACTGAGAGATTGTTTTGATCGAACAGACTGGCAGGTTTTCAGAGAAGCTGCTGAAAATGGAGGTTCGCTTGATCTTGACCAATACACATCCTCAGTACTGGGTTACATTAGTACATGTACTGACACAGTCTCCACTATCAGAAATGTTAAAAGCTACCCAAACAGAAAACCTTGGCTGAATGCAGAGGTGCGTACCCTGCTGGAAGCCAGGAACACTGCCTTCAGGTCTGGAAACTCAGAGGAGCTGAGTAGGACAAGAAAAGAGCTGGTTGCTGGTATTAAGAGGGCCAAGGCCACATATGCA
>NC_056501.1:38203378-38208850 GCF_014905685.2 Nematolebias whitei | reverse complement strand
GAAGAAGACAAAGGAGATGATTGTGGACTTCAGAAGGAACAAAAACACCTACACCCCCCTGAACATAAGAGGATCTGCGGTGGAAGTGGTCTCCAGCTACAAGTACTTGGGTGTACACATGAATGACAACCTCAGCTGGAGCAACAACACCACCAGCCTGATCAAGAAAGCTCATCAGAGACTCTACTTCCTCAGACGGCTGAGGCGAGCTGGTCTGGGAAGCTCAGTCCTCACCTCCTTCTACAGGTGTGCAGTGGAGAGCATCCTGTGCTCGAGCATCAATGTGTGGCATGGAGGCTGCACAGCTGCAGAAAGAAAAGCTTTGCAGAGAGTGGTGAAGGCTGCACAGAAATCTGTTGGAATCAGTCTCCCCACCATCACAGACATCTACACCTCCAGATGCAGGAAGAGGGCCACCTGCATCATGAAGGACCCCACCCACCCAGCACACACACTTTTTGCCCCACTCCCCTCAGGAAGGAGGTTAAGGAGCATTAAGTGTAGAACCACTAGACTGAGGAACAGCTTCTACCCTGAGGCTGTTAGACTCATGAATCTCTAACTAGAATAATCACTGTGAAAAACCATATCATGTTGCTGCTGATCTGTTTCATGTTGCTGCTGATCTGTTTCAATGTTGATGTGTTCATGCGTGCACATCTGCTCACAGACTCATGTTCATGTTTGTGCTGATGTTCAATGTTTTATGTTATGAGTGCTTAGTGTATATTTAGTTGATGTTTTTTCTTAGTTCATATCTTAGATGTCATTACTGTTTTTCTTATACATTTTATTGTTGGATGTAACTGGGACCCTGCGTACATAATTTCGCTCCACCACATGTACCACATGAGGTGCGAATGACAATAAAGAAACTCTGACTCTGACTCTGACTCTGAACCTGTTAAAATACACCAGAATGCAGGAAATCACATCTACTTTATTCAAAATTATCTGGGGTAGGACCCCCAGACTCCCCACCAGTGTGTCCCCCCACATTACAAATGTTTCTGACACCATTGCTACTACTATTAAAGTAATTCATTTTATTACTCTTAGGAAATGTGTGTTGATGCATTCCTGCTGCTACATTTGATTTTTATTGCTTGAACGTGAATAAAAATGTAAAAATAAATGAAACTGTAACTGTCCCTGTTTTTAATTTCATCTTGATAACATTTTATTTTTTGTTGTCTCTGAGCTGGAAATGTCCCCATATTTATTGTCATAAATCTGGTCACCTTATCTGGAGGGAAACCTGGACATTCCTTGGTCTACACTCACTCCCCAGCTCGTCCTGATGTGTTCATAGGTCTGAGCAAGTCTGTTGTTTCTAAACGCACGTTTTTAGAATTGTCCTCATTCACACAGAAATACTAACTATGACCCCAAACAGAGGGGCGGCTGTGGCTGAGTGGTTAGAGCAGTCGTCCTCCAATGCAAGAGTTGGGAGTTTGAATTCACCAGCAGTCACATGCCGAAGTGTCCCTGGGCAAGACACTAAACCCCTCATTGCCTCCAATGTGTGTCCCATCGGTGTATGAATGTGATAAAACACTGATTAATCTCTTTAGAATGATTTGTTCTATTATCTTTGTAGAGATCTAGTAGAGTGCTGTATGAATGGGTAAATGAGGACACAGATTGTAGTGTAAAGCACTTTGAGTGTCTCCATAAGATAGAAAGGCGCTATATAAGTACAGTCCATTTACATTACAGTAGCTACACTAGGCCTGTGTGTAGTGCTGTAAAGCTGCCGTGAAAATACTCAAACATGAGATAAGGTGTAGAGCATGGGCCTAAACCTTACACTCTATCAACTGAACCAAACCCAGTGTTCTACCCTTCCCTGTCTACAGGGCTTAGATTGAGCCAAATCCTGCCAGAAGAGGATCCAGGAACTCTCTTATTTTGACCGGGTGCACCCTGGAAACTGTTTGCTTGGATCTGGTAACTCAAATCTCTGCCCCTAAAAGTACAAAGTCATCGCACAATTTTATTATTTTAATAAAACACTCAAAATTTAAACAGCAGAATAAAACTGCAAATCAGCTTTATAGTTCGACTGGGGCATTATATGAAATTTTGACTGAAAATACGAGAATAATATTTTGGTAATCACGTGACATACGTACATGACATAAAACAACTGTGCCATTTTTTTCTAAATAACTGCAATCAAAATGTCAAAACGACAGTCACAGTCGAATTTACTTTCATTATTTAGAAAAAAAAGGCTTCTCATTGTCCAACTAATCAACTGAGAATCGAACATGAAGACAATGGAAATGGAGATACTGGACCAGGAGCAAGTGTGGCTGGTGAGTGCTGAGCTAACCAGGCTTTTGTATGCGGGCAGGAGCCGTTGGATTTGTATGCTGGTTGAAGTAATATGCTTTGCAAACAGACATACAGATTTAACTTTAAAAAGTAATGTCCAAATTTTCAGTTAGCTCTTTTGCACAATGTGAACTGCTCAATATATGTTAGGAATGATGACCTTCTGTTAGTATAGTTTAGCTCAATATCTGAAACATTGACTGAGTAACAGGCATTTTTTACGTTCAGTTCCATTAGCTGCCGCAGCCATTTTGAATAACACCATAAGTTAGTTGTAAATGTGTCCAGCAGTTACTTTTTAAAAGTTTCATTAAAAGGGTCTAGTGGTTCATGAGATTTTTTTTTACCGGTAGTCAGGCACACATTTCATGCCCAACTTACAGTAAGACCATAATCAACCAGTTTGCTATCTAACTGTGTGTTAGAGCTCACTCAGCTACTACCATATCACCTTTTTTGGTCAAACTGAGTGAGTTACTGGTGGGTCTCATTACAGGGAGAGATGAGACTGCGTACAGGGATGAGATTCGGCAACTGGCAACATGGTGCTTGGTGAATATCCTCTCACTAAACGCCACCAAAACTAAGGAAATGATTCTGGACTTCAGGAAGAAGCAAAGGCCTGAACATGTGTAGAGGGGTGAAAAACAAGTTGTGCTAAATAAATGAAAGCACTAAGTATAAAATTAGGCACCCCAACATTATTTTTATTTTTCTATCTTTAATTGCTCATTGTAATAAGTGCTTTAGTGTCATTTCAGTTATTCCATGCAATTCAACATACAGCCGCTAGGGGGCACCTGTAACATTGGTGTCATAGACAAGGTTGGGCACGCAGAAGAATGAACCTTCCTGTTAGATGCTAAAGGAAGCTCAACGTGTTTGTCTCATCTTTTCTGTGTCACAGGTCAGTAAATATGTATGGTAATGCATGTATATCATCTACTTTTAAGTGTTGAAGATGTTATTGAATTGTGAGTCAACTAGAGAGTCATGTTATGCAGTTTCTGATGAGTATTGTGTAGAAAACAGGACATATGCCTAGACGCTAATTAATGCTAATGCTAGCAGATTCTGTGTATGTGTGTTGAGCTAGCTGAGCAACAGCTGAAGAACTGCTGAATTCACTTTGAACGTCATATACTTTGCACTTTGTGAAGCTGTTCTCACACAAATAACATTTTTTTTGTTCCCTTTATTTATAAAATGGATATTTCTTTATGGGTTAATAAAAAAACAGATAAATTATATTGTTATGACATTAAGTGCGTAAGTAATTGCAGCGTAGGTGTGAAGCTTAGTAAAGAGAGACAGCATTAAAGGAGCATTGCACCTTTTCAGTTTAAAGATTAGAGTTTTTTCATGTTAAGAGAAAAACTGTTGTTCTGTTAAAACAATGGATACAGTTAAAAGCTAAAATGCTTAAATATTAAAGTATGTTTGTGCAGAATAAAAATAGGTAAAAATACAAAAGGTCTGAGATAAGGGACAAGGTATTTGGGTTAAAGCATTGAATAAAAAAAATAATATGGTTTGGATAATTATGTGATAATTATGTGATAATTCCAACACGTGGAGACAAGACGCTGGACCGTGTTTACACGAACGTAAAAGATGCATAAAAAGCCGAACCCCGCCCCCACCTAGGACTGTCAGACCACATCTCAATCTTCCTGGCTCCTGCTTACATGCCCCCGCTGAGACGCTCCAGACCGGTACAAAAGGAAGTTAAATGTTGGATCCAGGACAGTGGCCCCATACTGAGAGATTGTTCTGACCGAACAGACTGGCAGGTTTTCAGAGAAGCTGCTGAAAATGGAGGTTCGCTTGATCTTGACCAATACACATCCTCAGTACTGGGTTACATTAGTACATGTACTGACACCGTCTCCACTATCAGAAATGTTAAAAGCTACCCAAACAGAAAACCTTGGCTGAATGCAGAGGTGCGCACCCTGCTGGAAGCCAGGAACACTACCTTCAGGTCTGGAAGCTCAGAGGAGCTGAGTAGGACAAGAAAAGAGCTGGTTTCTGGTATTAAGAGGGCCAAGGCCACATATGCACAGACGATCGAGGGTCAATTCATCTCACAAGACCCTCGGAGCATGTGGAGGGGCATTAAGTGCATAACAGATTATAAAGGAAGGAGCGAACAATGCCTCAAAGACCCATCTCTGCCTGATGCCCTCAACAAGTTCTATGCACGCTTTGAAGACCCGAACAGACCACCCAGCACCAGACTCACCTCACCACCGGATGAAGAGCATCTCAGCGTGACCTCAGCCAAAGTAAGGAGTACTTTCAGGAGGATTAATCCGCACAAAGCAACTGGCCCAGACAACATCCCCGGAAAAGTGTTGAAGGAATGTGCTGATCATCTCTGCGAGGTGCTGGTAGACATCTTTAGCAGCTCACTTACCCTGGAGACAGTTCCCACCTGCATGAAGACTGCCACCATCATCCTAGTCCCAAAAAGCTCTACAGTGACTGGTCTGAATGACTATCGGCCAGTGGCCCTCACCCCGATAGTCGCTAAATGCTTCGAAAAACTGGTCATGACTCACATCAAAACAACCATCAACATCAACGAGGACTCTCATCAGTATGCATACCGTGAGAACCGATCAACAGAGGATGCCATCTCCTCTGTGGTCCACACTGCGCTCAACCACCTGGAGCAGAAAAACTCTTACGTCCCTATGCTCTTTGTGGACTTCACATCCGCCTTCAACACCATGTTCCCCCAAACCCTGATGGACAAACTGTCCACACTAGGACTAAGCCCCTCCATTTGCAACTGGGTACTAGACTTCTTAACAAACAGACCACAGTTAGTGAGGATCCACAACTTCTCCTCCTCCACCATAACCCTCAGCACTGGCTTTCCTCAGGGATGTGTGTTGAGCCACCTCCTGTTTACTCTGCTCACGTATGATTGTGCAGCTACCCATCCAGGCTGTCACATTGTAAAGTTTGCAGATGATACAGCGGTGGTGGGATGCATCACAAACAATGAGTCCAGCTACAGGCAAGAGGTGGAACACCTGGAGAGCTGGTGCAAAGAGAATAACCTTCACATGAATGTGAAGAAGACAAAGGAGATGATTGTGGACTTCAGAAGGAACAAAAACA
>NC_056501.1:38201152-38203278 GCF_014905685.2 Nematolebias whitei | reverse complement strand
TGTGTGGGTGGGGTGGTGGTGCTGGTGGTGCTGGTGGGGGAGGGGGTGTAGAAACATAACATAAAAACGACTGAATAAAACTGACGTCTTAAAATAAATGCTGCCATTAGAAGCGCGCGCTCCAACATAATGGATCTGTTTCAAGGCTCAGGGCCCCCCTACACCCCCCCCCCCCCTCCTGTTTAGAATGCCGCTCACGTGCATGCGCGCACGCACACAACGGCTCCTTCTCCTCTCCCTCTCACACCGAATGCGTCTGTTTGGTGCCTGATCCAGTCCATCCCGACCCGCATCTCATCGAAGTGTGTGTGGGTGGGGTGGTGGTGCTGGTGGTGCTGGTGGGGGAGGGGGTCATTATTGCGGAGTACTGCAACAAGAAACGGATCAGGAGGTGGGATTTGCTCACTCTTTCACTTTTCTGTGTGTGTTGAGCGGCGAGGGGGGAGGGGGAGGGGACTATTCCTCTTTTTGTTCTCCTACTGAACCCCCCCCCCCCCAACTGAAACCTGACAGGCTCAGCGGAAGCCTTCACCTCTGGTTTCCTTTTGCAACAGGTGGAGGAGCCAAGTGACACACAGACAGAAGGCAGGCCTGTAAGTGTGTGTGTGTGTGTGTGTGTGTGTGTGTGTGGGGGGGGGACTTTATTCACAAGCTGTGTTTCAAGGTGACATCAGGAAAAAAACTCCCGTCAACTTTCCAGAACTTCACATTATTGACTCCTTCACTCTAACAGCTTGTCATCCAGTTCTAACACATGAGGGGTTCTCAAACTGTGGCTCACGTACCACCGGTGGTCTTCAGGATCCCTCTAGTGGTCCAGTGAAATGTTTGAATGTCTAAAGTCGAACAAGTTCTTTAACCAACATGAGCTAAACTCAGATCAGAAGAGACGATTCACCCAGACTACAATCCTGCTCTGATGTCCCTGTAGGATTTCAACACTTAATGTTTGTAGTTTTAAAGATTTATAGTTTTTTTCTGGACTGGAAGTGAACAGAGAAGGCAAGTAAACCTTAATGTTTTTTTTGTTCAAGATGGTCAAGTGAGTATTAGAAGACCAGTTTGTTGTTGTTATTCTTCTTCTTGTTGTTATAGTTGTCGGTGGTGGTTTGAGGCAGCACAGAGTGAGTGGAGGGGTCAGTGGGGGCCTTGGCCCCTATAGATTGATCTTTGGCCACCTCAATCATTTAAGGAAACTATACTCTGAAGCAATATAAAATATAAAAGTTCAGTTTTCTCAAATGATTTTATATACATGGTGGTGGCCATCTTGTATTTTAATTTTGCAACATTTATGATAATAACATTAAACACATAAATGTAGCCACACAGCAAAATGGAAGTCGGTACATCACTTTTTTTTTTTTTTTTTTTCCACATTAGCATGCTCACAACAAACACGGACAGATAAACTAGCTGCTAAGAGCTGGATGGCTTCTGGTCTGCTGTAGAAGCTGAAACTGAACTGGCAACGCTAAATAAATCAGAACGCCAGCTTCAATCTGAAAGAAAAAGTAAAAGGCAGTGAGCTGAAGCAGATGTTGAAGAAAACAACATTTCTGAAGGAATAAAAGAGACTTGAATGTGTTTCTCTGACTAAAATGTTTGTAAATAAGGTTGATTTATTTTTTAAGTATCAAAGCTACAAAAAGACGAGGGTGAAACAGCTTTAATGCGTGTTTGTTGAAGTCGTACGGTTCAGATAAACAAGACAGTTTGATGTTTAGGTCAGAGTCAGTGTGTTTCTGTCAGATCGTGTGTTTGAAACATTTCTGGTTTTGTTTTTAACTTGAAAGTCAAAACTTTCCAAGTGTGTTCAGCTGTGTTCAGGGGCCAGGCTAACTATTAATAGCTCCACAAACTGACATGTTTCTTTGTCTTTAACATTGTAGGAACATCAAAAAAGGTTGAATCATGTCATCTGGACTTCGTTTTTTTTGTTAAAAAGAAACGTTTCGCCCCTCATCCAAGAGGCTTCGTCAGTCTGAGGCCTAGCCATCTGGTATTACCCAGAAGCCACCCTGACTCTTGTGTTTCAAGCCTGCCTCAGATACCCCTGAAGTCTGGCCTTTTCACTAATGGTTTCAAAAACACAAAGTTTGTTTTCTCAGTCATCCAGGTATATA
>NC_056501.1:38197552-38201052 GCF_014905685.2 Nematolebias whitei | reverse complement strand
ACTTTTTCAGCAGTATATAAAACTCAAAATGAGTTTTGGGGTGAATGTGACTGAAAATGATCATTAATATAACGTCACAAATGGTAAAAATGTTAACAGTTTACCATTGTACTGGGAAATTTAATTGAATAAATGACATTTTTTGTAAGGAAACCTCACTTTTTCGTTGCTTAATCATAACAAATACTCTTACCAGCTTGTTAGAACAGTGCTATGTACTGCGTTTAATAATGAAATACTTTTATTATGCAGTATTGAGTTAAGTTGAAATCAGGTCTCTCTTGTAAATGAGTCCTCGAGGCTCAATGGGATTTACCTGTCTAAATAAAGGTTGAATGAAAAAGTAATTTGTGCCAGCCCTCCACAATATTTGTTGTTTCTCATGTGGCCCCATGGAAAAAATAATTGCCCACCCCTGATCTAGATCCTAGTTTTACCGAGGGCGAGAAAGGTGGAATCCAAAGAGGTGAGTAATGCCATAGAGGATGATTGGTTAATGTAGTCCAGAGTAGGGGTTGAACGAGTATATAATTTTTAAACTCGACATTAACATAATAAAACACGAGTATAACGTGAGTATTTGATGACGTCATAGCGTCATAGATCTCAAGATACAAAAATAAATAAATAAATAAAACCGCAATAAAAGGTAATTATTTACAAAAAAAAAGACCAACAAAACATTGGGAGAGCATATTATGCTCCTACCATTTATCATACTGCAAATAAGTCACAGGAAAAACTAAACTATTAGTTATTATTATTAAACTGCAAACGTGAAGAAACATGCAGCACGTCAGAAACGAAACTTAAAACAGTGGATGGGCGGTGGATTGGACCCGGTGTTACACCATACTCTGTGACCTGCAACAGTGCAACACCGCCCCCTACGGTCATACGGTGGTCACATAATATGACGTCACTACGGATACTCGACATTACATTTTTAACCTCGATAGAGGTCCTAGCAATCGATGTGTAGATTACTCGAGTACTCTGTTAATGCCCTAGTCCAGAGTTGGATTCAGGGAGTCTAATGTTCAGGTGAGGTCATGAGGAGCCAGGAGGAATTCAAGGAGTCACAGAGGAGCAGAGCTTGGAGACACAAAAAAAAAATATTAAAAGGTTATTCAAGATTGTCAAGGTTCAGGTTTTGGGCTGTTGCTTAATTACCATAGGCAATATAATGATCCAGCGTTGGATGAACGTCTGGCAGGGGTTTAAATAGAGTTGGAGTGGACATAGAAAATCAGGTGCAGGTGTGGTTGATTAGATTGTCAACTGTGGGAGAAAGTGGTTAAGGCAGAAAAAATAGGAATCTTACAACCAAGATCTAATAGGTGGAGAAAGAAGTGAGATCATCAGCATGTGCATGAGGCCTTACATAGTAACTCACTGGGTTAAAACTAGTTGGCCAACAGCAGTCGTCAGGGAGTGTCCAGGATGCTTTGCAGCCTTTGTGATAATTTTCATTTTTCTTGAATGAGTTGCAGTGTCACTTTATCAGCCTGAAAGAGACACTTGAGATGTGATTGTTTCACATGTAAATGTACCCTGATTGGTCGAGCAAACTTAAACTCTCTCCCAGCACCCGGACACTATTAAAAATTGTATTTTCATTGCTACGAAAAAGCTAGGTTAATTGTTGTTAATGTCTGACATCACTGACTCATCTAGACTGATTTGTTGTTTGAATCTTGGATTATTCCTATAATTCTACTGTATGTTTGCTCCTTCTTTTCAAACTGTTTAGTAAATTAAATACCCACAATAAACAGATCTAACTCATGTCTTGTTGCTGATAATGAACGTCATGTTTATTATTGTTACGTTTTAAACTAATACCCATAGAGATTGGACTGAGAGGAGCAATTCAAAACATGTAGAATAATTAGGAACAGTGTTTATTATGTGCAGTGAAATAAAGATGTGTGGTTCTTGGGGAAGTCCTGGTCCCTGGAGAACAAGGGGAGAGGTGAGTATGGCTTTAGTTATCCAAGAGAGGAGTATAATAATAATTTTTGACTCTTACAGTAGGAAATGAAGATGAGAGCTCGGCCCATTGTCCAGGGGTTCCAGAACATGATGGAATTCTCTGTGTGATCCAAAAAGTAATTGGATAGTGGTTGGATGGCTATGGGAAACAGCTGAAGGAATCACCAGGAGGTCCAAGGTGAGGAGGTAGGAGAACAACAAGAGGCAAAGCTGTAACACGAGATAAGTCAAATATAAGTTTACTCAGTTCACTAGGGCACAGTAAACAGGCCAGAATCATACCCAAGGTGTGTAATGCAACAGCGTAGAAGTGGAGTTTCCTGCAGCCTCTTATACTCCACCCTCTCGTTAATGGTGATGGTCCTCAGGTGCAGGTGGTTGAAGTCATGATGAGATTGGGAGCTGTAGAGAAAATGCTGAACTCCTACATTTATAAGTAAAATACCTAACATCAGGCAGCACAGCGGCTCGGTTGATTTGAGCTGTTCCCTCTTAGCGAGCAGGTCCCTGGTTCAAATCCTGGCCTGGGACCTTTTTGAGTAGAGTTTGCATGTTCTCTCCGTGCATGCGTGGGTTTTCTCTGGGTACTCCAGTTTCCTCCCACAGACCAAAAACGTGCATGTTAGGGTGATTGGTAACTCTGAATTGTCTTTAGGTGTGAGTGAGAGAGTGAATGATTGTTTGTCTCGTTTGTCTCTATGTGTCCCTGTGATGGTCTGGAGACCTGTCCAGGGTGTCCCCTGCCTCTTGCACAGTGATGGCTGGACATGGGCACCAGTGACCCCAACGACACGAAAAGGAAGAATCGGATACAAGGTAATGGATGGATGCCTAACATCTCCATTAGTGGAAGTGTTGCACTAACACCCCTTAAAATTATCTCTTCTGCTCCTGAATCTTTTTTGAGAGATTAACGGTGAGCCACATGTCAGCAGCTTGAACTGGCTGTAACAGGAACAGAAAACATCTGGGGGACTCTCCTGAGTCGTGGGTTGCAGAGCACGCCCTTGGTGGATCAGTCATGAAGAGGCTTTCAGGTTGAGCTGCAACTGTTTGACAACGAGTTGCTAAAAAAGTCTATTATACCGCATGAAAATTATTTTTTATTTTTAACTTTCAGCTGCAGCCTCATCAAACTCTGAGTGTTTGCAACAAAATGACCAACATGGCTGAGGTTTGAACAAGGAGTGTAGGGTTATTTGCCTAGATTTGTGTTCACAGCTTGCAAAACCGAAATCCTGTATGTGTACATTAGTTCAGACAGGAGAAAATGTTAATGCACAGTTTTCTTTTTGAGTGCAGGTCTAGAGGCGATGACATCAGTCTTGCATTTGTAAGTAACAAGGTTGTACACCAATGTCCCCGTCTCTGAGGGATCTGAACAGTGAATGTTTGTAGTTTTAGAAAGGAGTGTTTTTCTGGACAGGGAATGAAGTAAACTTTAATGTTTTGGTACAAGATATTCAAGTGGGTAGGAGTTACACTGTGGAGAAGAACAGAGGTAG
>NC_056501.1:38192808-38197452 GCF_014905685.2 Nematolebias whitei | reverse complement strand
TTTTGTACTTTTTTAAAATGAATAAACTATATACCATACCATACCAAAGTTTGGACTATTTTAAATATTACAGTCTGGAGTTTTGAGAAGACTCCCCCACACCCCCACCCATTTCATTATCATTCATCATTGTCCTGTTTCTTGTTCCGCCCTGCACAAATCAGAAAAAGAGCTATTTTTCAAATTATGTTTTCATCATTTAACTTTTTATTGGCTTTTTCCAAATTTGTTAAGCATAAAGCATGTACATGAACAATTCACATTTAACACAACATACAAAAACAGAAGAAAAACTTTTGCTTGGGAGTTAATCTTCTAATAGGCCTTTTGTCTGATCCAGTTTGTCGAGTTCTTTATTTATTTTTTGTCGATGCTTTAGGTTTTGAATAGTGTCCATTTCTACCAATTTTCTTCCATTTGTGTTTGCTGTAGTCAGCTATTTTTTTATATTTAAACTTACTACATGTTTACTTGTGCACAATGGAAGTGTGTTTGTGCTTTTTACATCTGAACTATAACAATTTGTTGAGTGGGATGAAAGACTGGGCAGCAACATATAAAATATGAAAAAAAAGTAAAGCTGCTTCTGTTGTTGGTTTTCTCAGAGGTAACCACAGATAGAAAACGTGCACAATGGATTTAATTTAGTTGTTTAACACTAGATGCACTTCCAGCAGCAACCATATATAATTAATCCTCTCTATCATTACTTAAAGAGAAGATGAATTATACTTTTTTGTGATATAAAAGAAACAAGCTGAGGGATTTGAACAATGAATATTTGTCGTTTTTGAGATATCCTAATGGGAACTGAACAGGAAATGTAAGTAAACTTTAATGTTTTTTGTGCAAGATATTCAAGTGTGTAGGAGTAACACTGTGGAGAAGAACAGAGGGAGTTTTTATTTATTATTTTTTTTCTTGTTTGAGGAGATGCAAAGCGATAAATCCTCAAGAGTGGAGGGAGACATTTTATCCATCACCAGTGGAGAAGCCTGAGGGTGGCTAGTGGTGACCTTGGTCCCTAAAGATAAATCTTCAGCCACCTTTAGGGCCACCCCAATCATTTGAGGAAATTTTAAGCAAAATAAAATCTTAAAAGCATAGTTTCATCAAATGATAGGAGTGGTATCATTCTCTGAGGGTTTGGTGCATACAGTGATGGAAAACAAGAAAGTGAAATGAAATAATATTTATTTACTTAACAAAAATCCAAAACAAAAGCTGACGTGTCAGCAAAACTTCCAAATAAAATGGGAACAGGGAAACACAGAGGAAACAGAGCATGATATTAATAATAATGTGTTATCATAATTCCTTACAATGGCGAAATAGGCTCTGTGCATTAAGCTCATCCACCACCAGGTGGAGCAGTGGGAAGCTTTTGGAAGCACCAGGGGAGCAATTGGGGATAGTGTGTGCTGCTCAGAGACACCACAAGATGTGCAATGACTGAGGATCGACCCTGGGACTTTTGAGTCCCAAGTCGGCTGCCCTGCCTCTACCCCTTGATGGCTATGAGAAGCACAATACATGGATGGGGAAGAAACACACTAACACTGAACTTAAAGAGAAAATAATGACAGATAATGACGAGCACCTGGGGAAAGATGAGGAGGAGCAGGTGAGAGTGGCAGGAGCAGGAGCTGACTACAGCTATATTTACATGGACATAAGTAATCGGATCAAATGGCCGTTAGGAAAAAAAATATAAAGCATCATGTAAACGCCCCGTTCGGGTTATTTTTTGTTTATTCAGTGCAATTCAAAATAATTAGTGATCAGAACGAAACGAGTGGTTTACGCCGATTCATAACCCGAACGGTGCCGATGTAAATACTTAATCAGTTAATTTTTTTCTGACGTGAAAAACTGACCTGACTGTGCATGTGCGACTTTGTCATTTCCACCTGGCTAATGCTAATAATATTAGCATGTCAGGGAAGTAAAACTGGTCAGTGAGCGACACAACATTTCTACTAGAAACTTTGAAAGAGCTCAGAATGATCTGTGTTACCTGCAGCTCAGTCAGGGAGTGCAGTAACGTCTCCACCGTCATTAAAACCTGTCGCGGGTCCATTTTGGTGCTCAGGTTTGTTTACGTTCACCCGGAAGTAGAACTTCTTTGGTGCTTTTTTAAGGAGAGTTTACCACTCTGCGCATGTCAGTACTTCTGTTCAGAACAAAGTCCGCTGCATGTAAACGCTTGTCATGAACAGCTTGTGCCATGTAAACGATACATTTGAATTATTTAATCTGAAAACATTTCAATCTGGTCAAAAAAATGTGCGCATGTAAACATAGCTATTATGGAGGAAAAAACAATAAGAAAACCTGAACACAAATACAAACAGACCCAAATAAACTAAACACAATCACAAGAAGACAAAAACAGTCAGTTTACTTAAATACATTTATAGTGGCAGCCATGTTGGGTTTTGATTTGGCAACATAGTTTTCAACGGTGACCTTTCTTACACTTAAATGTTGCCACACATTAAAATGGAAGCAGGTACCTCACTTATTTTTCAAGTTATGCTCGCAACATGCACGGGCGAACAGATGGTATTTCCAACTTCCACTCTTTGCTCTGTAAGGTGACATAATCATAGACATCCATGTTTATATTGACAACAGGAACTCAGTCATAAAAAGATGATCAAATGTAAAAACAGAGCAAGGCGTGTTCAGTCCAGGACTGTCACCTAACAGAGAGATTATATTTATTATCTTTGTGGGTTGTAATATTTAGATCTGTATGTATAGTTTGTTAACTGAGGCCTCAGATTCAGGTAGATTTAACCTTTGAGCTGTTGACCTTCAAGCGTTGTGAATCTGCTGCAATGGTTTGTATTCAGTCTATAAGTTAAGTTTTTGGCATTGTTTGAGTTTAACTCCCTGAATGTTGATGCTATGATGTAATAAAAGTTTAAACCTTCACTGAACCCCGTAGCTCTTTGTCATTCATCACCAGCCCGTCTCATCCTAATGAAGTCAGACACTGATTACAAGCCCCCTTCCAACAGAAAACATCAGCCCTTCCAACTCAATTTCCTCACTCACGTTGTCAAGTTGCACCTACCCAGCAGGCACGCTGTTAATATTTGATGCGATGTGTTACGTCTTCCTAATAAAACCAACAGCATCATTGTTTGGTCTGACGCAGAAGCTCCGCGGCTGTTTAGATGGAGAAGTGTAAGCGGCTGATTAGGAAAGAGGCTGCCGCAGTTAAGTAAGACATTTCGGGTGATATAAATTTAATTCATGCATAATATGAGCCCTTCAAACGGAGAGGAGGGAGAGAGAAGAGTGCAGCATGATTAAGAAGGATGTCAGTGCCATAAATGAGACGGTTTTAGCAGTGGATTTTTCTGGTGATTAATGTACATTTCGTTCTTATGCATTATGGCTGGACAAAAGACTGACAGCAGGAGGACAGTGAAAGAGACTGATAGGAACATGTGACAGATACACTTGTCAAAGAAATCCTAAGCACTTAATTGACATATTCAGGACATTGTTGGGTGTAAGATAAGCTTGGAGAAGCCAGAGATAGTAAATGGTGAGTGATGAATGTGTTTAACCAAGACATTCAGAGAAATTACATTTGCACACCTATATATAACCATATTTTATTTAAAATTTCCACAGGAACTGAGAGTCAGGCAACAGCTTTCAAACAGAGACGATGCTTCGACTACGAGACTTTCTATCTGTGGATAATTTATTTACCAGCAAGCTAACACTTAACATGATTACAGCTTGATGAAACATGGTGGAAATACATAAACATCATTGAGGAATCAGACGCAATGACAGAGCTAGAAGCACAGTGCGAATGGAGGCAAGCAGATGTTAGCTAGGGAGCGTGAGGGTGACATAAATGTCTAAACTTTCTGATAAACTGCCAATGGCTCCTTTTCACATGTGACCTCGGTGACATGTCAACCAGATAGTGGCTGGTCTTGGCGAGGTCTTCAGTAGTGCAACAAGTGGTATGCTAATGTTCTTTGCTCTGAGGGATTTGAATACTGAATGTTTGTAGTTTTGGAGATTAGTGTTTTTCTTAGCTGGAATTGGACAGGGAATGCAAGTAAACCTTTATGTGCAAAGTGGTGCAAGCAAATGAAGTGGGTAGGTGTTACACTGTGTAGAAGAACAGATATAGTTTTCTTATTTTTTATTTATTTATTGGCTGTCTGAGGTAGTGAAGAGTGACAGATCCTGGTAAGTGGAGGGAGCAATTTTATTTACTACCAGGTGTTATGGTGGAGCCAAGGGGTGGCCAGTGGTGGCCATGGCCACCAATGATCAATCTTTAGCTACCCAATCATTTGAGGAAACTTTACTTTTAAACAATATAAAAACTAGAAAACACAGTGTCCTTGATAATGGTGATTGGTTTATATGCAAATATGGTGGCATTCATCTTGGATTGTGACATCCCCCCCCCCATTTTTCAACGGTGACCATTTTTACACATAGATCTAGCCACACACCAAAACAAAAGTCAGCACATTGCTTACTTTTAAAGTTGACCAGCTCACAAGGTTAACATACAATATACAGGTCCTTCTAAAAAAAAAGGCATATTGTGATTAAGGTCATTATTTTCCATAATGTAATGATAAAAATGAAACTTTC
>NC_056501.1:38172270-38192708 GCF_014905685.2 Nematolebias whitei | reverse complement strand
GAAGAAGACAAAGGAGATGATTGTGGACTTCAGAAGGAACAAAAACATCTACACCCCCCTGAACATAAGAGGATCTGCGGTGGAAGTAGTGTCCAACTACAAGTATTTGGGTGTACACATGAATGACAACCTCAGCTGGAGCAACAACACCGCCAGCATGATCTAGAAAGCTCATCAGAGACTCTACTTCCTCAGACGGCTGAGGCGAGCTGGTCTGGGAAGCTCAGTCCTCACCTCCTTCTACAGGTGTGCAGTGGAGAGCATCCTGTGCTCCAGCATCAACGTGTGGCATGGAGGCTGCACAGCTGCAGAAAGAAAAGCTTTGCAGTGAGTGGTGAAGGCTGCACAGAAGACTGTTGGAGTCAGCCTCCCCACCATCACAGACATCTACACCTCCAGATGCAGGAAGAGGGCTACCTGCATCATGAAGGTCCTCACTCACCCAGCACACACACTTTTTGCCCCACTCCCCTTAGGAAGGAGGTTGAGGAGCATTAAGTGTAGAACCACTAGACTGAGGAACAGCTTCTACCCTGAGGCTGTTAGACTCATGAATCTCTAACTAGAATAATCACTGTGAAAAACCACATCATGTTGCTGCTGATCTGTTTAAATGTTGATGTGTTCATGCGTGCACATCAGCTCACACAGACTCATGTTCATGTTTGTGCTGATGTTCAATGTTTTTATGTTATGAGTGCTTAGTGAATATTTAGTTGATGTTTTTCTTAGTTCATATCTTAGATGTTATTAGTGTTTTTCTTATACATTTTATTGTTCGATGTAACTGGGACCCTGTGTACATAATTTCGTTCCACCACATGTACCACATGAGGTTCGAATGACAAAGAATCTCTGACTCTGACTTTTAATTATAGTCAGAGTCAGAGTCTGACTCTGACTATAATTAAAAGCCATCTATGAATTTATTTTATGTGATAAAATGCATGTTAAATGGAGCATGTTAGGTTTAAAGGGATATGGCCATTTGTGATTTACTGAACCTAAGGGCTATGTATCAGTTATTCAGTGTTACCTGAAGTATTTGATATGAAGTATGTTCACGAAGAAGAATAAACCTTCCTGTTAGATGCTAATGGAAGCTCAACGTGTGTGTCTCATTTTTTCTGTGTCACAGCATCACACGTTGAGAGAACAAAATCATATTACCCTCAACCCATCCTAGGTTGCCGGGTAATACATGCACCTGTATACATCATTGGTGTCAGAAGCACTTGATCTGGGGGTCCTTCCCCAGAAAATTTTGAATAAAGTAGATACCATACCATACCATACCAATTTATTTATAAAGCACTTTAAACAGTGACAAAGCACACCAAAGTGCTGTACAGGGACAAACAGAACAAGCACATAGCAACAGATTACATAACAGGACACCAAAAAGTAGAAACCGACAAAAACAATAATGGATAACAACAACAACCGCAACATGACCAACACAGTGTGATGCACACAGACTCAGCACAGATCACACAGTGCAGAAAGCCAGGGAATAGAAGTGTGTTTTTAAGCGATATTTAAAAACTGTGAGGGAGGGGGCCTGTCTAACGAGCAGAGGTAACTCATTCCAAAGTCTTGGGCCTGCTACAGAGAAGGCCCTGTCACCTCTGCGCTTGAGACGGGTTCCTGGGACTGTGAGGAGCAACTGGTCTGCTGATCTGAGAGAACGTGGTGGGACATACGGCTGGAGCAGATCAGTAAGATAGGAGGGGGCAGAGCTGTTTAGTGATTTATAGACATACAAGAGTATTTTGAATTTGATTCGAAGGTGAACCGGAAGCCAGTGTAGGGAGGCCAAAACAGGTGTAATGTGCTCCCTTTTGCTTGTGCTGGTCAAAAACCGGGCTGCTGCATTTTGGACAAGTTGGAGTCTAGCTATGGAGGTCTGACTGATACCAAAAAAGAGTGAGTTGCAATAGTCGAGCCTGGATGTAATGAATGCATGAATTACTGTCTCCAGGTTATTTTTGGACAATATGGGCTTCAGCTTAGACAGTCGCCTCAGCTGGAAAAAGCAGGATTTAACAATCATATTTACATGATTGTTGAGTTTCAGAGAAGGGTCAAGTATCACTCCTAGATTAGTGACTCTTTGTTTCACTAACGGTGACAGAACGGATAGGTCGATGCAGTGGTTGGTGATTGTGTCATTGGGAGGAAACAGCATAACTTCAGATTTCTTCTCGTTGAAACTCAAGAAATTTAAAGCCATCCAATCTCTGATGTCAGCCAGGCAGTCCAGTAACGGTTGAATAGAGCGAGTACCGTTGAGTCTGAGGGGGAAGTAGATTTGGCAGTCGTCTGCGTAGAAATGAAAAGGTATGTTATGTTTCCTGAAAATAGCACCTAGTGGCAGCAGGTATAAAGAAAATAAAAGAGGACCAAGGATGGACCCTTGCGGTACCCCCCATTTAAGCGCTGCCGAGGGTGAACTAAAATCTTTGATAGAGACACAAAAGTACCTGTCAGCGAGGTAAGATCTAAACCATTCGAGGGCTGACCCAGTGATGCCCACCCACTGCTCTAACCTCGCAATGAGGATCTCGTGGTCGATTGTATCAAAGGCAGATGTGAGGTCCAGTAAGAGAAGGAGCACAGAATCACCAGCGTCTGTGAATAGGAGAATGTCGTTAAAAACCTTGAGAAGAGCAGTTTCAGTGCTGTGGAGAGGTTTAAAGCCAGACTGGAATAGCTCTAAGATGGCATTATCCTCTAGAAAGCATTTCAGCTGGGACTCCACTATTTTTTCCAGCAGTTTAGCGACAAATGGGAGTCTGGAGACAGGCCGGAAGTTGGACATGACTGAGGGGTCAAGGCTAGGTTTTTTTCAGGAGAGGTTGGACAGCAGCATGTTTAAAAGTTATTGGCACCACACCTGAGGCTAAGCTGCTGTTCACAATGCCAAGAACAGGAGGGCCCAGAACAGGAAGAAGCTCCTTAAGGAGTCGAGGGGGGACAACGTCAAAAGGGGAGCCAGATGGCTTCATGCCGCACATGACCTGCTCCAGGGAAGACAGAGAGATGGGCTTGAAGTGGTCCAGAACAGCAACACAATGAGATGAGATGGACGGATCATGAACAGGTGGAGAAATGAGTGCCCGGGTGTTTGCAACTTTTTCAGAAAAGAAATGGAGGAAGTTTTCACACAGCTCAGTTGAGGCTTCTAGAGGTGAAGGTTCACTGAGGTGTAGAACTGAGTTCAGGGTGGAAAAAAGGGCTCGGGGGTTGTGGGAGTTTGTGGCAATTATTGCAGAAAAGAACTTCGATTTGGCGGCTTTAACTGCCTTCTGATAATGACGCCAACTCTCCTTTAGGATTTGAAAAGAAACCTGCAGCCTGTCTTTCCTCCACCTGCGTTCTGCTCTCCTACACTGCTGTCTAACGGCTTGAGTGACGTCATTAAGCCATGGTTCTGATAAAAGTTTTGTTTTCCTGGTTTTAACGGGAGCAACACGGTCCAGAATATTTAAGCAAACAGAGTTAAGCTGAGAGGTTAGCTCCTCGGTGGAGAGAGACACCGAGAGCTGATCGATCCTCTCAGAGCTAAAAGCTTCAGTAAAACGTGCAGCAGTGAAACGGTTAATGGCACGTGAAGTACGTGTAGAATCACATGACTTAGCAGTAGGACAAGGCGGGATGATATCAAACAAGACAGGCATGTGGTCTGAGAGAACGTTGTCACCGATTACCAAATTACAAACAGAGACATCACGTGTTAAAATGAGATCCAGAGTGTGACCGTGTTGTTGTGTGGGAGCATTTACATGTTGAGTTAAACTAAATGAGCCCAACAAATCAAGGAAGTCCTTCACTAACGGCTTCTCCTGACAACAGACGTGAATATTAAAGTCACCAACGATAATAAAGTGATCATATCTTGGTGTGATGTAAGCCAGAAAATCAGAGAATTCACTTATGAAGTCCTTGGAACGAGGGGGGCGATAAACAATCGCATACAGAACGGGAGGAGAATGTCCGAGTTCAAAAGCACTCAGCTCAAAACTGGAGCAGGGCATGAGGGTGGACAACTGTTTACAGGAAAAGTTTGATTTAAATACAGTTAATATTCCACCACCCCGCCGACCTGATGGCCGCAGGGCATTAAAACACAGACAGTCCGGAGGTAAAAGTTCCACCAAGGCGCTTGAATCACCCAAAGGCAACCAGGATTCAGTGAGAAAAAGAAAATCTAGTACCTCGTCTTTAAAAAAATCATTTAGAATAAAAGTGTTGTTGGCAACAGACCTTGTGTTGATGAGGCACGTCCTGATCTGGTCCGACACAGAACCAGCCATGGTGGGGGTGGTGCGCGCCAACGGTTGCCGATTTTCAAAAACAGCGCCTGCAGGACGGTCCAAGCGCCGGGCCGGTAGACAACACCCATATCTTCCCTGGTCCGGGCACGTAGGAAGCTGGCTGTGGAAACGTTGACCACACAGAGCTTTGAGTTTTACCAGCCGGCCGGCACGATTTCCCCGGCGTCTGGATCGATATCTCCGAGAAGGCAGGCTTGGGGCCCAGCGTAAACAAGCAGGCACGTCTGCCAGAAGGGGTGGAAGGGGGGGGGGGGGGCCCGAGTCACGATCAAAATGGTCCGAATCAGCGACAGCAGAAACAGACAATCGAAGATCGAGGAGCTGTTGTCGGTCATACACAAGCAGCGAGTTGATATCCCAGACAAAAAACGGAAAAAGCAAAAATAATCCAAACAGTATCGTCAGAGGTAGATTGCAGGCCATGTACACGGGCGCCATCTTACCGGAAGAATGATGATGCCATTTCCTGCATTCTGGTGTATTTTAACAGGTTGTTAAACATCTAAATTTACCTACATAAGGAAACACTTGATTCCATAACTATTTTAGACAGTATGACAGAATGCTTCCCACCCCCTGCCCCCCTGTGGGCATCTGCAAACACTAATGTAGCACTAAGGTAGCGGTGCACAATACAGACGTGCTAGCTAATACGTAGTTCTCCACTTCTCTCATGAACCCTAAACACCCCACCCTGGTCAACAACAACCCGCACTAACGTGGCTAAGCTAGCATGCAACAGAGGTGTCTCCCCCTCCTCCACTCACCCCGTCAAGTGATCTAGGGGAAACGCTGCATGCGGTCTGATGAGTTTTTTGTAGGTAACCAGGAAAACCTGGAGTGGACTTTTAGTTGTTTGTGTATTCTCCTATCAATCAAGTGAAATTGATTAGTTCACAAAGAAATAGAAACAGTGCTGGGTCGCCTAATATTTCATGGTAAATGTGTGTGTGTGTGTGTATGGTGGGGGGTCCAAATAAATATTTTTTAAAAGTGATGGGGACACATCCCCTTCACATATAATTGTTGCAATACCTATGACATGGTATGATACTCGGGGTCTGCATTGAGATGGTGAACACCTTCAGATTCCTGGGCAGTTTCATCTAAGATGACCTCACCTGGTCTGCCAACACCAGTGTGATTGTAAAGAAAGCACTGCAGCATCTGCATTTACTGAGAATCCTCAGGAAAACCATTTTCAAAGATAATTGCTTCTGACATTTTATCGCTCTGCCATTGAAAGCATCTTGACAAACGGCATCATAATGTGGCACACTGCGTTCACAGCATCAGACAAAAAAACCTCCAACGAGTGGTCAAAACTGCACAGAGAATCATTTACCTCCCCTTGCCTTCCCTCAATAACATTGCCAGTTCATGCTACCACTGCAATCCTAAGCACCACCAAAAACACCACCCATCCCACATAACATCTGTTTGAGTTCCTACCAATCAGGCTGATGCTACAGAGCTCTAAAAACTCACACTTCCAGATTCTGGAACAGCTTCTTTCACAAAGTCAGTGTTTTAAATTCATGTTTGCATTAAACTTGCCACAACCATAACTGAATACCCACTCTTTTTAGACTACTTGTTTATGCTTTATTCATGGTTGTTTATGGTTTGTACATGTAGTGTTTAATTTTACAGGGTTTTCCAAACAGTTGTATGCTTTTAATGTTTCTTTTTGTGGTGCATGTGTATATTTGTTAGTGCATCATATGGAGTTGCATTTAAAATGTAATGGAAGTCTTGGCTTACAGTGACAATTATATCTATCTATCTATCTATCTATCTATCTATCTATCTATCTATCTATCTATCTATCTATCTATCTATCTATCTATCTATCTATCTATCTATCTATCTATCTATCTATCCATCTATCCATCTATCCATCTATCCATCTATCCATCTATCCATCTATCCATCCATCCATCCATCCATCCATCCATCCATCCAATGATGACTAGCTGTGGCAGCCACTTTCATTGTTTCCAATAGTTCACCAATTTTAGAGACATATTCAATGATAACTTTTACATTCTGTCCAGTGACAGGTAAAAACTCACAGATACTGATACAACTCTGGTGACACAATAGGTCTTTACAAGCCCACCTTGGAAAGATAAATGGATCAATTATCTGTTTGTGTGAAGGCAGTCAGTCTCGGCTGCTTGATGTACAGCACATTATGTCATTTCCAACCATTAGCTGAGGTACATCTGCTGGGCTGATCTCACTGATTCGAACATATCAACTCGTATTTTGTCTCTTGACACTGTATACACAGGTCTGTAGTACAGAAGGAAGTAAACATCAGTCAGAGAGATTTATGTTCCACACGTAATAACAAATATGAGTATCACAATCAGTGGCTCTAAAAACATGGCTCAACACATGAAGACAGGGTTCTTAAAGTAGAAGCAAACGAGTGTAAAGATGTATTGCTGTTACAGTGATGGAGTATGTATGGTTTGTGTGTCAGCTGTAGGAATGTATGTCTGCTGAGTGTCTATGGATTTATCACTCAAACTCCCCCTTGTGTATTGTTGCTTATAAACAAACAGGCATGCAGTTACAACCTCTTCATGCAACAAGAGGTGGAGTGACAACCAGCTAAATAAAATAATACAGTTTATTAAAGAAAAAACTAAACAAACAAACAAAAATATATATTAGACCAAGTTTTCATTGATGCTGGAGAAAGTCCACATGTAAACTACAGTTCAGCTGTATGACCCAGATGTTTTAATTCAAATGCATTATCACCCAGATGTTTTAATTCCAATGCATTATCACTTATGTATGTGTGTATGAGCATGCATCAGGATATCACTTATGTATGTGGGACTTCTGGGTTTTGTCCTGTCTTCTCTTTATCTTCATGTTTCATGCACCCCTCAGTGTTCCTCCTCCTCGTGGTTCAGCTCTTGTCTCACCTGTGTCCAATCTTAATCAGCCCAGATGTTTGTCTTTCTCTTGTCAGTTTCTGTATATATTCTTCATCCTTGTGTCCTGTTGGTTGTCCATGGATTGTCCTCTTAAGTCTACATGTTCTGCACCTCTGTCATCTCCCAAAAAGTAAGTTTTTGGCTGACCTGTCAGCTCTGTTTTGTTTTGTAAAATAAATTAATTTACTTACTTTTACCTCAGAGTCTCCTGTCATCAGCCTGCACGTGGGCTTGACAGCACTGACAGCAGAATCATATTAATGTCTGGGTCAAAGTTCCCCTCACTATTCATAACATTTTGCTTTGTGCAAACTACATTTAATCACAAACTATACACAATAAGTGATAACTGGTGAGTGATCATGTACTGCATACATTATTTAACTCATACATTAATAAGTTCATTAAAGCTTTAAAAACTAATTCACACAGATATCACCAGGAAAAAAGTCTAAATTATTTCTAAACCCCTTAAAATTAATAAGCAGTGATTCTGTTCTTGACAATAGGAATATTCTTTTAAAGACGAGTTAATTTAGACTGAAGTGTGATTAATCAATCCTGCCTTCCTACTCTTTACACTATTGTTGTTTCATGATTCAAAGCAAAACAATTATCAAGAACTGTCAATAAAATCTGTTTTTTCAAAACACATGAAGACTATTCTTTACAGAGCTTTACTGAAAACAGCCTAACTGTTCTTCATGTAGGTGTTTTAACTATGAAGACAGATGTGATTTGTTTTGTTGACCTGCTGATTCTTAATCATGATGTTTTGGTTGATAAGCTGTGTGATCGCTCATTGCTGCTCTGCTGGTTGATGGGTTTGCAATAACTCATAAAACTGGACTCAGTTCACCGGATCCTTGCCAAATTATTCCACCTGAATGAAAAATGGATCCCCTAAATCTGAAACTGAAATTGTATCAAGCCTCATCTGAAAACAGCTTCTACTATTTATACTGGTATGAATCAGGACATCTAATCCACACAGCTTTGTCTCTGTTAATAGTTTAAAATAATCTTTTAAAGGGTGTTAACATTATTTTTATATATAAATGTTTCTGTTCAGTGCCCTGAGACCACTTCTGTTGTAACTTGGCACTATATAAATAAACTGAATTGAATTGATTTTTTTTTTACTGAGGAGGAAACAAATAAAAATACCAACTAAAACTCTTGGACATACAGGAGCCTGATATTCATTTATGTTAGCGTCAGAGTGATAATAGAACCCATCTGCACATGATATAACTGTTCTCTTGTGACGGGTCATATTAAAGTCACTGTGTGCCTGTGGTTACCAATTAAAAGGGTTTTTCTTGATTTTTGATAATGATCTCACTGGTGGACAAGTTTTTCCTCCAGCAGAAGTTGTCAATAACCCTGATGCATCCTTTCTCCTCTGATTCTCACTCCACTTCCTCCAATGTGTTTCCTGCATGGGCCATTACGGGCACACACATTTGAAAAAGGAATGAATGTCTTCGTTTTATTTTGGTAATTTATAGCTAAACTTGAAAAAATAAAGATTATTCATTCACTTTGTTGTTGTTTTTTTTTTGAATGTCCAGAGGACCAGGTTTAACCTTTTTTTTTAGATTTTTCTACCTGGATTATTGAGCATGCATCAGGATATTATTCATTCACCATGACTGAATGTGAAAATGTGTTAAAATCAGAAGGAAAAGAAAAGAGAGAAAAAAAACAAAGATCAAAAAACAAAAACCGACAGGAACAAAGCCCAGGAGTACAGAGAGAAACATAAAAAGTTCAGGCAGACGTCCAGGAGACCGTCCAGTGTGGGACAAGTGTTCAGGCAGACGTCCAGGAGACTGTCCAGTGTGGGACAAGAGTTCAGGCAGATGTCCAGGAGACCATCCAGTGTGGGAAAAGAGTTCAGGCAGGTGACCGTCCAGGGTGGGACAGGAGTTCAGGCAGATGGCCAGGACCCCGTCCAACGTGGAACAAGAGATCAGCCTAATGGCTCGAAGACCATCCAGAGCTAGACAGGAGTTTGGGTGGACAGCCTGGCGACTGTCTATCACTGTACAGAGATGTTCACCTGGAGCCTCTCGGGATCAGTAGAATGAAGGGAAACGAGACCACAGTGGAGGCTTCGGTGGCAGGTGAAGAGATCACTTGAAAGAATGTGGCTGCAGGCGAAGGGATCACAGGGGAAGCTGTCTGATGAGGGAGCTGCAGCTGCAGATGGTACTAGCAAGTCTGCAGCAAGCAGCGAGACCGGCAAGTCTTCAGCAGGCAGTGAGACTGGTGAATCTGCAGTAGGCATTAAGACCACAGGGGCTGTAACAAGTGCAGTGACCTCGGGGACTGAAGCAGACATACAGACTGTAGGGGTGTAGGAGGCTTGGAACCCTCAGGAGACTTGGGAACCACAGGAGACTCAGTCTGTCTTTGTGGATGCATTGTTAGACTGATTGTGTAATATTATGAAGGCAGGTGCAGAAGTCTTACTTGTGAGAACCCTTTTATTAAGTTTTGAGTGATTTTGGTTTAAGGCTTAGAGCTTTGCTTTTTGACAATTTGTTTGTTTTAAAAAAAAACTTGAGAGTGGTTGGACACTCTTTCACTCTGGAATTGCCCCTGGTGAGAGCGCCGAGCAGGAGTGGATATACTTGTTGCACCCCATCTTGGTGCCTGTACGTTGGGGTTCACCCCGGTGAATGAGAGGGTAGCTTCCCTCCGCCTACATGTGGGGGGACGGGTTCTGACTGTTGTTTGTGCTTATCCGCCAAACAGCAGTTCAGATTACCCACCCTTTTTGGAGTCTTTGGACGGGGTACTGGAGAGTTTGCCTCCTAGGGACTCCCTTGTTCTACTGGGGGACGTCAACGTTCATGTGGGCAATGACAGTGAGACCTGGAGGGGTGTGGTTGGGAGGAACGGCCCCCTTGATCTGAACCTGATTGGTGTTCTGTTATTGGACTTCTAAGCTCATCATGGATTGTCCATAATGAATACCACGTTCAAGCATAAGGGTGTCCATGTGTGCTCTTGGCACCAGGACACCCTAGGCCATAGTTGGACAATCGACTTTGTTGTTGTCTCATCTGATCTGCGGTTACATTTCTTGGACACTCGGGTGAAGAGGGGGGTGGAGCTGTCCACTGACCTCTACTTGGTGGTAAGTTGGCTCTGATGGTGGGGGAAGACGCCAGTCAGACCTGGCAGAACCACACATATAGTGAGGGTCTGCTGGGAACGTCTGGCAGAGTCTTCCATGAAATTGAGCTTAACTCCCACCTCCAGGAGAGTGTCGAACACAATCCAGAGGAGGCGGGTGACGAGTCTGATTGGGCCATTTTCCACGTCTCTATTGTCGAGGCAGCTTATCAGAGCTGTGGCCGCAAGGTTGTCGGTGCCTGTCACGGTAATAACCCTCTAACCCGGTGGTGGACACCGGCAGTGAGGGATTCTGTCAGGCTGAAGAAGGAGTACTATCGGGCCTTTTTGGCCTGTGGGACCCCGGAAGCAGCTGATGGGTACCGGTAGTCCAAGACATGCGGCTCGGGTGGTGGCTGAGGCAAAAACTCGGGCATGGGAGGAGTTCGGAGAGGTCATGGAGAATGACTTACATTTAGATTGGAGGTGGTGTGCTGCTCGGGATGTCGTGGGTCAGTGGGCAGAATACTTTGAAAACCTCCTCAATCCCACTGGCATGTCTTTCACTGAGGAAGTGGAGCCTGGGGACTTTGGGTCGGGCTCTCCAATCTCTGGTGCTGAGGTCACAGAGGTGGTTAAAAAGCTCCTCGGTGGCAGGGCCCCAGGGGTGGATGAGATTTGCCCCAAGTTCCTTAAAGCTCTGGAAGCTGTGGGGTTGTGTTGGCTTACACGACTGCAATATTGTGTGGACATCAGGGGCAGTTCCCCTGGATTGGTAGACTGGGGTGGTGGTCCCCCATTCAAAAAATGAGACCATAGAGTGTGTTCCAACTACAGGGAGATCAAACTCTTAAGCCTCCCTGGTAAGGTCTATTCGGGGGTTCTGGAGTGGAGGATCCATCGGATAGTTGAACCTCAGATTCAAGAGGAGCAGTGTGGTTTCTGTCCTGGTCATAGAACACTGGACCAGTTCTACATCCTCAGCCGGGTCCTGGAGGGTGCGTGGGAGTTTTCCCAACCAGTCTACATGTGCTTTGTGGACTTGGAGAAGGCATTCGACCGCGTCCCTTGGGGAGCCCTGTGGGGTGGGTTCTGGGAGTATGGGGTAGCAGGCCCTTTGATAAGGTCTGTTAGGTCCCTGTACGACCGGTGTCAGAGCTTGGTCCACATTGCAAGCAGTAAGTCGGGCTCGTTCCCAGTGAGAGATGGACTCCGCCAAGGTTGCCCTTTGTCACAGATTCTGTTCATAACTTTTATGGACAGAATTTCTAGGCGCAGCCAAGGTGTTGAGGGGATCCGCTTTGGTGGCCTTAGGATCACTTCTGGTTTTTTGCAGATGATGTGGTTCTATTGGTATCAGGTTTTTATCAACGTCGACCCCCATGTGAGCAGACTGATTCAATAAAGACAGAGCCAGAACTACAAAAGGTAAGTGAACTTTTATTTACAGGTGATTGTGTCGTCACAGCTGTAAGGGAGAAGAGGAATAGGTGAGTATGGGTTCTGGTGGTCTCTTTGAATGTTTTGCTTCTTGAATATAGAGAAATGACTCCTTACTGTTTGTGTTGTAGGTGGAGTCCGAGAAGAAAAGAGGTCCTGGGGTTTTGTAGGAGATCCAGTCCTGAGGTATTTTGCGGTGGAGAGAGGAGCAGGTTGACCCAGTTGAGAATGCTTAATGGTGGTTGTTGAAGGGACACCGTTGATCCACAGGTGGAGTCCAGTGGAGCGATGAGATCCTAGGGAGGATCTGAAGAGGCAGGCCGTGGAAGGTCCTGGAGGAGTCACAGTTGGTGAGAACCAGCTGTAACAAAGGTTAGTCGGCTGTACACGAGCTACCATTTGGTAGAAGATGTCCTAGCACTGAAGAGGTGTCTGGCAGGTGCTTAAATATCCCATCAGGCAGTCCTCCTCAGAGCAGCAGCAGGTGGAGTGAGTTGAGGTTAATTGACTGTGGAAGGAAGAGTGTGTGACAGACAAAAAAAACAGGAATCCCACAATTGGCTTCATCAGGTCGTGATCTACAGCTTTCGCTGAAGCAGTTTACAGCCTAGTGTGACGCGGCCGGGATGAGGACCAGTTCCTCCAAATCCGAGGCCATGGTCTTGAGCCGGAAAAGTGTAGAGTGCCTTCTCCGGGTCAGGAAGGAGGTCCTGACCCAAGTGGAGGAGTTTATGTTTCTCGGGGTCTTGTTCACGAATGAGTGAAAAATGGAGCGTGAGATCGAAAGGCGGATAGGTGCAGCGTCAGCAGTGAATCGGGCGCTGTACCGGTCTGTCATGGTGAAAAGAGAGCTGAGTCAAAAGGTGAAGCTCTCAATTTACTAGTGGGTCTATGTTCCTACACTCATCTATGTTCATAATCTTTGGTTTGTGACTGATAGAACGTGATCTTGGATACAGGCAGCCGAAATGAGTTTTCTCCGAAGGGTGTCTGGGCTCTCCCTTAGAGATAGGGTGAGAAGCTCGATCATCCGGGGGGGACTCAGAGTAGAGCCACTGCTTCTCCACATTGAGAGGAGCCAGTTAGGGTGGCTCAGGCATCTGGTTAGGATGCCTCCTGGACGCCTCCCTGGTTAGGTGTTCCGGGCACGTCCCACCGGAAGGAAACCCAGAGGAAGACCCAGGACACGCTGGAGGGACTATGTTTCTCGGCTGGCCTGGGAACGCCTTGGGATTTCCCCCGGAGGAGCTGGCCCAAGTGGCTGTGGAGAGGGAAGTCTGGGCCTCCCTTCTTAGGCTGCTATCCCCATGACCATTTACTTTTCTTCCTACTTCAGTTTTTTTTCTTTTCTTTTTTACTCAAAGTTGACTAATTTAGTTTACACAGTGCTTTGTCAAGTTTCAGTTTAGAAAAGTTGTTTTACTTTTATTTTGTTGGTAGATAACTTTTGTTAAAAGTTAAATTTGCAATCTAGGACTGGTGGTAATTAGTACTTTTAAAATTACCCTCTTTTGTTCACTGTTGTTTATTAAATCTTAACTGACCGAACATTAAATCACTTGTCTAGGACTTGATGTCCTTTTGTATCCATGCCCCAACTTGCTCTTTTTATAGCCTTCTCTGAGTGGAATTAGGACAGTCAGTAACAAAGGGGTAATTATTCAGGCAATCCCTTTTTTTAACACTAAATAATTGTATTTATTTGGAATTACTCTCTAGAAAATTTATTTTACTGTGACAGAGAAAATATTTTTTTCTTGTGTTTTGGTTCAAAAGTGCAATTTATGTTGATAAATATATATTTATGGCATCAAATAAAGCAAAATAAATAAATAAATAAAGTCCAATGGAAGTGAATATTGAATGTGTTTTATTGGTGTTGTATCTCACATAAGAAAAAAGTTACAAGCATAAGTTACAAGCATGTCTTAAAGACATAAAATCATGGCTGACCCTTAATTTTCTCCTTTTGAACACAGACAAGACTGAGGTTTTGGTTTTTGGACCAGAACATCTTTGGAATAAATTTTTCAGTCTTTCGCCCTCCTTAGATGGCATTAATCTGGCCTCCGGCTCTAATGTTAAAAATCTTGGTGTTGTTTTTGATCAGGACATGTCTTTTATCCCACACATTAAAAGCGTTACTAGAACTGCCTTCTTCCACCTGCGTAATATCACTAAAATTAGAAACATCTTATCTAAAAATGATGCAGAAAAACTGGTTCATGCATTTGTAATGTCTAGACTGGACTATTGCAATGGTTTATTAGCAGTGTGTCCAAATACGTCTTTAAAAAGTCTTCAGTTAATCCATAATACTGCCGCCAGAGTCTTAACTGGAGTTGGTTGGAGAGATTATATATCTCCAGTTTTAGCTTCTCTCCATTGGCTCCCTGTCAAATCCAGAATTGAATTCAAAATCTTACTTCTAACCTACAAAGCTCTCAACAACCTAGCTCCATCTTATATTACAGATCTTATTGTTCCATATTTTCTTAACAGAACATTTCACTCTCAAACTGCAGGTTTACGTGTGGTTCCTAGTTTCCAAAAGCAGAATGGGAGGAATATTTTTCAGGTATCAGGCTCCTCTCTTGTGGAACAAACTTCCAGTTTCTGTCTGTGAGGCTGACACATTATCCAGTTTTAAAACTAGGCTTAAGACTTTCCTTTTTGAATGTGTTCAACATAATGGTACTTCCTCCAGTTATTTAACATTCAACAATGGTGTACCACAAGGCTCAGTCTTAGGACCCACCCTCTTTACAATCTACATACATAATGTAGGTAAAAAATCCCTAATGCATCCATACATTTCTATGCTGACGACACAGTTGTTTATTGTCGAGCTAAAACAGTTGCTAAGGCTTTCCAGCTTTTGAAATCTGCATTCAACTACATCCAGACTGATTTGTTTCACCTCAAACTTGTCCTAAATGCCGAAAAAACCAAAGGGATGCTTTTTTTCAAATAGGAAGTTGGTCCCAGCAGTTCTTCCTCCGATTTTATCCTCAAATGGTGTCCCCATTGAGTTTGTTGATTCCTATAAATATTTGGGTATCTTGGTCGACTCACATCTTTCTTTTAAGCTCCATGTGGAAAACTTGGTAAAGAAACTGAAAGTTAAACTGGGTTTCTTTTTCAGAAACAGATCCTGTCTAACCCTGAATGCTAGAAAACGCCTTGTATCTGTGACTTTCCTTCCCTCAATTGATTTTGGTGATATTATTTACATGAACGCTCCTACAAGAACCCTGCAGATGTTGGATGCTGTCTATCATGGTGCACTAAGATTCATAACTGGCTGTGATTATCGTACCCACCACTGCACCCTGTATTCATTGGTTAACTGGACATCATTAACTTCACGCAGACTCTCTCACTGGTACATTTTCATCTTTAAATCACTTCTTGGTCTGCTGCCTTCATACATCTCCTCCTACATGTCTCTGCGTGAGTGCAGCTACGGAGTGCGCTCTCAGGACATTATTACCTGCAGTGTTCCCTCAGTGAGGACTGAACTAGGCAAAAGGGCCTTCTCCTACTCCGCTCCTGTTTCCTGGAATATCTTACAAAAAGATTTGAAGCTCTCAACCTTGACCTCTCTAAGTGGCTTTAAGAATCTGTTGGACTCCTGGCAGGGACCAATGCAGACATGTTCCTGTTTTTAGTTTTATACATTTGTCTTGGAATCTAGCTGTTTTTTTTGTTTTGTTACCTTTTTCCTTTTAGCCATCCTATTTGTTAAAAAAAAAAACAAAAAAAAACCTGTAGTATGAGTTTTTATAACTGCTTATTGTTGTTGCTGTTGTCCATTGTTGTCATCTTTCTTTGTTGAAATCAGGTCTCTCTTGTAAATGAGTCCTCGAGGCTCAATGGGATTTACCTGTATAAATAAAGGTTTTGCTAAATTCTATAGTTAGGGTCGGCTTGGGTTTCCTGAGCTGTCCCTCAGTTATGCTGCTATTGACTTAGTCTGCTGGAGGACAAACTGACCACATTTCTTCACTCTGCTGCTGTCTTTACTTACTCTGCTCAATCTGTTCTGTATTTGTAATTATTTTTTCTATCCTTGACATGTGTTTTTTGTCTTTCAGATACACCTGGAACTATATCTGGACCTGCCATTCTGTGTTCGTGTGTCTCTCCTTTTTGTTCTCTCAAACCAGCCAGTCAAAGCAGATGACCGCTTGTCCTGAGCCTGGTTCTGTTGGAGGTGTCTTCCTTTTAAAACCAAGTTTTTTCTTTCCACTGCATTGTGCTTGCTCAGGATGGGAGACTACGACGAAGATTCAACGTGTCTGCTGGCCTCCTTAGAAAGAGAACTTTACTAATTGGCTTTTATGTATGTGAATGTTCCTGTAAAGTGCCCTGAGACAATTTTGTTGTGATTTGGTGTTATATAAATAAACTGAATTGAATTGAATTGAAAAAAATCTAGCTCAATGTCTGACCATAATGTATGTCATATTCTAACAGAAAGAAAATATCTCTCAGCTTTTCATCACCACAAGGGCAGCACTATAATATTTTAGTTCATGACCACTATGCCATACAATAGAAAAATATTTATTACCCTTGAAATAAATCCTTGCAGCCAAAGTAAAACTACATGAAAATATAATTCTGCAGCCATTAAGTCGAAGGACTTACAGCACAGTGCATTCACACTTGACTATCAGTTAACTTTACAATAAATTCTATACAGAGGACAAAAAAAAAAAACAACACATCCTTATATAAATCTGTGCATATCAAAATGTGTTGAATACCCAAGTGAGTGAGATGACACTGGACATCTTCTGGATTGTGTATTTCTTTGCTGCATAGGTTCAGAGAACATTCTTGAAGCTGCCAACCTCACATCCATTTTAGGTGGAAGCTGATACCTTGAAATTTGAGACAGACAATAGTGTGCAACACTGGCTCTCAACCTTCGAGCAGTTTGTTTCAATGTTTGCCAGGCATGCCAATCAAGCAGCTACAGTATATCAGTTTTCTAACATACTGTTAAAAAATTCAACAGCAAATGAATGCAGCTTCCTTTGAAAGCCAAGCTGGTCGTGTTGCGGTTTTGTTCCTGTTGTTGTAAATGATCACGTCTGCAAACCATCAATTCAACATGTCAACATCAATTTCTATCCTGTGTTAACAGTTATAAAATTAGTTTAGTGTTAAGATTACAGTTACAGGTTAGGGGTTCTAAGGTTAAGAATTTTTTAAAGTCTTTGAAAAAAGCCATCTAGAAAAAGCCATGTATTGTTTTCTGTACATTTCTGTTTATCAAACACCTTTTCCTTCAGAAGTAAAATTAGAAAAACATTTACCCTATTAGACATATCATTTCTCTAGTTAAACAAGCTTCACATTGGTTGATAACTCATTTACAATGTAAACAAGCAGTACATCAAGGTCTCTTGTTACTGAGGGTTTAGAATAACGGACGTTTGAAGTTTAGAAAATAAGTGTTTCTCTGGACTGGAATTGAACAGTGAATGCAAGTAATCCTTAATACTTTTGGTGCCAGAGATTGAAGTGGGTAGAGATACACTGATTAGAACAGAGGTGGTTCATTTATTTATTTTTTCTTGTCCAAGGTGGCGTAGAGTGATGGATCTTGGCGAGAGGATAGAGAAATTTTACCCACTACCAGGCGTATTTGTGGAGCCAGGAGGTGGCCAATGATGACTTTGTCTACCATAAATATTCTTTCACCGTCCCAGTCATTTGAGGAAACTATACTTTTAAGCAATTTAAAAAAAAAGGAAGCCTAGATTTCTCACACGATTGGATTGGTCAGCTTACATATATGTAAGGTGGTGTCCATTTTGGAATTTGACTTGGCAACCCAATGTTCAAACCTTTCTTACGCCTAGTTGAACCCACACACCAAAATGAAAGTTGGTACTTCATTTAGTTTTCATGTTATCCATCTCACAATATGGATGGACATATGTGACAAACCAGCTTGTTTTTCCACTTCTCAACCATTTTGCCTCTATTACTGCCTCCCTTTGCAACACATCAGTGGTTTGTTGGGAAAACACACTAAGGCAGTCAAAAGGTATTCAAGTTCCAGTTTGAGGTTCCTTGTGAAACAGCCTACTGGGTTGCACGCATCTGCCTGTGCTCTGGGAAGATGTCCATCTATCCATCCCTTACCCTTACCCACTTCTTCCTTTCCAGGTTGTGGAAGTCATTGGTGCTCATGTCCAGCAATCACTGTGTGAGAGGCAGGACTGGACAAGTTCCAAATCCATCTCTGGGAGCACGACACACCAAATGGGGGCTCAAAACTGATCCAAGAGAGGGGATCACCTAAAACCCAACCTGAGACATAAACAGGCACACATAGACAGCCCGACTGTCGGGCCCTCCATGTGCCCCACCCACCCGACATTGACCGCAAGCAGGGGCCAGAGCAGCAGGGAGCAGCAGCTGAGGAAGGCCGGCCCAGCACACCAACGCATCCCTAAAGCCCCACACCACAGGCCCAGAGAGGCCCCGGCATGCCTCCCATGCACCCCCCCTACACACACAGCACCCCCCACCGCAAATGTCACATAGGGCCAACCAGCCAGCACCCCGTCAAAGTGAAACCACGCCCCCGACCATCGCCACGCACTACCAACGACCACACACACAACCACAGCCGACTCCACGCCAGAACCCGGCAGCCACCCCAGCCAAAGGGCTGGCCATCGCAAGCAGGAACCCCGATCAAAAGATCCAAACAATCCAGGGAGAACCAGAGCACCAGCCCCACCCCCCCTCGCCCCCCCCACCCCCCCATCCCCACACCCCCCCCCCCCCCTTTTTGCCGTCTCCCCCCCCCCCCCCCCCCCCCGGAACAAAAATCCACCAGCCATCACTGAATTTAACAAACAATAACAACACTTTCTTTTTTTTCTTTTTTTCACATTTGAGCCTGTTTTTGTATCATTTTTTGTCTTTTGTCTTTATGATTTCTATTTGTATTTTAATGTCTGCTCATGTTTTTTATGTCACTCACCTTGTTTAGCAAACATTAGCAACTCATTCAACACTCAACATTTATTTAAAAAAATCTCTTTTACTCTCCATTTTTTAAATGTGTTTATAGATGAGCTGTAGAAACAAATCTTAAATCTAAGGCCTTTTCCTTCATCTTTGGACATTGTTTTCATTCTTTAGTAAAATGGAGGTGACTACCTCCACACCACCCCTCACCTACCAACCCTTACCTCTACTTTGCACCTTCCATCCCCATGAACACCCTACCCCCACTTCCAGTCTGCCATTTGGTAAACATTACAGCACACTGTACAACAATGCACTTCATTCATTTGAACAACATCTAAACCACAGCCTCGTTCTTGCATTCAGCAGAAAGCTCACACAGATACAGACTTCTGTGCAGTACCAATCTACTCTAATGATTTCCGATGTGATTGGATTCCTCTTCATGGCCACTGGGCTGTGTGTCCAATTTGGCCCACTGCTGATTGGGTCTCCAATAAAAGCACAGTAATAATGTTGACATTGTAAAGGATTGTGGGTGGCAAATCTTTACTGCTGACCCTGAAACCCAATCTTCACCCCTTCATCTTTTCCATTACTCTCTTTACAAAAAACACTCTTCTCATCATGTTCATCTTTCTCTTCCCTTTGTATCTTGTCATTGTGCTATTTTTATTCTTTGTCAGATCTCCACACCTTTGCTAATCTTTCCCTTTTATCTTATTGGATTTTTGACAGACAATTTTATTCTTTCATATTTTCTTATCTAACGTTGCTCTGTTTTCAGTTTCCTTTCCTCTTTGAGCTGCTTTCCTCTTTCTCTTCCAGCTTTACTTGCTGCTTCAAGTCAGCCTGGGTGTAGAAAGCATAGAGGCTTCTGATTATGGTATAAAATCCAAAATAAAATAAAAACGCTTGTTTGAAGAACCAGCTACATTCTCGTGTAGCTATTGTTGCTATTACTCAAACACAGTTGGACCATAAATGATAGTTGGATAAAATCTAATGACAGCAAAGATTTTACATTAAAGCTTCTAAAAATGTTCCGGGGGAGGTGGGGGATATTGAGTCAGAGTGGGCCATGTTCCGTGCCTCTATTGTCGAGGCGGCATACCGGAGCTGCGGCTGCAAGGTTGTCGGTGCCTGTCGCGGCAGCAACCCTCGAACCCGGTGGTGGACACCGTCGGTGAGGGATGCTGTCAGGCTGAAGAAGGAGTCCTATTGGGCCTGTTTGGCCTGTGGGACCCCAAATGCAACTGATGGATACCGGCAGTCCAAGCGGCATTCGGCCCGGGTGGTCCCTGACTGAGGCAAAAACTCGGGCATGGGAGGAGTTCGGAGAGGCCATGGAGAATGACTTCCACACGGCTTCGAGGCAATTCTGGTCCACCATCCGTCGTCTCAGGGGAGGAAAGTGGTATACCACCAACACTGTTTATAGTGGGTATGGTGTGCTGCTGACCTCAACTTGGGATGTCGTGGGTCGGTGGGCAGAATACTTTGAAGACCTCCTCAATCCCACCTGCACGTCTTCCACTGAGGAAGCAGAGCCTGGGGACTCTGGGTCGGGCCCTCCAAT